>NC_064561.1:134078197-134755697 GCF_937001465.1 Orcinus orca | reverse complement strand
TTCCCCCCTGGTATGCATATGTCTTATGAAGGCATTCTGAGGACTTAGAGCTTGTTGATGATCAGGTCTGTTTAAAGTATTGCCGTCAATATATTGAATGAAAGTAGTGTTCCACGGCATGTCCGAACTGCCCAGTTCCCTTCAGATTATATTGTACAGAGGGTGGGAGAGTTCACATTTACCTGGAAACAGACTGTGTTGTACACTGTTGGCTGATCAGTGTGAAGATGAATCACTTCTTATTCTTCCTGGTGGGTATGGAAAGAATGCATTCACAAGACCAATAGCTACAAACTATGTACTTCAACTGGGGCCACTACTTGGTTAGGTGTGTAATAATCCACTGATATATGTCACAATCCATCCAGTTTTTGCAAGTGTCAAGCCAATAATTTAAATGGAAATTTGATTGTGATCACCTTTCTTTCATCATTTTAGGCTTTGAGTATAGTGCTGATCTCTGTAATTTCATTTTCCCTGGAATGAATTTTAATTTGACTCACTATGTTGTCAGGGTAGGGTGGGGACAGCTTCAGGGCTTCTATGTGGCCTCTCCTGGTACAATAGCTTGGATTTAATGGGCCAAAGAACACATGTGAATGTTCCATTATGAATATACATTTAGGAACCAGAGACAGGGCCACCAGGTGGGTCCATGGACCTAACAGACCCCCTGTGAGTTAGATGTGGGTTAGAGCTCCATTTATTATTGGGCCCTCATAGGTCCTTATTCTAAAAGGAGGTCAATGATGACACTTTGTGTTCCCTTGTGTCAATGTTAATTCGGTCCCTGTATCCAACAGCCTTCAAAAGGTGTGGGTATTCTCTTTTCCCTGTAAATTGGTACAAGTGTCCTTTGGCAGAGGATCAGGAGAATCAAATGTCTACATTACTGTACACTCTTGCCATAATGCTGTGGAGTCCTTCCTCATGGGGACGAATCCTCTTCTTTAGTTGATGGATTCTGGGAGCAGGAATGGTTTCAGACACTGAAGCTGGCTAAGGAGTCATGACTTGACATTGCACATCGTCCTCAGCCTTCTACTCACCCAATCTTAATTTCTTCCGGGGATGTTCTATGGTCTCAAGTAGAGTCTAGCCTTGGCCTGACCCATGCAGCTGTGGAGGCTCTAGAGCAATGTAACCCAATAGGAATATAATATGAGCCACATGTATAGAAATAAACAGGTGAAATTATTATTATTTTTTTTTTAAAGAAGATGTTGGGGATAGAAGTTTATTAATTTACTTATTTATTTTTGCTGTGTTGGGTCTTCATATCTGTGCGAGGGCTTTCTCTAGCTGTGGCAAGCGGGGGGCCACTGTTCATCGTGGTGCGCGGGCCTCTCACTATCACGGCCTCTCCTGTTGCGGAGCATAGGCTCCAGACACGCAGGCTCAGTAGTTGTGGCTTACGGGCCTAGTTGCTCTGCGGCATGTGGGATCCTCCCAGACCAGGGCTCGAATCCGTGTCCCCTGCATTGGCAGGCAGATTCTCAATCACTGTGCCACCAGGGAAGCCCCCTGTGAAATTATTTTTAATATATTTTATTTAACCCAAAATATATGAGGGGGAGGTAGGTGTGAAACTTCCTAGATGTGTCTGGGAGAGGTGGCTCTCACCAGTCAAAGGCAATTATCTGAAGAAGGTCACAGCTATAAAAGCCATTATCCACAGCACGTGTAGCTATTAGGGAACGAGTTCATTGGCTGGAAAAGGGAATCTGGCTGGGCACCCCACAGTATCTACCGCACTACGTTAGCTAAAATCATTTCTGTTACTTGTATCCAAAAGCTTAACTTGTGACAGAATATCCGAAGTGTGACTCTTTATCCCATGCCCTTATTTTTAAGAAGTTTTTTTTAATATGAGCTACTCCCCAAAGCTGCAAGTGCTGGACAGTTCACAATAAAGAAGGAAACAGGGCAAACCTAATATATCCAACTGGGTAAGACTGCCAAGTAAAAACAAAGCCTTAAGTTATAGCAGGGGCTTTCAGAACCTGCTCCCAGCAGCACCTGGGAACTCATCAGAAATGCAAATTCAGAAACTCTTGGGTGGTGGGGGGCAGAAATTCCTGGGATAACCAGCCCTCCCAGTGATTCTGATGTACCCTCTAGACTGAGAACCATGGAGTTAAATGCATGCTCCCTTTAGGAAGGCAACCTCAGCCCTAGCACAGCAAAGGGAGACTCATTAAATACCCAAGTTCCTGACCCCTTTAAAGAAAGCAGACCAGCTGCCTAGATGAACAACGCAAATGCTGTGTGCACTTTCCATGAGAGACCTGGGAAGGGGAAAAGGCCTTCATATTTGATGCATTCATAATTAAGATAGCACAACTTACTGCTTCTATACGGCAGAGTGCTTGAGGCTAGTGCTCTATTTTCAGAGTTTATAGAACAGGAATTCTGAATTTTACCTGATGTATTTCTGTGGGAACTTGCAGCCCAGTATGACACCTGCTGGTGCAACAGACCTAACACAATGTGACAGAGAAACTAAAACAACAGCCAAACAACCATACCTAACCCCTCTGCCAAGCTGCCCTAGATTTGCTGAAATTCAGAGCCTAGTAAATCTTGGGAGTTCACAAAGTGCTGATTAGTATCCTCCCTGGGCATGCAAGCCTCCCAGCCAAGTTGCAAAAAACAAACTAGTAATCAGGAGATAAAATAACTTTAAGACTAAGTCACTTTAAGACTAATCACCATACCTTATTTATAAAAATAGGACAGAATCATTACAGTGTTTAGGTATCACATTTAATTAATATAATGCAAATTCCTGTTCTCACAGTTACTATCCATTACTATTTTGCTCCCATTCTAACCCATTGTGAGACTCTGCAAAAATTGTTGCAAAAATTTGCATATATTTCTACTCTAAATATTTACTAAAGTATTAATTAGGCAATGCAATATTAAAATACACTTTTCCATGTATAATAGCTCTGTTATCCATCATGATGACCCTTTCAGTACAATGGTTCACTGAGCACTGATAGATAAAGCTTGTCCCACGCACCGCAACCTGTTGAACAATTTTCTAGGGAACTAGAATATTCTAAAATGTATAACATTTAAAAGCTGTAATGAATAAGGCAGATGTGTATGTATGTGTATATGTGTGTGAGAGAGCATTTTAGGTACCAGTTGTATTACTAGATTATGATCATGACCATTTCCTGTGATTGTACTGTTTATATGTGGTGGTGCCTATTAGCAGAGATTACATTAGGATAGATCAGAATCCTTTTACCTCCATTTACCAGTTGCATGGCTCTGAGCAAGCCATTTAACTTCTTTGTGCCTCAGTTTTCTCCTCTGTGAAATAGGGATAATAATAGTATCCACCCATGTAACACAGTTTGAACAATATCTTACACAGGATAAGCACTCTATATAAATGTTGGATACTATTATTAATAAAATGCCAGAACATACAATTCACTCTATATTTTTTCTATAGAGAAGTATAGGCAAATCTGAAACCAATTATTTTATAGCCTCTCAAGATATTGTTTTGGAGAAGATGGGAAACTAAGGCTAAATGACAGTTCAGTGAAGTGAAATCACTTAAGAACCAAATCATAAATATTTTGGTTAGTGCACTGATGTTAGTAATCAGGGCAATGTCTACTGCAATTTTCAGAATTCTCTATCCACCCCTGGCCTGTCCAATATATTGTCAATGAACTGAATAAAGATGGAAGAGCATACTTATCAAATTTTCAAGTAAAACTGAAAGAGTCTATAATACAATGTCTATGACAGAATCAATAATAACAATAATAGAAGGAGTTACATCTATTGAACATACTGTGAGGGGCAATTTACATGCATTACCTGTAACCCACAGGACAATCTTACAAGTTTGGGATTATAGCTCCCATAGCAGGACATTTGTGGTTACCTACCTTTCCTTTCTTAATAACAAAGCCCTGAGGGAAACTACCTGCCCTGTATGGGCCCCAGCCTCAACTCCAGTCCCCGGGGTATATAATGTTTGTCTAAGCCAGTAGTTCTTTAACTGTGGTCTCAACCAACAACATCAGTGTCATCTAGGAACTTATTAGAAAAAGAAATTGTTGGGTACCACATCAGACCTACTGAATCAGCAACTGTAGGGATGGAGCCAAGAAATCTGTGTTTTAACAAGCCCTACAGGTGATTCTGATACATAACTAGTTTGAGACCAATGGTCTAAGCCAATCTGATTATCTCACAGCCCTTCCCAGGGACTGATTTAAAGGTGTCATATGATAGACTCCTGGACAATGAGATGTGAGAGGAAATCTGAGGGGCTTCTAGGAAACGTTTACTTCTTTCTTTAAAAGAACCTTTTGGGAAGGAGTCCCTCTTTTGCTGGTGGACATTTCCATGTCTGTCTGTGATGCATGGTGCTGTGGCAGCGATTTTGAAGCCATGAAGGGAACTAGCCTGAGTAGAACACACTGAATGTAGCAAGATGGGAAGATGGAAGGAGCCTGGATCTTGATGGAAGGAGCCTGGATCTCAGCCACCAAATTTACCAAAACTAAAATTGTCTTACCTCCAGACTTATTATTATTTTAATATACCCTCTTTAATTAGCCATTTTAATTGGGGGTTTCTAATATCTACAATCAAAAGCATCCTAAGAAATACCACACAGTTTTACAGTAAAGCAAACTGAATCTCCGAGAGACTGAGTTACTTTCTCAAGCTCAAAATCCAAAAGTTTCAATAGACCAGACAAGTGGATATATGTCTGTGTAGTTTGGGAAAGGGCTGGAAGTAAATGTGAAGAGGCAGAGAGGTGCGGCATAGCCTAATATAAGTTTGTTTGAAAAATCCCTAAGAAATTCAGATGTTATGTAAGCCAATAGGATGGCAAGGTACAAAAAAGGAATGAAGATGTTTAAGGCAATCTAGGTCTCAGTAAGTGAAAATTGACAAGGCTGGGGTGCATAAACAAGGAAAGAAAATGTTAGACTGTATTCTACACTAGCACATTTTATTCTCATCTAAAGGACTGTGTCCATTTCTAGGTACCCCAATTTTCATGGAAACAATTGAGAGCACATAGAGCATAGTATGACTCAGAGATGTAAAGGTCTGAGAATGAAGCCATAGCACTTTAGCTAAGAAAAGATAAGACTCAAAAAAATATAATTGTATTATTCAAAACTCTTTAGGAGCAATTAAGAGAAACTCAACTCAAACTGACTTATGTACAATTTTTTGGTTCATGTATCTAAAAGTTCAAGAAGTAACATAGCATAAGGTGTGGGCTGGCTCCAGGTGCTCTTACAATGTATGTGGTCAGGGCTTTATTTTTTTTCTCAAGACTCTATTTTCTTGGGTCACCCTCATTCTCAAGCAGGCTCTATCCCCATACCCCAAGCTCATATCCTAGCATCTTAGCAATTCTGTAAGATGGAGAGCTTCTCTCCTCCAGTATTTTCCATAAAAGTCCCAGTATAACATTCTACTGAACCAGTTTGTGTGACTAGCCTAGGACTGAAATAATCACTGTGGCCAGGGGAATGGATCTCTATTATGAGCACATCCTAAAGGGTGGGGAAAAGAAAGCTTTCATTCCATGGTAAACCCCATCACTGGAGAATAGGATGAAGATAATTTCCCATTGGAAAATTGATTATTATGAGAAGAAAGGAAAATGGATCCTGAACAGGCAAAAATAGAGATGACCACTTCAATAACACCTGTCTTCAAATATTTGAATGTTGACAAATAAATAGACTCAGCTTATTTTGTAAAGTCTCACTTGATATAACAAGAACTAATGCTTAGAAGTTACTGGGAAGCATATTTCTAATCTGCACAAGAAAGGATTTTATAATCATTACAGCTCTCAACAATGAATAGGCTGCACCAGAAAGCAAGGACGTTTGTCGTGAGAAATTTCCAGGCCAAGGTCAGATGGCCACCTTCGAATGATATAATACAGGATATTTCCTGAATTGGTAGGAAGGAGTAGTAGATGAAATCTAAGGCCCTTTCCAATTCTAAATCTATAATATACTCTATAAGCATTCTAGTTGATAATCATCTACTGCTGTTGTTGTTCCTATAAATGACTCCTCTAAACTGTACTAGTAATTCTGGAAAGCCTGTCTGGCTTATAAACAGACTGGATGATGAATTTTTGACCAACCCTTCTGTTGTTATGGTAACTAAAGCAAGGGGCATAGCAAAAAGGATTGGCTGGTGATTAGAAAGTTCTTAAATTGCAATAGCTGCAAATGAGGAGAGAATTCGTAGTATGTAATAATAATACCAGAGAGAAGTGTGGTTGACCCATCACTTGGAGAGTAAAAATCAAGATGAGATATCCAACCACAAAAATTGACAGAAATGTCAAACATAAATACTAACCTAAACATAAGAAAGGAAGATTAAAGAACGATGAATAGATACTGGTACAAGATTTGGTTAGGGGCCGTAAAGGGGAGTTGATTTGAATCAGTAAGCATGATATATTTTAACCTAATGATTCATAAACAGCATTTATTTCCAACTAACTGCATATTTAAATGAGTTGTATGTAACAGCAGGAATGATTCGAAAATACAAGTGTGGTGGCTTGGATGATGCTGCATAAACAGAGGTTGACTCCTTCCCATGTGCACAATCTCCCTATCCAGCTCGGGATGGGGGTGGGGAGGGTGATCACTCTGCCTCAATCAAACTCACATATTGACCAAGACAAGATACAGTGAGCTCTAATCAATTGTCTAAATGGTTCAAAAGTCATCTGGATGAGAGAAAAAATAATTTTTAATTTAATGAAAACTGAAATTAAGCTTATTTCAATATAATTTGTTTATATCCTCTCCTTTAAACCTTTTCCCTATGCTTAACTGTTTTCTGAACACAAAATAAGGAACTGGAGTAGATTTAAAACTCTTTTATGACTGGGAAAAGAGATCTCTGAACTTTGTAAAATTATACACAAAATTGATGTCTACTTGCTTTTGCTCAGGGAAGATGTTCCAGAGTTCCCACCAGATTTTTAAAAGGAACTGTGACCCACCATAAGCCCTAAGTGAATCCCTCTGACACAAGATTAGCTTCAGAAATATACACCCTGAATCCTATGAGAACTCCAATATTTCTGTAACAGATATGAGAAAAAGGAAAAGATAATTGAAGCTAGTTGCTACCATGAACTCCAGGAGCAGTGCATGGATTATAACAGGAAGTTTTCATATACTTCCAGCTGTCATAGACAAATTAGAGCAACCTTCCCTGTTAGGCTCAGAAGATAGAGAAAGCTTAAATTGTTACTGGACCAGTACTCACCATTAGGGGACACTCCAGGTATCCTAAAGTTTGAAGACACATTTCGGAACTAACTCAAGAAGGCACAGAGGAAAGTAAATGTATTTTTACTACGCAAATTAATAAGAATAATGCGGCATATACCTCTGAGTCAGCACTTTTCTATAGATTTATTCAGCCTGTGGGATTTCAGAAGAGCAGGTAGATACACTGTAATTAGAGGCAGGATTACCTACAATACTGGAAATAAGAAACCATAAAAAATGATAGATTCTGAAATTTTATAGACTTCCTGCTAAGTTCTCCAAAGCTGAGCTTAGAGAATGGCTAAGTTCATTCCCAGAATGACTGGGAATGAAAATAAATCTTTGTGTCACTAAGCAAGATATTAAAAATATCACAGAAAAAAGTTGTTGTTCCTCATGCATGTGGATACTTAGCCCATGTGCCTCTGAAAATAAGGCATCCATTTCTCCATGGCACAGCAACACAGATGCCCTTTCAAAACAGTAAACTGTGAACAGAAATTTCTTGTATGTTATGAGACTACCTTCACCAAAACGTTTTCCAGTGAATTATAGAATGTAAGTTGCCAATATGCCTTCAGCCATGACTGAATTTAATCATATTCTAGGTGTATATCTTTTGCTGAAATCCTAAGCTCTAGTCCTCCATTAACAAGTCCTTTTCTTTTTCTCTGTGACCATTTTTGTTCTCCTCTTACTCCCCAAGCCCTAAAGTTCTGACATTCTGCACCTGCTTGGAGATCTTGCCTCCCCACAATGCACCAGCCAACGATCGCCACTGCTACCTGTGGGCCTTCATTCCCTAAGTGGGTGAGACTGTGCTTTCTCTCGCTTTCCACTCTAAGACTACTATACTTATTCCCAGGCCAGACTTCCCAGGTATAATGGGAAATCTGCCTGTCTCCATGCCAGACCCTCTCTGTAGTAACTCAGTAACTGTCTAACATTGCATTCTCTGGACTAATATTTCCAACTACTTTCATTTTGATTATTCTTTCTTTCTACTTTTACCAAAACATCCATCCTAAAATGTCTATCTCTTTTTGCTTCTCTATATTTTCTTCCTTTTTCTATCCTCATTTTATAGTATAGATAGTGGTATATTTGAGTACCGGGATAGTAAAAATACCAGTATAAGAATATCAAGTAACTTCTTGAAATATTTTTCTATGCTTTGCCATAGACCATTTTTAGTGGTGATTCTAGGACCGTGCAGTCCTATTTGAACAAGACAAATTCTCTTTGGATGTAATGTTTATCCACAGACCTCTGATGAGGTCTGGTTTCTGTCTACTCAGGTGATGTTTCACGCCTCTTCTCAGATTTATAGCTGGAGGGCAGAATGAAGTACACTCCTCCCAGATGAGCTCTTAGCTTCTTGCAGGCTTTTCCTTAGTTCACCTCTGCTCTCCTGAAGCAGCATCATTGCCTATCCTCACTGCCTCAGACTGGGTTACTCTGAACCTCAACTCCAAGTTGAGCCCCTCCTGCCTCAACTCTCACCCAAAGTATTCTACTTAGTATTACACTGCCCAAGCGCTATGCACCAACACCACGAGTTTTTAACCACTTCCCTTCCCAGATTCTTGGCCAGTCATTTTCTGGTGGGAATATCTTTGACAGGAGGAGTAACTTGGTAGGGAGAAATAGTATTTGAAGGTTGAGGGCGGGACAAAGTGGAAGGCAATTCAGCACCTTTAGGGTAGAGAGACAGCTGAGTGATTCAGATCCTGGGGCTCTAGGTCCAGGAACACAATAGCAATGGTAGGAAGTAGGAAGGGTCTTACTACTTTTTTTTTTTTTTTTTTTTTTCGGTACGCGGGCCTCTCACTGCTGTGGCCTCTCCCGCTGTGGAGCACAGGCTCGGGATGCGGAGGCTCAGCGGCCACGGCTCACGGGCACAGCCGCCCCGCGGCCCATGGGATCCTCCCGGACCGGGGCACGAACGCGCATCCCCTACATCGGCAGGCGGACCCCCAACCACTGCGCCACCAGGGAAGCCCCTTACTACTTATTTTTTTAGGGGTACTCTATTTCATAAATCAGAGCCCAGGTAGGCCATGAAAAGAATTCCTAATACTACACCACTCATTGGTCTCAGTTCTTGGAGGGGATGTGAGTTTACCCTTTTTTTCTTATTTCTTTCTTTTAGTGGAAAGTTGGAAAGAATGGAGAGTGGCTGTAATTGAGGCTGCTAGACAGAATGCTATATTAAATGAGGAGTCTTTCCTTAGGTGCTTATCTTCTCAAAGTGCCTTTGAATTTTAATCCTTTTTACTCAGGCACAAATAATTTTTTCTGAATTTGGTGTTATTCATGAACCTGATTACTATGCATAGCAGATCGTATTTTCCAAAGATGGCCACAAAATACCTCACATCTCCCAGGCTCTTCTGCAATGTGACTTTGACATTCCCTCATCAAGAAGAAGAGTTGATTTCTCCACCCCCTTGAATCTCGACTGATAATAAAATATAGCAGAATGACACTGTTAAGGCCTAGCCTTTCCTGGCCTGGCACTTCCTCTTCCTGTTCCTGGAAAACTTTCTCTTGGGATGTTCACTCTGAGAACCTAGCTGCCATCCTATGAGAAACCCAAGCCACAAGGAAAAACTACATGTAGGTGCCCCGGGGGACAACCTAGGATCAACTGTCACGATGAGAGTGAGTCATCTGAAATATCCAGTCCAGTGGAACTTTCAGATCATGATGCCCTAGCAGCCATGTGATTTCAATCAATGGGAAAGCCCCAAAGTAAGGCCATCCAGCTGAGCTCAGTCAATCCACAGAACCATAAGAGAAAATAATAATTTTGGTCTAAGCAGCTAAGGTTTGGGGTGATTTGTTAAGCAGTAAGAGATAACCAGAATACTATGTTAAATGGAAGCAGATCCTGTGAATCATCATCTATTACATTCTCCTCAAACTTATCTCGTTATTTCAATGGTAACTTTTGGGAAAATATCCAGCAGGCCCAACATAACTTTAAGATTAAGGGTAAATTGAACTCATAATAGTAGTATTGGTACAAATAGTGTGTAAAATTGTGTGTGTGTATGTATTGACTGCTATATAAGTTCCCTAGGGCTGCCATGACAAATCACCACAAACCTGGTGGCTTAAAACAACAGAAATGTATTCTCTCATAGTTCTGGAGTTCATAAGTCTGAAATCAAAGTGTCTGTCAACAGGGACATGCTTCCTCTAAAGCTTCTAGGGGAGAATCCTTCCTTGCCTCTTCTGGCTTCCAGTGGCTCTTCCAGTGGCTCTTCCTTGGCTTCCTTGGATTAGGCTACATCACTCCAATCTCTGCTTCTGTCTTCACATTGCCTTCTCCTTTATGTGTGTGTGTCTTCTCTGTATGTCTGTCTGCCTCTCTCTACTCAGATAATACAGGATTATCTCATCTCAAGATTTTAAGTTAAATACACCTGCAAAGACCCTTTTCTCAAATAAGGTAACATTTTCAGTTTCCAGGGATTTGACATGGATATCTTTGGAGGCCATTTTTCCTATCACAATTGGTATGGAAACAGGAGCAGTAGAAGGAAGTCCCTATGACCCCAAGGTTACAGGGTAGGTGAATAAAGCTGGTAATTATCAAGCGAGTCAATTCATTGTAGAGTTTCAAAAACAGATGGTAGTTTATGCCACAGTGTGAGTTCTTTCTGTAAGACTGATGACCAAGTGTGTGTTACTCTCTGTATTTGCCTTCTGTTCAGTTGTTCTGATCACTAACTACATATATTAGTGTGAAAGAAATGTAGGCAAAATAAGTATTTGTAAATGTATACAAATCAAGATCAATTCAGGATAACATGGATACTAACCAGGTTAACTTTGTCTAACAATGAAGAATGACTTTTTTTATACCACTTTGGAATTTCTCTGGCAAACTGCTTATACTGACCACATAGTAGTTGTTATTAGCCATTATCCAACTTTTAATCATCTCCTTCTTATAATTACCATAAATGTATCGCTTATTTCCTTCACTAGAATTCTGATTTTTTTTTTTCTCTGCACCATTCCAGCACTATCCTGGCACTTAAAACAATCTAAACTTCTTACTCACCCTACACTCCCTAAAGGAGAACATCTCATAGGAAACGCTCATAGCTCATATTCTCATGCTAAGTATAAGAACCAGTTAAATGAGATGCAAACTAAATATGCCAGTAGTATTGGCAGGTGGTATGATGTCTGCTGGCAAATGCACTGAAATACTCATGTCAGTTCATGCTGGCAATTGTGTTGCTATCATGGTTATGACTTGTAAATTCAATCACCATTGATTGAAATTGTGCAATATCTGAGCTAAGAATAAAATAATTAACTCCCTCTGTAGAGCCATCTATATGATCCCTTAAATATTTCCATTGGTCAAAAAAAAGCTGATTTCAGGGGCTTCCCTGGTGGTGCAGTGGTTGAGAGTCTGCCTGCCAATGCAGGGGACATGGGTTCGTGCCCTGGTCCGGAAAGATCCCACATGCCGCGAAGCGGCTGGACCCGTGAGCCATGGCTGCTGAGCCTGTGCGTCTGGAGCCTGTGCTCCACAATGGAAGAGGCCACAACAGTGAGAGACCCGTGTACAGCAAAAAAAGAAAAAAAAAGAAAAAGAAAGCTGATTTCAAAATATAGAGGATTCTAATATTTAAACTCTCTCTCTCTCTCTCTCTCTCTCTCTCACACACACACACACACACACACACACACACACACACAGAGTAGGAGAGAATGTCTCTGTGAGTAAGAGACAGAAAAACAGCAGATAGATGGAATAGCCATGATGAAGTCTGCTGGAAAATGCGCTGAAACATCTGTCCATTAGTGTCGGGAATTGCATTGTTATTAGATGTTTGTGACTTGTAAATTTAATTGCTCATGGGGAAGGGGAGACAATATTTGAATTGTTTGAATTTAGAAAATTATTTGAATTTAGAAAATCCTGCCCTGCTCTAGTCTTAGAGAAGAAAGGCAAAATGGAAATATAGGCAATATTTGTTATATTATGTTCCTCTCCTAATCCATAAATTTGATTACTGGGGACTGGTCTGAGTCAAAAGCTAAACAGTTTTTTTAAAAATATCAATTCTATAAAATAAAACCACCACATATATTAGAGCATATTTAATGAGATTAGTGATAAAAATAGATATTTGTAGTGTAGAGGATCTCAGTTTTGCATGTATAACCAGTTTAGCGAACAATATGAATAAGAAACAATTTTCCACCAATTACTCCTTTCAAACATGATCTATGAGATTTACCTTCCATGCTCCCTAATGACATCTCAAGTATATTCTCATTTTATAGACAGTTCAACTTCAGGCATTAAAAAAATCAATCAAAACACAGCCAGCTTCACACTGTCCCTAATTTCATGTACACTAAAAAATTGGGGGGGATGAGATGTCAATATTACCTTCTTATAGTCATTCCCAATCCCTAGAGGAAGTTTTCCTAGGACCACTCTTTCTTTTTTCTTTTTAAGTATAGTTAATTTACAACGTTGTGTTAGTTTCAAGTGTATAGCAAAGTGATTCAGTTATACATATATATATTCTTTATCAGATTCTTTTCCATTAAGGAATATTACAAGATATTGAGTATAGTTCAATGTGCTATACAGTAGGTACTTGTTATTTACCTATTACATATATATAGTAGTATATATATGTTAATCCCAAACTACTAATTTATCTCTCCCACACCCCTCCCCCCATCCCCTTTAGTAACCAGAAGTTTGTTTTTTATGTCTGTGAGTCTATTTCTGTTTCGTAAATAAGTTCACTTGTACCTTTTTTTTTTAGATTCCATATATAAGTGATATTATATGATATTTGCCTGTCTCTGTTTCACTTTACTTAATATGATAATCTCTAGGGCCAGCCATGTTACTGCAAATGGCATTATTCATTTGTTTTTATAGCTGAGTAATATTCCATTGTATATATGTACCATATCTTCTTTATCCATTCCTCTGTTGATGGACATTTAGGTTGCTTCCATGACCTGGATATTGTAAGTAGTGCTGCAATGAACACTAGGGTGCATGTATCTTTTCTAATTATAGTTTTCTCCAGATATATGCCCAGGAATGGGATTGCAGGATCATATGGCAGCTCTATTTTTCGTTTTTTAAGGAATCTCTGTACTGTTCTCCATAGTGGCTGCACCAATTTACATTCCCACCAACAGTGTAGGAGGGTTCCCTTTTCTCCATAGCCTCTCCAGAATTTATTATTTGTAGACTTTTAAATGATGGCCATTCTGACGGTGTGAGGTGATACCTCATTGTAGTTTTGATGTGCATTTCTCTAATAATTAGTGCTGTTGATCATTTTTTCATGTGCCTGGTGGCCATCTGTATGTCTTCTTTGGAGAAATGTCTATTTAGATCTTTGGCCCATTTTTTGTTTTCGTTTTTGTTTTTTTGTTTTTGTGGTACACGGGCCTCTCACTGTTGTGGCCTCTCCCATTGCAGAGCACAGGCTCCGGACGCACAGGCTCAGCGCCCATGGCTCACGGGCCCAGCCACTCCGCGGCATGTGGGATCTTCCCGGACCAGGGCACGAACCCATGTCCCATGCACTGGCAGGTGGACTCTCAACCACTGTGCCACCAGGGAAGCCATGGCCCGTTTTTTGATTGGGTTGTTTGTTTTTTTGATATTGAGCTGTATGAGCTGTTTGTATATTTTGGAAATTAGTCCCTTGTCAGTCATGTGGTTTGCAAATATTTTCTCCCATTTTGTAGGTTATCTTTTCATTTTATTTATGTTTCCCTTTGCTGTGCAAAGACTTAAGTTTAATTGGTCCCATTTGTTTATTTTTGTTTTTATTTCTATTACTCTAGGAGGTGGATCCAAAAAGATATTGCTGTGATTTATGTCAAAGAGTGTTCTGCCTATGTTTTCCTCTAGGAGTTTTATACTATCTGGTGTTACATCTAGGTCTTTAATCCATTTCAAGTTTGTTTTGTATATGGTGTTAGAGAATGTTCTAATTTCATTCTTTTACATGTAGCTGTCCAGTTTTCCCAGCACTACCTTTTGAAGACATTGTCTTTTCCCCATTATATATTCTTGCCTCCTTGTTGTAGATTAATTGACCATCCATGTGTGGGTTTATTTCTGGGTTTTCTATCCTGTTCCATTGATCTATGTGTCTGTTTTTTTGCCAGTAGCATACTCTTTTGGCTACTGTAGCTTTGTAGTATAGTCTGAAGTCAGGGAGCCTGATTCCTCCAGCTCCATTTTTCTTTCTCAAGATTGCTTTGGCTATTCAGGGTCTTTTGTGTTTCCATACAAATTGTGAAATATTTTGTTCTAGTTCTGTGAAAATGCCATCAGTAATTTGATAGGGATTGCATTGAATCTGTTGATTGCCTTGAGTAGTATACTCATTTTAACACTATTGATTCTTCTGATCCAAGAATATGGTATATCTTTCCATCTGTTTGTGTCATCCTGGGACTGCTCTTGACTGGAAAACCCTCTATAATAGTTTGCCATGACTGCCATAACATTATACATAGAACTGGTGGCTTAAACATCAGAAGTTTATTTTTTCATGGTTCTAGAGTCCAAAATCAAGGTGCTCCAGGGTCAGTTTCTCCTAAGGCCTCTCTCCTTGGCTTGCAGATGACTATCTTTTCACTGTGTGCTCATATAGTATTTCCTTTGTGCCCACACATCCCTGGCATCTATTTCTCTTCTTATAAGGACACCACACCTATTGGATTAAGCTCCCACTTTTATTACCTCATTTAACTTTAATTACTCCTTAAGGGTCCTATCCCCAAATACAGTCACATTGGGGGTTAGGGCTTCAATATATGAATTTTGAAGGAAGGCATTTCAGACCATAACACCCTCCTTTACCTTACTCTCAGTGAGGAAAAGGGAAATTCCACAGCATCACACATCACTTGATGGGGTGGAGGTGATGAGCCTCAGCTCCAGTTTGGCTAGCTCTTGGTGATTCGTAGTTGAAGCCTAGTAGCTCCTTAGCACTTAGCACTCTGTTTAGGTATTTTGTGTCTATTTTCTACCTAAGGGGGCTTTAGCTGAAATTCACAGAGAACAGGAAAATCCACTCTAACATCCAGTTGCCATGAAAAATTCTACCTTTTCTTCAAGACCTTGATCCTGCAGTTGAATGCACTCCCTCCCTCCCCTAGACTGGCATAGCCTTTGGCTGGTGCCTCATAACTGATACTTCCCATTCTCTGTCATTTGAGAAAACACTTGGCTCATCTTAAAAGCAGAAACTGTATTTTATGTGGCCATATATTTATCCCACAAGGTGTCTGACACAACACCCAAATGTAGTGGCCACTAAAGATGTGTCTAATTAACCAGTGGTTTGAGATAAGAGAAAATAAAATACAATATGGAAATGGAGATGGAGGCAGAATCTGATGGCAGCCTGTAGTTCACAAAGGGAAGGGATGTCAGGCTTCTTTATCTTTGCCTTTAAATTTCATCTCTGTAATCATCTCTGTTACCCACAGAAGCAGCCACCAAGAAGTAAAACTCACTCTCCCAGTAAATCTTGAGGCCTTCCATGACACATCTCCAAACCAGTTGCCACTGTGACTTTCTCTGACGAATACCAGAGCTTATGTAATGTTGGTGTGTGTGTGTGTGTGTGTATATATATATATATATATAAAACAGCATTTCCAGTAAGGAAGAGAACACAAGCAGCAGTATCAACACTTTGTTTCTCCTTGTCTTCCCCACGGACTTCACTGTTAGCAAAGACTTTACTTCTAGTCTTGGGGCCTTGACAATTCTGAGCCCTCCCTAGCACTGCATGATCACACAGCTTTGAGATTCAAAAGAGTCATTTTACTGAAATTTAGGGACCTTACCTCAATTTAAATTTTAATTCAGCACTATCTCATTCCATTTTATGTGCAAGAAAATAGAGGGTTATTAGTTAAGAGTTAAATGCTAACAAGTATAAATGGGAAAACAAAGTAAGCTATGAAGAACTTTAGGTTAAAATTTCTGACATAACCTTAAGTCATTTCTTCAGTATAGTCAGTACATTACTGCCCATATGGCAGTGCTTTTCACTAGTTCCATTTAGGTTTTGAAGCATATTTTAACACCTAGCTTTCAGATCAATTAAAGGCACAAATACCAGAGCATAAGTAATGTTGGTATATGTATACCTTTCTCTGTGCAGGCCTCCACCTGTTTTAAAATAAGAATTAATACAGCAGGGTTAGTCTCCTCCATTGTCCCTTGATTTAACCATGGAGTAAAATATTGGATTACATGAAATGTAATGTTGAGTCCACTATCTCTCTCACTTTCCATGGCTATCCTTGGAAGTGGTACTCTGGGCACTTAAATGAACTTGAGTTACAATTTGTAGACTAGCTCTGGATGGAGTGTCTTCCTTTGGAGTCTTCTGTAATTTTCTGAAAAGCAATTCATCACTGAAAAGGGAAAATGAAATGATAAGGAGAAAGTTCTTTACACCTGAAAGTATAAGGAAGGCAGCCTGAATCCACATAATGTGAAGTAATGAAAAGAAAACTGCTCTCAGCATCCCCACTGTTCAAACTCCTGAAAATACAATAAATGCATTTCCACTTCCAGTTTTTAAATAATGAATTTCCATTAGCTATTGAGGAAAGAGAAAGGACTTCTGCATATCCCTGAGCTGAGCACTCAGGGACCAAGCATGAAAACTCTTCCTCAACTGTTTAAAAGTCAAGCATGTTTAGCCAAAAAATAAAAAAAGAAAACAATTGTGCACAGCAGAGTACAATACCAACCAACTAACCAACAAACAAAAGGCATGTATTTTGTTTGGTTTAATCAAGGAAAGTTCTCTTGAGGATGACATCAAAAAGGAGATTCATACTAGAAGAAAGAGTGATTATCTTTCCATTTTCTCTGTAGAAAATGGTATCACAAAATTGTTGTCATATGATAAAGTAATCAAATAATATGCAAAAAGAAAAAAGAATTATAGAGATTTTTAGTTAATAACATTTTTTAAATTTTTTTCTATGTTTTGAGCATTTATAGTATGTCATCTTTTAAAAATGTGTACTTTCTTGTAGTTCCTTTTATTATTAGATTAATAGTCTCTTTTAGGCCTAAAAAAATCACTTCCAAGTAGCTCATTTATTGAGTGATAAGGATTTTCATATTTCATTTTATGTTTTAAAGAGTGAAAACCTTAACCTTGAAGAGCTGAAGACAGAAGTACTTACTATGGCTTACTTATCTGAAGAAATTATTTCTTCAAATAATAAACAAAAGTCAAACATCAAAGAGGGAGTAAAGGTCAAGTAGTGAGACACAATTTCTTCATCTTTCCAAATGGATGCAACCTGATATGAGCAAACCACTCATATTGACAGCAAGCTTTGCATCTGTATTTTACATAAGATTCCTTCTTTCATTCAATGAATAATTATTGAGCCTCTTTATAGACAGGGCATTATATAGATGTGGTGCTAGAATCATTTTTTAAAGATAACATATTTTACTTACTATTTTAGTCAGGGTTCTCTTGATTGTCACTGACAGAAACCCAATTCAAACTAGTCAAAATTAAAAAAAAAACAAAAACTCTTGGCTCATGCAACGTCAGTATAGCTCTAGCTCATTATTATCAGGAATCTTCTCTCTTCATCTCATGGTGTTCTTCATTTCTCTGTGTTAACTTTATTCTTAGACAGGTTCTACCACTGAATTAGCTAAATGGCCAACAGAAGCTCCAAACTTAATGTCTATCAACTTAGGAGCTCTGTGAAAAAAGAGTGCCTTTCTAGTAGTTCCAACTAAAGTCTCAGGGTTGGTGGGCTCTGATTTATTCAGTTTATGTCATGTGACTAACCTTGAATCAATAACTGTGGCCAAAGAGAACCAATATACTGAATTGTCAAGTTCACGTCTGCTCCCAGAACAAAGACAGAACTAAATCCCACCCAAATGACAAAGAATTAAATAGGAGACCATTGATTCCCCAATTAAAAAGAGAAAATGGATACTCAGGAATAAAAATAATACCTGCCAACTACATCTACACTTAAGAAACTACAGACTAGAGTAAGACATATGTACAGAAACAGCTGTTATGTCTGTCTGTCTGTCTCTCTCTCTCACTCTCACTTTCCCTCTGTCTCTCAGTATCTATCTATTTATCTACCTACCTACATATCTATCTACAAACAGACACACACGCACAAGAGTAGTGTGATGGTAAATGTTTAACTGGATCTGTAGGGAAATTTTTAAGAGCTCTGATTCATAGTGTTTGCCAGTTTCAATGATGTAAGTGCTCCACACAGCTGAGTTCAGAATGTGAAGTCGCTGAGTGTGGAATTGGTAAGAGATGCATGCTCACATTCAGCTCTTATGAGCCAGATGAATTGTCTCCAGTACACCATTGTAATAGTTAAAGAAAAGCAGAGAGAAGTCACTTCCACTTGAGGTAATCAGAGGAGGCTTAGTATAGAGTGTGGTGTATGATCTGACCTTTAGAGGATGTGTAGAATATTTGCAAGTTTATTGAACATGTGGTAGAACAAAACAGTAAATAAATGTTTACTTTGATCTCAAAGAATTAGAGTTGGAAAAATGAGACATTTCAGGAAACCAAAAATAGTTTTTTTTTTTAATGTTTAGGTTATATCAGCTTGAGCCCCATATCAAGGTAACCTTAACATATCTCATGGGGGAGGAGTTGTTTTAGTGAGAAAGAAGATTTCTTTATCCTCAGGGTCCCATCAGTAGAATTTAGAATCCATTCTAATGCTCTATCTTCTAAAGTCATCTTGTTTTAGTATTTCAGCTCCTGTAATGTCAGACCTGATTTATGTACAAATGTGAATATAACTACAGTCACTTCAATTAAAAAAAAAAAAAAAAACATTGTCATGTTGCTTAAGAGGAATGCAGTGGGAGAAATAACATAAAATGAAATTTGCATAGAGAAGACTTCTAGTTTCAGCTCTGATATACAAAGAGCTTGGAAGTCATCACTTCCATCTTTACAACAAGAAACAGTTGAGTAAACTGAAAATCAGTGACTTTTCTTGGACTCCTGTCAGAGAACAGAGGTTACAGGGCAAACCAACACCCCAAAATCTAGAGAGAAAAAGTCCAGAGAGTTACATTCAAAATGTGTTTACCTGGACTAAAGCTGCTAGATCCATAAATTGATAGAAACACTTAAGTGGTGATTTTGATGACTTGCTGGAGGCTGAATATGGATTAGCATGAGAATGAGAAACTTCTGGAGGTCACCACTCTGGAACAGATGCAGACTTGCATGAGTTTACCTCCAGAAATTCCACTGTGTTCTCACAGTAAAGATCTGAGAAAGATTAATCAATGTGAATTAGGCCCAAAGCGTTATCACAACAAAGGCCTACTCAGTAAGGGAAAAGAGTTTACCAGAGCCTGATGCAAGCTGGGAGAAGGACATTCCTCACCCCCTTGCCTACTCTATTCTTTCTTACCTAAGGAGGAAGATAAAAGCTATACCATGGGAAAGTAATTATGAAGATCACAGACCTGAGACACAGGTCCACTAATCATATTATAGAATGCTACATTTTACCAGCACACCAAGAGGGCTCCAGTATAACTACAGTGGATTATAGCTCAAAGAACTGCAAGACACAGACTCTCTGAGGAGGAGTGCTGAGGGGAGCCCAAAGTCAAGAGGAGACAAAACAAGGACACTAGAGGAATTTCAAGACACTGGCACCTGCAGCTACAGCAAACATTAAACACAGTTCAGTTCCTAGCCAGCTTATCACAAATCTTCACATTAAAGGATGTCATTTCCTATTCCCTATACAAACACATCTGGCTTTCGACAAAAAAAGTTACAGGGCATGACAAAATGCAAGGAAAAAGCTCAATCTGAAGAAACAGAGCAATCACAAAAATAAAACTCTCTTATGACGCAGATGTTGGAATTATCAAAAAGATAATTTAAAATAACTATGATTAATATGTTAAAGGCGCTAATGGAAAGAGTAGATAATATGCAAGAACAGATGGGTAATATAAGCAGAGAGATGGAAACCCTAAGACAAAATCAAAAGGAAATGCTAGAAATTAAAAACACAGAGGAATAATTAAGAACAGAAAGGATCACTAGTATATGACATGGCCAAGGAAAGAATTAGTGAGCTTAAGATAGATCAAGAAGTAATACACTGAGAGCTAGACCTAAGCAATGGATAGTTCAACTCTTATTGAGAACTCAAGAAGGCACCCCTTTACTACCCGGTACTTCCAAGGACCATAACCAATTCTAATCAAAAGTGATAATGGAATGGAATAAGCAGAGTCGCATTTGACTTTTGTCCTAGCCCTATTGTACTCCACCAGGATATTCATGCTCCCTCCCCTTCCAATCATTATGTAGCATGATCTCTGGGTCTTATATTAGGTTTTTATAATTTTATGCAAATAAAGTTGTCACTGTCTTATCTCTCTTGCAATATATTTCATTAAAAACATTATATAACTGAACTTAGGGCCTTACCTCCTATGAAAGAAAGAGCAGACTCCAGGGAATAAATAAGCAATGGAAGGCCTTCTTGTTAAGGCCTGGAATCATATCTCTACCCCCACTCATAAGGCAGCCCTGCTGGGGATTGTTATGTGCATTGCTCTCCAGGCACAGGTGAGAATAGAGATCTGAGAACAACAGTATTAGGAAGGTGAGCTGTGGGCGGCTGTAGGATAATGGGCAGGCTGAGGCTTGGGGACTAAAGAACCAGAGTTCCTGTAGTATCAGGATGACCTCATTAAGTTATTACATCCAAGGGCAGTAAGAATCTGGAGAGAATTTTAGGGAGATCATTAGGGTGAGTCCGGGGGTGAGAAAATCAAGCCCTATGTGAAAAGGTTACATAAATTTGGATTGATCAGCTGAGAAAAGAGATGGCAATAAAGATTTTTAACATCAATAAATAAAAAGTAAATGATGACCAGCTGGTCCTTTTTCAGAGACCAGAACTCAGAAGAAGGCTTTAGAGCATAATGGGATAGATTCAGAGCATATATTGTTACACGATGAAATGGGTTACCTGAGGGACTGTGGAAACAGAATCAATTCTTACCAACTGTGGAAGGTTTCATCCTTCTCTGAAGGCCAGAGCAGATGCCTAAACTAGATTCCAGACCTTGATTAGAAGATGTGTCCTGGCTTACATTGTGCTAACAGCCTATTTTCATTTCATCAAGAAATTTTGGCAACTACTTTTTACATCTGTTAAATGCAAATAGAGTGAAATCTCTTTCTAAAACCATTCACTACTGAGTCATTTTCCTAAAGAAGTCAGTCTGTCTTATACCTCATCCAAAGAGTGCTTAATTACTGTCGAATCAATAGTATCACACTATAAGAGATTCTTATCTATAAAGCAATCAATGGTATACAACTCAAGGATGATGCTACAGTGCTTTTCCAGTGGAAACATCTTACTGATGCAAATAGAATCACTACTAGGAAGTGTTGCCAAGATCTTTGAAAGAGAAAATGGTTCTTACCAGGTAACCAGATCCTATTTCACAGCATTCATCTGAATTACTTTTTTGACAAGCTCCAACTGTAATACCTCCTTAATGTATTCAGAGGACCATCAAGCATTTATCCAGTAACCCTTGAGGATAATTCTGTTTCTTATATTTATTTTTTAGAAAGAATATTATAGGCCTCTTCAGGTTTCAGTCAGTAGCTTAGTCTCATAGGAAATAGCTCATCTTGTTTTGTCAGTCTAAAATTGTTGAAATTGGAAGGCCCAATTTAGTTAACTATTTCATGCAGAATCCAAGAATTTTTCAAACTTAAAGGTGCTTTTTTAAATATCCTACCCAAACAAAAATGTTATTCACCTCAAATCCATACCTGTTTCATAAATACATCTCTCAAGACTCCTAGCCATATTTTTAATCATAAATTCTGATTAAAAAAAAAAGAAAACTACAAGTTTTAGAAATCTTAGACTTGGTTCAAAAAAATCTCTTCAACCCTACCCTTCTATTCTAATGACAATAATATATCAAAGGGACAGTAAAGCCTCAACATGAAGCAAAAGATATGAAGCATGAAATATTCTCTAAGCACAACAAGGAGCACTGACTGGTGGGAACAAAAGTGATGAGTGATGTCTAAAACAAATGTTGCAGAAATAATCCAAGAGAATTAATTGAATGATTGCTATCCGTTTCCATCAGTGGACGTTAAGTGGAAGGTGAAAGTAACAGTAAATATCTTTTTATTTATCACCTTCTTAAAGATAGCCTCAAAGAGGTGCAAGGACATTCATTGTCCATAATAAACTTGTCATGCTTTGAGCATACATAGGGACAGAGATGCATGTTACATTTGTTCAGAGTACTTAAATGAGAGCCTTATTTGGCAGTGTAAATCTGGCAGTCGTAACCAATATTTATCAGATACTAGATACTGACTTTAAAGCTACATCTACCTGGAATATAAGAAAACAATCTGTTTATTAAAAGTTCCTTTAAATTCTGTTGGGAAAATAGATATAATAGAAAAGATAAAAAGAATTTAAGAAGACAAAACAAAAAGTAACTGCATAAACCAGTTCTTCCAAAGGCTACACTGAACAACCTGAAATAGTGGGAAGAGCATAATGGATGGGATATTTCGTTCCCATCCTAACCCTGATGCTCTGGGCCTCAGTTCCTTTGTACCCATTATCAGGGATTTGTTCTTAGACTAGACACCCATAAGGAAACTTAAAGCTCTAAAATTCTGTGACCATAGACACTGCTGTACTAAAATAACTAACATTTGTGCAGTTTCATCATTTACACTGACTCTTTACAATAACCCTGTAAGATAAGAGGATAGTTTACTAATGAGGAAATGAGTAAAATAAGTTGAGGAAGATGACCATGGTCCAGGTGTTCCTAAGAGCAGAGATGAAACTTGAACTCAAATCAACTATTGTCAAATCCCATGTTCTCCCCACTGCATCATTCTGCATGCGAAGTGATCTCTATATGCTAACAAGCAGAATGAGGGTTTGTAAGACCTTCAGAGTCAGTATATTGACTGAGCCTTTAATTTTACTGAGAGAATATAAAATTTTGGATGGGAACTCCCCAACATTTTGCTTACCAAACTTACAAACCCACCTTGGGCAACGTAGCAATAGTGGAGCTGTCTCAACCTTATCTTAAAGTTCATCCCTTCACTGAAGCTTTGGACTTCATCACTTTCTGCTCTCCAGAGAAACTCACAATCATTACTTCTTCTCTTTATATATTCATCCTCTCCCCCTCAACAAAGTCTTTCTCATCAGTTTTTAGATACAGTCAAGTCTCTAATACACATAAAACCCTAATTTGTCTACACTCCCCATTTCAGCAACCCCCATAGTATTCCCCTTTCTTTCGTATGCTCACTTCTCAAGACGTCTAACAAAACTTCCCAATTCTACTTAATCACTTACCACTTGTTACTCAGTCCATTACAAACTGGCTTCCATCTCCACCAATCCAATAAAACTTGTCTCATAAAGATCACCTTGGAACAGATGACCCCAAATTTTTATATTCATCCCTGACCTCTCTCTGAGTTTGACTACTGACCTTGACATTGCCTGAAATTCCTGATCTCCATAACCTTTCTCCCAAAACTTGGTCTTCTTTCAACATTCCGCAAATAAATGGCTGAACACACTGCTTATGCAAACCAAAAGCCTTGACGTCATCCGTCGCCCCTCCCTCTCCTCACCCGTCCTAACCAGCCATCTCCAAATCCTAAAAATCTCCTCATGAATCCATCCTCCTCTCCCCATTTCCACTACCAACAACATGAGAAGTCCTACCTACAATCCTCTCTTCCTTGCATTACTGCAATGGTTATGTAAATGGTTGCTGAACGTCTGCTCTTGCTAGCCTCACAGTTGCCAAATTGATACTCTTAAAATGAAAATCTAATAAAGATGTTTAAAAAATGCAAATCTTATTACATTTATTCTTTACCCAAATCATAACCATATTTTCCTAGGTCTTAGGATAAAGACAAATCTCCCTGTTGTTTCCTACAGTGCTGCATGACTTGGCCCCTACCCATATCTCCAGCCTCACTTTGTACCACTCTGCTTCCTCTCATTCTGTCCGGTCCAATCACACAGGCCCTCTTTCAGCCCCTCGTTTGTACCATGCTCACTCCCAGCACAGGATCTTTGCACAAGCCATTCTCTCATGTGGGAAGCTATTTTGTCCCCCTTCAACTAGTTAATACCTACATATTTTCATCTCTCAATGATGTCATGTGCATAGAATATTATGAAAACAGTAAAGTAGACATAGACCCTATCCTGGGAGGAAGCCAAAGAAGACTTCCTAAAAGTCTTGGACCTCTAGTCTGATTCATAAAGAAGCCAAGTCAGGTGAACGGGGAAGGAAGAGCATTCCTGGTAGAGAAACAACAGGGATAATGGAACAGAAAGATTGATACTGATGGAGACAAAGGTTGAGGAAGCAGTGGAAATTTGTGGAAGTAGAGGGGATCAGTTTACATAGGGCTAGAAGGTTTAAACTGTGTTCTGTAGCCTATAGGGGAGGATTAGAGGGTTTTAGGAAAGGGAAAAAGAATAATAGACTTGCTTTAAGTTAAGTGAGTTGCCAGTAGTCACCAGTTAGGTACAGAACCTCAACTAAGACCTCAGTTTCCTAACACTCAGAACAGATGTCATTCTACAAGCCTGGCACATCAGAATAACCTGAGGGCTTGTTAAAACACAGATTGCCGGACCCCACCAGCAGAGTCTCTGGTTCACCAGATCTGGGGTGGGCTTTTGAATTAGCATTTCTATTCAGTTTCCAGGTGCTACTGATGCTGCTAGTCCAGGGACTACACTTTAAGAATCACTGAAGTAGACCATATCACTCAATAAATTAAATAGAGAACCATTCAAAGAGACTTAGCTTTAAAAAGTGTAAGAAAGAAAACCTGAGGCATAAAAACACCAAAAAGATGGATAACTTAAGAATCATTTATATTTAGTTTGGGAACACTTTTTTTTTCTTAGCAGCAAACATAACCTTGAGTCACAAATTAATTAATCTCCTTGTGTCTTATTTCCTTACCTGTAAAATAAGGTCATTGAACCAGATGAGCTTTAACGTCCTAAACTTTTACAGTTCAGTTCTAAACTTTTACAATCCTACAACTTATCTTCTTAATTATATTTTGTTAAGGTTTTTATTAAATTACTTTTCGCTCCATAAATATATATTTGGGTACAAATAAGGAGAGGAGAACAGTCTAAGAGATCCCTGGGAAGCAGGTAAGAGTTAAGATAGGAATCCTATTGATAGCTAACAAAAAGAGGCTGGACCATCACATTGAACACACATACCTATAAAGGATGGTCATCAATAAAATCAAGACAAAAGTGTGTAATTTGTTAACATTTCTGAACTTTGAAATGTTTAACAACTCAATTTTTGGAGGCATCCCTCTAAATGATTGCCTTTATCTGACAGATAATCCAAATGTTATTGTCCCTTTACCGAACATCCCAAACTACCCTTTACCAGAAATGCTATCTTATTAGTTAATATTCCCATGGTGAGACAAATTTTAAAGCATGACACAAATAGTAAACAATGTCCAGAGCCTATGTAATATTTATGGATGGGTCATTTTCTTTCCAAAAGCAACATCAAAAAATGTTTTAATAGGATTTTACATAATGCCAATTTTCTTACTTTTTTTTTGCTTAAGCTTCATTCTTTTTAAATTGGCTCTTTAAAATCACTAGATTATTTCTTTGTTGTATTTTTATTTCTTACTGATTTGGTATTGAGGATTAAGTAGTATTCCATGTTTTCACTGTGGGTATTGATTTTCTGTCATATTAATGCCCTCTACATAATCATCTGTTAATTCACATTAAATATTTCAGCTAGATTGTAAACAATGATATTAACTTTGTCACAGCCCTAAAATTGTACATTATTAATAATGGCCTGGGGGCAAGGTTGGGGGGTGGCAAAGGATGCGTAGCAATGACTCAGGAAATACAGCATAACATTTGAGACTAATAACTCATAACTTCAAGAGGAATTTACTTTTCCATCACTGAGATAGATTTGTTAATTAATTACTATCTTCTCTTTGGTATGTGTACCTGTCTTTGACTCCTTATTTAACAAGAATTAATTCTTTGTTATTTTAAAATGCTTTTCCCCAATGTACTCTTGTTATTTTCCCTTTGGTCCCACACGGCTACCTTTTTCAGAATTACACCCTCTCAAGGATCTCTGAGGTTGAGGGTAAAATTCAAACTCTTTGTTGAGGTTCTCACAGATTACAAGTGACAGAAGCCTAGCTCAAACTAGGTTATACAAAATAATTTATTGAAAGTGTATCAAGATAGCTTTCAGAAATGAAGGAAGAGTTGCAGGACCAGGGAAGTCAAGATTAACTTGGTGACTGGAACCAGAGTCCCCAGTAAGATCAATTCTCTCCCCCCTTCTCTCCTCCCTGGGCTCTTTTTTGTGCAGCTTTGTTCTTCCCTACTGCAGGAAGGCTTTCTCCATACCGTGGGAATGTGGCTACAGGCTACTTTCTAGACTAACAGGCAAAAATTTTTTTCCCTCCAGCTCTAATTAAATTTATAGGAATGGACCCAGCCTGTCCCTAGTCAGGTCATGTGCCATCCCTTGGTCCAGTCACATTAGCAAAGGGGACGTATTATTATGATATATCCAGTGTAAGCCATTTCCCATCCTTATACTAGTTCAGATATCCAAAGGGGAAGTACCTTGATTGACAGCTTGCTGGTTGTATTGAGGGAGTTGTCAAAAAAGGAGGACATTTTCCCAAACAGACAAACCAATGTGTCCACCATTATTCCAATTACTACTGCAGTCTAACAAACCACCCCAAGGATGCCTAGCCAATCAGAGCAGATACGGGCCATGAATGGTCATTCTCGACTTACCCATTTGTATTGACAGGAAAACAAGCCTTACCCCTAGCAGAGCTTCCTATGGAGACCCTGTGGCGAGTCCTCTGAACAGCTCCCAAAGGTACTGACTCCTCCAGGAGGACCACTCTGAGGAACAGCAGCTCCTGTCACCAGTTCTGACTGTCTCCTCTCCCAGACAGCTTCCAGCTCCCTCCACATCTGCACAGCTCAGTGACATTTACCCAGAGGGAACTCCAGAGGGCGTTCACCGTAGAACTGTGCTGTGCTGGCAGCAACGAAGCTACATAACTCTTCCAAGGAACTTGCTCAAAGTGCCCAATAACTGCATTAGGAAAGACAACCCATGAAATACACCTGGTGCCACACCTTGGCTGTCTCCTCGGCAGCCTCTTACTCTGCCCTGCAGTGGGACACAGGTTCAGGAGCCTGGCCTCAGGGAGCAGCTTCAGAATCCCTAAATGCACCCCAAAGGCTGGAGCGTGGAAAGTTCTGCTCCAGCAGAAAGAATGCTACTTGCATCCAAGCTTCCAGAAAACTCTTCAAGAACCCAATTTAGGCTTCATTTGTCTCCACATAAGCAAGCAGATTATATTTTCCCAACCCCAGATGAGCACACGATGTATTTCTGGAAGGGTATATTAGAAATTAATGCCGTTCTAGAAATTCCAGAATATTTCTAAACATTGTGTATTCCTTAATATGCAAATTTTAATAAAGACTATGGTAGCAACGTATGTGCAGGACTACTGCCTGAGTTTATAGCCAAAGTGCTGTTAATAAAAATAATAACAAAGAAAAACAGAGAGGAGAACACTGAGGGAATTGATGACTACCTTAGGAGGTGTCAACAGACTGTGCTGAACTCAAGGACATTGAAGGCCTCGGTATCTTCATCTCTTTGGCATGTTCAACAATGAGGTCAAGTAGTCAATTATTAATGATAGTATTGAGACCAAAAGCTGTAACATACCTTTATGGTTATAGTTTTATTTGGTGTTCTGTTATCTCAAACCGCTATTGCATTATTAGCTTATGACCTCCCTATTACTACTCTGGGTATGCTAAACATCCACACATTTCTAAAAAATTATTTCTTGATCAACAGAATGGAGAAAAATTTACTCAAGTGCCTCTAAAAACATAATTTTCTTTCTAGTTTACATAATTGATATTAACAGATAGGTCATCCTATAAAAATACAAATCATTCCAATCTACCCTTTAATGATCCAATATGAAGAACTGCATGTTAGCCTACTAAAGACTTGCTGTCATTTCACCAGTAGTTTATTGGTAGCAATTAGATCATGTCATGAATACTCTATCATATTAAAATAGTTCACTATTACTAAACTTTTTCTTTTTGAATGGCCCATCTTAATCTTCATTCTTTAGTGCACATTAAGTGTACCACATACCTTAATGAAGTCTCAAGCAGTGCTCTGATTTTTACCCTTACTCTCATTTGGTGCTATTACCTTAACAAGGAACACAATATTAGAGCAGTGGAAAGTGCATTGGCCCAAGTAGCAACTGATCCTCTTTCAAGTCCTGGCTTGGCCACCTACTAGCTCTATGCCCGAAAAAAAGATAGAGATTAGTACCAAATTAGTGCCTTCTAAACTTTGCTGCACATTACAATCACTTGGAGAGCTTTTTAAAAATTCCAACCACTAGATCACACCCATATCAAGTACATCAGAATGTCTGGGAGTGGGAGCCTGTGTACACCAACGTTGGGAAACTTGGAACCACCTTACTAGATAATCTGAGGTCTTTTCAATGCTAGAATTCTATGTTTCCGTGGCTTATCAGATGAGTCTAAGTATTCAGTAAATAGAAGATTCAACCAGAAGAAAATAGGGAATTAATGGGAAAAACTGAATTTGTTTAGGGACTGTGAAATAGAGAGGTCTTCAATCAAAGCCTGAAAATAGGATGGAGCCTTGCTTGTGTCCTACTCTAGTCATTTCTGCCAGAAGATAAGAAGTAAGAACAGAAACTTCAAGAACAAAAATACATTGTAGACAGCAGCTGTCCAATAGAGGAGAGATTGATCATACTATTTGGAATGTGCACCATTATTTTATTCTCTTGTCAACATTAGCCACTCTAATTCTCTTCCCTCCCTCTCACTTGTCTTCTTACAGGAAGTAAGAAGGATAGTGCATCCAGGGTCCTTGCTGCTTTTGTAAATATTATGGTCAGAGTTTTGTCCCTTTAATTGATAGAGGTAGGAGTGTGGTCATGATAATCACCTTAGGATAGTCAGGGACCTATGTGATGGTTCTGTAAGGTGGGAAGATTTAAGAGGACTTAGTTAAAAACAAAACAAGTGGTTCCTTCTGACATGGGTTAGTAGAACCTATAATATTATTTGAAGCAACCCATACATATCTTTATTCACATTAGCAGGTGATCAGTCAACCAGCTTAATGAATGAAACCATACATTCCTCTAGACAAAAGAAGAAATAAATACAAGTCAAAACATTGCAGGAGTTTATTACAGATCATCCAACTGGTATGGAAATGAAAGTTTTCTTTTGAAAGCAGTTTATAAAAATGATACAAAGACAGTATAAAATAATATCCAGAACTGCCTTCAAAGTTTCATAAGTGTTGAGTCTTACAGTGCCTAAATACATTTATAACAATAAATGCTTGATAAGTAAATGAACAAATTGAGTGAATTTTGTGTTTTTTTATAAAAGATATCTTTAACCATTCTGAACCTTGCTTTGCTAACTCTTATTTCTCTAAAGTTAGAGGAAACAAATAGTCTAGGAAATAGATCTGCACCATCCTTTTACTTATGAAGATATTTTAACAGCTTTATTGAGATATAACTGGCATACAAGAAACTGCACATCTATAAAGTATAGAATTTGATAAGTTTTGACAAATGTAAGCACCTGTAGAACCATCACCACAATCTAGAAAGTGAACCTAAAAGATTCCTCATGTCTCTTTGTGATTCTTCCCTCTTAATTCTCCCAGAATACTCCCATTCCATCCCTTCCCTGATAAATACTGATATGCTTTCTGTCATAACATTTAGTTTGAATATCCCAGAATTTATATAAGTGCAATTATATGCTATTACTCTCTATGCCTGGCTTCTTTCACTCAGCAAAGTCATTTTGAGATTCACTCATATTGTAACACGTATCAGTGGTTCATTCCTTTTTTTTACTTCATTCCTTTTTACTGCAGGATAGTAGTCCAGTATATGGATATACCACAATTTGTTTATGCACAGCCAGACGTTAGGTTGCTTTTAGTTTGAGGCTATTACAGATAAAGGTACTGGGAACATTTGATTCAAATCTTTGTATTGATCTGTGTTTTCATATCTCTTGATCTAGAAGGGGAGTGGCTAGATCATATAGTTCATATATGCTTAACTTTAAAGGAAACTGTAAAATTGTTTTCCAAGGTGGTTATATTTTTTTACATTACAACCAGCAGCATATGAGAGTTTCAGTTTATCCACATACCAATACTTGGTATGGTCAGTCTTTTCAATCTTAGCCATTCTAATAGGTATATAATGGTATTTCATTGTGGTTGTAATTACATCTCTCTAGTGACTAATAATGTTGATTATCTTTTCATGTGCTAATTTACCATTTATATATCTTCTTTGCTGAAGCATCCATTCAAATATTTTGTTCATTTTCTTTTTAGGTTTTTGTTTTCTTATTATTGAGTTTTGAGAGTTCTTTATATATCATGGACACAAGTTTTTTTTATCATATATAAGATTAACAAATATTTTCTCCTAGTCTGTGTCTTATCTTTTTATTCTCTTAACAGTGTATTTTGAAGGGCAGAAGTTTTTAATTTTGATGAAATTGTATTTGTCAATATATTCTTTTTTTTTTTAAGAATAATTATTTTATTTATTTATTTTTGGCTGTGTTGGGTCTTTGTTTCTGTGCGAGGGCTTTCTCCAGTTGCGGCAAGCGGGGGCCACTCTTCATTGCGGTGCGCGGGCCTCTTCACTATCGCGGCCTCTCTTGTTGTGGAGCAAGGCTCCAGATGTGCAGACTCAGTAGTTGTGCCTCACGGGACTAGCTGCTCCGTGGCATGTGGGATCTTCCCAGACCAGGGCTCAAACCTGTGTCCCCTGCATTGGCAGGCAGACTCTCAACCACTGCGCCACCAGGGAAGCCCTATTCTTGTATTAATCATATTTTTGGTGTTATATATAAGAAATCTTTGCATAACTCAAGGTCACAAAGTTTTTTGCCTGTTTTATTATATAAGTTTCAGAGTTTTAGTGTATACATCTATATGATGCAAAGTAAGAATCCAAGTTCATTTTTTAAATATGGCTATCCAATTCTTCTAGTAACATTTGTTAAAAACATAATTATTTTCTCTACTGAATTGCCTTTGTACCTTTGTTGAAAATTTGTATTCCATTTTTGTGTGTGCCTATTCTGATTCATTTATCTTTGTGGCAATATCGTTATGTTTTGGTTACTGTAACTTTATTATAACTGTTGAAGTCATGTAGTATTAATCCTCAAACTTGTTCATCTTTTTCAAAGTTGTTTTGTCTATTTTAGTACCTTTGCATTTCCATATAGATTTTAGAATCCGATTGTAAATTAAACAAAAAAGTTTCACTGAGATTTCTTTAGAACTATAGACCAATTTGGGGAGATATGACATTTTAATAACTTTGAGTCTTTCATCCCATGAACACAGCACAAACATACCTCATAGATATTGCAGGTTCAAGTTCAGACCACGGCAATAAAGTGAATATCACAATAAAGCAAGTCGCATGAATGTTTTGGTTTCCCAGTGAATATTAAAGCTATATTTACACTCTACTGTACTCTCTTATGTGTGCATTAGCATTATGTCTAATTTAAAAATTTAATGCATTGACCAACTCTTCCTTTCATAAATGAGTTCTCTCTAACATGGAATGCTGTTTGATACCATTTTACTCACAGTAGAACTTCTTTCAAAATTGGAGTCAATCCTCTCAAATCTTGCCACTGCTTTATTAGCAAAGTTTATGTAATATTTTAAATATTTTGTTGTTATTTCAACAATCTTCACAGCATCTTCACCAGGAGTAGTTCCCATCACAAGAAACCACTACTTTTGCTCATCCATAAGAAGCAACTCCTCATCCATTAAAGTTTTATCAGAAGATTGCAGCAATTCAGTCACATCTTCAGGCTCTACTTCTAATTCTAGCTCCCTTGCTATTTCCATACTTGCAGTGACTTACTCCACTGAAGTTCTGAACCCCTCAAAGTCATTCATAAGGGTTAAAATAGCTTATTCCAAACACCTGTTAATGTTGCTATTTTGACCTCTTTATGTGGATTATAAAAGTTCTTAATGGCATCTAGAATGGTAAATCCTTTCTAGAAGCCTTCAGTTGACTTGGCCCAGATCCATTAGGAGAATCACCATCTATCAGCTATGGCCTTATGAAATGTATTTCTTAAATATTAGACCTGAAAGTCAAAATTACTCTTTGATCCATGGGCACAGAATGAGTATTGTGTTAGCAGGCATGAAAACCTTAATGTCATTGTTCATCTCCATCAGAGCTTTTGGGTGACCAGGTACATTGGCAATGAGCAGTAATATTTTGAAAGGAATCTTTGTTTCTGAGCAATAGGTCTCAACAGTGGGCTTAAAATATTCCATACGCCATGTTGTAAACAAATGTGCTGTCATCCAGGCTTTGTTGTTCCATTTAGAGAGCACAGGCAGAGTAGAATTAGCATAATTCTTAAGGACCTTAGGATTTGGGGGACGGTAAATGAGCATTGGCTTCAACTTAAAGTCAACAGATGCATTAGCCCTTAACAAGAGAGTCAGCCTGTCCTTTGAAACTTTGAAGCCAGGCATTAACTTGTCCTCTCTAGCTATGAAAGTCCTAGATGGCATCTTCTTCCAGTATAAGTTTGTTTCATCTGCACTGAAGATGTGTTGTTTAGTGTAGCCACCTTCATTCATTATCTTAGCTAAATCTTCTGGATAACTTTTGCTGCAGCTTCTATATCAGCACTTGCTGTTTCACCTTGCACTTTTATGTTATGGAGACAGCTTCTTTCCCTAAACCTCATGAACCAACCTCTGCTAGCTTCAAACTTTTCTTCTGCAGCTTCCTCACCTCCCTCAGCCTTCACTGAAGTAAAGAGTTAGGGCCTTGCTCTGGATTAGGCTTTGGCTTAAGGTGATGTGTGGCTGGTTTGAACTTCTATCCAGACAGGTAAAATTTTCTCCGTATCAGCAATAAAGAAAGCAAAGCTGCTTTGCTTTTTCATCATTTGTGTATTCACTGGAATAGCACTTTTCATTTCTTTCAAGAACTTGTCCTTTGCATTCTCAGCTTGACTGTTTGGCACAAGAGACCTAGCTTTCAGCCTGTCTTGGCTTTTCACCTGCCTTCCTCACTCAGTTTAATTACTCTAGCTTTTGATTTAAAGTGAGACATGTGACTCTTTCTTTCTACTTGAATAATTAGTGGCCATTGTAAGACTATTAATTGGCCTAATTTGAATATTGTTGTGTCTCAGGGTTTAGGGAGGCCCAAGGAGAGGAAGAGATCAGGGAACAGCCAGTAGGTGGAGCAGCCAGAACACAACCTTTATCAATTAAGTTCACCATCTTATATGGCTGCAGTTTGTGACACTCCAAAACAATTACAATAGTAATATCAAATATCACTGATCACAGATCACTGTAACAAATATAATAATAATGAAAAAGTTTAAAATATTACAATTACCAAAATGTGACACAGAGACAGGAAGTGAGCAAATACTTTTAGAAACATGGCACCCATAGACTTGCTTAATACAAGAGTTGCCATGAAATTTCAATTTGCAAAAAAATCAGTATCTGCAAGGCGCAATAAAGTAAGGCACAATAAAACAAGGGTATACCTGTATAACTCCATTTTGTCCAAGTCTTCTTAAATTTCTCTGAGCAATGATGTGTAAACTTCAGTGTACAGGTTGTTGACGTCTTTTATCAGAGTTGTCCCTAAGTATGTCATATATTTTGAAGCTATTATAAATGGTATCGGTCTTTTCAATTTCAATTTCTGATTGTTGCATGCTATTATATATATTGATAAATACAAGAGTTTTTTGCACATTGATGTTATATTCTATAATTTTGCCAAACTCACTTGTTAATTCTAGTATTTTTCATAGATTCCATTAGGTTTTCTTTATAGATGATTGTGTCAGTGAATCAAGACAGTTTTACTTCTTTTCATTTCTTTTTCTTGTCTTTTACTAGGTGGAATCTCCAGTCACTGCTAAATAAAAGCAGGGAGAATGGACATCTTATCTCCTTTCTGATCTTAGGGAAAAAATATTCTTCAACTCACTAGTAAGTATGAGATTAGTGTGTGTTTTTCATAGATGCCCTTTATTATATTGAGCTAGTCCCCTTCTGCTATAATTTGCTGATAGTTTTTCTCAAAGATGGTTATTGAATTCTGTCAGATGTGTTTTCTTTGTTGAGATGATCATGTTTTTTTCCTTTTAGTTTGTTAATATGGTGAATTACATTGACTTTATTTTTTTATTGAAGTATAGTTGACTTACAATGCTGTGCCAATCTCTGCTGCACAGCAGAGTGACTCAGTTATACACATATAGACATTCTCTTTTTAATATTCTTTTCCATTATGGTTTATCCCAGGAGATTGGATATAGTTCCTTGTGCTATACAGTAGGACCTTATTGTTTATCCATTCTAAATATAATAGTTTACATCTACCAACCCCAAATTCCCAGTCCATCCCTCTCCCTACTCCCCTCCCCTTTGGCAACCACAAGTCTGCTCTCTATGTCTGTGAGTCTGTTTGTGTTTTGTAGATAGGTTTATTTGTGCCATATTTTAGATTCCACATATAAGTGATATCATATTGTATTTGTCTTTTTCTGACTGTCTTCACTTAGTATGATAATCTCTAGTTGCATCCATGTTGCTGCAAACGGCATTTTTTGTTCTTTTTATGGCTGAGTAGTATTCCATTGTATATATGTACCACAACTTCTTTATCATTCATCTGTCTATGGACATTTAGATTGCTTCCATGTTATGGCTATTGTGAACAGTGCTGGTATGAACATAGGGATGCATGTATCTTTTTGAATTATAGTTTTGTCCGGGGGTATGCCCAGGAGTGGAATTGCTGAATCATATGGTAACTCTATTTTTAGTTTTCTGAGGAACCTCCATACTGTTTTCCATAGTGGCTGCACCAACTTACATTCCCACCAACAGTGTAGGAGGGTTCCCTTTTCTCCACACCCTCTCCAGCATTTGTTATTTGTAGACTTTTTAATGATGGCCATTCTGACTGGTGTGAGTTAGTACCTCATTGAAGTTTTGATTTGCATTTCTCTAATAATTAGTGATGTTGAACATATTTTCATGTGCCCACTGGCCATCTATTGATATATGTCTCCTTTGGAGAAATGTCTACTAAGGTCTTCTGCCCATTTTTCAGTTGGTTGTTTGCTTTTTTGTTGTACGAGCTGTTTGTATATTTTGGAGATTAAGCCCTTGTCAGTTACACCATTTGTAAATATTTTCTGCCATTCCGTAGCTTGTCTTTTCTTTTTTTATGGTTTCCTTTGTTATGCAAAACCTTGTAAGTTTGATTAGGTCCCATTTGTTTACTTTTGCTTCTATTTCTATTGCCTTGGGCGACTGACCTAAGAAAACATTGGTATGATTTATGTCAGAGAATGTTTTGCCTATGTTCTCTGCTAGGAGTTTTATGGTGTCATGTCTTATGTTTACTTCTTTAAGCCATTTTAAGTTTATTTTTGTGCATAGTGTGAGGATGTGTTCTAACTTCATTGATTTACATGCAGCTGTCCAACTTTCCCAGCACCACTTGCTGAAAAGACTGTCTTTTTCACATTTTATATTCTTGCCTCCTTTGTCAAAGATTAATCAACTGTAGGTGTGTGGTTTTATGTCTGGTTTTGTACCAATACCACTGTTTTGATTACTTAGCTTGTAGCATTACCTGTAGTCTAGGAGAGTTATGCCTCCTGCTTTGTTTTTATTCCTCAGGATTGCTTTGGCAATTCTGGGTCTTTACATTGACTTTAGAACGTTAAACCAAATTTCCCTTCCTGGCATAAACCCCACTTGGGATTTATATATTATTGAATTTGATTGCTGAAATTTCTTTTAGAATTTTCCACCTATGTTCATAAAGTATATTGGTCTGTGGATTTATTTTCTTGTCTGATTTTGGTAACAGGATTGTGCTGACCTCATAGAATGACTTAGGATGTATTGTCTTCCCTTTAATGTTTTTGAAAAGTTTGCATAGAATTGCTTTTATAAATATATAGCAGAATTCACCAAGGAAGCCATTCAGACCAGAAGTTTTTTTGTTGCAATGTTTTTATCGACAAATTCAATTCCTGTAATAAATATAAGGCTACTCAGGCTGTTTTTTCTTGTGTCTTTTCTCTTTGGTACTTTGTGTCTTTCAAGGAATTTGTCTGTTTCATCCATGTTGTTGAATTTAATAGCATAAAGTTATTCATAATATTTCCTTACAATCCTTTTGATATCTGTAGAATCTGTGGTGATATCATTTCTCTCACTCCTGACATTAGCAAATTCTGTATTCTCTCTTTTGCCTCATCAGTCTGCCTACAAGTTTACCAGATTTTTATAGCACAGAAAACTCTACTCAATACTCTGTAATGGCCTATATGGGAAAAGAATCTAAAAAAGAGTGGATAGGGGCTTCGCTGGTGGCACAGTGGTTGAGAATCTGCCTGCCGATGCAGGGGACATGGGTTCGTGCCCCGGTCCGGGAGGATCCCACATGCCGCAGAGCGGCTGGGCCTGTGAGCCATGGCTGCTGGGCCTGCACGTCCGGAGCCTGTGCTCCGCAGTGGGAGAGGCCACAACAGTGAGAGGCCCGTGTACCGCAAAAAAAAAAAGAGTGGATATATGTATATGTATGACAGATTCACTTTGCTGTACACCTGAAACTAACACAACATTGTAAATCCACTATACTCCAATAAAATTTTTTAAAAAGCCAAGAAATGAAAAACAAAACAAAACGAAACAAACAGCTTTTGGTTTCATTGATTTTCCATACTGTTTTGCTGTTTCATTGGTTTCTGCTCTGTTTTATATTATTTCCTTTCTTTGGCTTAATTTGGAATTAATTTGCTCTTACTTTTACACTTTCTCTTCTTAAATTTTGTAAACATTTTATTTTGAAATAATTTTATGCAAAGTTGCAAACACTGTAAACAGGATTCCTATATACCCTTTACACAGCTTCTCCTAATGTGAATGTCTTTCATAACCATGATAGAGTGATCAAAATCAGGAAAGTAACATTAGTGCAATACTATTAACTAAACTAAAAGCCTTCTCAAGTTTCCTTGTTTTTCCACCAATATTCTTTCTCTGTTCCAATATCTAATTCAGGATCCCACATTGTATTTAGTTTTTTCTTTTAAGTGTACAGTTTAGCAGTATTCAGTATATTCACATTGTTGTGAAGCAGATATACAGAATATTTTCTTTGTGCAAAACTGAAACCCTGTATTTATTAAACAATAGCTCCCCCTTTCCCCCACCCCAGCCACTGGTAAACATCATTCTACTTTCTCTTTCTATGAATTTGACGGCTTTAGATACCTCATATAAATGGAATCCTACAATATTTGTCTTTTTTTAGTGGCTTATTTCACTTAGCATAATGTCCTCAAGGTGCATGCATGTTGTATCATATGACAAGATTTCTTTCCTTTTTAAGGCCGAATAATATTCCATTGTATGCTCACACCACGTTTTGTTTGTCCATTCATCCATCTATGAACATTTAGGTTGCTTCCACCTCTTGGCTATTGTGAATAGCACTTCTTTCAACGTGGTTGTACAAATATATCTTTGAAACCCTGTTTTCAGTTCTTTTAAATGTATACTCAGAAATGGGATTACTGGATCATATGGTAATTCTATTGTTAATTTTTGAGGAACCTCTATACTGTTTTCTATAGTGCTTGTAACATTTTACAATCCCACCAACAGTGCGTTAGCCTCCCACAAGTGTTCAAATTTCTCCACATCCTTGCCAACACTTGTTATTTTCTGTTCCTTTTTTCTTTTTATAGTAACCATCCTAATGGGATAAATATTATTTCTTAAAATGGTAACTGAAGTCATTGATTTGAGAACTTTTTGCTTTTCTAATATTGATATTTAGTGCTATAAAACTCTTCCTAGTAGTGATCTAATAGCATCTCACAAAATTTGATATGTTGTGTTTTCATTTTCATTCAGTTCAAAATACTTTCTAATTTCTCTTTTGATTTATTTTTTGGCCCATGAGTGATTTAAACCATTTATATTTAATGTTATTATTGATATGGTTAGGTTTAAATTTATTATCTGGCTATTTCCTTTTTTAGAGGTGCTCCTTTATTTTTTTTTTAACATCTTTATTGGAGTATAATTGCTTTACAATGTTGCATTAGTTTCTGCTGTATAACAAAGTGAATCAGCTATATGTATACATATATCCCCATATCCCCTTGCTCTTGCACCTCCCTACCACCCTCCCTATCCCACCCCTCTAGGTGATCACAGAGCACTGAGCTGATCTCCCTGTGCCATGTAGCTGCTTCCCACAAGCTATCTATTTTACATTTGGTAGTGTATATATGTCAATGCTACTCTGTCACTTCATCCCAGCTTACCCTTCCCCCTACCCATGTCCTCAAGTCCATTCTCTACATCTGTGTCTTTATTCCTGTTCTTCCCCTACGTTCATCAGAAACTTTTTTTTTTTTTTAGATTCCATATATATGTGTTAGCATACGGTATTTGTTTTTCTCCTCCTGACTTACTTCACTCTGTGTGACAGACACTAGGTCCATCCAACTCACTACAAATAACTCAATTTCATTTCTTTTTATGGCTGAGTAATATTCCATTGTATATAGTTCCACATCTTCTTTATCCACTCATCTGTCGATGGACACATAGGTTGCTTCCATGTCCTGGCTATTGTAAATAGTGCTGCAGTGAACACTGTGGTACATGTCTTTTTTGAATTATGGTTTTCTCAGGGTATATGTCCAGTAGTGGGATTGCTGGGTCATATAGCAGTTCTATTTTTAGTTTTTTAAGGAACCTCCATACTGTTCTCCATAGTGGCTGTATCAATTTATATCCCCACCAACAGTGCAAGAGGGTTCCCTTTTCCTCACACCCTCTCCAACATTTATTGTTTGTAGACTTTTTTGATGGTGGCCATTCTGACCCCTTGCTATTTCTTTTCCCTTTGTCCCATCTGTTTTTTATTTTCCTTTCCCTATTTCTCTGACTTTTTGTTATTGAATAGTTTTCATGATTCTATTTTATCTCTGCTGTTGGCTTTTGTCTACTCTGGATGCATTTAATTTTTTCTCTTGATTATTAGCATTAAGCAATTTAATTATGTTGTGCCTTGTGGTAGTTTTCTTCTATTTCTTGTGACTGAGATTTATTGACCGTTTTATATCAATGGTTTTATAGTTTTCATCAAATTTAGAAAAAAGTTGATCATTACTTCTTCAAATACTTTTCCAATTACATGTATATTAGGCCACTTAAAGTTATGCCACAGATCAAGACCCTCTGTTAATTTTTTTAAATTGACTTCTCCCTGTGTTTCATTTTCTGTGGATTCTATTGGTATTTCTTGAACTTCTCTACTTTTTCTACCTGCAGTGTATAATCTATTATAATTCCATCTAGTATATTTTTCATGTCACACATTGTAAACTTCATCTGTAGAATTTAGATTTTAGTATCATATTTTCATGTTTCTATTTAACTTTTCAAGCTTGAAGAGTACAGTTAAAATAACTATTTTAGTGTCTTTGCTAATTTTAATATCAGTGTCAGTCCCAATTGATTGATTTATCTCCTCTTTATGGGTTCTGTTTTCCTGTTTCTTTACATGCCAGCTAACTTTAACATGAGGCCAAACATGAATTTTACCTTGTTAAATTCTGGATATTTTACTTTCATAAATATTCTTGAGAGTTCCCCTCCCCCCACGCCAGGATTCAGTTAAGCTGCTTGGAAACAGTTTGCTCCCTTCAGGTCTTACTTTAAGATTTATTTGGTTGAATGGAGCACTATTTAGTGTAGGGTTCATTATTCCCCATCAAGAAGCAAAACCTTCTGTGTACTCTACCCATTGTCTTTTTTATTTGGAGGTTTTCCAAAGTCTGGCTGGTGGGAATAGGAACTATTCCTGGCCTTGTAGGCACTGTTACATCCAATCCTTTCAGGTAGTCTCTTTTTTTTTTTTTTTCTTTAACTCCAGCTTTGAGTAATTCTCACTTATGTGAAACCAGAACTGGGATCAACAAAAGGAAGTTACAGAGAGGTTGATTTGAGGTGAATATAAGGAAGGGTTTTCTAATACTTACAGGTATCACAAATGGAATAGATTCCCCTATAAGGTAGTATGATAAGGTAGTATGATAGATCTCACAAACTGAAAATATCCTGACAAAATCTGGAGAGCTAATTCCTGGAGATTTTGTCATAGAAATTCATGTTTTGTTATTTAGAATATTGTGTTAGATTACTTTTATGTTCTTAGACATCAGAGTACATGATTCTCTAGTAGCCATAGAAGTAGCCAGAGTTTAATATCCTTGGAGAGAAAAGAATAAATTTGATAACACTTTTACCCCATTCTGTAAATCATATAGCAAATACAGTTTCACCGCTGGTAGTTACAATAATATTCATATTGTTTAAATCAGTAAGCCTCTATTTCCCTAAAATATTACTTCTCTATTTAATATGAAGAGATTTCCAGGTTTTTGGAGTATAAACCTTTTGACAGTTTCATCTGAAGAAATGTAGTACATAGCTATAATAGTTTGTGTTCATGAAACCAAATTATAGGTAAAACTAACCTCAAAGAATGGATGAGATCTGTGTGATCCTATTTTCCAAGGGCTCTGGGGACCCCAGATTAGATTTTTCAGAGACTTTTTGTTATCAGTAACAAAATATATTTAAGTACTTCTGATGTGTAAGATACAGGACTAGAATATTCTTCCTCCATAGAAATGGATGGAAGGAGCATCTATGTGTGTGGGTGATTATCCTTTAACATCCCTGCTGTATCATTCATGGTCTTCACAGGAAACAGAAGGCACACCCAAACAGGTTTAAATGAAGAGACTTAAAAGTATATTCTATTTATAGAGGTGTGCACAGTATGGCTATTATAGCACAAAACTGTTGCCACCCTTAGGCCTGAAGGGGCAAGGTAGTGATCAGTGTTACCAGAAGTGGCAACAGCTGGACCCACAGATGTGCCATCTGACAGGAGCTGTGGCTGTAGAGTAATGCAGGACCGCCAGAACCATGCTGCTAGTTACAGAGTGAGAGGGGAATAAATATCTCAACCTATTTTTCCACCCTCTGATCGCCAGCCAATGCTTTCACAACCTGACCAGAAGCCATAAGATTGGGAGCTCAGATTACAATCTGATAATTATATGCTATGAAGTAAACGGGTATACTTGTTTATTCGTTATTATCTATCTTCTATCTACTGGAAAGTATGTGCCAAGGGAGCAAGGAACCTTATTGTATTCCCTACTGTGTCTCTACCACCCAAAATAATTCCTGGCACATAAAAGTATTCAGTTGGTATTTGTTTAAAGATTGTTTGCCTGGGTACAGGTTTGAATGGCTGCTGTTTTCCATATAAACTTCTTGGGATAAAGAGGCTTTAAAGCCACTTTCCTAAATAGAAAAATAACTTAGCAGCTGCATAAAGGCTTGCAAAATAAATAATGGGAACAAAACTTAAACTGGATTAAAACAAGCACATAAAGGACCAAAACTTCTGAGCCAGTGATTGTCTAGGAACAGGTGGGGGTTAAGCCAAGGAAAACCACAGCAATAATTCTTGGTGAAAAGACTTAGTCAATATTAGGGAAACACACAGTTAATCTCCCAAATGGATCCTTCTTCCAAACTAGTGCAAGGATCCAGAAAGATTCAATATGAATAAACTTCCATATAGCACTTTGATGTGAGACATGCAAAAGAGCAGCAGTGAAGGAAGAAGTCTGACAGCTCTTCAGGCAGTGTACTGTGGCCAGCAGAATTAATGTCAAATGAAATATAAACCCAGGCAACTACTTATACAGCTCAGAGAGGAATAAAGAACTCTTTTCCTCCTTTATTTAAAGACACCTATGAAATAGCTTTTGAAATTATATTATTTTAATTTATGTAACATAAAAGTGACCAAAATGAAAAGCCCATCATTTTGTTTAGCATTAATTATATTATTTACTCATTTAATATTTATTGAGCACTCACTATATAATAGTAATTGTCACCAAGCATACAAAAAATGAGTAACATACAGTCCCTGCCCTCTAGGGCATTACAATCGCATGACTGAAGGGATATGAAAGCTAATGATTAGCTACATCACAAGGGCCATAAGAGAGGTAAAGAAAGGCATCATGAAAACACAGAAAAGGGAGCACTTGGCATTGCCCAGAGACATCAAGAAGGGCTTCTGGTGAGGGGAAGACATATAAACTGAGGCTTAAAGGCTAAATGGAAATTTTCTAGTTGAATAGGAGTATGTTGAGATGGGAAAGGCATAGCAGGTACTCCATAACACTGGCAGTATTTGCACTCATGCTCACAAACTGTTACTGCTAGCAGATATTTTAATTATGATTGAACTAAGGAGAAAACGTCAGACATGGAATTAATTCATAAAAGGGTACAGAGACCAGTCCCTCTCATCAGGAAACTTGCACAAGACTCTTAGATAGCCTCATCCACCAGAGGGCAGACAGCAGAAGCAAGAAGAACTACAATCATGCAGCCTGTGGAACAAAAACCACATTCACAGAAAGATAGACAAGATGAAAAGTCAGAGGGCTATGTACCAGATGAAAGAACAAGGTAAAACCCCAGAAAAACAACTAAATGAAGTGGACATAGGCAACCTTCCAGAAGAAGAATTCAGAATAATGATAGTGAAGATGATCCAGGACATCAGAAAAAGAGTGGAGGCAAAGATCCAGAAGATGCAAGAAATATTTAACAAAGATCTAGAAGAGTTAAAGAACAAACAGAGATGAACAATACAGTAACTGAAATGAAAAATACACTAGAAGGAATCAATAGCAGAATAACTGAGGCAGAAGAACGGATAAGTGACCTAGAAGACAGAATGGTGGAATTCACTGCTGCAGAACAGAATAAAGAAAAGAGAATGAGAAGAAATGAAGACAGCCTAAGAGACCTCTGGGACAACATTAAATGCAACAACATTCACATTATAGGGGTCCCAGAAGGAGAAGAGAGAGAGAAAGAAAATGTTTGAGGAGATTACGTCGAAAACTTCCCTAACATGGGAAAGGAAATAGCCACCCAAGTCCAGGAAGCTCAGTGAGTCCCATACAAGATAAACCCAAGGAGAAACATGCTGAGACACACAGTAATCAAATTAGCAAAAATTGAAGACAAAGAAAAATTATTGAAAGCAGCAAGGGAAAAACGACAACATACAAGGGAACTCCCATAAGGTTAACAGCTGATTTCTCAGCAGAAACTCTGCAAGCCAGAAGGGAGTGGCATGATATACTTAAAGTGATGAAAGGGAAGAACCTACAACCAAGATTACTCTACCCAGCAAGGATCTCATTTAGATTCGATGGATAAATCAAAAGCTTTACAGACAAGCAAAAGCTAAGAGAATTCAGCACCACCAAAACAGCTCTACAACAAATGCTAAACGAACTTCCCTAAGTGGGAAACACAAGAGAAGAAAAGGACCTACAAAAACAAACCCAAAACAATTAAGCAAATGGTCATAAGAACCTACATATCGATAATTACCTTAAAGGTGAATGGATTAAATGCTCCGAGCAAAAGACACAGTCTTGCTGAATGGATACAAAAACATGACCCATATATATGCTGTCTACAAGAGACCCAGTTCAGACCTAGGGACACATACAGACTGAAAGTGAAGGGATGGAAAAAGATATTCCATACAAATGGAAATCAAAAGAAACCTGGAGTAGCAATACTCATATCAGATAAAATAGACTTTAAAATAAAGAATGTTACAAGAGACAAGGAAGGACACTACATAATGATCAAGGGATCAATCCAAGAAGAAGATGTAACAATTATAAATATATATGCACCCAACATGGGAGCACCTCAATACATAAGGCAACTGCTAACAACTATAAAAGAGGAAATCGACAGTAACACAATAATACCTCACTTACAGCAATGGACAGATCATCCAAAATGAAAATAAATAAGGAAACAAAAGCTTTAAATGACACAATAGACCAGATAGATTTAATTGATATTTATAGGACACTCCATCCAAGAACAGCAGATTACACTTTCTTCTCAAGTGTGTACAGAACATTCTCCACGATAGATCACATCTTAGGTCACAAATCAAGCCTCAGTAAATTTATGAAAATTGAAATCATATCAAGCATCTTTTCTGACCACAAAGCTATGAGATTAGAAATCAATTACAGGGAAAAGAACGTAAAAAACACAAACACATGGAGGCTAAACAATACACTACTAAATAACCAAGAAATCACTGAAGAAATCAAAGATGAAATAAAAACATACCTAGAGACAAATGACAAAGAAAACACGACGATCCAAAACCTATGGGATGCAGCAAAAGCAGTTCTAAGAGGGAAGTTTATAGCTATACAAGCCTACCTCAAGTAAGAAGAAAAATCTCAAATAAACAATTTAACCTTACACCTAAAGGAACTAGAGAAAGAAGAACAAACAAAACCCAAAGTTAGCAGAAGGAAAGAAATCATAAAGATCAGAGCAGAAATAAATGAAATAGAAACAAAGAAACAATAGCAAAGATCAATTAAACTAAAAGCTGGGACTTTGAGAAGATAAAATTGATAAACCATTAGCCAGACTCATCAAGAAAAAGAGGGAGAGGACTCAAATCAATAAAATTAGAAATGAGAAAGAGAAGTTACAACAGAAACGGCAGAAATACAAAGCATCCTATCATATTACTACAAGCAACTCTGCCAATAAAATGGACAACCTGAAAAAAATGGACAAATTCTTAGAAAGGTATAACCTTCCAAGACTGAACCAGGAAGAAAGAGAAAATATGAACCGACCAATCACAAGTAATGAAATTGAAACTGTGATTAAAAATCTTCCAACAGGGCTTCCCTGGTGGTGCAGTGGTTGAGAGTCTGCCTGCCGATGCAGGAGACACGGGTTCATGCTCTGGTCCGGGAAGATCCCACATGCCATGGAGCGGCTGGGCCTGTGAGCCATGGCCGCTGAGCCTGCACGTCCAGAGCCTGTGCTCCACAACGGGACAGGCCACAACAGTGAGAGGCCTATGTATCGCAAAAAAACAAAAACAAAAAAACCTCCAACAAACAAAAGTCCAGGACCAGATGTTTAACAGGTGAATTCTATCAAACATTTAGAAAAGAGCTAACACACATCCTTCTCAAACTCTTCCAAAAAATTGTGGAGCAGGAACACTCTCAAACTCATTCTATGAGGCCACCATCACCCTGTTACCAAAATCAGACAAAGATACTACAAGAAAAGAAAATTACAGACCAATATCACTGATGAATATAGATACAAAAAGCCTCAACAAAATACTAGCAAACAGAATCCAGCAACACATTAAAAGGATTATGCACCAAGATCAAGTGGGATTTATCCCAGGGATGCAAGGATTCTTCAATATATGCAAATCAATCAATGTGATACACCATATTAACAAATTGAAGAATAAAAACCATATGACCATCTAAATAGTTGCATAAAAAGCTTCTGACAAAATTCAACACCCATTTATGATAAAAACTCTCCAGAAAGTGGGCATAGAGGGAACCTACCTCAACATAATAAAGGCCATATACAACAAATCCATAGCAAACATCATTTTCAATGGTGAAAAACTGAAAGCATTTCCTCTAAGATCAGGAGTAAGATAAGGATGTCCACTCTCACAACTATTATTCAACATAGTTTTGGAAGTCCTAGCCATGGCAATCAGAGAAGAAAAAGAAATAAAAGAATATAAATTGGAAAAGAAGAAGTAAGACTGCCACTGTTTGCAGATGACATGATACTATACATAAAGAATCCTAAAGATGCCACCAGAAAACTACTAGAGCTAATCAATGAATTTGGTAAAGTTGCAGGATACAAAATTAATGCACAGAAATCTCTTGCATTCTTATACAATAATGATGAAAAATCTAAAAGAGAAATTAAGGAAACACTCCCATTTACCATTGCAACAATAAGAATAAAATACCTAGGAATAAACCTACCTAGGAAGACAAAAGACCTGTATGCAGAAAACTATAAGGCACTGATGAAAGAAATTAAACATGATACCAATAGATGGAGAGATATATCATGTTCTTGGATTGGAAGAATCGATATTGTGAAAATGACTATACTACCCAAAGAAATCTACAGATTCAATGCAATCCCTATCAAATTACCAATGGCATTTTTTATGGAACTAGAACAAAAAATCTTAAAATTTGTACAGAAACACAAAAGACCCCGAATAGCCAAAGCAGTCTTGAGGGAAAAAAACAGAGCTGGAGGAATCAGACTCCCTGACTTCAGACTATATTACAAAGCTACAGTAATGAAGACAATATGGTACTGGCACAAAAACAGAAACATAGATCAATGGAACAAGATAGAAAACCCATAGATATACCCATGCACCTTGGGTCAACTAATCTATGACAAAGGAGGCAAGGATATACAATGGAGAAAAGACAGTCTCTTCAATAAGTGGTGCTGGGAAAACTGGAAAGCTACATGTAAACGAATGCAATTAGAACACTCCCTAACACCATACAGAAAAATAAACTCAAAATGGATTCGAGACCTAAATGTAAGACTGGACACTATAAAACTCTTAGAGGAAAACATAGGAAGAACACTCTTTGATGTAAATCACAGCAATATCTTTTTGGATCCACCTCGTAGAGAAATGGAAATAAAAACAAAAATAAACAAATGGGACCTAATGAAACTTCAAAGCTTTTGCACAGCAAAGGAAACCATAAACAAGACCAAAAGACAACCTGCAGAATGGGAGAAAATATTTGCAAATGAATCAACAGACAAAAGATTAATCTCCAAAATATATAAATAGCTCATGCAGCTCAATATTAAAAAAACAAACAACCCAATCCAAAAATGGGCAGAAGACCTAAATAGACATTTCTCCAAAGAAGACATACGGATGGTCAAGAAGCACATGAAAAGCTGCTCAACATCACTAATTATTTGAGAAATGCAAATCAAAACTACAATGAGGTATCACCTCACACCAGTTAGAATGGGCATCATCAGAAAATCTACAAACAACAAATGCTGGAGAAGTGTGGAGAAAAGGGAACCCCTTGCACGGTTTGTGGGAATGTAAATTGATACAGCCACTATGGAGAACAGTATGGAGGTTCCTTAAAAAAAACTAAACATAGAATTACCATATGATCCAGCAATCTTGCTACTGGGCATATACCCAGAGAAAAACGTAATTCAGAAAGACACATGCACCCCTATGTTCATTGCAGCACTATTTATAATAGCCAGGTCATGGAAGCAACCTAAATGCCCATCGACAGACGAAAGGATAAAGAAGAAGTGCTACATATATAATGGAATATTACTCAGCCAAAAAAGGAATGAAATTGGGTCATTTATTGAGACATAGATGGATCTAGAGACTGTCATACAGAGTGAAGTGTGTCAGAAAGAGAAAAACAAATATTGTATATTAACGCATATATGTGGAACCTAGAAAAATGGTACAGATGAACCGGTTTGCAGGGCAGAAATTGAGACACAGATGTAGAGAATAAACGTATGGACACCAAGGGGGAAAAGTGGGGGTGGGGTGGTGGTGGTGTGATGAATTGGGCGATTGGGATTGACATGTATACACTGATGTGTATAAAATTGATGACTAATGAGAACCTGCTGTATAAAAAAATTAATTAAATTAATTTAAAAATTTAAAAAAAGAGATTGACACACACACACAAAGGAAAAAAAACAAAAGAAACAAAAAAATGTCAATCTCCTAAAAAAATAATAAAATAAAATAAAAGGGTACAGTCATGCCACATGAAGACCAGATAACTACAGAGTAAGCTATAGGAACGACAGTTTCACAATAGTTCAAATAGAGAAATGTAATAAGAGAATAAAGTCATCATACATCACATGGCAAAATGGGCACTTAAATCTCAAAGCTGCACCACTGAAGTCAGAGCCATGTTCACATTCCTAGTGATAATTCAGTTTTATCAAAAACTTCCAACACATTGAATTAATGTTCTTAATTTGATCTCATGTAATGTTATGGCTCTAAATACCATCTATAGGCTGTATCTCCAAAGATTTTATCATTACCCTAGGTTTCTCCTCTGATTTCCAGATTGGTATATGCCCAGTAGGCATCTCAAACATTTCCAAATAACAATTCTTATTCTCCTCTCTACATTTATTCCTCCAATCTGCTGTTCCCCTAGACTTCTCCATTTCAGTGAATGCCAACTCCAACTGTCTGTTTCCTTAGTCATCCAGTTACCCTAGAGACCTCTCTTTCACACACCTCATTCATTCCATCAGCAAATTTTCTGCCTTCCAAATATAACCAGAACCTGACCATATCTCACAACCTCCCTCTGCCATGCTGGTCCAAGTTGTTGTTACTCCTTGCCTCCTAACAAGTCTCACACCTTGTCTCTTGCCACCCCTTCTGTCTATTCATCATATAACCCTCAGTGATCTATTTAAATATGTCAAGTCATATTTTCCCTCTATTCAAAACTCTCCATTAGCTTCCAATCTGTTTCAGAGTAATATATATGTATATATGTAAATATGTATGTACCTATACAGTTGACCCTTGAACAACCCAGGTTTTAGGGGTACCAACCCTCCCTACAGTCAAGAAAATCCATGTGTAACTTAGAGCTGATCCTCCATATACAGTTCTGCATCTGTGGACTCAACCAACCATAGATCATATAGTACTGTAGTATTTACTATTGAAAAAAATCCGTGAGAGAAAAAAAGAAACAGGAAAAAAAATTTGTATAAAAGTATGCATGCACAGTTCAAACCTGTTGTTCAAAGTTCAACTGTATATGTATATGTGTGTGTTTGTGGATATATGTCTGTGTGTGTGTGTGTGTGTGTGTGTATGTATGTGTATAATTACCTACAAGGCCCCGTGTAATCTGCTCCCGCCTGTCCCTCCACACTTACCTCTCTAACCTATGTCCTACTTCTCCCCCCCAGTAACTTTGCTCCGATGCTTCAGCCACACTGGCCTCCTTAATGTTCCTCAAACACACCAAGCAGCCTCTGGCCTCAGTGTTTATTGTTCTCTTTTCCCTCATGTCCTTTAGGTTTCAGGGAGAACTTCCCTGGCCCTATCTGAAATTTTAATGCCTTCCCTCATTCGCTATTTCCCTTCTCAGCTTTATTTAATATATATATTTTTTATAATTCCTGATTTCCCACAGATTTTACTTGTTGATATATTTCTTGTCTGTCTGTTCCACGAGGGTACAGATTTATGTCTGTCTCATTCACTGCTGTATCTCTAGTGCCTAATATCTCTAGCACACAGAAGCTGCTCAATAAACAGAAGTTAATTTTTAAAAATTATGCAGCTTTTTATTGTACACTGCATTTGACAAGACATGCAATTATAATGCATTTCCAGAATTCATTAAACAAATAGTATTTAGTGAGCATTCACACCAGAAGGGGGCAGCAAACCTTCACTGGCTCAGCAAATAGACACCACACTGGGTCAGCAATTCAGAGGGGACAGCTAATCAGATTAGGCAGTTCAAGCTGGCCCCAGGAGTCTGAGCTGAAGAGGATGAGCCAGAGAGCTGGTTAGGACTGTGTCCTCATCAAGATGTGGGAAAGAGGCAGGAAGAGAGGGAGGCAGTCTTGTCTAAGAGAATGAGATCCACACTGGGGGCCCATGGAATGAACAGATGGGTTGTTAAGGAACCTAATCAACGAATTAGGCAAATTATCCCAGCCAAGTCAGGAAACCTGTTGGTATTGGTCACAGGGGACACCCCTCTCAAATGACAAGCCTTTTTATCTTTGTAGCCAGAGCCAGGAGTCCAAATATACCTATCTCTAAGAAGACTGGTGGAGAATGGTGCAGGTCCCAGGTGTAGTACCTCTTCACCAAGGATCATGGTTTTTTAATCACTGAAATATTCTATATCTAGTACTTGGTTAAGTAAAATCCAAGATGGCAAGTGCTTGGGTCCAGGTTGCTACAGCAGAAAACCAGATATTGGTGCTTTGAATTATCAGAACAAGTTAAAATAATTCTAGCCATAAATGGTCAAAGACAGGTGCTTTTTCCATTATTCACTCAGACACTGTCATTTACTCCCTAAGAAACCGTCACTTCTTAGATTTATTTTTTTTTTAAGTATACTCCCTTCAACCCTCAGTGTTTAATCTCTTCAAGCCCACTTCCCAGGCCCCTTTTTCCTCATTTCAATCAGCATTCTTCTTGTCTTTCTCACATGACTCACAGCTACTCCATTTAATACGGTAAACCATGGCCTCATGTGACTCTTGAGCATTTCAAATGTGATTAGTGTAAGTGAGAAACTGATTTTTACAAATTCATTCAGTTTTAATTAATTTACATTTAAAAGCTAATACTTGATTCACCTATTGGGGAATTTTAAGTATGTTTAGAATAACTTCAGTGCATGAATCTACTTTCAACTGTAAACATTATGAAATACAAACACATATATTTCTGATAAAAATTTAGATATGAATTAAGATGTTCCTCAAGTATAAAATATACACTGGATTTTGAAGACAGCACAAAAATATATAATATATCTAATTTATAATTTTTATATTGATTGTATGTTGAAATGATAGTATTTTGGGTATAGTGGGTCAATTTGAACTATACTATAAAATTAACTTTACTCATTTTTTTTCTTTATTTAATGTGGCTGCTAGAAAAAAATTAAATCACACATATATCTTAATATTTCTCTTGTGCACTCTGGTCTAGAGGCTTACTACTCAAACAGTAGTCTGTGCATCAATAGGCAGGATGTCACCCGGGAACTTCTTGGAAATACAGAGTCAGAATATGCATCTAAAAAAATCCCTGAGCAACTTGTTTGACCATTAAAGGTTGAGATGCAGTGATCTAGACTGTGACCACCAGTGATCACTCACCCACTCTTCCTCCGTATCTCTGGCACACAGAAGCTGCTCAATCAAAGCAATTTTGCAGCTTCCCATCACACACTTGCCATTCCCCTCAAATGGCTGCCATACTAGACCCTGATCAAGCTATCTGCTAAACAGCACTGGTTTGCTGCTCTTGTCTCCCCTGGTCTTCCCTGCCCTTTAGCTACCTGTAAACTAATCCTAACTACTTTTACTCCACATATTATAATCAGAGACTCATAGAATGCTAGAACTAGACAATAACTAACACAGGTTCATTGCCCTGGAAGGAGAGCCTGAGACAGGGATTTCTATTCTGCTTTTTCAGAGAGTGATCTCAGAAAAAGGTGAGTGAAGGAAGCAGAATTAAAAGGGGAAAAAACAACACTAAGCAAGGATATAGTCTCCACTGAAGACTACCTTTACCCTGATCCTAGAGAGATGGTCTGGAGTCCAAGTTGTGCTACAGTGTTGTTCCCACATAAAGGCAAAAGTGGCCCTTTTGCTACTTTCAAGCTAGTCAGTCATTGGCTGACACTGGGGGTCAATGCATGGGCTTCATGCTAAGTGCCTTCCTTTTTTAAATTCTCTTAAATTTTTATTGGAGTATAGTTGATTTACAATGTTGTGTTAGTTTCTGCTGTACAGCAAAGTGAATCAGTTATACATATACATATATCCACTCTTTTTTAGAGTCTTTTGCCATGCAGATCATTACAGAATTGAGTAGAGTTCCCTGTGTTCACTATATTGATGATATGTTAATTGGACCTGGTAGACATGAGGCAAGTGGATAACTTGTATCTTAATATATGTGCTCCAGAGGGTGGAAGATAAACTATACAAAGATTCAGGGCCTCCCATATCCATGAAAGTTTTAGGGATCTCTCACTTTCTGACTCAGGATAAAACAACAGAATGGTTTCTTGAAGGTACAGCTTAAGTACCATCTTGGGAATGATGCCATGTCAGGATGATGCACTGTCCTCAGAAGACAGTTTATATATTCAATGAAAGATGTCGCCAATAAGTAGAATGCATGGTCCAGAAACCAAAGTGTTAAAGTGGAAGTCACTCCAAGCCACTATATTGTTGTTATTAACCTATATTGTGACAGAGAGCAGAAGAATTAACATAGCCTTGACCATGTATGTATACAGTTGTCTATCTCCTGTGAACACAAACTGCTTCTGATCCTGCTTCTGATGTGGGCCCTCCCAAAGGACATGCACCGTTGTTGGCTTTTCCATTTTTTTAAAAAATATTAGAACCTGGCAAGCATTCCCACCTCTATAAGCCTTTTGGTTTCTTCTCAACAGTTTGCCACAGCAGCTCTGGCATCTCTACATCACTTAGTGTTGGCCATCACCCTTTCCAAATGTCCAAGAGTCATTCCAGAAATGTATTAGAATCACTCAGCACTATTGCCAAGGGTTTAACTTCTGTATCACAGGGGAGTGCTTCCATATCACCAAACTGTTCCATGTCCAGACTTATATTCCTCCCCTCTTGCTTCAGCATCCTCAGGATTCTCAGGCATACTGTCCTGGTTTCTACTGATAAATGTAGGCCGGGAGCTGCAGCAATTTGGACACATAATTCCTCTCCTCTCTTTACCTTACCCAGCATCTCCCCAGTCAGGATTTGCTAAGATTTGATTTTCTGCTGGCCAGTATAAGTCTAGGGAAGATTCTGAGGAGGGTGGGGATTATTATGTTAGGCACTCACCTCATTTGAAGCTTCTGCATAGTCCTTAAGCAAATAGACTGTGATCTTCCAACAAGGGGAGTAGGGCAATTCTGCAGGTGCAGAGCATTGAAGGGAATTTAGGAGTTCAAGGGTCTCATGTGCATTTACCCACACACCTCCACCCAAGACTCAAGGTCACTCTCTTAACAGGGCACTGACTTTAATGTAAGACACTTGCCAGGGTTGAGAATTCAATCTTCTCTGAAATTCTGCTACTCTTACAATTAGGTCCTGAGCCTTGCCTTCAGCATGGCATGTCCTCTGGCTGCAGGAAATAAGGGTCTCCTTGAATGTTGCCAAAGAGGCCTTCCTACCCTAACTCTTTGCTTTATATTGCTGATAAATAGATACGTGCTTTGTCATCTCTCTTAAACAAATTAATGGCACATAGCAAGAACCACTCAACATCAGTCCTTATAGTTATTTCCCCGCATTGCTCAATCCCACTAGACATTACATCAGGTAGTAGATCCCTTTTCATCTATATCCCATTCCAGTTCACCATGGTGAACTAAATAGTGTTAGCACCTATTCAACTGCAGCATGCCAGGGACTATCAAATTCCACTTACCATCAGTGGTAGCATCCTCACTGTTATCCATCCCCAGAATAATCCAGAATGAATGAACTAACTATAGAAACCCATCCTTAGAGTCTGATCCTAAAACTACCTCCTAGACTCATAAAATGTGAGAACTCAAAGATGCCTGTCTTAATCTATTTCCCTGGGAACAGAGCCTGAGACAGAGATTCCTGTTCAAGTGATTTTGGGTGAATGCTCTGAGGAGGAGAGGCAAACAAGATAAGGCTAGTGGCGGGAGGAGCGTAGAGAGGGAGCTGCTCAAGAATGTGTTCTCAGCTAGATAGGCTTCAATCTGATCCCACAGGAAAGTTCTGGAGCTCAAACTGCACCCCAGAATTGATTCCAACTTGAGGCAAGGACCACATGCCAATTAGTCATTTGTTGAGGACTGCCCTGTCCTGGTTGGGGATTTGGGGTGGTGGTGTGCATAGTATCCCAGGCAAGGTGGCTACCATTTCCCCAAAAGTTTTCCTTTAGAGAAGAGGGCATCTGTGAGTTCTATCCATGGACACTGAAAACAGCTGAGACAAGTGGACTGACCAGTAAAGGGAATCTTTGCAGACATGAATAGCATTTAATATAAGGCCTTAAAAATTAGTTAACTCAGTAATTAAAAAAATTTTTTTTGCCTTTTGTATCACATACTTCTTTAAGTCATTGAAAGTTGTGAATTCTCTCCACAGAAAAATACATATGTATAAAGATATTTATGTATACTAAAAAGAGGTTGACAGATGAGATTATTAAACCCCAAAGAGTTTATATGACTTGCCCAAAATTTTTGCTGTAAATTAGAGCAGAATGAGATGGCCAGACAACCAAAGTTCTAAACACCAAAACCTTTCGATGAAAAATAATTTTATAATGAATTATACATACTTGATGTATTGAACCAACAAGGTATCTGAAATGTTTCTTGTTACATAAATTCACAGATATGTTAAAGTCATACACGTGATCCTCAAAATTTTTTTACATTTAAATATTGCTGCTTGCCACTTTAAAACAATCATAAATTTCTACTTAGAAGAGGGGTGTTATGCTACTGCGATTAGAGGAAAGGATAAACATTCAAATATAACCAGGACTCAGAAGTGCCTCATCCTTACCAAAAGCACAAACCTTAATGTTTTTGCTTTCTTCTTATTAAGAATATCTAAAGTGTGAATTAAAGTTTGCAAGTTCAGAGTATTTTTAAGAATGTCTGTAAGTTTTAAATTCCCTGTCTTCTCATTAGTGATGTTTTCTATAATACAGGTACTATTATAAGACAAGGAGGCTTTGGTTTTTAAAAGTGCTTTAAATAGGTCTTATTCTGTGCTAGAATATTTTTTATAATGAAAAGCTATTGACTGTTCCTTTAAAAACAGCTTTTGGATGTCAACTTGCTACTTTGGAAGTCACTAGGGGAAAACAGAGAAAAATACAGTATATTTTTAAAGAATGACTAATTTCACTGGCAATTTGAGCCCTTTGGGGTCTTAACATTTTTAGTTTGATATTTGACCTCAGAGTATAATAGTTATCTGTTTTTCATAGATAGTATGGATTTGCAGGGGCGGGTAGCTGTGGTTTCAGAATGGTGATTTGAGACCCAGGAAAAATGGCTCTAGTTCTGGAATTTGAAATGATAAACTTTGCTCATCTAAAATTGATATGCACACATACTTAACATAGTATATTTACATGCATATTACACATACATACTCAACTCTTTTTATTTTCTGTAGCCTTCTATCCCTCAGTACACATAGTGAAAAGTGCTTGTGTTTCAAGTGTGTGGCAGGGTGAGTTTTCACACTGTCAACTTACCTGGTAGAGATTCTGGTACCCAATTCTGATGTGAGAAGAGGAGGTTTTCCCGCACCACCAAGCAATTATCAGACATCAGCTGGCCGTCTTACAATTCAACTCAGTACTGGCTCTATCTACCCAGAGGTAGCATCAGATTCCATAGGTTAAGGGCTCAGTCCCACTGCCCTCCACTTCAGATGCCAAGAGCAAGTTGAGGTTGTTACCTGTACTTCTCACAAACGGGCTATAGATTGAAGGTTCCCACGCACCCTCTTGGGTATAATTAATTTGCAAGAGCTGCTCACAGAACTCAGGAAACCAGGTTACCCACTATATTACTGGTTTATTACAAAGGATATTAAAGAGTACAATGCAAGAGCCAGATGAAGAGCTTCTGTCTTCATGAAGTTTAGGGCCTGGCATGGTGGCACATGGAATCAGTTTGGATCACCAATGTGGAAACTCTCCAAACATCCTCCTTTGGGGTTTTTATGAGTGTTTAATTATACAGGCCTGATTGATAAATCATTGGCCATTGGAGATTGATTCAACCTTCAGCCCTTAGCCCCTTCAATTTTTCCATTGAGGCTTCCCAAGTTTGTAATATGGTAGCAGCTCTATTTTCTTCAGTGCACTGTATTGATAGATGCTCTTGGGAAACACATTACCTGGTTTTGCAAAATGCACTTAGGAATTTCTTTGAGTTCTTTTCCACCTGTCATCTCCACCTGGTGGGCAAACAGGCACAGAACATAAGTATAAGTTTCCATGCTGGAGGAATCCTCACTTTGTACCAGTGGCATCAACCACAGCTAAAATCTCCATGGGAAACTGCTGCCCCATCTGGAGGGGCTCTGTGTTCTCTCTTATCTTTTTTCTAGATCCTTTTCTACATAAGAAAATGTACATCCTCTAAATGTGCCCATTTTATCTTTCTACCATTCATACCACTATCTCACTATGATGACTTTGTATGATTAATAACCAAGTCATACTTCCATAGTATTGAGCTGAGGAGTAAGTAGTTGAAAAATAAGGTACTGTTTATTAAAAGGGCACATGGTAATTCTTCATAAATATGTTATTCTACCTTCTATCAGAGGAAGCATTATTTTTTCCAATACTGGAAAACAGTTGAAATCATTTAATTTACATTTTCAAATTATGATTTTACTACACTTAGACCCAAGAGAAAGACTTTGCAGTAGGCACTAATTTATTTCATCAGTCTGCTCTTGATTATGTCTTTTGTCTCAAGTTCCTATCATGTTTGATTCTTTGGGGCAACATTTTCTATTTGATCTCTTTTAATTCCATTTATTTGTTCTTAACTCCTCCTTGGGCTCTTTCTCAATTGCAATATAAATGCAGAAATGAAAGGTTACTGTCCTAGGAATAGACACAGCATTTATAAGCAAATTTTTCCTTTGTAACCCCTGACTTAAGCTATGAGAACACCTGTAAAAAAATTAATGTGAAACCAAAAACCTTTGCCAGTCAGATTTCTAAAGGCTGAATCCAAGCTCTGACTCCATTTAAAATTAAAGCTCAAGAGAATTATTTAGAAGTACATTATTTGTTAAAAAACCTTCAAATGAATGAATAAAATCAATAATCAAATAATTTAATAAGAATTTTTATTGCTGAAAACTGCCTACTTTAACATAAAACTATTGTTCACTAAATATGGCTATATTTTTCTGAGAATTGATTTATCATCCTGAGATTTAATAATTGAGCACTGAAAGATGTTGATGATAAATATTATAACCTAAATGTTGAGAACTGCCCTAAGGCAATTTGATAATTCCTAATTATTAGGTACTTTTGGTAAATAACAATAGCCTGGTTCAAAGAGATATGTAAGGACAATACATATCTTTGTTCTTCTCCATCAAAGCCTTACAATGGACTCTTACAATGAAAGCAAGTCTCAGACCAAAATTTGCCACAGCTGCAAATACAAGAAATCAAGTAGGAACAACAACAACAAAAAAGAGAATGGAATATCATACAGTCTTAAAAAGGAAGGACATTCTGACACATGATTGAACATGGAGGAACCTTGAAGATGTTATGCTAAGTGAAATAAGCCAGTCACAATAGGACAAATACTGTATGATTCCATTTACATGAGGTACTTAGAGTAGACAAAATCCTAGAGACAGAAAGTAGAATGGTGATTGCAAGTGGCTGAGGGCAGGGAATAACTCTCTATTGTTTAGTGGTTACAGAGTTTCAGTTTTATAAGATGAAGAGTTCTGGAGATATATGGTGGTGGTGGTACCACATTATGAATATACTGAATACCACCAAACTGTACATTCAAGAATGGTTTACAAGGTAAATTTTATGTTATGTGTATTTTACCACAATACTAAAAAATGGGGAAGATAAAAAGGTAATTAACTTATTCTGTAAATTCAGTGACATCCCTGAACTTTGTTCTTTCAAGCACTTTGAAAGAAAGATTCACTCAAGGCAGATGCAACAATATTCTTTCTGTAGGGTTCTGCCAACCTCCTGGTAAGATCAGATGACAGACGCCTCCAAAAATGTCTAGACATGTGATGCAATGGAGTCTTCAGGCATGGGATCAAGATGTTCTCAACAGCATAGCCTCTTGGAATTGCTAGATTCTTATTTCCTATTCATGCAAGTGTAGAAGTAACTGTGAAGTTCTTTTTGCCAATCTGTATACTTTGAACACAACTGGCCACATGAATGAAGAATCATTTCTAACATCCATATACTAATTATCAAATCTCTTGGTGTGGATCAATGATAAATCTAGTCGTTCTGGTTAGTCTTTCAAATACTAGCTAAACATCTCTGGGATATGGATTCCTTATTAATTATTTCAATCATTAGCAAGTTATCCTGGAATGTAAATTAAAACTAATATATATATATATCACACTATTTCTCTACCTGCAGATTAATAGCCCTTATTAGTTACTGGATTACCCTTCATTGATTCTTTTGAAATAACATATAGGTTATTATGTAAGCATTTTAAGGGCAGAAAATGTCTATCTTCCTTACAACCTCTCCAACTAATTCATCCCCGCCACCCCTCTTATTTTCCCAACTTTCTTGTTTTCCCCTCCAGCCTGATCTTTCAGTGTTTCAGGGAATGACTTCTATGTTAAGCCCAATTTTATGTCCATCCCATTACTATTTCCTTCACTGGGGTGGAACTGGGACACTCAGAAAATAGGCTGATTTTCCTTCTATGTGGAAGGAATGAGACAAAGTTGTAAATATCCAACAATAAAAATATTTATTATGTATTTCATTAAAAATTCATCATAAATTTACAATCTCCCACTGCCCTAGGAGAACGGTCCTTGGTACCTGGAGGGTCCTTTGCTGGTGAGCTCTGTGAGGTATGAAAGTTTAGAGGTAGAAATTAGAAAAATGCTAAGTTGCTCTGAAGAAGGAAAAGAGAGAGAGAGAGAGAGGAGATTGAAATACCTAAGCAAAGAAGGGCTAGGAGGACAGAAATCGGGGGAGCTGAGCTGAGACCTGTGAGGTGGAGAGGGCAGAAAGAGGAATCTGGTGATTGTGCAGCCAGGAGCAAAGACTCAGGAAGGGACAGCCAAGTGAGATTTTAAAAGTGATATGCCATGTGAGGTGCAACATGATCCTTCTGGGATCCACAAAACTACAAAGATTGCAATGTGCTTACTTTGGTTGAATTTCTTGTGGAAACAGAGACAAGAGCTGACTGAGAAGAAGAGGGACAGCTGACCTGTAGGTTATATAAAGATGCCAAAGATGCCTTAGAACCCACCTCTGAGTATGAGGGGCTGAGATTTGGTACACTGTATAGAACAGTGGAGGAGTTGGAGCCATGTTCTGCATACACCAGGGATAGAGCAGCTGACTATTCCTGCTACTTTCATACTAGGTACTAGAGAAGACACACTATAAATCAATACTAGGGGTTTCCTAGCTTTGCCAAAGAGCAATAAACACATAGCATTGGTGCACAACATTCTCCCATTAGTCCTTTTGCAAGTAAACATTTAAAGCATTTGGTACCTTAAAAATTTGTTATTTCTTCATTTTTATCTACTTTTTCAGCTACCCAATTGTATCTTCTAGGTCTATCCCACTAAAAGTACACAGCAGATGAGAGGGTGTGGAGAAAAGGGAACGCTCTTGCACTGTTGGTGGGAATGTAAATTGATACAGCCACTATGGAGAACAGTATGGAGGTTCCTTAAAAAACTAAAAATAGAGCAACCATGTGACCCAGCAATCCCACTACTGGGCATACACATGGAGAAAACCATAATTCAAAAAGAGACATGTACCACAATGTTCATTGCAGCACTATTTACAATAGTCAGGACATGTCCATCAACAGAGGAATGGATAAAGATGTGGTACGTATATACAATGGAATATTACTCAGCCATAAAAAGGGTCATTTGTAGAGACGTGGATGGACCTAGAGACTGTCATACAGAGTGAAGTAAGTCAGAAAGATAAAAACAAATATGGTATGTTAACGCATATATGTGGAATCTGAAAAAATTGGTATAGACAATCTTATTTACAAAGCAGAAATAGAGACACAGATGTAGAGAACAAACGTATGGATACCAAGGGGGTAAGGGGGGGGCGTGGGATGAATTGGGAGATTGCAATTGACATATATATACTATTGATACTATGTATAAAATAGATAGCTAATGAGAACCTACTGTATAGCACAGGGAGCTCTACTCAGTGCTCTGTGGTGACCTAAATGGGAAGGAAATCCAAAAAATAGAGAATATATGTATACGTATAGCTGATTCACTTTGCTGTATAGTAGAAACGAACACAACGTTGTAAAGCAACTGTACTCCAATAAAAATTTAAAAAACAAAAGAAAACAAAAGGTACACAGCAGAAATAGGAAAGGCACATATACCAAGAAGAAAGAGAATAGGAAGGCATAATAAACGTGGCCAAAAATATAAAATATATGCTAATAGATCAGAGAGCAGCCACAGCTTAGAACATATTGTGCCAAATCACAGTCAGGATCTATTTATGATTCCAGGTTTCCAAACCGAGCGCCTGACTAGGATTTAGCACTGTCCAGTTTAATGGTCACTAATTCGGACAAATACATGGAAAGCACATTACCAAATTTAAGAGAGCTCAGTGGTAAAAACAGTTAATAATACTCTAAATAATAGAATCAAGATTTTTGAAATATTGGTAGATTTGTATCATTAAACATAACCAACGTGATAGTTATCAGCTATATGGATTGCCAGTTACACAGAGACTTGTCTTTTGAGCTCTAGACTCATACTTCCATCTGCCTAGTTGACCTCTCTTCTTGGATATCTTATGGAGATCTTAGGTTTTATATATTCCAAACCAAATTCTTGCTCTTCTTCTCTAAAGCATGTTTCTCTTCCAATATTGTCTATATAATTTGAGTGCTACTTCCATCCAGCCAGTTATGCAAACAAGAAATATAGTACAGTCGTCATGGACACCAGCTTCCCCTCAAAATCTCTCAAATATGAAGATTATTCTGTTTCTACCCATAATCCCAACATTTCTCAGTGGCCTCCTAATTGGTCTTCTTGGATCTATTCTTAACCCCTTCTAATTCATCCTCCACACTATGGCTAGATTAATATTTTCAAAACACAAATCTGAGCAATTCACCCAGTTGCTTGAGCTCCTCAATGGATTCTCACTGCTCTGGCAACAAAGAACAAAATATTTATCATATCCCGTGAAGCCCTGCATGATATAACCCTTTTTTATCTTGCTAGCCTCATTTTACATGACACTCTTACTCTCTGGCTGTATACCAGTCCCAAGAGCTTCTTTCTGAACTGACAATTGACAGAGCTTTGCACAGACTTATTTGTGTGATTATTTAATTGTCTCCTATACTAGGATGAAGCTTCCAGAAGGGTAGAAACGATTCTTGTTTCATTTACCATTGAATTCCCAGTATGCGGCACAAGATTTGACACATAGTAGGTACCTATCAAGTATTTGTTTAATGGCAAAAAGATAAAAGTTAATGGAAATACATGTTAAAATTCTGTATTTTGTTCCAAAATCTTAATGAATCAGAAGAATTGGATTTGAATTTATGACAAGTTCAGTATAAACAGAGTATAACTGCCACGAGAAAACTACTACAATCTTTGATTACACTAATGGACATATAATGTAATGGTCAAGGGACATGAAAGCTCCTCTGTGCTCTGCACTGCCAGACTGTGTCTGTAGCAATATGCCTTTGTACTTGCTGCTCCTGCAATACTTGTGTCTTCATGTCTCCACATGGCTTACCCTTATCTCTTTCATATATTTGCTCAAATATCCCTGCATCAGTCAGGGTTCCAACAGGAAATAGCATACTTGAAATAGGATAATGTCGAAGAAGTCTCATGAACAAAGGGACTATTTTCAAAGGTGTGGATATAAAGAAACCACAAAGGATAGTGCAGTAACCTAGAGCTCACCATCCCTAGGCCTAAAGGGACAAGAAAGGGAGTGGTTACTGGAAACAGAAGGAGAGAGAATCCTTGAGAGGAGCCAGACTTCTAATAGAGGGACACAGTCAACCTGAGAGTCCTCACTAAGCGACGACCAAGGAATAAATATCTTGACCTCACTCTCCTCCCTCCCTCCAATATCTTACTAGGATCCCCAATGGTTAACCCAAACGGGAAGCCAGTTGGCAGGGGAACTGCTGATCTACTCCACAGGTCAGCCTCCTGAGATGGAGAATAGGTGGGATAAGAAAAGAGAGCAGATCTAGAGGGGTGACCAAAAGATAATGGGCACAGTCACCTTTTTGGTGACTCCCTGATCACTATTTTACATTGCAACCCCACCTCCACCCTCAGAAGGTCCTATTTCCCTTCCCTGCTTTGGTGTTTTTCCACAGCACATATTACTTTCTAACATACTGTATGTTTTACTTTTTTATTTGTTGTTTTTCCCATTAAGAATATAAGCTCCACAGGGTAAGGACTTTTATCTGTTTTGTTCACTGCTGTATCCTATCCTTAGAGATAGGCCATGTGATAGATGCTCAATAAAAATGTCTTGAGTGAATGAAAGCACTAAGTCCTGTGTTCTCATTTTTAAGTTTCGTGCATTCTTAAGGGGGACATCAAATATTAGAAGAGAACACTAGGATAGTGAAGGGTGTGGTCTGCATGTGCCATAAGTGGTTGAAAGGCCTGATCACACTTGGCCTAGAAAAGATATGACAAAGGATTGACTTCAAATCTGTAGAGGGCTAACCTTTGAAGGTTAGCCCTATGAAAACAGACTTATTCTATTAATATGTTACATAAGAGGACAGAATTAAGGGCACTGGATGAAATGTTATTAAGCAAGAAGAGTTCAGGTCAACATAATGAAACTATTTTATTAATTAGAGCTGTCTACTGACAAGACAAGGAAAACATTGCCTCCTTCAGAAGTAAATTGCTCAGCGTTGGAAGAGCCCTATCATAACTGAATGACTATCTTCTAGGATATTTTGGAACTAATTGCTAAATTGGACGGAAAGTTGAATTTCCCATATAAGTGCACCAAATATATGTTTTGATTGAATAACTGAATGCTTATACAAAATGCTTTGTATTTGACAAAAGTCAAGGTCAAAATAAAATATTACCGTCACAGGATGAATTTCTGGGATATCAAAATAAAGCTGAAGTTTTATTTTAAAATATTACTGTAATATTGGTATTAAATTGTAGTAGCTATTTTAAAAGTCTGGCATTATAATATGATCATTAATCATCACTTAGCACCATAGCTACTAGATTGCTTATATGGTAACTGCACTGCATGTTTGTGATACTAAGCGTTCACCTTCACTTGAGGTTGGTGGAGATGCAAGATATGTTTTGGCTGGTTCTGCCAATACTGGATACTGCAGTTATATTATTAATCTTTCCTTCCTCTCTAATAATAACCAACCAAGGTTATCCTCTCTTAACTTTCCTAACTTATCCTCTGTTAACTCTCGGAACCCCAAGATTCTGTTACTAGTGATGGATGCAATTTCAATGATAAACCCAAACACTGAAGCCTCATGCCCTGACTGAGCAAAACACTTTCTGAAGCAGACTTAATTTACTTGCTCTTACTTTAAAAAAATGTTTTCTCTCTTTCATGTGCCCATTGCGTCACACAATCACTTCAGAGAATTTTTTCCTTAAACCTTGGATCTAGTAACATATGAAAATAGTAATATGATTGGTTTTTAAAATTTAAAAAGTCTCTATATTATCAGAAATGACACTCTAGTCAGTATTTGGCTTTTTGGCCCTCCAAAGACTGAGGCCAAAGTTAAAGATGAATTCTGCCTCAAGACTGACTGTGTAAGACAGGCCTGAACTTCCATGCATCCTTGGTTTTTTAGGGTGCCTTCCAGTCCTAAAATTCCATGATTCTGTTATTTTACAGATAAGGAAACTGAAGTTCAGGCAGGTTAAGTCATTTGACCAAAACTAGCACATAGTTAATGCGAGAGACAGGCTTGGGTCTTTCGCCAGAGTAGCTTTCATTTGTTCCATTATGCATATTGCAAAGGATAAAACTGTTAAATATATAGTTAAAATGTCTACTATCATGGACGCAATGTGTCTAGAACTTTGCCCTCTAACTGTGTCAAAGCAAATCAAACTATAATCTTTTTCTTTTTTTTGAAGAATTAGAGACGTGGCCTTCTTTACTTGGTACCTACACTGAAGTTAGCAAATGAAGCTATTGGATTGCAAACTTGTGATCCTTTCAGTAAAGGACAGAAGTGACAGCCACTCTGGTTATTAAAGGATATGGGACAGAGATATACATGAAATAATATGTACCAGTGTGAATGATGCTATTTTTGGTAAATTTGTAAATTTTATGTCCACAATGCCCAAGGCCATAAACTTAAATATTAAAGCACACTGCAGGTTCGACCTTTTGCAGGGAAAGCAATAGGCTGACAGATTGAGACCTTGCTGCTGCCAGAGAGTGAGCTAGAGTGAGAAGTGTCACAATATTTGAGAGATTATATTTGCCTGGATTACTTTGGGAAGACAGCACATATGAATCACGTTTTTTTAATTCTCTGCTCTTTCTTTTTATTACTCCCTGATAAATAACAATTGCTTCCATAAACCAATTTCATTTAAATTGTTAAACCAAACAACTAACATTTGGAATAGGTCCCATAACAACATTTGAAGATGGAAGGTGTATGTAACCTTTTGACTAGTAATATTTTCAATGTTAGATAAGTGAATTGGTTACACAAGAGTGCTTTGAATTATTAATTTAGAAAAGACAACTCTAAGGTGAGGGGCAGCAGGCTCAAATTGATTAGGAAATTACTTCAATAATCTGGAAGGAACTACTTTAATGAAAGTTAGTGTTAAAATGTGTATCCTTCTAATTAGGTTAGAAGTTAATGTGAACTCTACCTAATGGTTACTGTAGTAGCTATCTAAATTGTAAAACAGTTCCTTATTTTAAAAATGACATATTTAAATAATTTTATTCTTTACAAGACACTGTCACCTATTGTTCTCATTTGATAATTTTCTTTGGTAATCACAACAATTAAGACATACCATTTAAGATAAACCATTTTTATAGTTGAGGAAACTTGGAGTTAAAGTAATAACTTGCCTAAGGTCATGTAGTTGAAAAATCATGAATCTCAAATCTTTGACATTTTCACAATATCATGATTTTCTTTGAAAGATTTTTCCTCTGAGGTGTTTTAAGAATTGGAAAATTATCATAACTGGTAGAAAAAATTCTGGCTTGATTTTATTAATACTAATATTAATTTATTCATTATATATTTATTATGACATAATATTTATATATTTTAATTATTATGTAACCATATTAAAGATACTTATAACTAATATAATAAACTCCTGATTTACTGCCACTAGAGTGGTTTGAATGGAATTACATTCCATTCCTATAGTAATAAAATATAAATTAGCATGCATTGGTTAATTTCAATTACAAAATTAGATTTCTTCAGCTTTTTCGGATTTGATTTGACCTCAGTTCAATTTGGAATATGTCCACTTAGCCTTACACATCTTGAAGAGAGAGAATTAAAAGTAAAACTAAACAATTACCTTTTCCTGAGGTCTCTTTCCATCTCCATCCCTATTACCTACAAATCTCTAGGAGCATTGCCTTTCTCAATAATTTTAGCACTAGGTTCATAACTTCACTAGTGCAGGAACATTCAGCTACATAGGTATTACTTTGCCTATACCTTTCTGGCCTTATTGCCTCTCTGCCCAACCTGGCTCCATGGATTGCCATTTCTTCAGTTCTTTTACGACACCTTCATTCCTTTGGCTCTTCTCCTTTAGCCATGTTCACTTTCCCAAACCTGAACCTCATGTAAATCACATCATTGTACTGTCTTTTTTTTTTTCTTCCTGGGATGCTGAACATTTTGAATAAGGTCACAAAACCTACATACAGATTTCTACCATCATTCAAGCCTCAGCTGGGCTCTCTCTGATGTTCAGTAATCTTTCATTCTGTGTTTAATTAACTACACTCACCACTTATAATGTACATCTTTTATTTTTGCCTGACCAAATATCTATTTCCATGTTCTGATAACAGCACCCATATTCCTTTGAGGAACTACACCTCTGCCACTTTCAGTCTATGTGATCTGAGTAAAGAGGTTGATTCCCCTCAACACCAACATCCCAACACACACACACACACACACACACACACACACACACACACACACACACACACACAGAGTTTTATGGGTGATCAAATAATACTGAATTGGCCAACCTGCTAGTTATCTCCTTTTAGTGACAGTAATTGATGGGGATGGGCATGCCATCCAGGTCTATATACTGAGACTCAGTTCCAGAAATTTGCTGCAACTATTGGGAAAGAAGTATTCTTTTTCCATTGTGGTTGCTAACTTGGTTGAATTTACTCCTAGAGTTCCTGGTGGCCAATCTTGTCATGACATAGACTGATCTTGCCTAAAAATAAAGCCAACACAGAGCCAAAAATAGAGGGAAAAGATGGAGATATTTTGTCCATGGCATCATTTGATCACTTAGATCCAAAGGTACATAAAACTATAATAGACTTATTCTTATGAAATAATGAATACTTTCCTTGGGCCAACTAGAGTTGGAGTTCTGTCATTTCATTGAAATGAGTCCTAACTAATTATTACTCTATAGAAACTATTTTCTTAAAGGTTGTCAATAATACTAACAACAGCTAATATTTATTGAGTATTTACTATGTGCCAGATATTTTCAGCACTTTTCGTGGATAAAAGCATTAAAACCTCTTAACTCTATAGTGTTATTATTATAATCTTCTATTTACAGATGAAGAAACTGAGGCACAGCAAGAAAGAAACTTGTCCTAAGGTTTTATGATTATAAACAGTAGAGCTGGGATTCAAGCCAGGGCACTACGATTCCAGAGTCACACACCTGAGCTATTATTCTATGTTGCCTCATGGGTCAGCAAACCCAGTAACTTTTCCTCAACCTGAGACTCTTTGCCACATTTGACACTATCTATTTTCTTCACACTCTCATGCAAAGCAAAGGCTTTTAGATTAGATTGGGCCTACCTGGATAATCCAGGATAGCCTCCATATTTGTGTTTATAACTCTAATTATATCAGCAAAGTCTCTTTTACTATGCAATGCAATACATTCACAGATTCCAGGGATTAGGACATGGACATATTTTGGTGGCCATTCCACCTACCACAGTTTTCTTGGGTGTAACCTTCACCTCTCTTTTCTATTAGACCCCCTACCTCACCTCTTTGTAGTGGTAGAGCATATTTTCCAATTGTTTTCTGAGAAAGAATGCATGAAAACAATATTTAAAACTTTGCAATCTGACAATGTCTTTTTTTAACCTTTATTTATTTTTATTTTTATTTATTGTTTTTAGTTTTGGCCGCACCATGCGGCATGCGGTATCTTAGTTCCCAGACCGGGGACTGAACCCATGCCCAGTGCATTGGGAGTGCAGGGTGTTAACCACTGGACCGCCAGAAAAGTCCCTTTTTAGCCTTTATTAACTTCTAGATTGGAAATAATTTTCCTTCAGAATTTATCTTTTACTTATGTTTCTGTCAAAAAGTCCAATGCCATTCTGATTTCTGAATCTTCATAAATGATCTATTTTTTCCTCCCAGGACCCTGTTAAGATCTTTATCCTAGAACCATGTGTTTTGAAATTTCATAAAAATACACTTTGACAAAGATAATTTTTATCCATTGAGCTGAGAGCTTGTATCCTATTGCCCCTCAGGGCTAAGAACTATTGTCCTGGTTTTCTTCAATAATTCTTTCTTCTGTTTGCTTTACTTACTATTAGATATTTGACCTTTCCTTGCCTAATTGCCATGGTTAGAACCTGCAGTACAATGTTGAAGAAAAGTAGCAAGAGTGGGACCTCCTTTGTCTTACCCTGATCTTAGGTAAAAGTATTCATTCTTTCACCATGAAGTATGATGTTAACTTCAGGTTTTCAAAATAGATGTCCTTTATCAGATTGAGGATGTTCTCTTCTATTCCTAGTTTGTTGGGTGTTTTTAATCATGAAAAAGTGCTAGATTTTTTCGAGTGCTTTTTCTTCATCTATTGAGATGATCCTGTAGTTTTTGTCCTTTATTTTATTAAGAGTGTATTACATTGATAGTTCTTTTTATTGAACCAACCTTGCATTCCTTAGACAAATCCCTCTTGGTCATGTTGTAAAATGCTTTTTCTACATTGCTGGATTTGGTTTGCTAGTTTTTTGTTGTGGATTTTTGTATCAATATTAATAAAGTCTGTAGTTTTCTTTTCCTGTGATGTTTTTGTTTGGTATTGTTTCTGTTGTTGATTTCATCGAATTTTCAGGTGGGAAATCATTGCATATCACCTTAGTCTTGGAACAAGGCTCTAAATAAGCCAGTCAGGTAAATAGAAATGTCTATATCTAGCAGAGAAAGCTGTACAGTCCTTTGAGGTCCCCCCACCCAGCTTCGTTCCCCTTCCTCAAGCCAACTAATAAAACTTGCTTTTTTATATTCCAAACCTTATTTATACTCTTTTGATCATCTATTTTCATTGCTCTGAATCCAAAGTTCACGACGTGCTGACAAGTCCACATTTACTCAAAGCAGCCCCCTGACTAAGCGCTTTTGATTTACCGCGGGTCATGAACTCACCTACCAACTGTAATTTGTCAAGAGTGGAAACAAAAACACTTTAGTAGTTAATCCCAGTTGCACTTGGATGGAACTTTAGGCATAAGAAGGTAAGCAACTAGGACAGTGACATCAGAAGGGAAAAGTAAACTCAGATAGTGGCGCTGCCTTAGGAAAAGTCTAGGCGTGGAGATGGGTCGGGGGATGCCAGCCGATCTGAGCAGGTAATGGGCTCAGCAGGTGGGCTCGGAGCTCTGAACTACAGGAGGGGCTGGGTGAGGCCACGGGAGAAGCAGGCACTCGCAACTTCTTTTGCTCTGGTAAAAGGTTGACCAGAGAGCACAACTTTCCCTCGGTGCCGCCCGGCCCGGCGCAGCTGGCGCTGCTGGCAGGGCTGCTAAGGGTCGGGGCGGGGCGCCGCCCACGCGCGGCTCGGGCCGGAACCTGCTGAGGTGGGTGCGCAGAGCTGGAGGCGGCGGGGAGCGCCCGTGAGGCGAGACCGAGGCCGCGGGCTCCGGGCCGCCGGCGCAGCTCGAGCGCTTTCCGCGGGGTTTGGCTCCTGTCGCTTCCCGTCTCGCTGAACCTGCATCGCCGCCAACAGAGCCGCCGCCGCCGCCGCCGGAGCTGCCGCCGCGAGTCCTCAGAGCCGGGCTGCGGGCGGCCAGGCGCTCCGGGACGACGCGCGGAGCGGACGGCTCCGGGACGCGGTCGCAGGTGAGGGCCGACGGCTTGGAGCCCGGCGGGGTGCGGCCGCCCGAGGGTCTGGTCTCGGCCCGGCCCTGCCTGGCCGCGGCGGCTCGGGCCCCACGCTCGCGCAGGGAGGACGCGCAGAAGGCTGGGCTGGGCTGGCCCGGCCGCTTCCCGGCGCGGCCTCAGGTGATGCGGAGGCGGTTTAACTTTCGCACCTGAGGCTTGCGGGGCGGCGGCGGCGGCGGCGGCCTCGGGGCGCGATCCGGAGGGAGGGTGGAATTACACGGGGTCTGGAAACGTGAGCCGGGCGGCGCCTGGGGCGTGCGGGGGCGTGCGGGGCGGCGGTGGGGCGCCGCGGGGCCGGTGTGGGCCGCCCTCCAGGTGGGAGTTGAGGCGCTGTGTCCGGTTTCATCTCAGAGCTTGTGGGGAGAGTCGGCACACACCCCCTCCCACGGCCCGTTCCCTTCGCACAGACCCACTTTCTTTTGTCTGGTCCATTTCGGTATCGGCGTTTCAGCTGCTTTTGTTGCAGCCTCGGGTCCGGAGTGTACAGACTTGTTGTCAGGCAGAGGTCATGGGTAAGCTCTGAAATGCAGCGGGGCGGAGGTGGGGAGAGGGTCCATAGGGTGGCGGGGATTTATTATTAGTGCTCTCATTAGCTCTAATGTGTATATCACCGAGTTCTTTTCGAGACAGTACTCAGTATTTTTGTAACATCTAATAGTTTTAACACCTGGGAGACCATTCATTAGTCAATTTCAAAGGAGCACTGTGTGGACAGGTTACTATTAAGTTACCCATTTTATAGACCAGACAGCTAAGGCACCCATGAGGAAAAGTGATTATTTCAAAAATAAGTAGGCAGCCCTTGTGGGAGCTGTGATTAGAGCTTATCTGAGAGTTGTCCTCAGTCCGGTCAGTCACTCAACCTCAAACAAAATGTAGCGCTGAGTGCCCCTCTAATAGGCGTATTTTTATTTACTCATTAATTACTAAAACCTTTCTTTAAAAAAATAGAGTTGAGCCCTTTCATATTCCTGGACTAGTACCCCTAAAAGTGATACTTAAAAGACCAGAATCATTCCATTTGTTGAATAGGATCACTGGAATCGTAGTAAAGACTAAATTTGTTTGTCTTTTCATCTGTCAAACCATTAATCTCCCATATAAAAATGGGGCCACTGGGAGCCCCAGTATACCTAGTGATTATCATAGCAGAGACCCTAAATGTTTATTTAATGAATAAGAGGAATCGTGGTATGCCTGAGCAGCAAGTTTTCTTTTCTCATACAAAAGAATTAAACATTTAGAAGAATAATCATTTTAATAATTTCAATGAAAATTAACTTGTAATCATGTGCATATTATGTTGGGCTCTCTCTCCAGAGCCATCGACAATTTACCCATTTCCCTAGGGTTTGCTCTTAAATGATTTTGTCAATAGATCTTTTATTGCCCCATTTTTCTTCGTTTGTTTCATTTATATATTTGGTCTTTCAAAGTGAAGATATTTTTTCTTCTAAAATTCAAGGAAAAGAGTCTTTAAAAAAACAAGCTTTTTTCCCTTGATAAAATAGACTTAATTAGGCTTTTATTAGTGTATCTGAGGATAGACACTAGCTTCTTTAATAAGTAACTCCTGTACATCAAGCAATAATTCTTCCAGTCAAGTATGAATTAATAATCATTTTAATCCCTGTAATATTTTATGACACATCTACCTCATATAATGCCTTTTTATCAAACAGAATAAAGCTAAAAAAAGTTCAGTTAAATTTTGCTAACTACATAGCACACATTTTAGGGCACAGTATGACTAGACTTAATTACTGACTCATGGAATAAACACGGTTCTCTTTCCCTTACACCATCTTCACTCAGCACTCTGGAAAAAAAAGAATGATAATCTGTCCTAGCTCTCATAAAGGGATATTTGGAGAATTAATGAAGTAGTGTCTGGAAAATATTTTAAACCCCTTGGAAGAAAGCTGCTTTGTGACTTCGAAGTGTGACTATAGGGTCATGAAACACTACCTCTTCCCCCAAACATGCTGTCAGTTATGTTTTTTTTAGAGTGGTCATTTCAGGTAGTTATTTTAGGAGGCTAAATACTTCTTCCAAAAGTGCTGCTGCTATTCACAATTACTTTGAATATTTGAAAAATTTAGTTGATTTACAAGCAACATAAAAACATGATTTTAGAATCTCTTTTATAACTACTTGTCTTTGGTTTATATTTTATAATCAAAAACTATGTAACTCAGTTTGAACATCTCTTTTATTTGCTAAACTTGGCAGAATGATTTCTGCATGGTTGCAAAACTCAGCTCTATCTTCAAGATTTTACTGCTATTAAGGATATTTAAACAGTTACCACGAAGGCTATGAAGACAATTTTGAAAGGGTGTTTTAAAAATAGTTTTGGGACTTCCCTGGCAGTCCAGTGGTTAAGACTTCGCCTTCCAATGCAGGGGGTGCAGGTTCAATCCGTGGTCAGGGAGCTAAGATCCCACATGCCTTGGGGCCAAAAAACAAAAAAAACATAAAACAGAAGCAATATTGTAACAAATTAAGTCTTTAAAAATGGTCCACATCAAAAGATCTTTTAAAAAATAGTTTTAATTAATGGCAAGATTATTAGAAGTAACCTTCCCAGAGTGACTACTCTGAAATGGGCACTGCTTACTTGTAGGTTTGTATACATTTGTAATACATATATGTATATCTATGTGTACATTTGCATATTGTTAAACATTTTGAAAGTAATAATTTGGATTGCAACCTATCAATTATTTATTCAAGTAGAATACATTAAGTAAACCACATATAATACTGGAACTGTATTAAGTTGTGGCTGTATTTCATATGAAAAATTGAACTTCACATACATGCAAGTGTAAATCTTTATAATAATTTAGAATCAAAATTTAGCTCCACATTTTATGTTTTGAGTGTAATATAGCTAGGTCGAAATGGCCTCATCAAAATGCGAAATTGCTATTTTCAAAAAAATCATTAGCAAGTTGTGTGTGGGAGAGATTTTCTTGATCACACCAATTACTGGATATGTTCATTTTCTTCATTTCTGGATTGTCTGAAAATTTTGTATCTGTATTATACATATTATATATCATATAAGTGTCAGAAGTCTGTTATAACTATATTAGCAGTTAAGGAGATATTGGCCTAGTCCTCTAAAGTCATCAAGCAGGAGTTTTATGATAAACATATGAAATCATTTCTGAGGGATCAGAAGTAGGGAATTTTCCATGCAGTCAATAGCTTGAGAACAGGGATAGTATTGTGGCTGCAAATATACCCCATTCCATTCCATTGAATAATAAATACATAATAAGGAGCATATGAAAAGAAGGGGTATTATCCTTTTGATATTCAAATGGAAAAAAGTTCCATTACTTAGCAGCCAAGTCTCTCTTTTTAAATGAGAGTAAATGGTAACTTTGAAAGAAATCACCTATTTTGATATGCAGATTACTGAAGTGACAAATAAATTACCAGCTGGCAAGCAGAAATTTTCCCCTAGCATGGCCCTTTCTAAGATGAGCAACTGTGATGGTAAACATTACCTTCTGGTTATATACAGGGGTTTGTCTCCCTGGTATTGGTCCATGCCCATCTCATTCCATTGATGAAGTGTACCTTGCCTCTGACCCTCACTCTAATCTCTGACCTTACTTCATCTTTAATTGCCACCTTTGGGTGGAAAGTAGTTGGTTCAGAAAGGAAGACAGCAGAGGGAAGGGATGAGAATATCTGTTTCATGTATAACATGAATTTTTTTCTCGTTTTGGAAGGTTAATAGTTCATTTTTGAGGTCTCTTCAGAATTCCCTGCATCAGAACAGCCCCAATAAGTAGGCAGTCCCCAATAAAATGGTGACATAAAGATGCCCACATTAAAATATCTTCTTTTGGCCCTAGTATAAAATAATGTGTACAAAAATAATATTATATTAACCAAAGCTAAGTATCTTTGGTACAGTAAACATTAACCACATAATTAACAAGATGTTTTGTTGCTTTTCTTGATTTTAGAAAATATTTGAGGAAATGACTTGAATGGTGAGCCTTTTACAAAATGTAGCTGAGGAAACTGGAGCTGTTGCATTTTTTTTTGTCTTGATAAATTTCTCTGTAGCAAGCAGAAATATTAGAGATTATTAATAATAGAACTGCCTTCAAGTTCTGTAATCTCTTTCCCTGATGTAACTGGTGGAAAAACCTTAGAAACAAGCAGTAGGTCATTAGCACAGATTTTAAAAGCAACTTCAAAACATCTTTCATAAAATTGCTGAGATAAGCATGAGGCATATTCTGATTGAGAATCTCCTGGCCTATTCATAAGCCTGGTGAAAAAAATTTTCCGACGAGCCAGAATTGAAATATGAACACCAATTTAGGCAGCATGGGATGAATAGTATAGATATGTGGGCCCATTGTATAATGAGTAAATTGGGGACTGTGTTAAAGTTTATTTAATAGAGTTAGAAATTAAAACTAAGGTATATTTTTCTAGCCATATTCTGCTTGAATTTTTGGTTTTATTCGTTCCCAGACCATTGGTCTCCTGGAAGATATATAAATTGTATAATTAATATTTGTATAGTTTCACCTGTCTGACTTAGAACTAGCTAAGGCTGTAGAGTCCTAAATAAAGCTTGCTCTACTCTAATCTGACATTATACTTTTTGCTCACCCAACAACCATACCCTTTCCCAATTTAGTGTTTTGGCTTATATTATTTTCTTTGCTCAAGATGCCCATTCCTCTCCATTCTACTTGCTAATGCTATCTAAATTCTCTCTTACCCTTTAAGACCCAGATGGAATACTACTTTTTTCCCAGAAATCCTTCCCTAACTCCCTATTTCTTGTTTTCAGTTTACCATATCTTTCTATTTGTTAATTACTCTCTGTTTTTGATAATTTCTTTTATTTTGGCCTTGAATTTGTTTGTTTTTTTAACTTATTTTTATTGGAGTATAGTTGATTTACAATGTTGTGTTAGTTTCTGCTATACAGCAAAGTGAATCAGTTACACATACATGTATATCCACTCCTTTTTAGATTCTTTTCCCATATAGGTTATTGTAGAGTATTGAGTAGACTTCCCTGTGCTATACGGTAGGTTCTTATTATCTATTTTATGTATAGTAGTGTGTGTTTGTCAATCCCAATCTCTCAATTTATCCCTCCCCCCGTCCCCGGTAATCATAAGTTTGTTTCCTACATCTGTGACTCTATTTCTGTTTTGTAAATAAGTTCATTTGTACCATTTCTTTTAGATTCCACATGTAAGCGATATCATGTGATATCCATCTGACTTCACTCAGTATGACAATCTCTAGGTCCATCCATGTCACTGCAAGTGGCATGATTTCGTTCTTTATTTATGGCTGATATTCTATTGTATATATGTACCACATCTTCTTTACCATTCTTCCTTTGATGGACATTTAGGTTGCTTCCATGTCCTGGCTATTGTAAATAGTGCTACAGTGAACATTGGGGTATATGTATCTTTTCGAATTATGGTTTTCTCTGGATATATGCCCAGGAGTAGGAATGAATTTGTTTTCCACCTAGTTTTTTTTCCCTCTAAGGCACAGGTCAAATATTCGATATATATTTTCTTGAATCATGTATAGCACCTATAACTCTGTATACTAGCTGGGCATATTCAACTTGTAAGGTTAGATCTACAAAAGATGTATTACTTAAGAGAGTAGGGTAGAATATCTTCATGCTTCATAATTGTGTCAGTGTTCTGGTAGAAAATACATAGCAGGCTCAAAATGGAGTAGTTCAGAAGATTAATATTAAAAGTGTTCCTGGGTTAAAATAAACCAACAGTGGATGGTGAAGCATCTCAGGACTAACAATAGTGGGAACCATTATCATCCCTAGACCTGAAGGGGTGAGAGAATTGGATCATGACTGAAACCCAGAGAGGGTAGCTATGTGGGGAATGCTGCCTGACTAGACCTCCGGCCTTTCTGTGATTGGGAAGGATGGGGAAATAAACACCCCAGCTTCACTCTCTTCCAGCCCTCTGATTTCCTGGTGGTGCTTCCCACTGGCAAATCCAACTGGAAGGCAGAAGATTAGGGGGCCCTATTTTTGCAGGTCAAAAGTCAGCCTCCTGGGAAATAGAGCAAGGTAGGGTGGAAAGTACCTCTGGAGTGGGGGGCGAGGGAGGCAAAGAATATCCAGTGCTATAATCATATCATCTAGAGAGTGTTTTGATTACAGTTACGTAAGCCTTTTTGTGCTGTCGTTATTTCATAAAAGGCATACCTGTTTCTTTCTAGTCTAATTCAGTTACATCCAAGAACACTTTATTTTATGATTGATGCATTTCATAAGAACCACTGTCCCTCTTTTGTGGTGTTAGCTGGTGTGGTATCGTTACGCATGTCTTCTCAGTGATTTCATTTTTTCATATTTTGTGTTTTGCTTGTACAGTGCCCAGGTGGGAGACACAGAACTTCTGCATAGTCATTGGGAAAACTGCCCCATCACCATTCTAACCACATGATTTGTCTGAATTAGTCAGGATTGCTCATTTTTCTCTTTGTGCCATTTTCATAGATAAGTGGTTTTCAGTCTTGTTGTATATGGTTCTCATTGCAGATACTCTGTTTCAAGCAGGTTTAAGATAAATCTTGAACATCTGTTCTTTTAAAAAGCTTTCAGATATTTCAGATGCACAAATGTGAGAAGCACTAGCACAGGTAATCATTTTGGTCATAGTTTCCCCCTCCCCGTTTAATGTACATGTAGCACTCCTCAGTAATTAAGGGAAAGCTAATGCTGCTTTATGGACTCTTCAAAGCAAAAAAGATGTTTTAGATTTTTCACATTGAGAGGTGCTCATGATATAGGATGCAAAATATGTGGTTTCCATATTATTAAGGCAAATGAATTTAAATTTTTAAATATAGATATAAAACCTTTTAAATATACAGTATAGAGAATAATGTAATGAACACTAATGTTTCCACCATGTAACCTTATATTAACATTTTATTATTTTCTGATTTTTTTAAGAAAAAATACATTACACATAAAATTTAAGCCCCCCTTAGATCCCTTTGAAGAGGTTACCATTATCCAAACTTGGTATTTATCATTTCCATTCATGTTTTTATACTTTTGCTATATATACATGTATCAGTAAACAAACTAAAACATTGTTGCGCATGCTTTAATTTTTTGTAGCTATTACTATGCTGTGTGTTTTATTCTTTACCATGTATATTTCTGCAGCCTTTTTTTTCCTTGTTTAACATACTTTGGAATTTTTTCTACATACATATAGCTTTAGTTTATCAACTTTCATTGCTATATAATATTCCATTGTATCAATGAGCACAAATTAATTTGTCAAATCTCCTATTGATGAAACGTTGGTTGTTTCTAATTTTTTGCTACTACAAAATGTTGCGAAAGTGAACATTCTTTTATGATATAATATTTCCTTAAGTACATAAAAACCTAGAAGTAGAACTGCAGACCCACATATACACGTTCTGTCTTAGCAGATCTTGCCAAAATGCTTTCTGAAATGCTTGTGTCTAGTTATACTTCCCCATAGTGGTTTATGAGATTTTTGTTGTTGCTTTGTATTATGTTTACACTTGGTCTTGTCAGACTTGTGATGGGCATGAAATGGTATCTTGTTTTAATTTTAATTTTCCTAATTTCCGGTGAAGTTGAGCACTTTTCATATGATTGTTGGCCATTTGGGTTTCCTCTTCTGGCAATTGTGATTTTATATTCTGTGTTAATTTTTCTGTTGGAGATTTATCTTTTTAAAAATTTGTATTGTAGAATCCATTGTAGATATTAATCATTTGCTTATATTTATAAGTTTCTTCTTCCTGTCTGTGGGTTGTCTCTTAATTTTGTTTGTATTTTCTTATACTGAAGTTTTAAAAGATATCAGTATTTAAAAATTTTCAGTATTTTGCTCTGTGTTTTGAAACAGTTTTATGACTCAACATGTCATCATAACCTTGGTCTTTCTAAGGTTTGCAGCTCTCTTCCTTACGTTCATAAATTCCTTCTAGATAGAGTATAAATAAATAAATGAAGAAATAAACATGCCACAGTTTATCACTGGAATATACATAAAATTATTAATCCTTAACAATTTGTGTAAAAAAGTTTCCCAGTTCAAAAACAGCATCTAAATAGTAGCTTCCAATGTAGCTTTTTCTCATTTTTCTTAAAGCTCCTATGAAAATGTAGAATAAAATGGAAACTCACCGCAAATAAAAAGCAAAAAACTCCTAAAACACTAAAGCTGGGGGGAAGTAACCTTAATTAAGAAGCAGATTGTCCTCGATTGAAGGGAATTTCTCTACATCAGCACCTGCAAATCCCTATTCCACCCTCACCTCTTGATACAGACTGCCTGATAAATTCAGGCAATTCACTTTCTGGGTTCCCAGCAAATTCCAAGAAGCCACTAGGCAGAATGTAAGGCGTTTGTGGTGGGTGCTGCAGAGCATCTGGAGACCTGAGACACACAGAACCCTGGTAATAATACATAGCAGCATCACGGGTCACGCCAGTTCCTCTCCCAGAGAAACAGGCAATAAAAGATAGTGCAAGATGCCCCTTGTGAAGAACAGAGTAGAGAACAGAGGACCAGGTGGTGAAGGCCTGTTAGGGAAACTGGACTGAGTGCTTTGTGTATCAGCAAGCTCTGCCACCGTAGATCTGAGCAGGTGGGCAGAAAAGTGACCATGGGTAATTTCCTCACCTTGTCTGTTTAACACTAAGTCTCAGTTGATCCCCCCCCATGATTGAAATGTATAGAAAGAAAAAGTAATAAAGCAATCTAAAATGAAACCTCTGAAATACTGTGGGACAAAGGAAGATTTATTATTGAAAGGAATTAGAATGTGACATAAATTTCAGACTTGATATATATTAGTCACATGAATATGGTATTTTATATCCCTAGTGCTCAATTTGTGTTCAGGGGTTCTGCAAACAGTGAAATATTTAACCCCCTCATTGTTTTTATCACGTTGATCTTTTGAGGTTCCTTATAAGATTTTGTGTGAAGGGTAAAGTGCAATGACTACTTTCTTAAATAATGTTATTCTCAAAAAATTGAACTTTAAAGAAAGAAATTTCACTAATTAAATCAATTTTGTTAGGGGATCTTACTAATCACCGTTAAAAGTTTTGTTGTGAAACTGAGGATATTGGATTTACTGAGAGTCAGAATAGCTGTTCAGAATGTAGGATAGGTTAAGTGCCTTAGATGTCTGGAAACATTTAAAGAAGGCAGGCTAAACCCTGCCTATTTCAGGAGCCTCTAAAAACCTAGAGGCAGGCAGAATTTTTTCTACATACATGTAGCTTTAGTTTATCAACTTTCATTGCTATATAATATTCCATTGTATCAATGAGCACAAATTAATTTGTCAAATCTGGAAACATTTAAAGAAGGCAGAAACATCTAAGGACCTCACTGAATGGGAAGACAGAAGAAACAACTGGTGCAGCATGGCTGTTTCAGGATTATAAACCAAATCTTCATCTTAGCACACCATCTAAGTATCACTGAATTCCATGGAGATCCATGCTGAAGGACTATTTAGAATAGCTGTCTGCAGAAACATTTGCTGCCAGACAGTGGTAAACTTATAAGAACAGGAGAATAAATGATAGCAAATTGGGTATATCATGATGTAGATTCTGTAATTCCAAAAAAGCGGGGAGTAAGCAAAGGCAAAGCAAATGTTAAAAGTAAAATGCACTAAAATTCATATGGTTAGATAGGAGTGTGTGCATTTTTTGTGGACTCTTGTTAACTTATTGAGCCCTGATTTATTTTTAGAATGGCTAAAGAAGTGTATTTCTGATGTCACCCAAAAGCTGATCACGACAATATAGATCTTGAAGCTTAGAGCTAGTTACTGCTTCTATGCCTTACCTTCTGCTTTTCTTAGTGTAGTCACCTAAAATGCCAGCAGATAGAGGAAGGGCAGCCAATGATGTTTGTTGCCTTCTCTGTTCCAGTAAATGACTTAATAGAGAGCACTTTCCCCCTTCCCAACTTTGAACTCTCTGTAAGGACGTCAGTCAACCTCACTGCTCTTGTCCTTAGAAATCTCAAGATTCTAGAAATAGGAACTTCCTCCTTATAAAATGATGGAGATAGTTTGGGAAGTTACTTTACTTCTCTAAGCCTCAGTTTCCTCATTTATAAAACGGAGTTAACAATCCCTACTTCACAGGAATGTCCTGATGATTAAAGGAGCTAATGCCATTTAGTAATCACTGTCTTCAAAAATAGTAGTAGTATGTAAAATAATTCCAACCCCTTGAATTCATGTTTTATATGTAGAGATTTTAGTTTAAAAAATATGGAGAGTATACTACTTTCTGTCCCATTGCTAATTAAAAAGAGAAAAGTACTATTTTCTGATGGATAGCTTCATAAAGAGGATTATAAATAATTTGAACACATCCAGTGACATATAGTCATCAAACCACATAAGATGTCATGAAGCTCAGATCATATTCTAAAATGGAGCTTCTAAAATTCAGTCTCTATAACATCATTAAAAGGCTGAGACCAGCTTCCTTTGGTGGTGTTTGCTAAATTTACCCTGGTGATGCCAATAAGTTGTATCCTGACTTTAAGCAGAGTAAGGAAAGAATGCCTTTTTTTGAATGCATAAGAATGTCTTGCTTATGCTTGCTTACTTATTCACTCATTCATTCAACTGATTAATGCCCAACACTGTGCTAGCACTGTTATAAACTGTTAAGGAGTTTGCAACTCAGCAAGAAAGACAGACATGGAACAAGTAATTAAAAGCATGATGAATGTTCTGAAGGAGAATTGGAAAGGTCATTGGGGGAAAAAATAGGTCAAGGAAGACCCACTCCCCTTTCTTCTCCAGGGAGAGGCATTTAAGCTGAGACTTGAAGGATATGGCTCTATTCCCTGGAGGCCAGGGGCAAACTTTCCAGGGATCCAGGGGTAGGAGCAGGGGGAGTGAGCCAGTGGAGTGGAGTGAATGGAAAGAAGTCTGGACTGCGGGCCTGTAGAGCAGACTGGGACTGAGGACAGACAGCAGCCTGGTCAGCAGAGCACTGGGAAGCCCCTGAAGGGTGCAGGAAAGTAATGATCTGTTATGTGTTTTCAACAAGGGCTCTGCCTTCAGTGTGGAAGATAAAATGCTTCAGATTTTCAAAAAGTAAAGCCTTGGTGATTAGAACCATAATTTTTGGCCTAGAATTTTTATTTATTTATTTTTTTTTTTGCGGTACACAGGCCTCTCACTGTTGTGGCCTCTCCCGTTGCGGAGCACAGGCTCCGGACGCACAGGCTCAGCGGCCATGGCTCACGGGCCCAGCCTATCCGCGGCATGTGGGATCTTGCCGGTCCGGGGCACAAACCCACGTACCCCTGCATTGGCAGGCGGACTCTCAACCACTGCGCCACCAGGGAAGCCCTTGGTCTAGAATTTTTGAGGTCACACATTTGCTTATTGTTTATAGAGCATATGGGGTGAAATATTTTCCTCTTCACATATTTCTTCCTTGGCCTGTTAGAGAGATTCTGTCCCATTCTACCTTTTTGAAAAAGCTGGCAAGGTATCTTTTGTCCTCAGTCCACTTTAATCCCCCTTTCTCCCTTTGCCCCTTCCCTTCAGAATTCTGATGTTTTCAGAACAAATCCTAAGGAACATGACCATAACTCTGAGTGACATTGCCAAATAACTGGAATTAGAAGTTTTTCTTGCAGTGGTTAACAGAGGGGAGTCTTCTGGTTATGATAACCTGAAAACCTATGCTACAAATACTAGAACTTCTCTACAGATATTTGATATATACTACATAAATGCATAGATGAGCTTGTAACAAAGTAAAAGAAAGCCCAGGAGCTAAAAAGAAGAAGAAAGGTGGAGAGAGCTTGGCAACAGACACATGACATAAAAACTACCCTTAGTGTTAGAGTGAGGTTGCTAGGCTCACTAATATACTCATAGTTATACAGGAGGCCAAGGCCTTGGGTACACATAAGGCAGGCAGTTGGGAACTGAGACCCCTGAGTAAAGCCAGGACTTGGGAAGGGTAACATTTTCAGTAAAACAGTAGATTAAAAAAAAACGGCATCCACGGACACAGAGATTACGAGGAAGTCTGTATTGGCTTAGTCTCTGAGTAGATGGTAGAGAAAAGTCTCATCTGAAAATTCTGTTTGTTCAGTTTTTATAAAAAGAAACTTTTTATGAAAAATTTCAGACATACACAAAAATAGAGGAATGGCATAATGAATCATCATGTATCCATCAACCAGCTTTAATAGTTATTATTATTCTTCCATTCTTGTTTCTTTTTTCTGCATTATATAAAATTTGTTTCTACATTATACAATTTTGCCTGTAAATACTCAAAATTAGAATATTTATCTCTAGCCTAAGGACCTTTAAAAAACAGCAACAGTTTTATATATTATGTCCAACAAAATGAACAGTTCTTTAATATCATCTAATACCTAGTTCATGTATAATTTTCTCTGGTTGTCTCAAAAATATTTTTTTACAGTTGATTTGTTTGAATCAAGATTCAAACAAGGTCTACACATTGCATTTGTTAGACATCTTAAATCTCTTAAGTTTCTCCTTCCTCTTTTAAAATTAATTTATTTTTTGAAAAAACCAAGTTGTATTTGGCTAGTTGTAGCCTCACGGTGTCATTGGAACATTCCTCTATTCATGTAGTAAATAAAGTGGTTCTTAGATTTAGAGGTTTGATTCAGTTCAGGTTATTATTATTATTTTAAGAATACTTTAGAGATGGTGCTCAGTATTTTCAGCTGCATTACATCAGGAGGCACAAGATGTTTGGTTGTTGTTATAACGTGAATTGTATCCCCCCAAATTCATATACTGAAGAGCTAATTCCCAGTAGGTACCTCAGGCTGTGACTGTATTTGGAGATAAGGCCTTTAAAGGGTGATTATGTTGGAATGAGGCTGTTTGGGTGGACTCAATCCAATCTGGCTAGTGTCTTTATAAGTAGGGGAAATTTGGACTTGCAAAGAGACACCAGGGTGTGTGCCTACAGAAGAAAGATCATGTGAGGACACATGAGAAGGCAGCCATCTAACATCCAAGGAGAGAGGCTCAGAAGAAACCAACCCTGATGGCCCCTTGATCTTAGACTTCTAGTCTCCAGACTGTGGAAAAAAAAAAAAGTCTGTTGTTAAAGCCATCCAGTCGGTTGTATTTTGTTATGGTAACCCTAGCAAACCAGTATAGTTGTCCTGTTTTCGTGTGATGTTAAGATTGATCTTTGAGTTCAGGTGGTAACAGCCTTACACATACATTATAAAATGCTCCATCATCCTTTTTTCCAAATGTTTTTAGTATCCATTGATTTCTTTCCCTTAAATCCATCATTTCATTAGGGGTTGTAAATGGTGATTGTATTAATCATCCTACATTTATTAGCATGATACCTTTAAACTGAAGAATTTTTCCTCACCAACTTGTTCACCCCGAAATAGTCTGTAGATTCTTTTCCTATATTTATTCATTTTTAATTCTGACATCCTTCAAATCACCTGAGAATCCTTAACTTCAGATTTTAGTACTTGGATTTATATTGAATACTAACAGGGTGAGCCAAGGAGCCCCAAACTGAGAAACTTACCTAAAAGCTATTCCTCTGCTGGTGATGTTCCTCAAGCATCTGGCAGATACAGTGTGAAACTGTTCTTCCTGGAGGGGCAGGTCCTCAAACAAGGTCCCATAGTTGTCTCATGGTAAAGATGAATTCATACTCCAAAATTACAAAACTCAGGGGGAAATGAGTGAAAGTTAATAGACATAACTGAGAGGAAGTTTAGATCCCCAGAAAATTTATATGAGCCCGGGGGCTCAGGATTTTGTTCTCTTCTCTATCCATACTTACAACCTTATAGATCTCATCCATTTTCATGGCTTTAGAGAACCTGCCCACATTTAAAGCTCCTGCTCAGACACCCTTCAGAACTCCAGATTCTTGAATCCAGCTTACACTTAACAGTTCTTTGTGAAAGTTAAATAGACATCTCAAACTTAATACATCCAAAACTGAACTCCTGATCTGCCCTTTCTGTTCCACCTGCATCTGTCCCCATATCAGTTGATGGCAGTTCCATCCTTACAGTTGCTCATGCCCAAAGATTTGGAGCCATCCTTGATTCCTCTTTCTCTTAGACCGCATATTCAGTCTGTCTGGAAATCCTGTTTGTTCTACCTTCAGTGTATATCCAGAATTTGACCATTATTTACCACTACCACTGCTATCACCCCAATCTGGGCCTTATCTTTTGGCTGGATTACTGTAGCAACATTTTTCCATTATAAGGGAGTTTATCTAGTAGGAGAGTTAAATTGATAGTTTCATAACCACATTTCCGCTTTATACTCAGAATCTTATTTAAAACTAAATCTAGTAAGCCATTTAAAAAGTGCTACTTTAAACTACTATACATAAAATAGATAAACAACAAGGTCCTACTGTATCCCACAGGGAACTATATTCACTATCCTGTAATAAACCATAATGTAAATGAAAAAAATACCAGAAACTAAGTGGCTTAAAAAAAAGTGCTACTTTATCCAATTTTTCTTTTCTAACCTTAAGTAATTATGAGTAAGTAAGAGTTTAGTAGTACAGGGGCATAATCTTTTGGAAGCACCTTGTATATTAGGACAAGCTATTGATTCATCTAGAATCATATGAAAATGTTAATTATATTTTAGTCTCTAAATTGGACTTTTCCCCATGTAATGCAGTATAATGAAATTAGTCATAGAATTGGCTCATAGGTGAATTTATGTGAAATGAAGAATGTGGGTTATATGTGATCTGTTAGAATTTCCTTTCAGTGCCCAGAGTGAGAAAATTAGTTGCCTCCAATTCATATCAACAACATATATAGGCATGTAAAAAGCATCATGTGGTATCATAAAGGGCTATGAAGATTTGAGATACTGCTTATGCCCTTTCTTTGGGTACTTACAACTTAGAGGAAGAAACAAACGTACGCATTAGTATAATACCTGGTGGTGTAGTGACATGAGTACTAGACAGAGGTTTAGGTAACAGGTGAACTATTCAAAGATAAAGGCTGTTCAGGAAAGACAGAAGCAAACAATGAAAGTGCCAAGAGCTTTAAACCCTTTTGTGGGGAAGATGATGGGATAAATAAGTAAAATAAACAAGCCAAGTTTCTTAGCTTCCAGGTCAGTGCTTTATCTGCTAGGAGATACCTACTACTTTTTTGTCTCCATTATCTAGCAATCTTTTGTGGTAACCTAGTATAGCTGCCTCTGTATCCAGCAAAAAGCATCTCTGTGTAACTACACCTTTGCCCAGGAGAAAAAAGGGTTTTGAAGCCAGTGTGCTTATTTTTGTTACCAATTTCTCATTTGAATCCTTTTTTGATTATTGATACTTGACCCATCAAAAAGAATATATCCATCCAATAAAAGCATGGTGAGTTCCACAACTTACTTATTATCAGCTTTCAGTTAAGACCATGCTTCATATCATATTAATATATTTTATGTAAAGTAAATATGTTTTAGCTCTTATTTTCCATTCTAAGAAATCAGCCTGAGAAGCACCTGGGGAAACAAGGCTGCAGTTGACCTCAGGATCAATTCTTTAATTAGATACTTTCCTCTGAGAACCCTGACAATTTTGCCTACTCTCTCTCTCTCTCCCAACTGGCTTAGAACCCCTCTTACCCTCTCATATGCGTTCACAGTACATGTTTTATTTTTATTTTTATTTTTTGTATGTGTGTTCCCTGACAAAACAGTAGGTTCTCAGCAAATATTCACTGAATGAGTGAATATTTGTAACCTCAAAACGCAAGTTAAAATTAATTTAAAAAAATCACCTGGTTTTATTTTCTTCATGCTACTGCCTCTTCTTGGTCAATCAGAAATATTTTGGCAGTTTTTAAAAAATATGTTCAGATGTATCCTAGTCTGCTCAAAAATCTCCAAATATGACTATACCTATTGCTTGGAACAAAACTTTGTAGACTCATCATATGGTGATTTCTAAGATTTACATATGAGAACAAATAGACACACACCATTTTGAAAGTATATTTTAGCTTTCCTCATAACTCTATTAATTCTGTATGTAATTTCTACCTTTTCATATATTTTCTTCCTAAGGAAGTAGCATGTGAGAAATAAGTGAATATTTGGGTGCTACATACTATTACTTTCATCCATTTTTAGAGTGCATTCCTTCTTTTACCAGAGTGGCAGCAGTTTAAATGAGCAAAATTAATCAAAATACAGAATTTACAAAGTATCTACATTTCTTCAATGATATTTTTACAATTCTTAAAGGTGTCACTTGGATTCAAAGACTGCAGTGAGCATTCAAGACTGAGTGTCTGAGGTATGTTTGTGAGAAAGAAGAGGGGAAAGGAGAAATTTAAAAGAATAAAGAGATGGTGTTCAACTTCAAGTGTAGTGTGTAGTTTAAGAAGCTATGTGAGAGTGTAAAAGAACTTGGTAGCTACTACAGCATCAAATTTATATTACCTTTTCTCCTTAAGGTGGAATATGCATTGTATTATGCCTAAGAGTTCAGCAAGCCCAGGGGAGGTAGAAGGGAAGAAAAGGGAGGGTGGGTAGAGGTGACCAGACGGTGATAAGGTAGTTTGAACTACTGAATAATTCTTTGTCAACAAAAGTTGGGTGCTTTCCAAGAAAACTGTCTCTCGATGTGAACACTAAAGTGTATGCAGAACCAACAACAGTTAAAGTTGTTGAAGTTGACTTTATCATGTTCAACCCTGAAGTATGTAAACCAACAGTTATTGAAGAAAATTGAGGTGTCTCTCTGTAATTTGTGATTTAGACAGTTGTAGAGTTAATAAATTGGAGGCTTCAATTCCCATTTTAGTCACTGAAGCTATCAAGTCTAGAATTATAGAATTGACAGTTTAGAAATCACCTGATCCAGTCTCCTATTTGTACCTGTAAAGTATCTGATACCCTTGACAAAGATTGAAAGCTAATGTAAGAGGGATCCTGAATTACAAGCCAGCTTTCACTAAATAATACATGTTCTAAAAATATCTATTGAACCACGTAAGGCATATAAATTCCACAGGACTCTAGTTATATCTGTAAAACCCTGTTTTAATTTCTGCCTAATGTAAGATTAATTTTCGGGTCCTGATGTGCTCTTAAACAGTTTACAAACAAGTGTAGTGACTGCTGCTTTGAAAACTCAGTTATTTATATTTTTGCAATTTTTCACAGACCATTGATTGCTGTGTTATTAATGCTTCTTTTCTGTATCTGCTTGGAGTTGAGCACATTTTATTCCAGTTCTTCTGTGTTCACAACACACATCAAGAAGATTCAACATCAGCAGGGGGAGCTGACATGGTATCAATTTTACAAAATAACCAATATCTGTGCAGCTTATTCCCAACAGAGTTATTACATATGATGTTCTGTTTATGTGAACAATCATTGGTTTCAAAGCCCACTTCTGCAAAACATTTGTGGATGACTTCTGAGGTTACTGTGTCCTACATAACAATAAGATTTCTTTTACACTGGGAACATTTCTTTATATTACAAAAGAAATACTGCTTCTTATTTCATGGAGACATAATCTACCAAGCACTTCCAGTTTACAACCTTTAGGTGACAAATTGTGCCTCAGTCTCATGGCTACAAATGCAACGTGGTGCTTTTAAGCAAAGACAAGTATATACACATCTTTAATATAAGGCCCCAGGGGGTATGGGCAGGATTTCTCAATCAGTAATAGAATATTCCTTTTCTGCAAGTAATTTTCTCTCTGATTTTAATAGTCATTCTCTCCAAAATCCTGCCAGACATCAGTGTATTTTTGTTAACGTTATATATACAGGAAAGGTGTATATATAAAGAAAATACTCAAATTTCCTCAAATAGTTCTGTTTACTACTATCATCATTGCAACAGACCAAGACTGACAGTCTGTATTTTTCTCCATGGCATCATTCCTTTGTAAGAGCTCATGTCTAGTTTGTTTGCACATTAAAGAGGAATCCCATCTCATCAGCACTGAATGTGCTCCCATTGACATATGTATCCATAGACCTCCTACTTTCAAACCAATCTTCAGCAGACATAGAGATATAGATGCTTCATTATTTAGGTGTAGTAACGTGGTATTGAGAGTCACGGTTGACAGCAGCCTTTATCTGTAGTGCATTTTCATTAGCTTTTCCTTAAAAACAAACAAACAAACCTAAAATTTAGAAATATTATTTGCCTTGAAATGGTCCAAATTGGCTAATTCAGTTTAGTGTTTTATTTTCTAACTTGGTATGCATTGCTCCTTCCACACTTTTATCAGTTTTACCTCTGTTGGCTTTTTGTTTATACCTTGTTCCAATTTTTAAGAAATATATAGGTAATTGTTAAGGGAGCTCCAGATTCTTTGGCCATTTCACCTTTGATTTTTCTTTCTTGTTCACTAGCATGATTTTTACCTTTTGAGAAATTTTGAACTCAGTATTTTTCACAGGATTTTATTCTATGAATTCTATAAAAGGAAAGACATACAATAAAACATGGGCTTTCTAATAATGTCAAAATTGAGAAGACTGGCTTGGGTTTTATAGGTACTGTTCTAGACTGAATTGGCTGCAGATATGTTTTATCCTTCAAGAAAAGGGAAAAATGACCCTGAAGATAATTCAGAGATCAGCAGGACTGCCACTGCCTGCATAGGCCCGGAGCACACAGGTCCAGAGGGTAAAGTTGTCTCCTCCTGAGTTTCAAAGTGGAGTCACCCTCAGTTTCAGCAGACCATGTCCCTCTACATGGCCTCAAGGGCAAAGCTGCCTCCCATGGCCAAGGGCTTGAGGCCACCCATTCCAGTGGGCAGAAGACAAAGCCACCACCATAGTGGGCCCCAGCAGGCAAAGCATTGAACCAAAGAGAGTTATTGTTGAGCCTTAAGTCTAATGTAGTTTGCCTGCCTAGGTTTTGGACTTGCTTGGGACCTGTCACCCCTTCCTTTCTTTTTTCTGATTTCTCCCTTTTAGAATGCGAATGTCTATCCCATGCCTGTCCGACCATTTTATTTTGGAAGTACATAATTTTTCTGTTTTCACAGGTTCACAGCTTAGAGGAATTTTGCCTCAGGATGAATCATACCTCAAGTCTCAGCCACACTTGATTTAGATGATACTTTGGACTTGGAGTAGATTCTGGAATGGGTTAAGACTTTTGAGACTGTTAGGATAGGGTGAATATATTTTGCATGTGAGAAGGACATGAATTTTGGGGACAAGAGGGAGGAATGTTATAGACTGAATTGTCTCCCTCCCAAATCCATATATTGAAGTCCTTACCCCCAATATGATGGTATTTGGAGATAGGACCTTTAAGGTTAAATGAGCTCATAAGGGCGGGGCCCTAATCTAGTAGGACTGTTGTCCTTATAAGAAGAGGAAGAGACACCAGAAGTGCACATGCACAGAGGAAAGGCCATGTGAGGACATAGCAAGAAGGTGGCTGTCTGCAAGCTAGAAAGAAAGCCCTTACTAGAACCCAAAATTTCTGTCACCCTGATCTCAGATTTCCAATCTCAAAACTGATAAATTTCTATTGTTTAAGCTACCCTGTCTGTGGTATTGTGTTATGGCAGCCCAAGTAAACTAATACAGGTATCATACTGACAAGGTAGAAGTTTTTCTTACATTTGGAAAACCAATGTTAATGTCAGATTTCAAAGGAAAAACTATTTTCAATCATTTAAATAAACAAAAGTATACATTCCCATTTGTTAATGAATATTAATAACTTTGAGTAGATAATGCTATTATATGTCAAAATAATTATATTTTTTAATTAAGACACTTTTAGAGCAGTTTTAGCTTTACAAGAATATTGCACAGAAAGTATAGAAAGCTCTCATATACTCCCTCTCCCCTGTACAGTTTTTTCTATTATTAACCTCTTGTGTTAGTGTGATATACTTTTTACAGTTGATGATTGAATGTTGATGTATTATTTTTAACTAAAGTCCATAGTTTACATTAGGGTTCACTCTGTGTATAGTTCTATAGGTTTTAACAAATGTATAATGTCATGTACCCACCACTATATTATAGTTCCACAGCCCTAAAATTCTCCTATGTTTTAACTATTCATTCTTCCCTCTCTCTGCCCAAATAATTAGATATTGATATGTAAAGATGATAAAGCTGCTGGAAAATACTAGCTTAAAATTTTCTTCCTTTACTGTTACGGTAGAAAAGTTGGAATACTTCACATTCAAATTCTTTGCATGAAATACAAAAATACAAAAGTGTTGTCCCTATGTGAGAGATCTTTACATTGGATTTTTGTATCTTGACCCATTTCCAATTGTGTAGGATTTGGATTCCAAACTCTTCTTTAGCATTTAACCAATTCTTTGGTCATGAAAGGAGCTGGGACCGTTTATCCACATGTAAGCTGATCTTTGACATATGTCACTTTTATAATGAGAGAGCAGCAGGGACACATTCCTACGTCTTCCCCATTCTCCATTTTTTCCTTGGTGGTGGATAAGTAATCCCCCTATAAGCAGAGGTAGGAAAATACATCTCTGATTCCTTCTGTTGATGGAATTCCTCGACTTCCATGTATCATGAACAGTTACAGTGTAACCAGGACCAGATGATGAAAATTGTTACTGTAGACATTGCTTTATGTTGAGAATTCTTTATGCACTCTTCTCAAACAGAGGCAATCATGGGTTATGTTGATGAAATAAGATACATATAGAAAAATAAACATATCACAAGCATACAGCTTGATGAATTTTCACGAAGTGAGCACACCTATATAATGAGTGCCCAGACTGAGAAACTAATAGTACGTTAGAAATGAGCAATGTAGTTCTAAGAAGGTGGAAACATCTGCAGCCCAAAAAAGAGAAATGGTGTCACAGGCACTTAATTTCTTTTTCACTTACTAAATCTTCCCAATCCTTATACCTCTTATTTACTTTTCTTCTGTTGTGTTCTAAAGCTGAATAATATGAAAAATAGCATCATTGTCTCTGTTTTCTTCCTAATTTTCATGGAATGCTTTTAAAGTTTTACCATCAGGTATTATAATTGCTAAGGTTTTCAGTAAGCCCTTTCTTTATCAGGTTAATGAAATTTCCTTCTGTTTCTAGGATGCTAAGTATTGCTGTCTTTTTATCATGACTAAATGTTGAACTTTACCAAAAGTTTTATTTTGCATCTTTTGAGGTGGTCCTGTGTTTTCTTCCTTTTAATCTTACAGTTTGTAAAATATATTGAATAGGCCTTTTTTTTTTTCATTTTGAATCATCCTTGAATTCCTGAAAATAATCTTGTTTGGCTAAAATGTAGTATTCTTTTACATCACTGATGGATTCCATGACTAATATTTTATTTAGGATTTTATCATCTGTGTTCATAAATAGATTGGTATGTAATTTACTTATACTCTCTTTGTGTAGTTTTATATCTCCTTGTCTAGTTAGTGTGTCAAGGTTATGTTTTATTTGCAGAGCTCATCTTCCTTTTATATTTTCTGACCACCACAATTATATAAATTACAAAGATTATCCATTTCTTAAAGAATTGGTAAAATTTGCCAGTTAGATCATTTTTGCCTGGACCACCCCCCTATTTTTTATGAGTTTTGGAGAAGATATTTGAGGTCTATTTCAATTTTTAAAGTTTTCTTGGTTTATTCTTATTTTCTAATTTTAGATAAATTTTAGTAATTTATATTGTGTCCACTTCATCTCAAGTTTAAATCCATGAATAAAAAGAAAGTGAGCAAACCTTGGAGACCCAGCTGTGTAGAATTTGACCTGTGCCAAATGCTGATTTTTACCATAGAAAAGTTGTAAGTAGCAAAAGACAGATGAAGGAATGAAACGTCTTTGTGTAGATTATAATTCCAGTAGTTGACTTTATAGAAAATTTCATAAATTGTTATAAATTTTGTTATAAATATATTTCTCCATGGGAACCCACCTATCCTTCTTAGATATTTTAAAAGATATTGGTGGAAAATAAGATTTTCATAGACAACATTTTTGGGACAGCTGTTTTGCTGAACTGAAATAGCAGTTCTCAAAATGTGGGCCACACCCCCTGGTGGACCACAGAGAATCAGGTCAAACTATTCTTGGTAATACTAAGATGTTATTTGCCTTTTCTACTCTGTTAACATTTTCATTAATCATGGAAAAGCAATAGAGAGTAAAACTTCTGGTCCTTTAGCAGAATCAAGGCAGTGGTGACAAACAGTATTAGTAGCCATTTTACTCTTTACTGCCATACACATGCAGTTAAAAAAAAAACCCTGGGCTTCCCTGGTGACACAGTGGTTAAGAATCTGCCTGCCAATGCAGGGGCCACGGGTTCAAGCCCTGGTCCGGGAAGATCCCACATGCCGCAGACCAACTAAGCCCATGTGCCACAACTACTGAGCCTGCTCTCTAGAGCCCGCAAGCCTAGAGCCTGTGCTCCACAACAAGAGAAGCCACTGCAATGAGAAGCCCGCACACCACAACCAAGGGTAGCCCTCGCCGCAACTAGAGAAAGCCCGCACGCAGCAACGAAGACCCAACGCAGCCAAAAATAAATAAATATAAATTTATTTAAAAAACCTGTTTATTGAAGCAGTAAATAGTATTGATTTTATTAAATCTTTGCTCTTCAGTACATATTTTTAATATTCCATGTGAAAAAAAATGGGAAGAATGCATAAAGCACTTCTGTAGTACACTGAATGCTGATGGTGGGTAGTCTTGAAGAAAAGCCCTTGTTCAGCTGTTTTAGTTGAGAGCTGAACTATCCACCTTTCCACAGCACACCATTTTTACTTGAATGACAAACTATGGTTATTCAGACATGGATATTTGGTGGTATTTGTTGCAAGTGATAAAATTTGAATTTTAAACAAAAATTAGCACTTTGAAAAACTTGTGTCCACTGCTATGAGCTTAACTACTGCCCGATAATTAAAGAAGTTTTGGCTGAGGTTGGTGGTAATGTTAACAAATGTGACTTTTTTGATATTTTGTAATGAAATAGGTCAGTATTTGAGAGGTATGCATAACTCAGCCAAGCGTTACTTTACATATAACAGCTGTGTTAAGGAAATACTAGAAAGTGACAGGAATATCAGGATAAGTAGTGAAGTATGGCAAGAGGAAATCTATGAGCAGGCAATATGGAGAAAATCAAGCAGGTATTAGCAGCTAGCTTGGTCCGAGAGACCAGGCTTTGGCAGGAGCCAAGAAAGTTACCATAACAAAGACTGTGACATAGGTGGGAAGAACTAGGGCCCAAGGAAGCACCCCCTTTTAGAAAAACGCACGTATCTGATCTGATGAGAACTGGAGTAAGAGATGAGGAACAGGATTTGGAAGAAAAGTGGAAGACTACCTGAATTTCTTAGACCTTATCAGTCTGTAAGTTGCACCACAGTCATATGAACAGTAATACCAGAATTTTATAGTTTGTTATTTGCATTTGTTGGCTCAGAACCCAGCACTCTCTGCAGAGTCCTTCCAAGTATTTCTGAGCATTGTGAGACATTCATATGTGTTCAGCAGTAAGTTCATTTTCATGTTGTTTTACTGTTTCCCAAGGTCACTCCTCTGTTTGCTTTGATAGTTCTCTAGTTGCTGCCCCCAGGTCCTCAGAGTGTTAAAGCCATTTGGTGTATCTGCTCAAAATTGTTTAGACTCCAACAAAAAACAGGATTTTTAGTTGTTTACTTATACAGCTTCTTCTTTTCTAGAACCCATACTAGTGTCTAGGGAACTGGAGTTAAGGATGGATTTGAGTTAGCGTCCGACAACCAGGCTGTATTCAAATCAGTTCAAAGACTACCATTTTGTTAATAGGTTCATTTACCATGTTTGACGTCTTCTTTTAGCATAAATTCTCTGAAAGAAGCCACCTAAGATGTCCTATAAATATGTCACTGTAGTGTAGTCTCCAGTTCTCCTTTCAAGTTCAGATATGTATAAACACAGCTTTGTTTCTTCCCTTGAGCTCCTCACATCCCTTGCTCTAAAAGACTTCTATTTGCTTTACCCCACTGGTTAGGCAGGCATACTTAATAATTGGTATGGGAAAAAGAATTTTTGTAAGTTGAGCTGCCAGATCTCGTTGATTTGATTTCAGCGAACACTTGTTGACTGTCATTTTGGTGCCAGGTACAATATTTGATTGTAAAAATGCAGGTTTTAATAGAACATGGTGCTTTTTAGGACCTCACCATTAAATTAATAGGACACATACACACATATAAGTGTAATACAACTTGACTAGTGCTACTGTAGAGGTACATGCAAAGTTCCATGGGAACACAGAAGAGGGAGGAAGTGTAGTTTTCTGGGGAGCATCTGTAAAAGAAAATTTTGAGCCCGGCCTTAGAGGATGAAAAGTATTTCTTAAATAAGTCAAAGGAAAAGGAAGTGATATTACAGGAAGAGAGAACAGCAAATTTGAAAGTGGGAAAACAGAAAAAGGTATTTTTAGGGAAATGCACAAAGATCTGCATAGTATTGGTGTGGAGTGTTCATGGAGGGGACACCAAGACTTGAGAGCTAGTTAGGAGTTGGATTTTAAAAGTGTATAGGGCCTTTTTGTTTATTAAACAGGAAAGACTAAATGATCTTTTTATTCTCTTCATAGAAGACATTGCAAAGTTGTCATATGAAGAGGCAATCAAAACATGCAGCTAAAAATATAGTGAAAAAATATAGAGGATTATACAAGTATGTCAGGACAGTTAATTGGTAAAAAATATGACTTTTTAAAATATTGAGTTTTTAATGTATGCGGTAAAAGTTTTTTTTTAACTTTTTACTTTGAAATAGTTGTAGATTCAGTTGTGAATTGTGAATTACAGATTCATGGAGCAATCCTGTATACCCTTCAAACAATCTACTTTATTCAGATTTCACCAGTTACATGTACTCATGTGTGTGTGTATTTAGTTATATGCGATTTTATCACATGTGTAGATTCATGTGAGCAACACCACAATCAGATACAGAACAGTTCCATCGCAAGAATCCCTTGTGCTACCTAAAGGACCTTTTTTTAACATCTTAAAAAGCTTAGACTGTATGTTTTTTTAATTAAAGTATAGTTGATTTACAATGTTATATTAGTTTCAGGTGTACAACATAGTGATTCAGTATTTTTACAGATTATACTTTATTTAAAGTTATTACAAAATAATGGCCATATTTCCCTGTGCTGTACAACATATCCTTGTTGCTTATCTATTTTATACATAGTGGTTCATAGCTCTTAATCCCATACCCCTATCTTGCCCCTCTCCTTTTCCCTCTCCACACTTAAGCTTAATACTCTCCAGGTTTATCCATGTTGTTGCAAATGCAGCTTAGATTGTATTCTGTCCCTCAGAGTGTGATCTTCAGATCACCTGTTACAGAATCACCTAGTTGCTTGTTAAATATGCAGAATCCCACCCTAGGAACATTGCATTAGAATTCCTGGGACTGTGGCCCTGTGACATACGTTTAAATAAACTCCCCAGGTGCTTCTTATACCATACCTATGAGGACATGAATGTGAGCTGACCTCTGAATGATGAGAAGAGAGCCAACCATACAGAGACCTGGGGCGAGGAGGTCTAGACAGGTGCTCTCCAGTAGGAGTATAATACAAGCCAGATATGTAATTTAAAAATTTACAGTAGCCACATTCAAAAAGTAAAAGGAAACGTGAAATTAATTTTTACAATTATATTTTATTTAACTCAGTATATTAAAAATTTGATTTCAACATGAAATAAATATGAAAACTATTAAGATATTTAACATTCTTTTTTTCTACACAGTATTCAAAATTCAGTGTATATTTTACCCTTACTGTGCATCTCAGTTCAGATTAGCCACATTTTGAGCGCTTAATAACACATCTAACAAGTGGCTACCGTGCAGGGTAGACAGAGCGAACATCCACTACAAAGGCCCTAAAGGAGATTCATGTAGAGATAGCATTTGACATTCGGAATTTGAAAATATTGGTCTTAGAGCTTTGGAATAAGATCAAACTAGATGTATAGATTTAAAAATCATTGCCATAAAAGAGTTGTCACACAGAGTATAATTCTCAGTGAAAACTTATTAGAATCACCAATAGGGCTTTTTCTAACTACATGCTTGCACTCCAAGAGGGCGTGGAACAACCCTGAGGGGAGGGGAGAAGTGGGGAGGTGTGTATGGATCTCAGGGAAGGGGAGAACATAGGCGGATATGGAATTTCTCCTTTGTTGATTCCGATGTTATCGCTCCCTGCAATCCCCATTCCCGGTTGAGAACCATTGGTGTTTAAAAGGGAGATGAGGATAGAAGGTGTTAGGAAGACTACTGAGAGATGAAAGGAGTGCTAATGAAGCTAAGGAGGGGAGCATCAACAATGATGAAAGCAAGGGGAGGTCAGGACACCTGCAAATTAAGATATTATTGATGATCATTGAGGACAAAGCTTAAGTAGAGTGGCAACTGGCCTAAGGATGGGTTCTGAAGATGTCAGTGGAGACTGAACTGCTGCCTAGCACCTGAAGGTCAGACAGAGCTAGATAGGTTGCAAGAGGGGCATGCTGTGCTCTTCCAGGCAGAATTCTTCAAATCCTTCCTTTAAATTTGGTTAAAGTCCATCTATGTTCCCTCTCTTGTCCCTTAAGCTGTTACATCTTAGTTAATTGTTTGTGTATTAACACAGCCTGTCCTCACCCTGACCAGAATCACCTGGGGAACTTTTTAATAAAAAGTACCCATTCCTAACTCCCTCCCCATTTCAGAATAAGTCAAAATTTCTAAGAGTGGGGCCTGGCCTAGGCTTCACTATTTTGTAAAGCTTCTCAAGTTATTCTAATGAGCTAGGGTAGGAAACTGTTGATCTATAGCATAGTGAGGTCTGTGACAGAAAATAAGTTTTACTCATCTTTGTGCCCCCAGAGTTTGACTCATTGTGGGGCATATGGTTAGCTCTCAGTAAATGTTTGTTGAATAAATGAAATATTAAAGATCTAGCAAATGAGGGAATGTGGCCAGGGAGCTAGGCAGGCCCTTGTGGACATAATTAACATTTCTTTTCTTTATAATGAGTAGTATAACTTTATAATGAGTAGTATAACTCATTTCTTTATAATGAGTAGTTACCAGACAGGTTATTAAATACACTGCACCTATTTTGGAATCCTTATTAGTATGAAACTGTTTTCCCAAATTGGTCTGAATCACAATACTGACATAAAATCTCAAGTATTAAAATAGACTAAAAAAATGGTAGGGTTATTATCTAAGTCTTTGCACATAGCACAAGATGTAGTATAGTTAACTGTTCCACTGAATACAATATACAAGAGAAATTAATGCATTTAGAATACAGGATTTTTCCCATTAATTTGAAGTAATTTTTTTTTTTTTGGAGTACAGTTGCTTTACAATGTTGTGTTAGTTTCTACTGTACAGCAAAGCGAGTCAGCTATACGTATACATATATCCCCTCCTTTTTGGATTTCCTTCCCATTTAGGTCATCGCAGAGCATTGAGTAGAGTTCCCTGTGCTATACAGTAGGTTCTCATTAGTTATCTATTTTATTCATAGTATCAATAGTGTATATATGTCAATCCCCATCTCCCAGTTCATCCCACCCCCCTTTACCCCTTGGTGTCCATACGTTTGTTCTCTACGTCTGTGTCTGTATTTCTGCTTTGCAGATAAGATCATCTATACCATTTTTTTAGATTCCACATATATGCGTTAGTAAATGACATTTGTTTTTCTCTTTCTGACTTACTTTACTCTGTATGACAGTCTCTAGGTCCATCCACGTCTCTACAAATGACCAGATTTCATTTCTTTTAATGGCTGAGTAATATTCCGTTGTGCATATGTACACATCTTCCTTATCCATTCCTCTGTTGATGGACATTTAGGTTGCTTCCATGTCCTGCCTATTGTGAATAGTACTGCAATGAACATTGGGGTGCATATGTCTTTTTGAATTATGGTCTTCTCTGGGTATATGACCAGTAGGAGGATTGCTGGGTCATATGGTAGTTCTATTTTTAGTTTCTTAAGGAACTTCCATACTGTTCTCCATAGTGGTTGTATCAATTTACATTCCCACCAACAGTGCAAGAGGGTTCCCTTTTCTCAAGAATGATGGCCATTCTGACCTGTGTGAAGTAATTACTTCTAATTTTCACAGAATTAACTACAACTCAGTAAATCCTGTTATATTTAAAATTTAATGCTGTGGCTATTCAAAACATCCTATTTGTAAGAATATTTATAGTTCTTTGTTATGAGTTTTAAAGTTACTGGAGTAACTTATTTAACTGTTCTTACCTTTTACCACTCTTAGTGAGAACAGATGGAAAGAAATAGACAAAATGTTCTGCAAAAATAAAAGAAGCTGGTAGTCACTAATATAATGCATCATTATCAGAATTAATCCTGGATATAGTTTATAGAGCACCCCTAGCCTAAGACTAGTAGGTACCTCAATAAATGATAATTCTCTTCCTTCTGGTCCTCATGTAGCTAATGCTGTGTTCAAAGGGTTTAGAAAATCAAGTTTAATCTGACACTGTTTAACATTCTAAAAATGCATTAATTTTCCCACAGATGAAGAGAAGTAAAGAATTGATAACTAAAAATCATAATCAAGAAGAAATAAGTATTCTCCGTTGTTGGAAATGTAGAAAATGCATAGCAGGTTCTGGTTGTTTCATGGAATGTCTTGAGAATCAAGTGACTAAGGTGAGTATTGCTAACTGTATAATCGTCAAATAATTTCCTAGTATAGGAATGCTGGGGGCACACCTACACATGTACACATATCCCTCCAAACCTGACTTAGCTTTTACCTTATTTTACCTGATCCACTGAAAACACTTCAAAGTGGTATTCGAAAGGCATCCCACCTTCCACAGTTACAGTTAAGTTTACCTCTAGCTGCTGACATTAACATGTCGTTAAAGTTTTAAGTGCAGGATCACAAACATAGGTTGAAGATAATAGTCCATGTTTATTTTATCCCCACCATGAGTGAACCTTAGTCATCACCACACAATTAAATTCAAGATCATATTAAAAAATAGAAAACCTATGTTTGTATGTATATAAAAACATATACATATATATAAACATATATATATATATACATATTATCTATATAGTATTCAGTATGGGCCTAAAAGGGAAAGTTCATGTATAATTTAAAAGTCAATAGAAAAACCTGAATAATATTTAAAAGCATTTAATTGGTTGTCCTGGGAAAAGTAAATGTTTTTAAAAAAACAGATAAAATCCCTAAACTTCTCTAAGAGCAATATGCAAGAGGCAATATCAAAGAGGTCCAAACTAGATAGTAATCCATGCACTTTACAGGGAATTTTCAATTCAGCAGAGAGAGTGGATGTAATTGTTTTCTTCCCCTTCTTTGAGAGACTGTTTGTTTTGTTTCAGTTTTTCCTCAGTCACATTTGATCATGATTATTTCCTATCCACTCTAACAGATTAGCCAGCTTGAACTGATAATAGTGGAAGACTTTGCATACTTACCTGTCAGCTACTTTTTTTTTAACATTTTTTAAAAACTGAAAAAACATTTTAATTGGAGGAAAAAATCTTTTCATGCTGAGTATTTTATTGGGTGTAATTTATAGAGTAAAAAAAAAAGTATACAGCTTGATAAATTTTTTTCAGCTCTGCTACAAATCCGATCAAGATATACAATATTTTCATCACCCCAGAAAGTTGTTTTGCCCTTTTCCAGGCAATACTCCCCTCTCACAAGACAACCACTATATTGATGTCACCATAGACTAGTTTTGCCTGTTCCTGACCTTCATTCTAATGGGATCATATAGCATATACTCTTTTGCACCTGACTTATTTTGCTCAGCATAATGTTTTAAAGGCTCATTTATGTTTTGTGTTATGTAGTTTGCTTCCTCTTTTCTGAGTAGTATGCCATTTATGAATATACCAAAATTTATCATTTTTTCCTGCTGATGGACATTTGAATTTCTAGTTTTGGGTTATGAATAAAACTGCTATCAGTATTCTTGTAAAAGACTTTATGTGTTTGTGTTTTGTTATTTCTTTTTGATATATACATAGGAATGAATTGGGGGGGGGGGTCATAGAGTAGGTGTATTTTAAGTTTTTTAGAAGGTGCTAGTAGTTTTCCAAAGTGAATGTTCACTTCCAGCAGCAGTGATGAGAATTCCAGTTGCTCTACACCTTTTGTCTACAGGTGGTATTTTCAGACTTTGTAACTTGAGACATTCCGGTAGATGTATAGTGGTATATCATTATAGTTTTAATTTGTTTTTTCCTAGTGATAATGATGTCCAGTACCTTTTTTTATGCTTATTAGGTAGGCATTGTTTTGAATGTTTTATATTATTCATTCCTTATAGTATAAGGATAGAAGGATAGATTATCTTGAAGGAGATAATCTATCATCTCAATTTTATAGATAAGGGAACTGAGGCACAGAAGATTAAATAAATTGCCTCAGATTACACTTTTACCAGCAGTGCAGTTACAGTTGAACCTGACAGTGAGGGTCCTGAGCTTGTGCACCTCACCCCACACTCTCTTTACTGCCTTTGCTCCTCCATCAGGGTATTATGCAATGTCACACCTTCTCAATAAGCAAGAGAAGTTCAAACACTGCTCTAGGATGTAATGGGATAGGTTGTAGAAGACAGTGATACAAGATTGAAAAAACATTCTGGTCCTCTAGGAGCTTTAAACTGTAGTGAAAATAGGCCAAGCAGTGTAGCCTGATTTGATAAGTACTCTAACAGAGGAATGTAAGCAAATGTTGCCTGGGCTAGTCACAGAGGTTTCCCAAAGGAGATTGTGAAATCTATGTGTGTATTTTTTTTTTTTACAGATTTTTAAGTATAATTTGTAAACCATAAAATTTATTTATTGTAAGAATACAATTCAATGATAACAGTTTTAAAATCTTCCTCTTACCTCAGAAAGTTTTCTTAGGCCCATTTGCCCTGTTTCCAAGCCCAGCCTTGGGCAACCACTGATTTGCTTTCTGTCACTATAGTTTTATATATAAAATAAAATGTTTATGTATATACATAATAAAATATATATATAATTATTGAAACTAACTTATAAAATAAAAATATATTTATTAAAAATAATAGATATAAAATGCATATTTACATAAATATATTATTTAAATATTTTATATTTATATAAAATAATGTATATAAAGGTATATATATTATATGGTATGTATATAAAGGTATATATATTATATGCATATAAAATAAAACATACATATATAAAACCTGTTAAAAACCTGCCTGAGGAATAATTCAATATCATTGTTAAGTCTAGGGGGAAGGAGGAGTATATAATTAGAGAGGGATCCTGAGGGGGCTTCTAAAGTAGTGGTAATGTACTTATTAAGCTGGGTGGTGGGTGTACTGGTATTTGCTTCTCTTTAAGTATTTCTTTGAACTATACAAACATATTTTACATTTATAAATACATGCATTTGATATAAATATTAAAGATGAACTTAGAAGCATCTGTTTTAATTAAAGGAAACAATAAAATAAAATATTGGAATCTAAAAGTAATCTATCAGATGCTATGCTGAAAGAATGCTAAATTTATCACCTATCAAATCATCTTAATTTATTACCTATTTAACAATATAATTTAAAATGTATCTGTGTATAAAATAAGTGTTTTTCTTGTTTCTGGAAGTGTTTTGTTTGTCTACTTTCTGTAAATGAAATCACAACATAGGTGGGTATTCTTCTGGGAATTGCTGCTTTTACTTAATATCAGCATGTAGTGCAGCTCCACTTTTTCACTTTTGTGTAGTATTCCAGTGTATTAATATATCACAATTTATAATTCACTCTACCATTGAGTTAAATTTAGTTGTTTTGCTCTTACAAGCCATGCTACTTGTCCATATCTTGACAAACATAGGCAGGAATATATTACTGCAAATGGAGTTGTATGTTGCAGGATATGTGATTCTTCACCTTTACTGTGCAATGCTAAGTTGTTTTCAAATGACAGTCCCATGAGCAGCAGTTAAACATTGCTGTGATTCCACATCTTTGCCAACATTTAACATCTTTTCATTGTTTAAGGCTGTTTGTGTTTTCTGTGAAATGTCTTTTTGTCCTTGCCTGTTTTTCTGTTATGTAGCTTTGATTTTTGGAAGCTCTTTATGTACTCTGAATACTAATTATTTGTTGGTTATTGTATTGCAAATATCTTTTGCCAGTTTATATAACTTGTATTTCACTCTTTGTGGTATCTTTTGATGAACAGAATTTGTAAAATAATATAGATAAATTTATTAATCATCTCCTTTATGTTCTGTACTTTTTGTTTAAGAAATTCTTCAGTACCCTGAGAAGACTTTTTCCTTTCCTTCTACTGAATACCAAAGTTGAGATAGGCAACTTTCCTTCTTTGTCCTTCTGAGCAACAGGTTTATTTCTCATTCACCCTTATACTGATATTATAACCCAGCTTTACGTAGGAGTTCCCTCTTATAGTCTCCCGACCCTGAGCAAACCCTGGACTTTGTCTCCTGTCTTCCTCACCCCATGCAGGTGTGAAATGGCCCTCAGAAGAACATAAAGGATCATGAAACTGAGGAAATAGCATCCACAGCTGTTGGCTCCAGAGCCACACTTGCTTAGCCCTGACCAATGCCAGGAAATGGAAGTCTCACACGCTGCCTCTTAGTCCCCACAGAACTAGGAACTGGACATTGGAATCACTAACTTTTGCCACAGACTAACTAAGTACCTTCAAAACCAAGCTTGCTAGAAGAAACAACACAAATATACTCATCACTTCTGCTTTCATAATACTGAACAGTGTATCAGCTTGGGGAAAGCTAGGTCATGTGTGGAACTTGAGCTGTAAGGGAATCTGGGACATTTGAGCTTTAGTTTTCCAGCCACTGGCATATGGTAAGGCATGTGACTGGGAATTTAGAATGGAATTTTGAGACAGTCTACAATGTCCACAGGGACAAAAGGGGACTCCTACTCTACCTTCAGGCCTGAGATACATGAAATGTGGGCCAGAACCAAAACCAAAAGCAAAAAATAACAATGAAAACCCTAAAACCAGAAAATGACAAAATTGGTCTCTGTTTGTGAAGTCTGGCGGGGTGGGCGTTGCGTCAGAGGTGGTATCCTCTGCTTTCACTTCTTAGTCTGTTTTGACACAGTTTGGGGCACGTCAAGTTTATGTGGCCTAAAAGGACATTTAAAAAGAGATTTCTGGAAGGCTGTTGGTTCTATGGTTATGGGATTCAGAGCAGAGATCTGAACTGAAAGTGTGGATTTGGGAGTCATCAGCATTTAAGTGGTGAGTCAAGCTGTGAAAGTAGATGAGATCACCATGCAGAGTGTGAATGGAGTGAGAAAGAAGAGGACCTAGGAGCATTTAAGGGATGGACAGGAAAAAGACATCACAAAGTAGGAAAAAAAGAGTAGTAAGAAAGATAGTATTGAAAATCAGGATACGGTGTTATGGAAGTCAAGGGATGAATATCTTCCAGAAGGAGGGATTCGTTAGTAATATTGAACGTTGTAGCGAGACATAGAAGACCAGGTACTACCTTTAATGTGCAGGTTGTACACTGCATAATTCTAGAGGGTGCTAATCTGTGAAAGGTGCCCCCAGATTTGTACGGAAATGGCATACAAACTGCATGGCCAAATGTAGAGACTGTGAATGAGAATTAAAAGTATGCTTTGGATTTAGCAAGGAGGAAATCATTGGTCAATGTTCATTGTAGCTGTGAGTCCTAAGCACCGAAGTGACTGTATCTGGAGATGGGTCTTTAGGAGGTTTCTAAGGTTAAATCAGGTTATAAGGATGGGGCCTTAATCCAGTAAGAAGAAGAGAGAGAGAAATCTCTTTTCTCTCTTATAAGAAGGGGAAAAGAGAGATCTCTTTCTCTCTCTACCATGTGAGGATACAGCAAGAAGGCAGCTATCTGCAAATTAAGAGGAGAGCTCTCACCAGTACCTGAACATGCTGGCACTTTGATCATAGACTTCCAGCCTCCAGGATTGTGAAGAATAAATGTCTGTTGTCTAAGCCACCCAGTCTGTGGTATTTTGTTATGCCAGCTCAGATCAACTAAGATATGACAGGCACTGGAAATTCAATGACGAGCAGAAGAGAAGTGTTCTGTCCTTGTGAAACTTTCAGGATAGTGTTCAATCATAAATATTAAATTATTAGCTGTGTAAGTGGAAAAAAAGGAAACGTATAGGGAGCCATAAAGATAGGACATGGACATAGGATTGTTGTTGTAAGCGGGAGGCTTTTCTGAGGACACGACTTGTGTAGAGATATGGTGGATGAGTAGCCAGGACAGTACAAGACAGAGGACCTTCCAAGCTTTGGGACCAGCATATTCAAAGGCCCTGTGGTGGAAAGAATGTGATGTATCTCCATGGAACTAGAAGATTTCTATGATTGGAGGGCAGAGATAGAGAGTTTGGCCAGATTTGAGGCTAGAAAGATGGGTGTTGGTTAGATAATTTATGGTCTTGCAAGACAAATTAAGGACTTTGATCTTTTTCCTAAAAGCTGGAAAGTCAGTGAAAAGGAGTGACATGACCATTGAATTTTTTACAAATTATTTTGGCAATTTTGAAAGCGTGATATTAGAAAGGTAGCAAGAATACATGCAGGGAACGGTCTGCCTTTAAATGAAGCTTTCAGTTTCTTTTTTATTCATTCTGACTTCTGAGTAAAAAAAATTTTCACCCTTGAAGTATGTTCTCAACCTACAATAGTAAAACCAGGCAGTGCAATAGGATTTGGTTTGTTTATATTTATAACCCTTTAAACATTTAATTAATAATGTTAATCTAAATGACATTTTTATTACCTGATCTTTTTCTCTGTAGTGTTTATAGCTGATAGCTGCAAATATTTAAATAAACTATATTACTTAAATAATATAGTTGGCTAACTTTTAATGTGTTAGCTAAGGGAATGTTATTACTAACATTGGAAATGTGTTAGTGTTAAACATTTTTCAAAAATTATATAATAATATGTCACCTTTTTACATTTAACCTGTTCTGTTCAATTAAAACTCTTAACAATCAGTAAATGATAAAAAGATAATGCATACAGTTTGTAATTTTAAAATTAAAGAAGTTCTCTTTGTACACCGTAACTGAAAACATTCCCTACCCTTAAAGAAAAAGCAATATCAATAACAGTGCGTTAGCTCCCCCTACTGCTTGAACAAAAGATTTCATTTACAAAATATTTTGTCAACATTTTTCTGACAGTATTAAGTGAAACTGGCTGTTAGTTACTTCTCTTCCTTCACTTCCTCCTTTGCCCACATGATAAACTTGAGACACAAAAAGCTGTCTATTAAGGTTTTAAAAATCCTAATAATATAGTTTTTCTAATTTTCAGTTTATTTTTTCCCAAAGAGATAACCTGATGCCACTACTTTAAAGCCTTTAAATTCCTCAAATGAGGTTGCTTCGTTTAATCATTTATCTTAAAATACATCCATTAAAACTTGTTTTATCACATATATTTGTGTGATTTTTTAAAAAAATTAAGTGACTGTAGACTTTATAGTTTGATGTCTTATTTTACCTGTAAAATTAAATTGGAAGTAAATATCATGAATATCATATATATTTATGTTTCTAAGACAGTGTGTGTAATTACAGTTGAAGTAGTTGGCAGTCTCATTTATAACTGAGGCCTCTGTTTATCCTGGTTTTCTTTGTTTGCCATATCTAATTTTCAGAAAGGGAAACAATACTATACACTCTTAACCCAAACTTTTATGCTCCTTCAACCAGTATGAATTGCTGTAACTGATTTTTGTCTTTTTTGTTGGCATGAGAGAATGCTTTAACTTTTAAATACTTAGAGAAAAATATATGCTTGCTTTATGTTAATAGTTCTCAAATCAGGGAGATTGGTTTGGGAGCTGCATATCAGAATCAACTGGAATTTTTTCTAAACCTACCTTTCTTCTGTATAAGTTAGTTCATTGTTTTTGGTTAATTTAAAAGTAAGTTATGCTTCCAGTTTCTGTTTGTTTTGTTTTGCTTTTTTTGTAGTCCTCTGGAAGAATAGTAGTATCACGCCTTAAAACATACTCAGGCTAAAGATGTAAGAAAGATGATTGCCCTAAAAAAGTTAGTATTGATTTGGTATAGGAAGTAACAGTGGAAGCTTAGTGACTTCAGTTCTGAAGCCAGACTGCCTGGATGGAAATCCTTCCTTTGCTACTTACTGTGTGACCTTGGACAAGTTACATAAAAGTTACTTACTTTCTCTTGGTTCAGTTTACTTACTGTGTGACCTTGGACAAGTTACATAAAAGTTACTTACTTTCTCTTGGTTCAGTAAAATAATAAAACCTTTCAAAGAGTGCCTGGGCTGTAGTAGCACAGTACAAATGCTTGTTACCTGGTAAAAATAAGAAGAATAGGTACATTGTAAAATTTCCTTTACATACCTAGATATATGACGCCAATGTTTTTTCTCATAGGAATGTTCATAGAACATCTCTAGAATTTATAACAGATAGTGGTTTCTTAGTACACTCATCAATCTTATGTGACTAAATATCATGATCACTTTATCTGATTAAATGAAATAATGGAATATGCACAATGAAATAGTAAAATGCGATAATACGTGTTAAGGTAAAACACAGTCCCTGGCATATAAATAAGTTTCTTTACTCCCTTTGTATGGTCAACACTGTATCTAGTAATGACCCAATAAATCTTGATAGGTTGATTGCTATTAACTTACTTTGACATAATATTCTATTCTTTATACCAATGTAGAAATATTTATTTATTTAGCTCATGGATAGACAGAACCTTGAAAAGTCAAAAAAAATTCGGATCTAATAGTGAAGTAAAGAAGGCTGTATTTGTCAATTCCACTTTGTATTCTCTATGAGAGCCTTTTTAAGAATTCATTAGTTATACTAATCTGCATAACTCTCAGCTCCTAATGGAAGGGGCTAATGTGTACAGGTATTGATGTTTACAAGATTAATTCTGTTCTTCAAAAAGTAAATTTAGGTAAAGTTACACTGCTAACTTCTAGGGTTAGTTTTATTAGGGTATAATTTTTTTTTATTTTGGGCTGCATTGGGTCTTCGTTGCTGTGCATGGGCTTTCCCTAGTTGCAGTGAGCGGGGGCTACTCTTTGTTGCGGCACGTGGGCTTCTCATTGTGGTGGCTTCTCGTTGCAGAGCAGGGCTCTAGGTGCACGGGCTTCAGTAGTTGTGGCTTGTGGGCTCAGTAGTTGTGGCTTGCGGGCTGTAGAGCACATGTTCAGTAGTTGTGGTGCATGGGCTTAGTTGCTCCGCGACATGTGGGATCCTCCCAGACCAGGACTTGAACCCGTGTCCCCTGCATTGGCAGGTGGATTATTAACCACTGCGCCACCAGGGAAGCCCAAGGGTATAATTTATATGTAATGAAATACACATTTCAGTGAGCTTTGACAAATGTATATGTACTCGTGTACCTGCCACCATTGTCAAGAGGTAACAACATTTGGTCTTTTCTAGAGTTTCTTACATATGTAATCATAGAGCATATATTCTTTTATGTCTGGCTTTTTATGCTCAGCATAGTGTTTTTTGAAATTGATTCATATTGTTGCATATATCAGTAGTCCATTCCTTTTTATTACTGAGTATTACTTCATTGTATACATTTCACAGTTGTTTATCTACTGTATGGATGCTGTAGTTGTTGATGGACATGTTAGGTGTTTGCAGTTTTGAGCTACAAATCTTTATGTGGACCTATATTTTTATTTTTCTTGGTTACTACTAGGGATTGCTTGGTTCTGTGATAAGTGTGGGCATAGCTTTTTAAGAAACTGACAAACTGTTTTCTAAAATGACTATATCATTTTGCATTCCCACTGAAAACATATGAGTTTCAGTTGTTCTATGTCTTTGTCTGTACTGATATTTTCAGTTCTTTTTGCTTTATTCTTTCCCTTTTTTTCTTTTGTTTTTTCCATTTTAGCTCTTGTAATAAATATGTAATGTTGTCTCATTATAGTTTGAATTTGCCTTTCTCCAGTGACTGTTATGCCTCTTTTCATGTGATTATCGGACATTAGTATATCTTCTTTTGTGAAATGTCTGTTGAAATTTTATAATCATTTTTTAAATTGTATTTTCTTCGTATTTAGTTGTAAGAGTTCTTTATATATTCTGGCTAAAATGTTCTTGTCAGATACAGGTTTTGCAAAAATTTTCTTCTAGTCTGCGGTTTCTGTCTTCATTTTCTTAGTGATGACTTTCAAAGAGTAGATGGTTTTAATTTTGATGAAATCCAGTTTATCAGTTTTTTCCTTTATGGGTAATGTTTTTGTGTCCTGAGACTACTTTGCCTATCCCCGGGTTTCAAAGATTTTTTTCCTGTTCTAGACATTTTGTGGTTATGGCTTTTACTTTTAAGATCCTGATCCATTTTGATTTGTTTTTCATGTGTGTGGTAAGCATTTTTATTATTTTTGTTATTATTTTTTTACTTCATATGGATATTCAGTTGTTCCAGCACCAATTATTGAAAAGTCTATCTTTTCTCATTATCTTGGCATATTTACCAAAAAACAATTGACTAAATTTATATACAGATCTATTTTTTTACTCTATTCCATTGATCTTATAAGTGTTAAAATCAGATAGTGTATGTCCTCTACATTTCTTATTCTGTTGCAAAACTTTTCAGGATGTTTTAGGTCATTTTGCATTTTTTACATAAATTTTAAAATGTATTTATCAAATTCTATAAATAATCCTGCTGGGATTTTGAGTGGGTTGTATTGAATCTATAGGTTAATATAGAAGCAATTGACATCTTAAAAATATCAAACTTTCCATTCTGTGAACATGGTATATATCTTGGTTTTATTAGGTCTTTAATTTTTCTGTATAGTGTTTTGTAGTTTTCAGTGGACAAGTCTTGTATATATTGTGTCAAGTTTATACCTAAGTAGTTCATGTTTTCTTGGTACTATATTAAGTGGTATTTTTTAAATGTTTACTTTCCCATCGTTTGTTGTTACAGAAGTGCGGTACACAGAAATTTGTATATGGACATTCTATACTGAAACTGTGCTTATTAATTTAACAGTTTTTATGGTGAATTTCTTAGTATTTTCTTTATGTTGTGTTGTCTGTGAAAAAGTTATTTTGTTATCTTTTTAAATTATGCTAAAATACACATAACATAAAATTTACCACTACTGATATCTAGTACACTTACAATGCTGTGCAACCATCATCACTATCTAGTTCCAGAACATTCTTATCACCCCATGTGGAAAGTCCATGCTCATTAAGCAGTTATTGCCCGTTTCCACCTCCCCCAAACCCCTGGCAATTACTAATATGCTTCCTGTCTCTATGGATTTACTGATTCTGGATATTTAATACAAAGGGAATCACACAATATACAGCCTTTTAGTCTGGCTTCTTTCACCCAGCATAGTGTTTTCAAGGTTTATCCATGTTATAGCATGTATCAGTATTTTATCCCTTTTTATGACTGCACATTATTTCATCATAGGGATCTACCACATATTGTTTATACATTTATAAGTTGATGGACATTTGAGTTGTTTCCACCTTTTGACTATTTTCAGTAGTGTTGCTATGAACATTTTTATACAAGTTTTTGTTCGAACACCTGTTTTTTTATTATTTTGGATATACACCCAGGAGTAGAATTCTTAAGCCAGTTGGTAATTCAATGTTTAACTTATTGAGGAACCACAAAACTATTTTCCACAGTGGCTGCACCATTTACATTCCCATCATAAATGTACAGTGGGTCCAATTTCTCCACATCCTTACCAACCGTTATTTTCTGTTTATTTCATTATTTTTATTTTTTATTATAGCCGTCCTAAGTGGGTGTGAAGATGTATCTTGTCGTTTTGTTGATTTCTAATCTGTATGTCTTTTATTTCTTTTTCTTGTCATACTGTACTGACTTGGACTATCAATACAATGTGGACTAGAAAGGTGAGAATGAAGACATTCTGTTCCCAATCTTAGGGTAAAACAATTATCTTACACCACTGAGTATAAGTTTAGTTAAAGGTTTTTCATAGATACCTTTTATCAGTTTGAAAAAGTTTTCTTCCATTTTTAGTTTCTAAGTTTTCATTATGAATGGATGTTGAATTTTATCAATGATTTTTCCACATATATCAAAATATTTTCTACATTTTTGTTCTGTTTTATATTATTATATTGAGTTATATTGAATGATTTTTGAATGCTATATCAATCTTTCATTCCTGAGATACACACCACTATGTATTCCTCAATTCTTTCAGCAGTGTTTTCTAGTTTACGATGGAGAGATCTTGTACATATTGTATTAAATTTATTCCTAAGTTCATGTTTTTTTGCTGCTGTTATAATTGATATTTAATAAGTTACCCATTACAATTTCTTGTGGCTAATCTAAAGAAATAGAGTTGAATTTGTATATTGACTTTATATCCTGCAAACGTATTATGCTAAACTCACTTTTTAGTTGCTTTTTGTGGATCTCTTAGTATTTTCTACGTATATATGATAATCTATTGCTAAATTTTACTTATTAATATTTTATCAAGGATTTTGATGCTTTGTTTAAGAAAGATGTTCGTCTGTGGATGTCTTTTTTATTCAAAGTATAGTTAACTTACAATATTATATTAATTCCAGATGTACAGTGTAGTAATTTGATATTTTTACGTATTATACTTCACATAGTTATTATAAAATATTTACTATGCTCCAATGCTGTACATTATGCCCTTGTAACTTATGTATTTTATACCTAGTTATCTGTACTTCTTAATCCTTTTCACCCATTTTAGCCCTCCTCTTATCCGTCTCCCTTTTGGCATCCACCAGTCTGTTCTCTGTATCTGTGAGTCTGTTACTGTTTTGTTATATTTCTTTGTTTTTTAGATTCCATATATAAATGAAAACGTGCAGTATTTATCTTTCTCTCTCTGACTTATTTTACTAGCATAATGTCATCCAGGTCCATCCATGTTGTCACAGATGGCAGGATTTTATTCTTATTTATGGCTGAGTTACACTCAATTGTGTGTGTGTGTGTGTGTGTCTATACACATACACAAACACATATACCACATTTTCTTTATCCATTGATGGACATCTTTGTTGTTTCCATATTTCACTGTTGTAAGTAATGCTGCCGTAAACATTGGGATGCATATATCTTTTTGAAGTATTATTTTTGTTTTCTTCAGATAAATGCCCAGAAGTGGAATTACTGGATTGTATGGTAGCACTGTTTTTTTTTTTTGGTTTTCTTTTTGAGGAACCTGCATACTATTTTGAATAGTGGCTGTACCAGTTTATATTCCCACCAGCAGTACATGAGGGTTTCCTTTTCTCCTCATCCTTGTCAACACATGTTATTTCTCATCTTTGTGATGGTGGTCATTCTGACAGGTGTGAGGTGATATCTCATTATGGTTTTGATTTGCATTTCCCTGATGACTAGGGGTGTTGAGCATTTTTTCATGTGCCTGTTGTCCATCTGTATGTCTTCTTTGGAAAAATGCCTGTTTAGATTCTCTGACCATTTTTTAACTGTATTGTTTGTTCTATTTGATATTTAGTTGTGTGAGTTCTTTATCTATTTCAGATATTAATGCTTTATCAGTTACATCATTTGAAAATATCTTTTCCCATTCATTAAGTTGCCTTTCCATTTTGTTGATGGTTTCCTTCACTGTGTAAAAAGCCTTTAAGCTTGATTAGGTCCAATTTGTTTGTTTTCACTTTTGTATTCCATGCTTAAGGAGACAAATTCAAAGAAAATATTGCTAAGACCAGTGTCAAAGACCATACTGCCTATGTTTTCTTCTAGGAGTTTTGTGGTTTCACGTCTTACATTTTGGTCTTTAATACATTTTGAATTTATTTTTATATATGGTGTGAACAGATGTTCTAATTTCATTCTTTTACATGTAGCTCTCCAATTTTCCCAACACCACTTATTGAAGAAACTGTCTTTTCCCTATGGTATATTCTTGCCTCCTTTGTTGTAGATTAATTGACCATATGTGTGTCAGTTTATTTCTGTTCCATTGATCTTTGTGTCTGTTTTTGTGCCAGTACAATACTGTTTTGGTAACTGTAGCTTTTTGTAGTATAATCTGAAGTCAGGAAGCATGATACTTTTACCTTTGTTCTTTTTCTCTCAAGATTGCTTTGGCTTCTTGGGGTCTTTTGTGGTTCCATACAAATTTTAGGATCATTTGTTTTAGTTCTGTGAAAAATGTAATGGGTATTTTGGTAGGGATTACATTAAATCTGTAGAATGCTTTGGGCAGTATGGACATTTCAACAATATTTTTTCCAATCCATGAACATGGGATATCATTCCATTTATTTATATTATTTTTAATTTCTTTCTTCAGTGTCATATAGTTTTCAAAGTACAAGTCATCACCTCCTTGGTTAAATTTATTCCTAGGTATTTTATTCTATTTGATATGATTGTAAATGGGATTGTTTTCTTGATTTCTCCTTCTGATAGTTTATTATTAGTCTATAGAAATGCAACAGATTTCTTATATTTTTCTTATATCCTGCAACTTTATTGAATTCATTTATTAGTGCTAATAGTTTTTTGGTGAAGTATTTAGGGTTTTCTGAAGAGTACAGTATCATGTCATTTGCAAATAGTGACAGTTTTACTTCTTTCCTTCCAATTTGGATGCCTTTTTTTTTTTTCTAGTCTAATTGCTGTTGCTAGAACTTCCAATACTGTGTTGAGCAAAAGTGTTTAGAGTGGGTATCCTTGTTTTTTTTTTTTTTTTATTGAAGTATAGTTGATTTACAGTGTTGTGCTTGTCTTATTTCTAATCTCAGAGGAAAAGCTTTGAACTTTCCACTGTTGAGTAGAATGCTAGCTGTGAGTTTGTCATAAATGGTGTTTACTGTGTTGAAGTATGTTCCCTCTATACCAACTTAGTCAAGATTTTTTTTATCATGAATTGATGTTGGATTTTGTCAAGTACTTTTTCTGCATCTGTTGAGATGATTGGGTAATTTTTATTCTTTGTTTTGTTAATGTGATGTATCACGGTGATTGACTTGTGGTTGTTGAACCATCTTTGTATCCATGGAATAAATCCCAATTGATCATGATGTATGATCCTTTTTATGTATCATTGAATTTGGTTTGCTAATATTTCATTGAAGATTTTTGCATCTGTGTTCATCAGGGATGTTGGCCTCTAATTTTCTGTAGTAGTAGTGTCTTTGTCTGGTTTTGGTATCAGAGTAATGCTGGTCTCATAGAATGAATTTGGAAGTGTTCCCTCCTGTTCAATATTTTGGAATAGTTTGAGAAGGATAGGTATTAACTCTTCTTTAAGTTTTTCATAGAATTGCCCTGTGAAGCTGTTGTGTCGTGAACTTTGGTTTTTGGGGAGTTTTTTGATTACTGATTCAATTTTAATATTAGTAATTGGTCTATTTATATTTTCTGTTTGTTTTTTATTCAGTCTTGGATGATTGTATGTTTCTAGAAATTTATCCAATTATTCTAGATTGTCCAGTTTGTTAGCATGTACCTGTTCATAGTATTATTATATTTCTGTGATGTTGGTTGTAATTTCTTCTCTCCATTTCTAATTTTGTTTACTTAGACTTCATTTTTTTTTTCCTTGATGAGTCTGGCTAAAGGTTTGTCAATTTTGTTTATCTTTTAAAAACCAGCTCTTAGTTTCATTGATCTTTTTTTTTGTCTCTATTTCCATTCTAATCTTTATTATTTTGTTTGATTTTCTCTGTTTTAATGAAATTAGGTGAAAGAGTTACATATCCTGGTCTTGAAGGTGTGTCCGTGTGTGGGAACATCCCTATACAGGCCGCTTGTACCCCGTGGCATTGGTGGGAGAGTTGGATCTGAAGTGATCATGGGCCATGTCTTTTCCTGGGATGTGCTGCTGACCACTGCCTTGGTGGGAGGTAGGGAAAAAGTTGGGTGAGCTAGAGCCAGAGCCCAGTGTGAGTCAGGGTTTTTCCCATACTTGATAGTAATTGCACCCCTGTCTGATGGTGGAACTGTGGCCTGAGGGGCTAGAGCAGGAGCCCTGAGGGAATTGGGCTTTTCCCTCAGAGCATTGGTGGTCTTGGACTTGGATTGTCTTGGTTAGGGGTGAGGTCAGGGCCCAAGAGGCTGGAGCAGCAGTTCTGATCTGGTTTTGCATCTCCTCTTCTCAGCAGGCATACAATGGTGATGGTGGTCTCTGCCTTGGTTGGGGGGAGGTTGTCAGGGCCCAAGGGGCTAGGGCAGCCATTCTGAGCTGGCTGTGCTTCTCCCTACTGTGTGTGATGGCAGTCTCCACATTGGTGGGAAGCAATACCTGAGCTGGAGGGGCTAGAGCAGGTGCTCAGTGTAGGTTGGGCGGGCATTCTGGGATGGTCCTGGCAGGCTGGCCAGAGCACCAAACAGTTTTCATTCTGCTGCCTCTATCCTTGGACTGGGAGCAAGCAAGTCTGTGTGCATGCCCTTCAAGAGCAGAGTCCCGGTTTCTTACAGCCCTCTGGAAAGCCCCACTGATTTTCTAAGCATCCAAGGGGACCCGTCTTCCTGTTGCCAGACCCCAGGGCTTGGGTGCTTAATATGGGACTTGAACCCCTGACTTCTTAGGGAGGATGCCAAGACTGTGATACCCCCTTCCTCTTCTTGGTCACCCACTAGGGGGCTAGGTTGCAACTAGAAATGCTTCTCTTCCTCTCCTACCAGGCTCTGTGTGGTTCTGTCTTTCATAACCTTGGTTGTAAAAGAGCCATCTGTCCTGCTAGTGTTCAGGTCATTCTCAACAAGAGCTGCTCTATATGTAGTTGTAGTTTTGATGTTTTCATGGGGGTAAGTGAGCTCAGGGTCTTCCTACTCCATCATCTTGATCCTCTCCTTCATGGATGTCTTTTATTATAACGTCTTTATCTTTAAAAATTTTTGTGATAATGCTGGCCTTATAAAATGAGTTGTGAAGCAGTCCATCATACTCAGTTTTCTGAAAGAATTTGTATAGGGTTTGTATATTTATTCGTTAACTGTTTGATACAGTTCACCAGAAAAGCCATCTGGGCCTGGAGCGGTTTGTTTGCTTTTGGTGGGAGACAAGATTTAATTTCGAATTTAGCTTAATTGATTTAGAACTGTTCATATAGCCCATTTCTTCTTGATTCATTTAAGTAAATTGTATCTTTTAAGAATTTTATTTCATCTAGTTAGCCAACATTTTTCATAAAAATATCCACTCCATTACATTATTATTGTTTAAATGTCATTGATTCTATAATCATGTCTCTCCTTTTCCCAAATATTGGTCATGTTTTATCTTTCTTTAATATCTTTCAGTTTCATTGTCTATTTTTTATTTTATTTATTTCTGATATATATTATTTTCTTTCTATTTACTTTAGTCTTCATTTGCTCTTCTTGTAGCTTTCTAAGTTGGAAGAAGCTTAGATCATTGAATCCTTTATTTTGTCAAATGTATTTATACTCTAAAGTATCCTATGACCACTGCTTTATCTGCATCCTACAAATTTTAATATGTTTGTTTTCCTTTTTATTCAATTTGAGGTATTTTCTCATTTCTCTTGTAATTTCTTCTTTGACCCATAGGTTCTTTAAAGTATGTTTATTAATTTCCAAATACTTGGGGATTTTTCAGATATCTTTCTGCTATTGTTTTCTAATTTAATTCCATTATAGTAGAGAACACATTTGGCATTACTTCATTCCTTTCAAATCTAAATAATGGTCCAACAAATGGTCTTTCATGGATGTATTCCATGTGCACTTTAAACAAATATCTATTCTGTGTTGTTGGGTATAATGTTGCACAAATGTCAGTTGATTGATGGTGTTGTCTAAATGTTCTATATTCTTTTTTATTTTCTTTTTTTTACATCTTTATTAGAGTATAATTGCTTTACAATGGTGTGTTAGTTTCTGCTTTATAACAAAGTGAATCAGTTATACATATACATATGTTCCCATATCTCTTCCCTCTTGCGTCTCCCTCCCTCCCACCCTCCCTATCCCACCCCTCCAGGCGGTCACAAAGCACTGAGCTCATCTCCGTGTGCTATGCGGCTGCTTCCCACTAGCTATCTATTTTACGATTGGTAGTGTATATATGTCCATGCCTCTCTCTCGCTTTGTCACAGCTTACCCTTCCCCCTCCCCATATCCTCAAGTCCATTCTCTAGTAGGTCTGTGTCTTTATTCCTGTCTTACCCCTAGGTTCTTCATGACATTTTTTTTCTAAATTCCATATATATGTGTTAGCATACGGTATTTGTCTTTCTCTTTCTGACTTACTTCACTCTGTATGACAGAATCTAGGTCCCTCCACCTCATTACAAATAGCTCAATTTCGTTTCTTGTTATGGCTGAGTAATATTCCATTGTATATATGTGCCACATCTTCCTTATCCATTCATCTGAAAATGGACACTTAGGTTGTTTCCATCTCCTGGCTATTGTAAATAGAGCTGCAATGAACATCTTGGTACATGACTCTTTTTAAATTATGGTTTTCTCAGGGTATATGCCCAGTATTGGGATTGCTGGGTCATATGGTAGTTCTATTTGTAGTTTTTTAAGGAACCTCCATACTGTTCTCCATAGTGGCTGTACCAATTCAATTTCCCACCAGCAGTGCAAGAGTGTTCCCTTTTCTCCACACCCTCTCCAGCATTTATTGTTTCTACATTTTTTGATGATGGCCATTCTGACTGGTGTGAGATGATATCTCATTGTAGTTTTGACTTGCATTTCTCTAATGATTAATGATGTTGAGCATTCTTTCATGTGTTTGTTGGCAGTCTGTATATCTTCTTTGGAGAAATGTCTATTTAGGTCTTCTGCCCATTTTTGGATTGGGTTGTTTGTTTTTTTCTTACTGAGCTGCATGAGCTGCTTATAAATTTTGGAGATTATTCCTTTGTCAGTTGCTTCATTTGCAAATATTTTCTCCCATTCTGAGGGTTGTCTTTTGGTCTCGTTTATGGTTTCCTTTGCTGTGCAAAAGCTTTGAAGTTTCATTAGGTCTCATTTGTTTACTTTTGTTTCCATTTCTCTAGGAGGTGGGTCAAAAAGTGTCTTGCTGTGATTTATGTCATAGAGTGTTCTGCCTGTTTTGCTCTAAGAGTTTGATAGTTTCTGGCTTTATATTTAGGTCTTTAATCCATTTGGAGCTTATTTTTGTGTATGGTGTTAGGGAGTGAACTAATCTCATACTTTTACATGTACCTGACCAGTTATCCCAGCACCACTTATTGAAGAGGCTGTCCTTTCTCCACTGTACATTCCTGCCTCCTTTATCAAAGATAAGGTGACCATATGTGCGTGGGTTTATCTCTGGGCTTCCTATCCTGTTCCATTGATCTATCTTTCTGTTTTTGTGCCAGTAGCATACTGTCTTGATTACTGTAGCCTTGTAGTATAGTCTGAAGTCAGGGAGCCTGATTCCTCCAGCTCCGTTTTTCGTTCTCAAGATTGCTTTGGCTATTCGGGGTCTTTTGTGTTTCCATACAAATTGTGAAATTTTTTGTTCTAGTTCTGTGAAAAATACCAGGGTAGTTTGACAGGGATTGCATTGAATCTGTAGATTGCTTTGGGTAGTAGAGTCATTTTCACAATGTTAATTCTTCCAATCCAAGAACATGGTATATCTCTCCATCTATTGGTATCATCTTTAATTTCTTTCATCAGTGTCTTATAATTTTCTGCATACAGGTCTTTTGTCTCCTTAGGTAGGTTTATTCCTAGATATTTTATTCTTTCTGTTGCAGTGGTAAATGGGAGTGTTTTCTTGATTTCACTTTCAGATTTTTCATCGTTAATGTATAGGAATGCCAGAGATTTCTGTGCATTAATTTTGTATCCTGCTACTTTACCAAATTCATTGATTAGCCCTAGTAGTTTTCTGGTAGCATCTTTAGGATTCTCTATGTCTAGTATCATGTCATCTGAAAACAGTGGCAGCTTTACTTCTTTTCCAATTTTGATTCCTTTTATTTCCTTTTCTTCTCTGATTGCTGTGGCTAAAACTTCCAAAACTATGTTGAATAAGAGTGGTGAGAGTGGACAACCTTGTCTTGTTCCTGATCTTAGTGGAAATGCTTTCAGTTTTTCACCATTGAGGATGATGTTGGCTGTGGGTTTGTCATATATGGCCTTTATTATGTTGAGGAAAGTTCCTTCTATGCCTACTTTCTGCAGAGTTTTTATCATAAATGGGTGTTGAATTTTGTCAAAAGCTTTCTCTGCATCTATTGAGATGATCATATGGTTTTTCTCCTTCAGTTTGTTAATATGGTTTATCACGTTGATTGATTTGCGTATATTGAAGAATCCTTGCATTCCTGGAATAAACCCCACTTGATCATGGTGTATGATCCTTTTAAAGTGTTGTTGGATTCTGTTTGCTAGTATTTTGTTGATGATTTTTGCATCAATGTTCATCAGTGATATTGGCCTGTAGTTTTCTGTCTTTGTGACATCCTTGTCTGGTTTTGGTATCAAGGTGATGGTGGCCTCGTAGAATGAGTTTGGGAGTGTTCCCCCCTCTGCTATATTTTGGAAGAGTTTGAGAAGGATAGGTGTTAGCTCTTCTCTAAATGTTTGATAGAATTTGCCTGTGAAGCCATCTGGTCCTGGGCTTTTGTTTGTTGGAAGATTTTGAATCACAGTTTCAATTTCAGTGCTTGTGATTGGTCTGTTCATATTTTCTATTTCTTCCTGATTCAGTCTTGGAAGGTTGTGCATTTCTAAGAATTTGTCCATTTCTTCCAGGTTGTCCATTTTATTGGCATAAGTTGCTTGTAGTAATCTCTCATGATCTTTTGTATTTCTGCAGTGTCAGTTGTTACTTCTTTTTCATTTCTAATTCTATTGGTTTGAGTCTTCTCCGTTTTTTTCTTGATGAGTCTAGCTAATGGTTTATCAATTTTGTTTATCTTCTCAAAGAACTAGCTTTTAGTTTTATTGATATTTGCTATCATTTCTTTCAATTCTTTTTCATTTATTTCTGATCTGATTTTTATGATTTCTTTCCTTATGCTAATTTTGGGGTTTTTCTGTTCTTCTTTCTCTAATTGCTTGAGGTGCAAGGTTAGGTTGTTTATTCGAGATGTTTCCTGCTTCTTAAGGTGGGCTTGTATTGCTATAAACTTCCCCCTTAGAACTGCTTTTGCTGCATCCCACAGGTTTTGGGTCGTTGTGTCTCCATTGTCATTTGTTTCTAGGTATTTTTTGATTTCCTCTTTGATTTCTTCAGTGATCACTTTGTTATTAAGTAGTGTATTGTTTAGCCTCCATGTGTTTGTATTTTTTATAGATCTTTTCCTGTAATTGATATCTAGTCTCATAGCATTGTGGTCAGAAAAGATACTTGATATGATTTCAGTTTTCTTAAATTTACCAAGGCTTGATTTGTGACCCAAGATATGATCTATCCTGGAGAATGTTCCATGAGCACTTGAGAAGAATGTGTATTCTGTTGTTTTTGAAAGGAATGTCCTATAAATATCAATTAAGTCCATCTTGTTTAATGTATCATTTAAAGCTTGTGTTTCCTTATTTATTTTCATTTTGGATGATCTGTCCATTGGTGAAAGTGGGGTGTTAAAGTCCCCTACTATGAATGTGTTACTGACGATTTCCCATTTTATGGCTGTTAGTATTTGCCTTATGTATTGAGGTGCTTCTGTGTTGGGTGCATAAATATTTACAATTGTTGTATCTTCTTCTTGGATTGATCCCTTGTTCATTATGTAGTGTCCTTCTTTGTCTCTTCTAATAGTCTTTATTTTAAAGTCTATTTTGTCTGATATGAGAATTGCTACTGCAGCTTTCTTTTGGTTTCCATTTGCATGAAATATATTTTTCCATCCCCTTACTTTCAGTCTGTATGTGTCTCTAGGTCTGACGTGGGTCTCTTGTAGACAGCATATATATGGGTCTTGTTTTTGTATCCATTCAGCCAATCTGTGTCTTTTGGTGGGAGCATTAGTCCATTTACATTTAAGATAATTATCAATATGTATGTTCCTATTTCCATTTTCTTAATTGTTTTGTGTTCGTTATTGTAGGTCTTTTCCTTCTTTTGTGTTTCTTGCCTAGAGAAGTTCCTTTAGCATTTGTTGTAAAGCTAGTTTTGTGGTGCTGAACTCTCTCAGCTTTTGCTTGTCTGTAAAGATTTTAATTTCTCCATCAAATCGGAATGAGATCCTTGCTGGGCAGAGTAATCTTTGTTGCAGGTTTTTCTCTTTCATTACTTTAAATATGTCCTGCCAGTCCCTTTTGGCTTGCAGAGTTTCTGCTTAAAGATCAGCTGTTAACCTTATGGGGATTCCCTTGTGTGTTATTTGTTGTTTCTCCCTTGCTGCTTTTAATATGTTTTCTTTGTATTTAATTTTTGAGAGTTTGGTTAATATGTGTCTTGGCGTATTTCTCCTTGGATTTATCCTGTATGGGACTCTCTTTGCTTCCTGGACTTGATTAACTATTTCCTTTCCCGTATTAGGGAAGTTTTCAACTATAATCTCTTCATATATTTTCTCAGTCCCTTTCTTTTTCTCTTTTTCTTCTGGAACCCCTATAAGTTGAATGTTGGTGTGTTTAATATTATCCCAGAGATCTCTGAGACTGTCCTCAGTTCTTTTCATTCTTCTTTCTTTATTTTGCTCTGCAGTAGTTATTTCACTATTTTATCTTCCAGGTCACTTATCCGTTCTTCTGCCTCAGTTATTCTGCTATTGATCTCATCTGAGTATTTTTAATTTCATTTATTGTGTTGTTCATAATTGTTTGTTTCATCTTTAGTTCTTCTAGGTCCTTGTTAAATATTTCTTGCATTTTGTCTCTTCTATTTCCAACATTTTGGATCATCTTTACTATCATTATTCTGAATTCTTTTTCAGGTAAACTGCCTATTTCCTCTTCACTTGTTAGGTCTGGTGGGTTTTTATCTTGCTCCTTCATCTGCTGTGTGTTTTTCTGTCTTCTCATTTTGCTTATCTTACTGTGTTTGGGGTCTCCTTTTTGCAGGCTACAGGTTTGTAGTTCCCATTGTTTTTGGTGTCTGTCCCCAGTGGTTAAGGTTGGTTCAGTGGGTTGTGTAGGCTCCCTGGTGGAGGGGACTAGTGCCTGTGTTCTGGTGGATGAGGCTGGATCTTGTCTTTCTGGTGGACAGGTCCACGTCTGGTGGTGTGTTTTGGGGTGTCTGTGGACTTATTATGATTTTAGGCAGCTTCTCTGCTAATGGGTGGGGTTGTGTTCCTGTCTTGCTAGTTGTTTGGCATAGGGTGTCCAGCACTGTAGCTTGCTGGTCGTTGAGTGAAGCTGCGTGCTGGTGTTGAGATGGAGATCTGTGGGAGATTTTCGCCATGTGATATTATGTGGTGCTGGGAGGTCTCTTGTGGATCAGTGTCCTGAAGTTGGCTCTCCCACCTCAGAGGCACAGCACTGACTCCTGGCTGCAGCACCAAGAGCCTTTCATCCACATGGCTCAGAATAACAGGGAGCAAAAATAGAAAGAAGGAATTAGTAGAAGTAGAAAGAAAGAAAGAAATGGGGGAGGGATGGAGGGAGGGAGGAAGAAAGGAAGGAGGGAAGCAAGGAAAGAAGAAAGAAAGAAGATAAAGTAAAGTAAGATAAAATATAATAAAGTTATTAAAATAAAAAAGAATTATTAAGAAAAAAATTAAAAAAACACGGACGGATAGAACCCTAGGACAAATGGTGGATGCAAAGCTATACAGACAAAATCTCACACAGAAGCATACACATACACACTCAAAAAAGATGAAAAGGGGAAAAAAATCATAAATCTTGCTCTCAAAGTCCACCTCCTCAATTTGGGATGATTCATTGTCTAAAGGAGGGAGGGAGGGAGGGAGGGAAGGAAGGAAGGAAAGAAGATACAGTAAAATAAAATAAGTTATTAAAATAAAAAATAATTATTAAAAATATGGACGGATAGAACCCTAGGACAAATGGTGGAAGCAAAGCTATACAGACAAAATCTCACACAGAAGCATACACATACACACTCACAAAAAGAGGAAAAGGAAAAAATCATAAATCTTGCTCTCAAAGTCCACCTCCTCAATTTGGGATGATTTGCTGTCTATTCATGTATTCCACAGATGCAGGGTACATCAAGTTGATTGTGGAGCTTTAATCCGCTGCTTCTGAGGCTGCTGGGAGAGATTTCCCTTTCTCTTCTTTGTTCCACACCTCCTGGGGTTCAGCTTTGGATTTGGCCCCGCCTCTGCATTTAGGTCGGCGGAGGGCGTCTGTTCTTTGCTCAGACAGGACAGGGTTAAAGGAGCAGCTGCTTCAGGAACTCTGGCTCGCTCAGGCCGGGGCGGGGGTGGGGGGGCTGGGGCACGGAGTGCAGGGTGGGCCTGCGGCTGCAGAGGCTGGCATGACGTTGCACCAGCCTGAGGCTCGCCATGAGTTCTCCCGGGGAAGTTGTCCCTGGATCCCGGGACCCTGGCAGTGGGGGGCTGCACAGGCTCCCCAGAAGAGGGGTGTGGATAGTGACCTGTACTCGCACACAGGCTTCTTGGTGGCAGCAGCAGCCTTAGCGTCTCATGCGCGTCTCTGGGGTCCGCGCTTTTAGCCGCGGCTCGTGCCTGTCTCTGGAGCTCCTTTAAGCAGCGCTCTTAATCCCCTCTCCTCGCACACCAAGAAACAAAGAGGGAAGTAAAAGTCTCTTGCCTCTTCGGCAGGTCCAGACTTTTCCCTGGACTCCCTCCCGGCTAGCCGTGGTGCACTAACCCCTTCAGGCTGTGTTCACGCCGCCAACCACAGTCCTCTCGCTGCGCTCCAACCAAAGCCCAACCCTCAGCTCGCAGCCCTGCCTGCCCTGGCGGGGGAGCAGACAAGCCTCTCGGGCTGGTGAGTGCGGGTCGGCACCGATTCTCTGTGCGGGAATCTCCCCGCTTTGCCCTCCGCACCCCTGTGGCTGCGCTCTCCTTCGCGGCTCCGAAGATTTCCCCCTCCGCCACTCGCAGTCTCCGCCTGCGAAGGGGCTTCTAGTGTGTGGAAACCTTTCCTCCTTCACAGCTCCCTCCCACTGGTGCAGGTCCCGTCCCTATCCTTTTGTCTCTGTTTATTCTTTTGCCCTACCCAGGTACGTGGGGAGTTTCTTGCCTTTTGGGAGGTCTGAGGTCTTCTGCCAGCGTTCAGTAGGTGTTCTGTAGGAGTTGTTCCACGTGTAGATGTATTTCTGGTGTATCTGTGGGGAGGAAGGTGATCTCTGCGTCTTACTCTTCCGCCATCTTCCCCCTCTCTGATGTTCTATATTCTTACTGAGTTTCTGTCTACTTGTAATACAACTTTTTAAGACAAATGCTGATATTTCCAACTATATGCGTTTGTCCATTTTCTTTTTAAGTTCTGTCAGCTTTTACTTCAAGTATTTTGACATTTGCTATTTGGTGAATACATATTTACAATTGTTATGTATTCCTGATGAATTGACTCCTTTTTATAATTATGAAAAGTTTCTTTTTTATCCCTGACAGTATTCCTTGTCCTGAAATCTACTTTGATATTAATATAGCAACTCTAGCTTTCCTTTGATTTATGTTAGCATGATAAAAATTTTTATCCTTTAAATTCCAAACCTATGGGTGCCTTTATATTAAAAATGAATTTCTTGTATATGATGTATAGTTTGGTCTTTGTCATCCAGTCTAATATCCTCCGATTTGTAATTGGAGTATTTAGATCATTACATTTAATGTGAGTATAAATATGTTTGAGCTTAAATGTAACATCTTATTTATTCCCTATTTGTCTCATGTTCTGTTTTCTGTTTTTCTTTTACTGCATTTTTGGATTAAGTTATTTTCAGGATTCCTTTTATGTCTGTTGACTTTTTTTTAGGGTACTGTTTTTCCCTTAGTGGTTGATCTTTGGTTTACAACATGCATCCGTAATTTATCAAAGTCTTCCTTTAAATTATATTATGCCATACCACATATAGAGTGAGGATCTTACTCAGTATGCTTTCATTTCTCATTTCCTATTGTTGTCTTCAGATATTTTATTTTTGCATTTAAAACTCCACAGTATATTTTTAACGAACTTTAACAAACTTTTAACTTTTAACAAATTTTTAACAAACTTTGCTTTAACAAGTAAGCTGTCCTTTAAAGAAAATTAAAAGGAAAAAAATAAATTTTACATTTACCATTTGAGGATCACTTTACTCAGTTGTGTTGATCCAAGTTTCATTTGATGAAATTTTTCTTGTACCTGAAGAACTTCCTTTGCCATGTCTTATAGTTCAAGTTTACTGATGATAAATTCTTTTATGATTTGCTCCTATGAAAAAGTCTTTATTTCACCTTCATTTATAACATTTTTTTGTACAGTAAAATTACTCTTTGGTATACAGTTCCCTGGATTTTGACAATGAATAGGGTTGATTATACATAACTACAATCAAGATACAGAACAGTTACATTATTCCCTAAATTCTCTCATGCTCACCCTTCATATTCAATCCTTTCCTCCCTCACCCAACCCTGACAATTACTGATCTCTTCTCTATCCTCATAGTTTTATTATGCTGGCTTGCCTTGTTGAAGAGGGACAGCAACTTCAACAAGCCTATAATTTCTCTGCCTTCCCCTGGATCCTAGTTCAGACTCTACCTCCTGGGTCGATAGATGTATATTTAGCTCTGTGATGAAGGGTTCTAGTTTCTCTGATATATACCCACATAATCAAGATCAGAGACAGTGAAACTGGCATGAGTTTCAGTTCATCCTCATCAGTACCATCTTTTCCTTTCTGTCCCCTACTTTACATCTAACTTCCTTTCCTGACTGCCTCAGGCACTGCATTTTTGGATCTTAGGGGTTTGGCCATCTCAGTGCTCCTGTCCCTTTCAGTTATAGTTTTGCATCCAGCATTGTATTCCTGCCACTCTCAGGGATTTGAGGGTTTTGTTGTTGCTGTTCATCAGTGCTCTAAGGGTCACAATGTGTATTGTCCTTCCGCTAGTAGTTTAAGGCTTTTGTTTTGTTGGGGAGACAAGGAGAAAGGATCTGGATAGAGTTTTATCCATTTCCCTCAGTGGCTGCTATTCCTCTCCCCCAGGCCTGTACCATGTTGGATTTTTGTTTGGATACCAAACACTGTAAATTTCATGTTGTGGAGTGTTATTCTTTGTTTTATTCCTTTAAAGGCTTTTGTATTTTGTTCTGCCTAATACTTGTTTTTAGATAATTTTGATAACTTAGAAGCTTATTTTTAGGTTCTTTAGGGCAGGTTTAGAGTAGTCCTTATTCTAAGGCTAATTTAGTCGCACTTTTATGGAATGACCCTTTGGGTCACTACTGAATGCTTCATTATTTAGTGGTTCTTTTTCCATCAGGCTGGTTGGAACATAATGTTTCCTGGCCCTGTGTGAGCTCTTGGAATTATTTGGCTTATAGCCTCTCTAATTGTTCTTTCCCCTGTACAGGTGTTCTTAGCACAGTCTCCTGGAGTTTTGCTCTAAGCATGACCATATTGGACTTTGATCAAAGACTCAAGGGGAAACCATATACAAATTTCTGGAACTTTAAAAAAAAATCTTTTTCTTGGGTACTGTGTCCTGCAGATTTTAGTTTGCCTTAAGCTCCAAAACATCTGATTCTTGTTTCCTCAAGTCAGAAAATTGACCAGACTCTGTTGGGGTTCCTTCTTCATGTGTACTGTACTCTGTTAATTGCCTCCAGGAAGAAAGTCTGGATAACTGTAGATTCAATTAATTTATTTCTCTCAGAAGTCAGTATTTTACTGCCTGTTGTCCCACTGTTTTGAAAATAGTTGTTTGTTACATTTTGTCCAGTTTCCTAGTTGTTTGTGGTAGGAAGTTAGTTCTGAACTCCTATTTCTTCATGGCCCTAAGTGGAATTCCAAAAGTCATTGTTATCTTTTTTCTCCTGTTTGTAAGATACCTAGTTTTTCTTGATGCACTCTTTTGTCATTGAATTTCAGCAATTTTATTAAGAGCCATGGTTTTCTTTGTGTTTACACTGTTTGAGGATCCCTGAGCTTCTTGAATCTATAGGCCTTTGGAAAATTTGGCCATGATTTATTCTATTGTTCTGTCTTTTCTCCATTTACATGTATGTTAGACTATTTGATGTTTCCCAAAAGTCACTGAGATTTTGCTCATTGATTTCCACACTTTTTTTCTTTCTATGCTTGGTTTTTTTCATTATTTTTTATTTTATATGTTCAGGTTTTCTTCTGTTGTATCTAATTTGCAGTTAAGTGAAATTTTTAATTTCAGAAAAGTTTTTCCTCTAGATATATCATTCATTTGGTATTAAGACAATTTATCTTTTCATTATACTCATGTTTTTCTTTTAATACTTGAAAATGTTTGTCACAGCTGGTTTAATGTCTGTTTATGCAATAATATCCACTTTGGGGCGGTATATTTCTATTGATCAATTTTTCTCCTGGTTGTGGGTCACATGTTTGGTGTTTGTGGGGTTTTTTTTACATATCTAATAATTTTTCTTGTAGGTTGGACATTTAGATTTAACATTATTGAGTGTCTGGATATTATTGTCTTCCTTTAAAGGGTGTTTTAGCAAGCATATAAGTTATTTGTGATTGAAATTCATTCTTTGGAGGCTTATTTTTAAGATTTGCTAGGGTTGCTTTTTAGTACCCTTTACTCTTGGGCTAATTTAGCCCTACTTTTAAGGCAGAACTCTTCTGGAATCTCTCCTAAAGACCCCATAAGTTCATTGAGATCTTTCTACTCTGGCTGCTTGGAACTTGAACATCTTCCCAGCCTTGCTGTGAGCACTGTGTGAATAGCTATGTTTACAGCTCACTAGAAGATGTCTTTTCCTTGGTAAATTTTCTTTATCTGGTTCTCTGATATCTCACCCTACATATGTCCATATTGGTATTCAACCAAAAATTTAGAGGAATCACTATACAGATTTTTAGAACTTTTTTTCTATTTATAGGCCTCTCCTTGCCAGTACAGTGTCTTGCAAATTCTAGCTATTTAGCCTCTACAGACTCTGAGCTCCATCTTAAATCATCAAGGCTGCTGTACACTAATTGGGTTCCTCCTCCCCACACCAAGGTTCTAAAAGTTCCCCCAGGCAGAAATCCATGGTTATTTTTAGACTTACCTCATTTATTTTCCTTCTCTGAGGGATCACAGTCCTGTGCTTTCTTTTGTCTAATGTCTTAAAATAATACTTTAATATATTTTGCCTAGTTTTATCAGTTTTAATAGTGAGAGCATGTCTAATACCACTTACTCCAGTATTGCCAGAACTAGAAGTAATCAATGTATTTTATTTTTATTTACATCAATTTTTAAATAAATATTTTATTATATAAGTGTAATTTAATATATTCTCCCATTAAAACACTTATGGAAAAGTTAGTTTCCTTTTAATAACTTTCCTAATCTTAGGCTTCTTTCGTTCTTCAAATCTAGCCAGTGATATCAACTTGGTACACAGCCTGTAAGGTACCTTTTCTATCCATTTATATACATATGTTTCCATAGAAAATTTTAATATTGGTTTTCTTTAGGTTGTATATGCTTTTAGTATCATAATTCAGAGTATATTTAGTTCTCTTTCACTTGATTTAAAAAAAACAGTGTGTGTTAGAGGTGTACCTTATTATTAAAACAAATCTATTTCATATTCTTTATATGTTGATATAGTTAATATATTAAATAATGTAATATTTTTATGTGGTAATATTTTCAGCAAGAATAGAGATTGGTCCTTCGTAGCTCATCTTCTGGACATATTGCAAATGCTTTCCATTTTTTTCCAGGCCTTTCCAGCCACATTTTCAGAAATTTTGCCCTATTTCTCTCTGCCTCAAGTACTCCTCTTGCCTGGAGACAGACAGACTTCACATCCACCCCTAATAGTTGCCCAGGGCCCTTTTTTGCTTCTATTTTCCACAGCTTTGGCATGGGCCGTTCTTTGTGTTGTTCTCATCTGTTATATACTTGAATACAGTATGCTCTTGTTTCCCTCATTAATCTCTCAAAGGTTCCTTACAATTTTTGGTCCATTGAAATCTCCCCATCCATATTTTCCCATTCATCTATTGATTCCTTTTTTTCAAAAATATTTTGTAGGTTCTGTGGTTTGATAGGGAGTATAGGCTGGAATATGTACTCACTTCGCTATCTTAAAACCAAGAATTACATTTTTCTCTGCCTGAATTTTCGTTGTATCATTTTATCATAATCTAGAATAAGATTAAACCTTTGTATGTTTGCCTAACACTCTTGTGAATAGACATGTATTAGGGAGCAGTAAGATGTTGGAGCTAGAGAGTATTCCTAGCATCTCCTCTTCTGTTCCTAACTTTACTTCTGTTCAGTAATATCCTCTTCATATTGCCATGCATTTTCCTGGCCCTCATTATTCTTGTATTGACATGGGAAGTTCTATTTGTTAACCAGAATTGGAGTTTAGGCATCATGAATAAAACTGTAAAGTTTGTCTTTGGGCAACTATAAACCCTTCCCAACAGATTTTCTATTTGCCATTGAAATATTTTCAACCCATGTTGCAGATTTTTAAAACATTAGAATTGGAAATTTTTAAACCTTTTAACAAAAGTTTTCTTTCACCATTATAATCTTGAATTTGGTTTAGCACTAATTATTATTTTGGCATATAAGATACTGCTGTATACAATATACAAAATAATGAAATGTGATCTAACCTATAACAGTAGCTCAAGTCCCTTCCACTTTTAACTTATATTTTGATGTTTTGGGCTCCTGACCAAAGTTAGATTAACATGACTTCTTTATAGATCTTTCCAATATGTAAATAAATTACACTGAAACTTTTTGTCTACACTGGGCAACAATTTAGTACCTTAGGATCTACTGATGGAGGAGAAAAATGATGTAAGGTCCAGAGGAACCATCTTGGGATATTAAACAAAAATTCTGGGTGATCCTGGCTCTAAGTCACAATCTAATGTAGATTTTTCAGTGAAAATTTCTTAAAGAGGTTCAGTCCTTTTTCATTCATCGTACTGTGAATACAAACTTCTAAGTCATGCTTAATAATTTCCTAGTTGTTTGTTACTTTGTTATAACCTGATTATAGTAACTAGTAGTGCAACCACTTCGGAAATATAAAAGAGAACTATTCTTTGGCAGCTTGCAGAGCTACTTCTGTTTAAAATCTGATCCTGGGAATGGATATATGGACAGGAGCCTACCCTTGTGCTGTTCTTGTCAATCAGCCCTTTCTGTCATTTCACAGAATGAAATTCTGTAGACCCAGAAGGGACCTGAGCAGTTATGTAGCAGTGTTTTACGGGAAAAGAAACAGCCAGAGAGGTAAAGCAGCTGTCCTACCATCACAGAGGTAGTAAAGAACCACATATCTTCACCCTGGCCTGCCCTGAATTTTTTTGACATGTTGAGAAGTCATCGTGTCTCAACTATATATCACATTTATTTCTACTTCAAAAGGCTAAAATTGTCTCTTTTTGAAATTTTTTTTGTACTTACACAGATGAAATTTAGTCAAAGCCTCTCTAGCTCCCTGTACAATTATTCCTCTTCTCCCATTCTCTTAAACTTTTCTTGGGCATCTTGATAGAGAATACAGCAACTCCTTTATTCTGTCATTAGAATCCAGACAGAATCAGAGATTGAAGGCTGGGGAAAGTTGTCATGAATGGTAGTTTTACTCACACACAGAAGAAATAGGGCACCAGATTTGTCCATTCAGTAACTTTCTGCTCAATTTTAAATTTAATTTGATGAACTCAATGAAATGGAGGAATCTTTTTTTTTTTTTTGGTCAATTTAAACGTGGCTATTCCCTGAAGAAAACACCTTTTCTTTCTGGGTTTGTCTCTTTGGCAATGGGAGTAAGGAGAGGAGGGCAGCATGTATTTCCTTCCTATCTAAAATTGAAAGTATTTTTTTGTGTTTTACTCAAATATGAATTTTGTGTAATAAATTCTGAACTAGTCATGACTAATATCATGCATTTTGATATAACAGGATAGACATGATTCAGCTGATGATCAAAATATTTGTCATGTGTGGCATATGGATGTAGAAGCCCTTCCAGAATGGATACACTGCCTAATACAAAAAGTAAGTTCCATAGTTTCTGAGTAAAATTAGGAATATACTACCTTCAGAAAGTTTTTGTCCTCATTTTAGAGCTATTTTTCTTGGATGCATTGTTTCAAGAGACATGAAAGGGTGTGTAACTTGATTACACTTACTGGTTTCTTCATTATTACTGGAGTGCTCTGAGTACTTTTATACCTCAGACTTTGCACTTGGTATTTCCCCTTCCTGGAATTCTCTTCCCACAACTACTCACCTGTTTCTTCATTTCCTTAGGTCTTTATTCTCAGTGAGGCATTGCCTAGTCAGTCTATCAGCTGCCACTCCCCACTATTACCACTCTCAACACTTCCCTTCTCCCTTCTCTACTTTATATACCTATCTATGTTTTACACACACATTATAAGTGATATATAGAACTTTAAATATGCTTAAGTATATATGACATATATAAATTATTATACACATTCATATACACATCCACATATGCATATATATACACACACACACAAAGGGCTTACTGATCTTGTTAGTTACCTAGCTCCTCTACTAGAATAAAACTCCATGAAGTCAGAAGTTTTTATATTTTGTTCATTATGTACTATATCCCCAGCACCTAGAACAGTACCTATTGAGTGAATGAAATATCCTATGTGTCTCATTACACAAATGTAAAATAAACTGGAAAATTAATGACTCTTATTGGCACAATCAGTATCAAAAAAACACACTTTTAAGGATCCTTAATGAAATATTATGAGTAGGAATTCATCTTGTCAGTGTGGCATCATTATTTCTCATAATTCAAAAAAGCTAAGTATTAGAAAAGTATAAGTAATATGATTTTTGGAACAATATAGTTGCCTTTCTCCACTGACTAGCTTACTTTTTTTGTTAAAGAATAACATTAGCTAGATATCCCTTGCATCCATTCTCACATTGTAATGATTTCCTGGGAAAATGCCAGTGCACTGCTTATTAGTGTCCTGAACTTTAGAAAATGTATTAGGACACTGTAGATGTCCTACTATCTCTGTTGAAAAGATAACTTTAAGTTAGTTCATTATTAATTTGTAATCTGAGTATAGAAAATGAAATAACTGATGTATGCAACCAATATCTTTTGGTTGTATGTAAAAAGGCAGGAAGAGCTTTATTCTGTTGGCTGGGTAAAGTTCCCTCCCACAGTGCTTGGTATGCAAGAAGTGTATCAAAACAGACACTTTTCTGTGAGATTTTACTTGCAAATTAAGCTCTGTAGACTGATTTGCTTCCTGGTTCCATAGTGTATTTTTCTTTTCATTAGTTCACACTGTATCCATATTCAGCCTATTGTTTAAGAGACTTTTAGAATTCTTAGGAGTGTCGTTTAGATGGGTGTGATGTGCAATATGTTATCATTCTAGACCTTTGGAGCTTCTTATCTCTATTTATTGGAAGGCTTGTTTCCATCTAGTAGACTGTTTTGTCTACTAATCAGAAAACAGAATGCTGGCCTTTTCTGTGGCATAGAAAACTTTCATGTGGTCGGCTTTAAAAAACAAACAAACAAACAATAAAACCACAAACAAAAAAACAGCTCACATTCTCTTTGGTTACTTTACAAAGAAAGAATTGTTTTTATTTTCCTTTATTACCTGTAGGCCCAGTGGACAGTTGGAAAACTGAATTGCCCTTTCTGTGGGGCCCGTTTAGGGGGCTTTAATTTTGTCAGCACTCCAAAATGTTCCTGTGGCCAGCTTGCAGCTGTACATCTCTCCAAAAGCCGGACCGATTATCAGCCAACACGGTCAGGCCGACTAACGAGACCCTCGCTGAAATACTTGTCACATCCTAGAGTTCAGTCAGGTTGTGACAAGGAAACTCTGCTGACAGGTGACGCCTCCAAAAACAGAAATCACGGGCTTTTAAACATGGCCCAAAATAATAATGGCCCTGGAAGATTAACGGAAGCACTCTGCCTGGAGGTACGGTCAACGTATTTCAAGATGAAGAACGAAAAACTGCTCTTCAAAGCAGATCCAAAATGTCAGCTTCTTGTTCCGCAGCTTGTGACTGGCAGATGCACTACGAAAGCTTTTCATAGAAAATCACATAGCTTGGATCTGGACATCAGTGAGAAACTGACTTTATTACCCACTTTATATGAAATCCATAGTAAGACTACTGTGTATCCCAGGCTAAATGAAATGCAGCCTATTGACCTTTCGGGCTTGCCTTTAGAATCGAGTAAAAATAACCGTTCCTTTCAGATTTCATCCAGTTTTGATCCTAATATGCTGCTGCAAAGATTTTCAGTGACTCCCCGTGAGACCCAGACACAAAGAGGAGGAGAATTTCAGTGTGGTCTAGAAGCTTCTGCAGTGTACTCTGGCCATGCTAGTTCTAACAACCTGACTTTCCTGATGGACCTGCCCTCAGCTGGCAGGGGCACACTGGAGGCCCCAGACCAGGAAGAGCACCTCTCTCCTCTGGACTTCCTGCACTCAGGCAGTTTTTCATTGGGTGCCATTAATCAGAGGCTCAGTAAGAGAGAAAAGAGCAAGCTGAAGACTCTGAGACGGAAACAACGAAGGCATGAAAGATGGCTGCAGAAGCAGGTAATTTTTAAAAGAGTTTACTAAAAATTCTGTTTTATAAATGTCAGCCTTTGGGGAGAGGAGCTAACTTTGAATTACCTATATTATAAAAACTTGATTTGAGTGATTTTTGAAATGACATTTCTCCCAAGTGAACTTAATGATCATGTAGCTCTATTATAACTGACATGTATAACCATGTCTCTGTGCTTACACATGTTCAGAATGCCCTTTTGTGAAGTTTTTCCCAATTTTGCTAATATTTTATAGGAACATTCATCTCATAATATTGAGACTAGGTTGTCATACACATTTTAAATATATTCATGTTAGGGTTGTTTTGCAGTGCTGTTTTTTCAGGTTAAATTGAAACAAAAATGTTTCCCTAAGTAAATCCAATGTAGTGACAAATTCATTCACTTTCATTACATTTAGTTTAAATGGATATTTTCAAGGAGCCCTGTTTAATTATGTGCCCACATTAGCCAGATATGGTTAACTGTGCTAAATTGTGAAAATTATCTAAAGGATAATTGACCCTTACTGTAATTTTATAGGAGAGGGTGTTTCTCTGTGGTTTGAACTCCTATACCTATAATGATACGTTCAGGGGTGGGGTGTGTGAAGGAAACCAATATTAGGCACTGAGGAAACCAATTAAAACCAGTGGATGAGGTGCTTATGAAAATTTAGAAGTTTGAGGACCAGCTTATTTCTGTATAAACTGTTTTTGCAAATTGCCTTCATTATTTGGTCATAATAGATAGCAGTTCTTATTAATTAGTATATTGAATATTAACAGTGTCCTCAGGGCTAAAATACAGAAAGCTACAACTTTACATAATAGTTCATTCTTAGTTAAGCAAACTCATTATTGTTTATGATTCTAGTCATGGACTGAATAAAATAAAATTACTGCATTAAGTGCCTCAATCATGTTAGGTATTTTTCATCTTTTGGTTAGATAGTATAAGTAATTGTTTTTGTATTTTTGACTGGTTTCTGAGAAAAGCGTTTCAGTTTGGTTTCTTTGCAAGTGATGGTGTAATGTGACATCAAAGCATATACTGTAGGATGTAAAAAGGAATATGTTTTAGCACCATTATAATATACTTTATAGTTTAACTTATCAAAACTGTAAAATTCAAAAATTTTATTGAAAATTTGACTTAAATCTAGATAAATTGGAGATGATCATATGTTAAGTGAACAGAACAAATACCTTAAAAACAATGTGGAGGGTTCTAAAATAATTCTCTTAACAAATAGGGAGTTCAAAGAAGTATGAAAATTATACTTGTTCTGTGCTGTAAATATGCAAATAACATTTTTACAATTTTCAAAATGTGTATAATTCTTAAGCTAGGTACTTCTGAAAACCTGTTATATTTTTAATCATTTTCTAGCATAGGAACACTCTTTTTCACACAGTTGAAAGCAAAGTAAGACCAAAATTAATGGTCCTCTTTTTTTTTTGATAAGGTTGCTTTTATTCATTCACACACATGTGATTTAACCAATCTGTTTAGCTAACTGATCGAAGTGAATGAGTCTTAGTCAGACCTGTGACAAGTCAGTACAGGAATGATATGGTGGGATCCTAATAGGTTTGGTTGATTGCACAGAAGCTACAGGCAAACAAATGCCCAATGTGTCCTTAGCAAAGAAAATCTAAAAACAGGTAGCAGCATAGAAATGACATGAATTCACAGTGTGAGTACACACTGTGGTTTGAGTCAGAAGGAAGAAGAATTTTTAATAGTTTTACTAATTCAAGGAAAAGGATAAGTCCTAGGAAGAGTTGATATTCGAGAAAAATTAATGGCTTATCTATTCAGCTTGTTTAATGTTTAATAAAGATTAGTTGATTCTAAAACAGATATCAGATATCTGTTTTGTATATCATGCCTTTGGGTAATGACTTCCAAACAGATCCTGCCCCTTTTTTAATGAGAAAGATATGCATACAAGATATAAAGAAAAAGTTACCTATTATTAATGGTAATCTTTTTAAAGTTTAAAATAATTGGTTGGGATATCTAGATTTCTGACTTTCATTTGATATTTAAAATTTTTTTTTGTGTAAACTAGACATCTTTCTGTGGCAGATACCATGATAGAAAATGTTAATGATGCTACAAAAAGTTACTTAAATTTTTGAAGTTTAGGGATGTAAATGAGATTATTGTTAAAGCAGAAACTACAGCCAGTTTTCAGTGTTTTTGTTCAGCAAATGTTAATTGAGCATCTACTTTGGGGAAAGAGTGCTGAGCAAACCCTTTTTTTATTCAACACAGTCTCTTCGGTTTTGGTTTTCTTTTTTAATTATCATGCAATAAAGTTCATTTATTCTTGGCATACAGCATTATAATTTAAACATATGTATAGATTCATATAACAACCACCACAGTGGGGGTCCAGAACAGTTCCATCAGCCCCACCCCAAATTTCCCTTGTGCCTTTATAATTGTGCCATGATTATATCTTTATAATCACACCCTTGTCCCATGCCTAATTCCTGAAGACCACTGATCTGTTCTCCATTACTTTAGTTTGTCTTTTTGATAATTTTATAAAATAATGTAATGTTATAAAATTAGAACACATAGTATGTAATGTTTTGAGACTGGCTTCTTTTACTCAGCATAATTACCTGTGAGATTCATCCAAGTTGTTGCATATATCTCTAGTTTGTTATTCTTATTCCTTAATAGTATTCCATTGTATGAATGAACCACAGTTTATTCATTTACTTGTTGAGCAGAGGTAGGTTATTCCAGGTTTTGGCAGTTATGAATAGAGCTGTTATAAACATTCATGTACAGGTTTTTGTGTGAACCTAAGCTTTCATTTCTCTAGGGTAAATGTCCAGGAGTGGGATTGCTGGATCATATGGTAAGTAACTGTCAAATTGTTTTTCTGAACGGCTATACTATTTTGTATTCCAAGCAGCAATGTATGAGAGTTCCTTTTGCAGTGTATCCTCACAAACACCTAGTACTCTTAAAATATTGACATTAATAGATACATAATGGTATCACATTTTGGTTTTAGTTTGCATTTCCCTAATGACATTTCCCTAATAATGTTCACCATTTTTCAAGTGCTTATTTTGCCATTTATATATATTGTTTAGTGAAGTATCTTTTCAAATCTTTTAGTCATTTTCTTAATTGGGTTGTGTTCTTTGTGTTGAATTTTGAAAGTTCTTTATATACTTTGGATGTATGTCCTTCATTGAGTATGTGATTTGTAAAGATTATCTCCCAGTCTGTAGCTTGTACTTTTATTCTCTCAGAAAGAATTTTATTTTCCTATAGAAGAAACATTTAATTTTGATGAAGTCCAGTTTCTCAAATTTATTTTTAATGGATCGTGTTTTTGGTGTCCTAAGAACTCTTTGCCTAACCCTAGGTTATGAAGATTTTCTCCTATGGTTTCTTATAAAAGTTATATAGTTTTAAATTTTATATTGAGAATTATGACTCATTTTGAGTTTTTTTTTAATAAGGTGTGCGATTTAGGCTGAGGTCCCTTGTTTTGCATAGAGATGCTTGATTGTTCCAGAACTATTTGTTGAAAACACTGTCCTTTCTCCGTTGAAATGCTTTTTCAGCTTTGTCAGAAATCAACTGGCTCTATATGTGTGGTCTTTTTCTGGACTCTGTATTCTGTTCAGTTTATTTCTCTGTCTCTCCCTTTGCCAATAGACCTCTTTCTTGTTTATTGTAGCTTTAAACTAAGTCATTAAAATAGGGTACTGAGATTCCACCAACTTTATTTTTCATTTTCAAAATTGTTTTATTCTAGTTCCTTTGCCTTTCCATATAAAATTTAGAATCAACATTTTTATCTTTACAAAAAATAGATCAACTTGGGGAGAACCAAAATCTTTACTGTGTTTATTTTTCCAGTCCATGAACATGATATGTCTCTCCTTTTATTTAGGTCTTTGATTTCTTTCATCAGTATTTTGCAGTTTTCAGCATTCAGAATGTGTGCATATACTGTTAGATTTATACCTAAGTATTTACTTTTTCTGTTATTGTTAGTTTAAAAAATTGTTTTGATTTATAATTGTATTTCGCTAGTTTACAGAAGCATAATTGATTTTGTTTTGACTTTATATCTTGTGCTGTTGATAGTACAGATCTTTGACATCTCTTGTCAGATTTATCCCTAAGTATTTATATTTTTATACTGTTGGTAAATAGTATTATTTTATTAAATCTTAATTTCCATTTGTTCATGAATAATATATAGAAATACAATTGATTTTTGGTGTTGATCTTATATCTTACAGCCTTTCTAATTTTACCTATCAGGAATAGCAGGGGTTTTGTAGATTTCACTGGGTTTTCTACTTAGATGATCATGTCTGCAAATAAAAACAGTCTTACTTCTTCCTTTCCAATTTGATTATTTTTTGTGTGTGTTATTGAGTGAGCTAGATCATCTAGTAGAGTGTTGAGTAGAAGTGATGAGAGCAGGTATCCTTGTCTTTTTCCTGATGTTAGGAGGAAAGCACTCAGTCTTTCACCATTAAGTATTATGTTAGGTATGGGTTTTAGGTAGATGCCCTTTATCAGGCTGAGGAAGTTTTTTCTATTCCTAGTTTGTGGAAATTTTTATCATGAGTGGATGTTGAATTTTGTTAAATGCTTTTTCTGTATCAACTGATATGATTATGTGTTTTTAATGTGAATATTAAGTGATTAGCAGATATTGAGCCAGTGTTTCATTCCCACAGTAAATACTTTGTTATGTTGTATTTTTATTTCTGTATATTGCTGGATACTACTTGCCAGTATTTTTTGAGCGTTTTTTTAGTTTCTTTGTTTTTTTGCCTCTGTACATGAAGGATATTATCCTGATGCTTACTCTATTTTTGTACAGTGTTTTTCTGATTTGATAGCATGGTAGTGCTGGCCTTATAAAATGAATTAAGAATTGTTCTTTCCTGTTGTGTTTTATGGAAAATATTGTGAAGAATTAATATTACTTTTTCTTAAATATTTGGTAATGAAACTACCTGGGCCTGGAGGTTTTGGGGGTGGGGGTGGGTGAAAGAGGTGAATTTAACTATGAATTCAGTTTCTTTAATGTTTATAGGACAATTCAGGTTGTCTATTTCATATTGGATAATTTTGGTAGTTGTTTTCAATGAATTATCTAAGTTGTTGAAAATATGTGTGTAGAATGTTCATAGTATTCCCTTATTATCCCTTTAATGTCTGTTGGGTCTGTAATGATATCCCCTTTTCAATCCTGATAATAGCAATTTGTGTCTCATCTCTTCTTCTCTCCCCCGCTCCCCTCCCCTCTTGCTTTTAGTTTTGCTAGAGGTTTATCAATTTTACTGATCTTTTCAAAGAACCAGCTTTTGATTTCAATTATTTTTTTCTATTTTTGTTTTCAAAGTCATTGATTTCTGGTCTTACTTTTATTACTGACTTCCTTCTGCTTGCTTTGACTTTATTTTCCTTTCTCTTATAAAATATTTTTAATGGGAGAAACTTAAGTTTTCGATTGGAAATCCTTTTTTATCTCATCTAAGCATTTATTGCTATAAATTTCCCTTTAGTTACTGCATGAGCTACAACCCATGACTTTAATGTTGTGTTTTTAATTCAGTTCAAACTGTTTTCTAATTTCCTTTGAGACTTTTGTTGGCCCACGTAGTTTGTCTAAGTGGCTAGTATAATCATGCAAAGACTGAAATATTAGCATTCTGAGGAAATTTTAAAACTTCATCCTGTGGAAGAATATTTCTTCCTCTGGATTGAGAGAATGTAAAGCTGCCACTAGTATAGCTGTATAATATTTTAAAATAATTCTATTTAAACATTTTGTTTGTCCTGCTGTGTTGACATTTCTTAACCTTGAGCTTATTTAATACGAATAAAAGAAAATGTCTCTTTAAAACCCACAGGAAACTATTGTGAAAAGAGTTTACCTTACATTTCTGTGGCATGTTGTGCATGAAAATATAAAATAATTGACCAAGTATCATGGTTTTTAATAAATCAATGAACCATCTACAATGATTATATTGCATTGTTCTGAGTTAACTAAATGAGTTAAGACTACTTGTATTATTATGAGGGTGTGATTTAGGCACTGAGGAGAATAGAGGTCAATAAATTATATTAAAGACCTACTCATGTGTGTTTACCTAGAGAAGATATGCATTTTCCACAAAGGCATAAGTTTCATTTTCCTGGATTTGCACATAGGGATAATTTTTCACAGATTTTGAAGGAGTCCACTTAATCTTTTATCACTTGATTCATCATGTTGAAATCATACACAAATCATATTCTAAATATATTTTTGGTTATCTTTTTAAAATAAAATTTTTGTGCTTCTGAATCATAATAGTAATTCATGTATTGAACAGTTATTCCCCATTTGTTCTGTTTCTAAAGAAGAAAATTAATGGTTTATTGAAATAAAAAGCTTCAGTAATGAAAATAACTAAAATTTTAATTAGATAACACATTTTACTGGAATTTTCCATTGTGTGTGTATATATATACACACACACAAGCACCCATCACACACAATTCTTTATCTGTTCACCTCTTGATGGACACTTAGGTTGCTTTCATATCTTGGCTGTAGTATATATGCTGCTGTGAAGATTGGGGTGTGTGTATCTTTTTGAATTAGTGGTTTTGTTTTCTTCAGATATGTACCCAAGAATGGAATTGCTGGTTCATATGGTAGTTTTATTTTTAGTTTTTTGAGAAACCTCCATACTGTTTTCCATGGTGCCTGCACCAATTTTCATTCCCAGCAGCAGTGCACTGAGGGTTCCCTTTTTTTTTTTTTTTTTTGCGGTACGCGGGCCTCTCACTGTTGTGGCCTCTCCCGTTGCGGAGCACAGGCTCTGGACGCGCAGGCTCAGCGGCCATGGCTCATGGGCCCAGCCGCTCCGCAGCATGTGGGATCTTCCCGGACCAGGGTACGAACCTGCGTCCCCTGCATCAGCAGGCGGACTCTCAACCACTGCGCCACCAGGGAAACCCTGAGGGTTCCCTTTAATCCACATCCTTGCTAACATGTGTTATTTATGGTCTTTTTGATGATAGCCATTCTGACAGGTGTGAGGTGATACCTCATTGTGGTTTTGATTTGTCTGATGATTAGCAATGTTGAGCATCTTTTCATGTGCCTGTTGGCCATCTGTATATCTTCTTTGGAAAGATGTCTATTCGGGTCTTCTGCCCACTTTTTGATTGGGTAGTTTTGTTTTGTTTTGTTTTGTTGCGATACGCGGGCCTCTTACCGTTGTGGCCTGTCCTGTTGTGGAGCACAGGCTCCAGATGCACAGGCTCAGCGGCCATGGCTTACTGGCCCAGCTGCTCCGTGGCATGTGGGATCTTCCCGGACCAGGGCACGAACCTGTGTCCCCTGCATCGGCAGGCGGACTCTCAACCACTGCGCCACCAGGGAAGCCCCAGTAGTTTGGTTTTTTGATATTGAGTTACATAAGCTGTTTATATATTTTGGATATTAACCCCTTATTGGTCAAATCATTTGCAAATTTTTTTTCCTATTCAGTAGATTGTCTTTTTTTTTTTTTTTTTGATGGTTTCTTTTGCTATGAAAAAGCTTTTAAGTTTAATTAGGTCCTGTTTATTTTTGCTTTTATTTCTTTTGCCTTAGGAGACTGATCTCTCAGAATGTTACAATTTGTGTCAAAGAGTATTCTGCCTATGTTCTTTTCTAGGAGTTTTGTAGTTTAAAGTCATACATTTAGGTCTTTAATCCATTTTGAGTTTAATTTTGTATATGGTGTGAGAAAGTGTTCCAATTTCATTCTTTTACATGGATCAGTCCAGTTTTCCCAGCACCACTTGTTGAAGAGACTGTCTTTTCTCTATTGTATATTCTTGCATCCTTTGTGGTAGAGTAATTGACCTTAGGTGCATGGGTTTATTTCTGGGCTCTTTATTCTGTTCTATTGATCTACATATCTTTTTTTGTGTCAGTACCATTCTGTTTTGTTTACTGTAGCTTTGTAGTATTGTCTGAAATCAGCTTTGCTCTTTTTTTTAATCAAGATTGCTCTGGCAATTTGAGGTCTTTTGAGGTTCCATATAAATTTTAGGATTACTTGTTCTAGTTCTGTGAAAAATGTCATGGGTATTTTGTTAGGGATTGCATTAAATCAGTAGATTGCCTTGGGTAGTGTGGTAATTTTAATAATATTATTTCTTCCAATCCATGTACATGGGGTCTTTCCATTTATTTGTATCATCTTCAGTTTCTTTCTTCAGTGTTGCATGGTTTTCAGATTACAGGTTTTTAACCTCCTTGGTTAACTTTATTTCTAGGAATTTTACTCTTTTTGATGAAAATTTAAATAGAATTGTTTTCTTGCTTTCTCTCTCTGATAGTTCATTATTTTTCGTGTATAGAAAAGAACAGATTTCTATATATTAATCTTGTATTCTACAACTTTACTGAATTCATTTATTAGTTCTTGTAGTTTTTGATGGAGACATTAGGATTTTCTGTATATACTACCATGTGATCTGCAAATAATGACAGTTTTACTTCTTTGCTTCTAATTTGGATGCCTTTTCTTTTCTTTTTTTTTTCTTGCCTGATTGCTTTGGCTAGAACGTCCAATACTATGTTAAGAAGGAGCAGTGAGAGTGAGCATCCTTGTCTTGTTCCTGATTTTAGAAGAAAAGCTTTTAGCTTTTTACTGTTGAATATGATGTTAGCTGTGGGTTTGTAATAAACAGCCTTTATTATGTTGAGATATGTGCCCTGTATACCTACTTTGATGAGAGTTTTTATCATGAATGGATGTTGTCAAATGCTTTTTCTGCATTTATTGAGATGATCGTGTGACTTTTATCCTTTACTTGGTTAATGTGGTGTGTCACATTGACTGATTTCTGGGTATTGAACCATCCTTGCACTCCTGGAATAAATCCCACTTGATCATGTTTTTTAATCCTTTTTATGTATCATTGAATTTGGTTTATCAGTATTTTGTTGAAGATTTTACATCTGTATTCATCAGAGATAAAGGCCTCTAATTTTGGTGTGTTTTTTGTAGTTTTTTTGTCTTGTTTTGATATCAGGGTAATTATGGCCTTATAGAATGAATTTGGGAGTATTCCCTCTTCTTCAGTTTTTTTGGAATAGTTTGAGAAAGATAGGTATTAGCTCTTACTTACATGTTTGCTGGAATTCCCCTGTAAAGCTATCTGGTTCTAGACTTTTGTTTGCTGGGAGTTTTTTTTTTTAATTACAAATTCAATTCCACTACTAGTGATTGGTCTGTTCTGATTGTCTGTTTCTTCTTGATTCAGTCTTTGAAGGTTGCATGTTTCTAGAAACTTGTCCATTTCTTCTAGGTTTTCCAGTTTGTTGGCATATAGCTGTTTGTAGTATTCTCTTATGATTTTTTGTGTCTCTGTCATATTGGATGTTATTTGTCCTTTTTCATGTCTTATTTTGTTTATTTGGGTCCTCTCTTTTATTGTTGTTGATGAGACTGTCTAAAGGCTTATCAACTTTATGTTTTCAAAAAAACAGCTCTTGGTTTCATTGGTTTTTCTTCTTTTTTGCCTCTATTTTATTTATATCCTTGCTAATCTGTTATTTCCTTCTTTCTGCTGATTTTATACTTTGTTTATACTTCTTTTTCTAATTACTTTAGATGGTAGGTTAGATTGTTTAATTGAGATTTTTCTCATTTCTTGAAATAGACCTATATCACTATAAGCTTCCCTCTTAGAACTGCTTTTGCTGCATGCCATGGATTTTGGAAGGTTGCGGGGTTTTTTTCATTTGTCTCGAGGTATTTTCTGGTTTTCTCTTTGATTTATCATTGACCCATTTTTTTTTTAGTAGCATTTTTTTTAGTCTCCATGTATTTTTGTGTTATTACCATTTTTCTTCCTGCAGTTAACTTCTGGTTTCATTCTGTGTTGCCAGAAAAAATACTTGGTATAATTTATATCCTCTTAAATTTGTTGAGACTTCTTTGTGGCAAAGCATGTGATATATCCTGGAGAATGTTCCATTTGCACTTGAAAAGAATGTGTTTTCTGCTGTGTTTGGTTGAAATGTCCTATAGATATCTATTAAGCCCAACTGGTCTAATGTGTCTTTTAGGACTACTTTTCCCGTATTGATTTTCCCGTATTTCCCATATTGATTTTCTGTCTGAATGATCTCTCCAATTATGTAAGTGGGTGGTTAAAGTCTCCTACTATTACTGTAGTATTGTCAGTTTCTCTCTTTATGTCTGTTAATATTTGCTTTATATATGTAGATGCTCCTATTTTAGGTATGTATATGTTAGTGAGTTTTATATACAGTTCTTATATTGATTCCTTTATCATTATATAAAGCCCTTCTTTTTTTTATACACTTTGTTTTACTGTCTACTTTGTCTCATATGAGTATTGCTACCCCAGCATTCTTGTTGCTATTTACATGAAATATCTTTTTCCAGCCTCTCACTTTAAGACTATATGTGTGTTTAGCTCAGAAGTGAGTCTCTTGTAGTCAGCAGATAGATGGCTCTTGTTATTTTTAACCAGTCAGCCCTCTCTGTGTCTTTTGATTGGAGCATTTAGTCCACTTACATTTACAGTGATTTTTAATATGTAGGTAGTTACTGCCATTTTGTTACTTGTCTTCTGGTAGTTTTTGTAGTTCTTCTCTGTTCTTCTTTTAGTCTCTTCCCTTGTGGTTTAATTATTTTTTAGTGGTATGGTTATGTTCCTTTCTATCTGGTATTTGTATTTTTATTGTAGGTTTTTGATCTGTGGTTATCTTTGGGTTCATATATATTAATTTATATTTATTTTTCAAAACTGGTTGAAATTTAAGGTAAAACACATTCTAGAAGGTCTACATTTTTCACTCCCCTCCCCCACATTTTGGGTTTTTTTTAACATCTTTATTGGAGTATAATTGCTTTACAATGGTGTGTTGGTTTCTGCTTTATAACAAAGTGAATCAGTTATACATATACATATGTCCCCATATCTCTTCCCTCTTGCATCTCCCACCCTCCCACCCTCCCTATCCCACCCCTCTAGGTGGTCACAAAGCACCGAGCTGATCTCCCTGTGCTATGCGGCTGCTTCCCACTAGCTATCTATTTTACGTTTGGTAGTGTATCTATGTCCATGCCACTCTCTCATTTTGTCCCATCTTACCATTCCCTCTCCCCGTATCCTCAAGTCCATTCTCTAGTAAGTCTGCATCTTTATTGCCGTCTGGCCCCTAGGTTCTTCTGACCAATTTTTTTTTCTTTTCTTTAGATTGCATATATATGTGTTAGCATACGTTATTTGTTTTTCTCTTTCTGACTTATATCACTCTGTATGACAGTCTCTAGGTCCATCCATCTCACTACAAATAACTCAGTTTCGTTCCTTTTTATGGCTGAGTAATATTCTGTAGTATATATGTGCCACATCTTCTTTATCCATTCATCTGTTGATGGACACTTAGGTTGCTTCCATGTCCTGACTATTGTAAATAGAGCTGCAATGAACACCTTGGTACATGACTCTTTTTGAATTATGGTTTTCTCAGGGTATATGCCCAGTAGTGGGATTGCTGGGTCGTATGGTAGCTCTATTTTTAGTTTTTTAAGGAACCTCCATACTGTTCTCCATAGTGGCTGTATCAATTTGCATTCCCACCAACAGTGCAAGAGTGTTCCAGTTTCTCCACACCCTCTCCAGCATTTATTGTTTCTAGATTTTTTGATGATGTCCACTCTGATCAGTGTGAGATGATATCTTATTGTAGTTTTGATTTGCATTTCTCTAATGATTAATGATGTTGGGCATTCTTTCATGTGTTTGTTGGCAATCTGTATATCTTCTTTGGAGAAATGTCTATTTATGTCTTCTGCCCATTTTTGGATTGGGTTGTTTGTTTTTTTGTTGTTGAGCTGCATGAGCTGCTTGTAAATTTTGGAGATTAATCCTTTGTCAGTTGCTTCATTTGAAAATATTTTCTCCCATTCTGAGTGTTGTCTATTGGTCTTGTTTATGGTTTCCTTTACTGTGCAAAAGCTTTGAAGTTTCATTAGGTCCCATTTGTTTATTTTTGTTTTTACTTCCATTTCTCTAGGAGATGCATCAAAAAGTATCTTGCTGTGATTTATGACATAGAGTGTTCTGCCTATGTTTTCCTCTAAGAGTTTGATAGTGTCAGGCCTTAATTCAAGTCTTTAAACCATTTTGAGTTTATTTTTGTGTATGGGATTAGGGAGTGTTATAATTTAATTCTTTTTTTTTTTTTGCGGTGTGCGGGCCTCTCACCACTGTGGCCTCTCCTGTTGTGGAGCACAGGCTCTGGATGCACAGGCTCAGTAGCCATGGCCCACGGGCCCAGCCGCTCCACGGCATGTGGGATCCTCCCAGATCGGGGCACGAACCCATGTCCCCTGCATTGGCAGGCAGACTCCCAACCACTGCGCCACCAGGGAAGCCCTAATTTCATTATTTTACATGTAGCTGTCCTGTTTTCCCAGCACTACTTATTGAATAGGCTGCCTTTTCTCCACTGTATATACTTTGCCTGCTTTATCAAAGATAAGGTGACCATATGTGCATGGGTTTATCTCTGGGCTTTCTATGTGTTCCATTGATCTATATTTCTCTTTTTGTGCCAGTATCATACTGTCTTGATTACTGTAGCTTTATAGTATAGTCTGAAGTCATGGAGCCTTATTCCTCCAGCTCCGTTTTTCATTCTCAAGATTGCTTTGGCTATTCAGGGGTCTTTTGTGTTTCCACACAAATTCTGAAATTTTTTTTTCTAGTTCTGTGAAAAATGCCAGTGGTAGTTTGTTAGAGATTGCATTAAATCTGTAGATTGCTTTGAGTAGTATAGTCATTTTCACAATGTTAATTCTTCCAATCCAAGAACATGGTATATCTCTCCATCTATTGGTATCATCTTTAATTTCTTTAATTAGTGTCTTATAATTTTCTGCATACAGGTCTTTTGTCTCCTTAGGTAGGTTTATTACTAGATATTTTATTCTTTTTGTTGCAATGGTAAATGGGAGTGTTTCCTTAATTTCACTTTCAGATGTTTCACCATTAGTGTATAGGAATGCAAGAGATTTCTGTGCATTAATTTTGTATCCTGCTACTTTGCCAAATTCATTGATTAGCTCTAGTAGTTTTCTGGTAGCATCTTTAGGATTCTGTATGTATAGTATCATGTCATCTGCAAACAGTGACAGCTTTACTTCTTCTATTCCAATTTGGATTCGTTTTATTTCATTTTCTTCTCTGATTGCTGTGGCTAAAACTTCCAAAAGTATGTTGAATAAGAGTGGTGAGAGTGGACAACCTTGTCTTGTTCCTGATCTTAGTGGAAATGCTTTCAGTTTTTCACCATTGAGGATGATGTTGGCTGTGGGTTTGTCATATATGGCCTTTATTATGTTGAGGAAAGTTCCCTCTATGTCTACTTTCTGCAGGGTTTTTATCATAAATGGGTGTTGAATTTTTCTGAAAGATTTCTCTGTATCTATTGAGATGATCATATGGTTTTTCTCCTTCAATTTGTTAATATGGTGTATCATGTTGATTGATTTGCGTATATTGAAGAATCCTTGCATTCCTGGGAAAAACCCCACTTGATCATAGTGTATGATCCTTTTAATGTGATGTTGGATTCTGTTTGCTAGTATTTTGTTGAGGATTTTTGTATCTATGTTCATCAGTGATATTGGCCTGTAGTTTTCTTGCTTTGTGACATCTTTGTCTGGTTTTGATATTAGGGTGATGGTGGCCTCTTAGAATGAGTTTGAGAGTGTTCCTCCCTCTGCTATATTTTGGAAGAGTTTGAGAAGGATAGGTGTTAGCTCTTCTCTAAATGTTTGATAGAATTTGCCTGTGAAGCCATCTGGTCCTGTGCTTTTGTTTGTTGGAAGATTTTAATCACAGTTTCAGTTTCAGGGCTTGTGATTAGTCTGTTTATATTTTGTATTTCTTCCTGGTTCAGTCTCAGATGGTTGTGCATTTCTAAGAATTTGTCCATTTCTTCCAGGTTGTCCATTTTATTGGCATATAGTTGCTTGTAGTAAACTCTCATGATTCTTTGTATTACTGCAGTGTCAGTTGTTACTTTTCCTTTTTCATTTCTAGTTCTATTGATTTGAGTCTTCTCCCTTTTTTTCTTGATAAGTCTGGCTAATGGTTTACCAATTTTGTTTATCTTCTCAAAGAACCAGCTTTTAGTTTTATTGCTCTTTGCTATCGTTTCCTTCATTTCTTTTTCATTTATTTCTGATCTGATCTTTATGGTTTCTTCCCTTCTGCTAACTTTGGGGTTTTCTTGTTCTTCTTTCTCCTCTTGCTTTAGGTGTAAGGGTAGCTTGTTTATTTGATATGTTTCTTGTTTCTTGAGTTAGGATTTTATTGCTATAAACTGCTTTTGCTACATCCCATAGGTTTTGGGTCGTTTTGTTTTCATTGTCATTTGTTTCTAGGTATTTTTTGATTTCCTTTTTGATTTCTTCAGTGATCTCTTGGTTATTAATTAGTGTGTTGTTTAGCGTCCATGTGTTTATATTTCTTACAGATTTTTTCTGTAATTCATATCTAGTCTTAGAGCGTTGTGGTCAGAACAGATACTTGATACGATTTCAGTTTTCTTAAATTTACCAAGGCTTGATTTGTGACCCAGCATATTATCTATCCTGGAGAATATTCCATGAGTACTTGAGAAGAATGTGTATTCTGTTGTTTTTGGATGCAATGTCCTATAAATATCAATTAAATCCGTCTTGTTTAATGTATCATTTAAAACTTGTGTTTCCTTATTTATTTTCATTTTGGACGATCTGTCCATTGGTGAAAGTGGGGTGTTAAAGTCCTCTACTATGATTGCGTTACTGTTGATTTCCCCTTTTATGACTGTTAGTATTTGCCTTATATATTGAGGTGCTCCTGTGTTAGGTGCATAAATATTTACAATTGTTATATCTTCTTCTTGGATTGATCCCTTTATTATTATGTAGTGTCCTTGTTTTCTGTTGTAATAGTCTTTGTTTTAAAATCTATTTTGTCTGATTTGAGAATTGCTACTCCATCTTTCTTTTGATTTCCATTTGCATGGAATATCTTTTTCAATCCCCTCACTTTCACTCTGTATGTGTCCCTAGGTCTGAAGTGGGTTTCTTGTAGACAGCATATATACGGGTCTTGTTTTTGTATCCATTCAGCCAGTCTTTGTCTTTCGGTTGGAGCATTTAATCCATTTACATTTAAAGTAATTATCAATATGTATGTTCCTATTACCACTTTCTTAATTGTTTTGGGTTTATTATTGTAGGTCTTTTCCTTCTCTTGTGTTTCCTGCCTGGACAAGTTCCTGTAGCATTAGTTGTAAAGCTGATTTGGTGGTGCTGAATTCTCTTAGCTTTTGCTTGTTTGTAAAGCTTTTAATTTCTCCATCAAATCTGAATGAGATCCTGCTGGGTAGAGTAATCTCGGCTGTAGGTTTTTCTCCTTCATCACTTTAAATATGTTCTGCCACTCCCTTCTGACTTGGACAGTTTCTGCTGAAATATCAGCTGTTAACCTTATGAGGATTCCCTTATGTGTTATTTGTTGTTTTTCCCTTGTTGCTTTTAATATTCTTTTTATTTAATTTTTGATAATTTGATTAATATGTGTCTTGGTATGTTTCTCCTTGGATTTATCCTGTATGGGACTCTCTGTGCTTCCTGGACTTGATTAACTCTTTGTTTTCCCATTTTAGGGAACTTTTCAACTATAATCTCTTCAATTTTTTTCTCAGTCTTTTTCTTTTTCTCTTCTTCTTCTGTGACCCCTGTACTTCGAATGTTGGTGCATTTAATGTTGTCCCAGAGGTCTGTGAGACTGTCCTCAATTCTTTTCATTCTTTTTTCTTTATGCTGCTCTGCAGTAGTTATTTCCACTATTTTATCTTCCAGGTCACCTATCCGTTCCTCTGCCTCAGTTATTCTGCTGTTGATCCCTTCTAGAGAAATTTTGATTTCATTTACTGTGTTGTTCATCATTGTTTGTTTGCCTTTCGTTCTTCTAGGTCCTTGTTAAACGTTTCTTTTATTTTTTCCATTCTGTTTCCAAGATTTTCGATCATCTTTAGTATCATTATTCTGAATTCTTTTACAGGTAAACTGCCTATTTCCTCTTAATTTGTTAGGTCTGGTTGGTTTTTGCCTTCCTTCATCTACTGTGTGTTTTTGTCTTCTCATTTTGCTTAACTTACTGTGTTTGGGGTCTCCTTTTCGCAGGCTGCAGGTTCATTGTTTCTGGTGATTTTGGTGTCTGCCCCCAGTGGCTAAGGTTGGTTCAGTGGGTTGTGTCGGCTTCCTGGTAGAGGGAACAAGTGCCTGTTTTCTGGTGGATGAGGCTGGATCTTTTCTTTCTGGTGGGCAGGTCCATGTCTGGTGGTGTGTTTTGGGGTGTCTGTAGCCTTATTATGATTTTAGGCAACCTCTGTACTAATTGTTGGGGTTGTGTTCGTGTCTTGCTAGTTGTTTGGCATAGAGTGTCCCTCACTGTAGCTTGCTAGTTGTTGAGTGGAGCTGGGTCTTTGCGATAAGATGGAGATCTCTGGAAGATTTTCGTCATTTGATATTACGTGGAGCTGGGAGGTCTCTTGTGGACTAGTATCCTGAAGTTGGCTCTCCCACCTCAGTGGCACAGCCATGATGCCTGGCTGGAGCACCAAGAGCCTGTCCTTCACACGGCTCAGAATAAAACGGAGAAAAAAAATAGAAAGAAAGAAAAGAAAGGAAGAAGGTAAAATAAAATAAAATAAAGTTATTAAAATAAATTTTTAAAATTATTAAGGAAAAAAATTTTTTTAAGTAATAAAAAAATAAAAAATGGAGAGACAGAACCCTAGGACAAATGGTAAAAGCAAAGCTGTACGGACAGAATCACACACAGAGGCATACACATACTCACAAAAAGAGAAAAAGGGAAAAAATATATATATATTGTTGCTCCCAAAGTCCACCTCCTCAAATTGGGATGATTCGTTGTCTATTCAGGTATTCCACAGTTGCAGGGTACATCAAATTGATTGTGGAGATTTAATCTGCTGCTCCTGAGGCTTCTGGGAGAAATTTCCCTTTCTCTTCTTTGTTCACAGAGCTCCAGGGGTTCAGCTTTGGATTTGGACCCACCTCTGTGTGTAGGTCACCTGAGGGCATCTGTTCTTCACTCAGACAGGATGGGGTTAAGGGAGCAGCTGATTCGGGGGCTCAGGCTCACTCAGGCCGGAGAGAGGGAGGGGTACAGATGCGGGGAGAGCCTGTGGTCAGCAGAGGCTGACGTGACGTTGCACCATCCTGAGGCGTGCCGTGCATTCTCCCGGGGAAGTTGTCCCTGGATCACGGGACCCTGGCAGTGGCGGGCTGCATAGGCTCCTGGGATGTGTGGATAGTGACCTGTGTTTGCACACAGGCTTCTTGGTGGCGGCAGCAGCAGCCTTAGCGTCTCATGCCTGTCTCTGGGGTCTGTGCTGTTAGCCGCGGCTCGCACCCATCTCTGGAGCTCCTTTAAGTGGCACTCTTAGTCCCCTCTCCTCGCGCACCAGGAAACAAAGAGGCAAGAAAAAGTCTCTTGTCTCTTCGGCAGGTCCAGACTTTTCCCCGGACTCCCTCGTGGCTAGCCGTGGCTCACTAGCCCCCTTCAGGCTGTGTTCACGCCGCCAACCCCAGTCCTCTCCCTGGGATCCAACCGAAGCCCGAGCCTCAGCTCTCAGCCCCGACCCATCCTGGCGGGTGAGCAGAGAAGCCTCTCAGGCTGGTGAGTGCCGGTTGGCACTGATCCTCTGTGTGGGACTCTCTCCGCTTTGCCCTTCGCACCCCTGTGGCTGCGCTCTCCTCCATGGCTCCGAAGCTTCCCCCCTCCACCCCCTGTCTCCACCAGTGAAGGGGCTTCCTAGTGTGTGGAAACCTCTCCTCCTTCACAGCTCCCTCCCACTGGTGCAGGTCCCATCCCTATTCTATTGTCTCTTGTTTTTTCTTTTTTTTTTTTTGCCCTACCCAGGTACATGGGGAGTTCCTTGCCTTTTGGGAGATCTGAGGTCTTCTGCCAGCGTTCAGTAGGTGTTCTGTAGGAGTTGTTCCACACGTAGATGTATTTCTGATGTATTTTGGGGAGGAAGGTGATCTCTGCGTCTTACTCTTCTGCCTTCTTGAAGCTCCTCCCCACAAATTTTGTGTTTTTGATGTCATATTTTATATCCTCATGTTTATCCCTTCACTGTTTATTGTAGTTACTTTTATAATTTTTTGCATTTTAATCTTCATACTAGCTTATTTAAGTGGTTGATCCGTAGCCTTTACTATATATTTGCATTTACTAGTCAGATTTTTTCCTTTTCTATAGACTCTTACTTCTCATTTTATCCTTTTATTTTCCTCTTAGATAACAATCTTTAAACGTATCTTTTAGGGTATATTTAGTATTGATGAGCTTTTAATTTTTGTTTGTCTGAAAAGTCCTTTATCTCTCCTTCAATTCAAAATGGTAATCTTGCTTGGTAGAGTATCCCTAGGTTGCAGGTTTTTCCTTTTCAGCACTTTGAATATATCATGCCATTTCCTTCTGATCTGTAAAATTTCTTCAGAAAAATCAGCCTGTAGCTTTATGTGGATTTCATTTATACGACTGTTTTTCTTTTGTTGCCTTTATAATTTTCTCTTTAATTTTCAATTTTATCCTTTTAAATATGGTATATCTTGCTTTGGGAGCCTCTGCACTTCTTGTACGTTGATATCTGTTTCCATCTTCAGGTTTGGGTAGTTTTCAGCTAAAATTTCATTAAATGCTTTTTTGACCCCCTTCTCTTTCTTCTCCTCTGGGACCCATATAATGCAGACATTGGTATGCTTGATATTGCTGCATATGTCCCTTAAACTCTTCTCATTTTTTAAATTTGTTTTTCTTTTTGCTGTTCTGATTTGGTGAATTCCATTATTCTATCTTCCAGATCACTTATTTTTTCTTTGTTTCACCTAGTCTGCTATTTGTTCCTTCTAGTGTGGTTTTCACTCCAGTTATTGTATTCTTCAGTTCTGATTAATTCTTTTTTATGTTTTCTAGTACCTTGTTAAAATACTCACAGTGTTTATCCTTTCTTTTCCCTAATGCAGTTAACATTCTTATTACTAATGCTTTGAACTGTTTATCTGGTAAATTATTTCTGTTTCATTAGTTGTTTTTTCAGGGGTTTTCCCTTGCTCTTTCATTTGAAACAAATTCCTCTGTCTTCTCATTTTGCTTAACTGTCTCTCTATGAAATTTGGTGAAACAGTTTCCTATTCCAGTCTTGAAGGGGTGTCCTTGTGTGGGAGCTTCCCTACACAATCTGTGTGTGCCCAGTGGCTTTGGTGGGAGAGCTGGATCTGACATGAACACAGGTCACATCTTCTCCCAGGGCGAGCTGGCAGCTGTCACCTTAGTAGGAGGTTCGGCTGGAGATGCAGGAGCTAGAGCCAGAGCCAGGTGTGAGCAGAAGCCCTGAGAGTCAGGTCTGAGCTGGTTCTGTTCACTTTAAGTGTATGCTCTCCTCCCTCCCAGCTCTGGGACCCTTGGCCCAGAGGGGAGCAGTGCTAGAGCTAGAGGGGTGGAGTGGGCACTCAGTGTAGGTTGGGCCATGGGTTGTGCCGGTCCCAGCCCTATTCAGTGTTTTCTAGTGCAGTTAATACCCTGTCTCCCTGAATGCCAGTAAAGATCACCCTCTCCTGGTTCAGTTGCTGTTCCAAGTTGAGCTAGCTCTATTACTCACAACTGCACTCTCCTCTCTGTTGCTGCATCCCTTGCCCTAGTGTCAAGCTGTGCCATGGAGCAAGAGGGGCTGGGATGGGCCCTCTGTGTGGGTCAGGCCGTGGGCTGTTGTGGTGCCAGGACCAGAGTTCCAGACCACTCCCCATGTACTGCCTCGGCAAGTGCCAGTGATGGCTACCTTTACCCTGTTAAGATGCCATGCTGGGTCTGGGCTGGCTCTGACCTTCACAACTGCACACTTTCCTTGGTTGCTGCAGCCTTTACCCTAGTGTGGACTGTGCCATGGAGCAAGCAGGGCCAGAGCAGGTGCTCAGCTCAGTCTGGGGCATGTGCCAGGGTGGGTGTGGGTAACTAGCCAGAGTTCTGGGCAGTTTCAGTTTGCTTCCTCTACTTTGTTTCAGGAGTAAGCAAGTGTGTGCTCACTCTGTGAGAATGGAGCCCAGGTTTCTTAAGCCCTCCTGTGAGTGCCACTGGTTTTCAAACCAGCTAAAGGGATTTATCTTCCTGGAGTCAGACCCCGAGGCTGGTGTGCCCAATATAGGCTTGAACCACTCACTCCCCAGGGAATATCTCTGATCCCATGTAATCTAGCTCCTCTTTTCTGTTCCCTCCCAGAGGTGCAGAACCTGACCTGACCACTTCTTTTCCCTTTCTACCCAGTTCTGTGTAGATCTTTCTTACAGCCATGTTTGTACGAGAGTCTTTCTGCCAGTCTTCAGTTTGTTTTCAGTAAGAATTGCTCCACATGTAGATGTATTTTTGATTTGTTTGTGGTGGAGGTGAGCTCCGTGTCCTCCTACTCTGCCATCCTGATGTCCCCTCAGATTTAAATTTTCTAATGCTTTAGCACAGTTTGTACACAGTAGATGATCAGGAATTTTTTTTAAACAAGGTTTTTTTTTTAAATTTTAGAGTAGTTTTAGGTTTATAGAAAAGTTGTGAAGCTAGTATAGAGAGTTTCCATATGTCCTACACTGTTTTCCCTATTATTTATATTTTATGTTAGTATTTTACATTTGTCACAATTAATGAATCAATATTGATAAATTACTATTATTTAAACTTCATACTTTAATCAGATTTCCTTAGTTTTTACCTAATATTCTTTTTCTGTTCCAGGATACCATCCAGGGTATCATATTTCATTATATTTAGTTGTCATGTGTCATTAGGCTCCTCTTGGCTTTGACAGTTTCTCAAACTTTCCCTGTTTTTGATGACCTTGACATCTTTGAGGTTACCTAGTTAGGTATGTTGTAGAATGTCCCTCAGTTAAGGTTGTTTGATCCTTTTCTCATTATTAGACTGGGGTTATGAGTTGTCTCATGGGTTCCCACGTCCTACCCCCGTGTTTGATGATTTACTAAGAGGACTCAGCCTATAGTTGTAGTCATAACTATGTTTTATTTCAGTGTAAGAATACAAACCACAAAGGGAAAATGTGCATGAGGCAAAGTCTAGAAGAAACCAAGTGCAAACTTTGAAGAGTCCTCTCCCCATTGAGTTATATAGAATGAACTGAATTCTTCCATCAACTAGTTATAACAACATGTGTGAAATGTTGTGTACCAGGGAAGCTTATTATAGACTCAGTGCCCAGGGTTTTTATTGGGGGTTGGTTGTGTAGACATCCTATGCCTGGCACATACCAAATTCCAGACTCCAGAAAGAAAGCAGATGTTCAACATAAAGCATATTGTTTGTGCAAATATTTTAGGCACAGTGAGCCGTTGTTATCAATTAGGATGATAGGAGCTCTTGAGAAATTCAGGTTCTCAGATGCCTGCCAAGGGCCAGCCTTTTAAGAACTGATAGGCCTCTACATTAACTCTTTTCTGTACCTTTGTTTTTGGGAGGAAGAACACAGAATTGAAATGCCATTTTCATCACATTACACATCATTTCAAGGATATATACTATCAACATGACTTATTACTATTAATGTTAACTCAGGAATGTTTTGAAACAGGGAAAAATAATAATTATCATACTTATATATTCCTTATGTACTAGTTTCCTATTATTGCTACCACAAATTACCACAAACATAGTAGTTTAAAACGATATTGTTTTATCATCTTATTTTTCTAGAGGTCACAATCTGAGAATGGGTGTTGTAGGGCTAAAAATCAAGGTGTTGGCAGGGCTGCATTCTTTCTGGAGGCTCTAGGGTAGAATTTGTTCCTTACTTTTTCCAGCTTCTAGGGTCTGTCCACATTCCTTGGCTTGTGGCCTCCTTCCATTAATGACATCACTGTAACATCTGCTTCCTTTGTCACATTTTTTCTTTGACGTATTTAAGGGCCCTTGTGATTATATTAGGCCCACCTAGATAATCCAGAGTAATCTTTCCATTTTAAGTTGCTTAACTTAATCACAACTGTCAAGTCCCTTTGACATGTAAGGTAACATAAATTCCATGAATTAGAACATGGACATCTTTGGGGAGTCATTAATCTGCCTACCCCATCTTACTATATGCTGGGTGGTTTTCTGATTTATTTACTTCATTTAATCCTACACCATTTTATGAGGTAAGTTCTATTATGGTCACCATTTTATGGATGGAGAAACTGAGGATCAGAGAGGTTAAATAACTATACTAGGCCCACAAACCTAGTATGTGGCAAATCTAGATCCCAAAGTTTATGCTCTTAATCACAATACCGTGGCCTCTCAAGAAAGGATTTTTTTCTCACATATTTTATCATTCTTTGATGATTAACAAAACATTTTATTATTGTATACCTTTATTCTTCATTCATTCTCTTCTTCATTTGACTAGTGCCCTTGGATAGCTGACTCATAGAAACTATGCTAAGTATTGAGGATACAACAATGAATGAAATATGATCCCTCCCTCAGGGACCTTTGACTGAATGGGGAAGACATCTGTGAACATCAGTGATCCTTTTCTTATGTTTTTGCAGAAATGCCATATCATAGTGAATTTTGGCCAACAGTTTACTTAATCCAAGATTTCTTTGGCCAAGACCTTGAGATGCAACTGAGAATCCCAGAGCAGTCACAAAGAAGCTTGATTGGGAGAGGGTAGCAAGATTGCGCAGAAGTGGGAAGATTGATAACAGAGAAAAAAGGAGAAATGGTCAGCTGATGAAGAATTTTTATGTAGTAGTCAGAAACATATATTTGATTCTGAGGTTGCTATGTAGCTGCTGGACAGTACTGTGTAGCTCCACACTGAGTCCACAGTAGTAGCTCAGTAAATGGTTGCTGAGGGGATGAATTGAACATATGAATGATGTATCCATTGCTTCAGACCTGGAAAATGCTTTAAGTGTGGAGGCTAACAGTGGTTCCTAACCCTGGATGCAAGTTGGAATCCTCTCAGGAGGTTTTAAAAATGGCAGTGCCTTCTCTATCAGATTATGTCTTGGTTGGTCTAGACTGGGCATCATTACATACGTTTGTGTATTTTAAAGTATATATATACTTTCAAGTAATTCCAGTGTAGCCAGGGTTGAGAACTATTGGAAAGAAGAGCTGTCAACAAAAAGGACTTAACAGTTGTTTAGAAGTGATTTGATACAGTCCTTGACAAAGCACTTATTAAAAAAAGCAAAGAGAATTTATTCCGATGGATGTTCCAGAGGAAGGGTAACTGGCTAGAATTAGGCTGAGATGAAGAACCATACTGGAGAAGACAAGATATTTTGATCTTATACTTTCTAGCACCTCATCTAGCTCCTTACATGTAGTAAAACACAGTATAAATACTTATGTGTAAGTAACATTTAGTATATCCAGGTAGCTTTTCTTAGCCTGGTATTAAAAGAATGAGAATTTTGGTTAGGAGCAAGGGGGAGGGAGGGAATTATTTGGAAAAGTTATGGTAATGATAGCAGTTTTTAACATTTATTGAGCTTTCAGTATGTTAGGTACAGCACAAGATGCTTTATTTGTATCACCTGATTTCCATGAGCTATTAGGTTGTGGATTATGGGGAATCGCTAAGGGGGCAGGCTTTGGAAAACTAGGGAGGAGCATGAAGACACTGGCTTCTTCAGGCACTAGGGGGAAAAGGCAGTTGGAAAGTAGAAGAGCGAATTTGCATCCTTTCCTTTCCCAAATTTCATGTAAGGCCAACTTTGTGTAAGGAAAGGAGAAAACATTATTATAATCAGTAAGCTAGTCCCAAAGTGACACGTACAGAAAACTGGAGCTTATCACATAGGACTGAGCTTAGTCTAGCTGTGTTTGATGAGTAGAACCAGGCTCTGCCTTCAGCTCCCAGTGTGCACTGGGAAGACTGTGCCTGGTTTACATTCTAAACCTTCGCGTTTCATTTCATTTACATCAACCAAGGTATTCACTGCCCACCTGTTGTTCTCCCTCCTTGTTCCATTTCTGCCCTTACGCATTTTAAAAATCATAGACAGCTGCTGGCAATGGCTCCTTGTCCTGTTCAGACCTCCTTAAAACTTGTCAGATGCTGAGATGTAAGTCTCACCTACTCTTCTCACAAATGGGAACCTCACAATATCAGCTTCCATGTGCCCAGAAACAGGGGAAGTAGCTGGAATACTCTCCCTGGCTCTGCATGACTAATTGTAATTGCTATCACTTCAGCTTTCTTTTACAAAGTAATATTTTGAAGTTAATTTTTCATTTTAGAAGCAATATAACAGTGTTAGAGAAAGTGTAGAAAACTGAAAAATACATTTACAAATCAATCGAGCAATTACCTGAGGTGGGTGACAGATATGATCTGGGGGACTATAAGGGAAATCCAAATCTCTTAGTTATGTTTTACTTCTTAAGTTGGGTGGTATCATCGCAGGTGTTTTCTTCTGTTTCCTTCTGTTTTATCTGTCTTTACTATCTTATAATGCATTGAAAAATCCCCTAATAATGCCATACCCTTTTTAGTCACCATTTTTGCTGCAAAATCTTAGCTTGTGCACCTTTGTTCTCCTTGTAAAGTTAGAGGCTCCAACAAATAATATAGGCATTTCCAGGTCTGAAGCATCATTCATATATTCAGATCATCCCCTCAGCAACCATTTTCTGTTACCTAAGAGGTTCACTTTTTATAATGCTTTTATAATACTCTATTAGAATAAAATTGAATATTTAATAATCCATGAGAAAAATTTTCCACTAAAAATAATTATATATCTATGTTGCACTAGGACATGCTATTCAGCTCTAAAATTCTGTGCTTTTATGACCCTCGCTGGAGTATTACTTGTATAGGTGACATGGGTCATCTTGTTTTCCAACACCAGAGGGCGCCAAATTTCCTCGTGCAGCAAAATGATCAAAATTATTTCTTTCCATCAAAGAATTTCACATACTGGGGTAGAATATGGAATGGTACGTTTTTAGTCTCTTGACAGATTAAAAAAGTAAGAGAATTTGTGCTTTGTGAGAAAGAGTTTACAAATCATGCTAAGGCTGTCTCTTGTTGCCATCAGCTAGGAATCTGTCAGTGTTTTAATTCAACTGCTTTTCAGGGGTATACTATGTTTGTTAGAGGGAATAAAACAGCTACTCGGGAATAATGCTGGGATAAATTATTTTGAAGGAGCTATAGATAATCCATCTATTCTGGCTTTAAGTTTCAGGTGGCATGTGCAGTTTTTTGGAAATAGGCATGACCCCTAAATTCAGGATAAAATCAATGGCAAGGGTTGTGCTACGGTATGGAGTAGGGTCCTGGCAGAGGGGGGTAAAATGATGTGAGACAGAAGATTGCAGTGAACCATTCACACCTTGATGTTTAATAGAGTTTTGTTTACTTTCATTTGATAAGACATCCTTCCCCCATTCTTGAATAAAAGAATGTTTGGAACAAGGCCACACGAGCCAATGCTTCTTTTTACTAATTGTACTTTTTATTTTCAGTTTAACATTTAAAGATATTTTTATAGTAAATGTGTATGTTAAATTATTTCTAGTCATTAGACCTTTTTTTCCCCCTTTTATCTCCAGCCACAACAATTGATTATTTTGATTTTCTAATCACTAGCAAATACAAATGAGCATCTTCTATAAAGCAGCAGCATAATCCTGTAGGGAAAATACCAAGCAGTTATTTTAAGGAAATCAAGGTGCTAGCTCCCTCTATGTACTTAGGTAGTATGTTATAAATTACCATATATTTAGTCACTTAATACAACAGAAATATATTATAGTTCTGGAGATCAGAAGTGTTAAGTGGGTCTCACTGGGCTAAAATCAAGTTGTTGTCAGGGGTGCATTCCTTTCTGGAGGCTCTAGGGGAAAATTTACTTTCTTGCCTTTTATAGATTCTAGAGTCTGTCTTCTTTGGTTGGCTCATGGCCACCTTCCATCTTCAAAGTCAGCAATGGCTAGTCAACTCTTCGTTATATGCTATCTCTCTGGCTCTGACTCTTCTGTCTTCCTTCATCCCGTTTAAAAACCCTTGTGGATGGATCCCTGAACAACGATGGTGGAGCAGAACAACGTGCTCTCACTCCCTCTTGTGAGAACACCACAAGCACAACTAGCTGCTGGACAATCATCGACAGGAAGACACTGGAACTCACCAGAAAAGGTACCCCACATCCAAAGACAAAGGAGAAGCCACAATGAGATGGTAGGAAGGGTGCAATCACAGTAAAATCAAATCCCATAACTGCTGAGTGGGTGACTCACAGACTGGAAAACATTTACACCACAGACGTCCACCCACTGTAGTGAAGGTTCAGAGCCCCACGTCAGGCTTCCCAACCTGGGGGTCCAGCAACAGAAGGAGGAATTCCTAGAGAATCAGACTTTGAAGCGTAGTGGGATTTGATTGCAGGACTTCGAAGAACTGGGGAAACAGAGACTGCACTCTTGGAGGGCACACACAAAGTAGTGTGCTCATTGGGACCCAGGGGAAGGAGCAGTGACTGCAGGGGAGACTGAACCAGGCCTACCTGCTAGTGTTGGAGGGTATCCTGCAGAGGCAGGGGGTGGCTGTGGCTCACCGTGGGAACAAGGACACTGGCAGCAGAAGTTCTGGGAAGTACTCCTTGGTGTGAGCTCTCCCAGAGTCTTCCATTAACCCCACCAAAGAGCCCATGTAGGCTCCAGTGTTGGGTTGCCTCAGGCCACACAACCAACAGGGAGGGAACCCAACTCCATCCATCAGCAGTCAAGCAGATTAAACTTTCACTGAGCTCTCCCACCAGAGCAACAGTCAGCTCTACCCACCACCAGTCCCTCCCATCAGGAAACTTACACAAGCCTCTTAGATAGCCTCATCCACTAGAGGGCAGACAGCAGAAGCAAGAAGAACTACAGCCCTGCAGCCTGTGGAACAAAAACCACATTCACAGAGAGATAGACAAGGTGAAAAGGCAGAGGGCTATGTACCAGATGAAGGAACAAGATAAAACCCCAGAAAAACAATTAAATGAAGTAGAGATAGGCAACCTTCCAGAAAAAGAATTCAGAGTAATGATAGTGAAGATGATCCATGACATCGGAAAAAGAATGGAGGCAAAGATCCAGAAGATGCAAGAAATGTTTAACAAAGACCTAGAAAAATTAAAGAACAAACAAACAGGGATGAACAATACAATAACTGAAATGAAAACTATCCTAGAAGGAATCAATAGCAGAATAACTGAGGCAGAAGAATGGATAAGTGACCTGGAAGACAGAATGGTGGAATTCACTGCTGTGGAACAGAATAAAGAAAAAAGAATTAAAAGAAATGAAGACAGCCTAAGAGACCTCTGGGACAACATTAAGTGCAACAACATTTGCATTATAGGGATCCCAGAAGGAGAAGAGAGAGAGAAAGGACCAGAGAAAGTATTTGAGGAGATTATAGTCGAAAAATACCCTAACATGCGAAAGGAAATAGCCACCCAAGTCCAGGAAGCGCAGAGAGTCCCATACAGGATAAACCCAAGGAGAAACACACCAAGACACATATTAATCAAATTGGCAAAAATTAAAGACAAAGAAAAATTATTGAAAGCAGCAAGGGAAAAATGACAACATACAAGGGAACTCCCATAAGGTTAACAGCTGATTTCTCAGCAGAAACTCTACAAGCCAGAAGGGAGTGGTATGATATACTTAAAGTGATGAAAGGGAAGAATCAACAACCAAGATTACTCTACCCAGCAGGATCTCATTCAGATTTGATAGAGAAATCAAGAGCTTTTACAGGCAAGCAAAAGCTAAGAGAATTCAGCACCACCAAACCATCTCTACAACAAATGTTAAAAGAACTTCTCTAATTGGGAAACACAAGAGAAGAAAAGGACCTACAAAAACAAACCCAAAACAATTAAGGAAATGGTTATAGGAATATACATATCGATAATTACCTTAAACATGAATGAATTAAATGCTCCAACGAAAAGACACAGGCTTGCTGAATGGATACAAAGACAAGACCCATATATATGCTGTCTACAAGAGACCCACTTTAGACCTAGGGACACATTCGGACTGAAAGTGAGGGGATGGAAAAAGATATTCCATGCAAATGGAAATCAAAAGAAAGCTGGAGCAGCAATACTCATATCAGTTAAAATAGACTTTAATATAAAAAATGTTACAAGAGACAAGGAAGGACACTACATAATGATCAAGGGATCAATCCGAGAAGAAGATATAACAGTTATAAGTATATATGCACCCAACATAGGAGCATCTCAATACATAAGGTAACTGATAACAGCTATAAAAGAGGAAATCGACAGTAACACAATAATAGTGGGGGACTTTAACACCTCACTTACACCAATGGACAGATCATCTAAAATAAAAATAAATAAGGAAACAACAGCTTTAAATGACACAGTAGACCAGATAGATTTCATGGATATTCATAAGACATTCCATCCAAGAACAGCAGATTACACTTTCTTCTGAAGTGCGCACAGAACATTCTCCAGGATAGATCTCACCTCGAGTAACAAATCAAGCCTCAGTAAATTTAAGAAAATTGAAATCATATCAAGCATCTTTTCTGTCCACAATGCTATGAGATTAGAAATGAATTACAGGGAAAAAACCGTAAGAAAACACAGACACGGAGAGGCTAAACAATACGTTACTAAATAACCAAGAGATCACTGAAGAAATCAAAGAGGAAATCAAAAAATACCTAGAGACAAATGACAATGAAAACACGATGATCCAAAACCTATGGGGTGCAGCAAAAGCAGTTCTAAGAGGGAAGTTTATAGCTATGCAAGCCTACCTTAAGAAACAAGAAACATCTTAAATAAACAATCTAACGTTACACCTAACTAACTAGAGAAAGAAGAACAAACAAAACCCAAAGTTAGCAGAAGGAAAGAAGTCGTAAAGACCAGAGCAGAAATAAATAGAAACAAAGAAAACAATAGCAAAGATCAATAAAACTAAAAGGTCATACTTTGAGAAGATAAACAAAATTGGTAAACCATTAGCCAGACTTATCAAGAAAAAGAGGGAGAGGACCCAAATCAATAAAATTAGAAATGAAAAAGGAGAAGTTACAACAGACATGGCACAAATACAAAGCTTCCTAGAGACTACTACAAGCAACTCTATGCCAATAAAATGGACAACATGGAAGAAAAGGACAAATTCTTAGAAAGGTATAACCTTGCAAGACTGAACCATGAAGAAATAGAAAATATTAACAGACCAATCACAAGTAATGAAATTGAAACTGTGATTAAAAATCTTCCAACAAACAAAAGTCCAGGACCAGATGGCTTCACAGGTGAATTCTATCAAACATTTAGAGAAGAGCTAACACCCATCCTTCTCAAACTCTTCCAAAAAATTGCAGAGGAAGGAATACTCCCAACTCATTCTGTGAAGCCACCTTCACCCTGATACCAAAACCAGACAGAGATACTACAGAAAAAGAAAAATACAGACCAATATCACTGATGAATAAAGATGCAAAAATCCTCAACAAAGTCCTAGCAAACAGAATCCAACAACATATTAAAAGGATCATCCACCATGATCAAATGGGATTTATCCCAGGGATGCAAGGATTCTTCAGTATATGCAAATCAATCAATGTGATACAGCATATTAACATATTGAAGAATAAAAAGTATACGATCATCTCAATAGATGCAGAAAAAGCTTTCAACAAAATTCAACACCTCTTTATGATAAAAACTCTTCAGAAAGTGCACATAGAGGGAACCTACTTCAACATAATAAACGCCATATATGACAAACCCACAGCAAACACCATTCTCAATGGTGAAAAACTGAAAGCATTTCCTTTAAGATCAGGAACGGACAAGGATGTCCACTCTCACAACTATTATTCAACATAGTTGTGGAAGTCCTAGCCACACCAATCGGAGAAGAAAAAGAAATAAAAGACTACAGATTGGAAAAGAAGAAGTAAAACTGTCACTCTTTGCAGGTGACATGATGCAATACATAGAGGATCCTAAAGATGCCACCAGAAAACTACTAGGGCTAATCAATGAATTTGGTAAAGTTGCAGGATACAAAATTAATGCACAGAAATCTCTTGCATTCCTATACACTAATGATGAAAAATCTGGAAGAGAAATTAAGGAAACACTCCCATTTACCATTGCAACAATAAGAATAAAATACCTATGAATAAACCTACCTAAGGAGACAAAAGACCTGTATGCAGAAAACTATAAGGCACTGATGAAAGAAATTAAAGATGATACCAACAGATGGAGAGATATAGCATGTTCTTGGATTGGAAGAATCAATATTGTGAAAATGACTATACTACCCAAAGCGATCTACAAATTCAATGCAATCCCTGTCAAATTACCAATGTCATTTTTTATAGAACTAGAAGAAAAAATCTTAAAATTTGTACTGAGACACAAAAGACCCCGAATAGCCAAAGCAGTCTTGAGGGGAGAAAACGGGGCTGGAGGATTCAGACTCCCTGACATCAGACTATACTACCAAGCTACAGAATTCAAGACAATACGGTACTGGCACAAAAACAGAAACCTAGATCAATGGAGCAAGATTGAAAGCCCAGAGATAAACCTATGCACCTGTGGTCAACTAATATATGACAGAGGAAGCAAGGATATACAATGGAGAAAAGGCAGTGTCTTCAATAAGTGGTGCTGGGAAAACTGGACAGCTACATGTGAAAAATGAAATTAGAACACTCCCTAACACCATACACAAAAATAAACCCAAAATGGGTTAGAGACTGAAATGTAAGACCGGACACTATAAAACTCTTAGAGGAAAACATGAAGAACACTCTTTGACATAAATCACAGCAAGATCTTTTTTGATCCACCTCCTAGAGTAATGGAAATCAAAACAAAAATAAACAAATGGGACCTAATGAAACTTAAAAGCTTTTGCACCGTAAAGGAAACCATGAACAAGACCAGAGACAACCCTCAGAATGGGAGAAAATATTTGCAACGAATCAGTGGACAAAGGATTAATCTCCAAAATATATAAACAGCTCATGTGCTCAATATTAAAAATACAATCAACCCAATCCAAAAATGGGCAGAAGACCTAAATAGACATTTCTCCAAAGGAGACATACAGATGGCCAAGAAGCACATGAAAAGCTGCTCAGCATCACTAATTATTAGAGAAATGCAAATCAAAACTACAATGAGGTATCACCTCACACCTGTTAGAATGGGCATTATCAGAAAATCTACAAATGCTGGAGAGAGTGTGGAGAAAAGGGAACCCTCTTGCACTGTTGGTGGGAGTGTAAGTTGCTACAGCCACTATGTACAACGGTATGGAAGTTCCTTAAAAAACTAAAAATAGAATTACCATGTGATCCAGCAATCCCACTACTGGGCATATACCCAGAGAAAACTATAATTCAAAAAGATACATGCACCCCACTGTTCATTGCCTCATTACTTACAATAGCTAGGTCATGGAAGCAACCTAAATGCCCATCAACAGGCTAATGGATAAAGAAGATGTGATACTTATATACAATGGAATATTACTCAGCCATATAACGGAATGAAATTGGGACATTTGTTGAGACATGGATCTAGAGACTGTAATAAAGAGTGAAGTAAGTCAGGAAGTGAAAAACAAATATTGTATATTAACGCATCTATGTGGATCCTAGAAGAATGGTACAGATGAACTGGTTTGCAGGGCAGAAATTGAGACACAAATGTAGAGAACAAACGTATGGACACCAAGCGGGGAAAGCTGCTGGGGGGGGGTTTGGGTGCAGGGAGGTGTTATGAACTGGGCGATTGAGGTTGACATGTATACACTGATGTGTATAAAATTGATGACTAATAAGAAACTGCTTTATAAAAAAACAAAATTCAGAAATTCAAAAATAAAACCAAAAAAATCCTTGTGGTTATACTGAGCCCAGCCCACTTAATCCAGGATAATCTCCTTATTTTAAGATTAGCTGATTAGCAACCTCAATTCCATGTATAGTCTTACACTTGCCATTTAATATAACATACTCACAGGTTCCAAGGATTAAGATGTGGGTATCTTTGGAGGAGTAGGGATTGTTTTGTCTATCACAGATGGTTTTGCTGGTATCTATGGGTCAGGCCAGCCTTGAGAGAGAAGACGTAGCTACTTACAGGTATTGAAAGCTTAGGGAAAAATGAATGTTTTCTCTAACCTTCCCTGGAATTTCTACATTACTAACTACTACAGTTTTTCTTGGGGTTCTGAAAATGAATGTTTTTTCTGGGAGGCATAATTCATTAATTCTGTATCAAGTAATTAGCATGATAATTTGACAAATGATTAGTCCATCAGGGTCTTGCTAAGTACTACTGTACTTAGTAGTTTGGCAATTAACTTTGGGTTGGGGAGCTGGATCAGGAAAGGTAAGAGGCAGAAGGCATTGTTGGACAAGGTTTAGTGAGCTCAGGACAGAGAAAACAGCTTGAGGGCAAATGGCTGCTTACTAAAAAGTATGATACTAAAGATAATATTGATCTACCATACAGAGTTGCCTAGAGCCAGGACTCTGAGTAAAGGAACATTAGACAATAAACCACATGTCTTGGTGCATAAATAACTCCCATATAGCCCAAGGCTATACTAAGATCTATCAGGATTCATTTCACTCTATAGAAATAATAGTCACAGACCATAAGTATATTAATGATAAAAATGACAACTTTCATTTAGAGTGCGCATGTGAGTTTTTGGTATATAATAATGAGCTATGTACCCTAAAAGACCAGTTATCCTGATGTTATTCTTTGTGTTATTTTGAATCAGCTAAGTGCTATATGAAAGAAAGACACTTAATTTTTCCTCGGATGGTGTAAATTATTTTTTATCATTATTGGAGTATAATTTCTTTACAATGTGTGTTGGTTTCTGCTTTATAACAAAGTGAATCAGCTATACATATACATCTATCCACATATCTCCTCCCTCTGTCTCCCTCCTACCCTCCCTATCCCACCCTTCTAGGTGGTCACAAAGCACTGAGCTGATCTGCCTGTGTGCTATGTGGCTGCTTCCCACTAGCTATCTATTTTACATTTGGTAGTGTATATATATGTCCATGCCACTCTCTCACTTTGTCCCAGCTTACACTTCCCGCTCCCTGTGTCCTCAAGTGCATTCTCTATCTCTGCGTCTTTATTCCTTTCCTTCCCCTAAGTACATCAAAACCATTTTTTCCCTTTTTTTTTAGATTCCATATATATATATATATATATATATATATATATATGTTAACATATGGTACTTGTTTTTCTCCTTCTGACTTACTTCACTCTGTATGACAGACTCTAGGTCCGTCCACCTCACTACAAATAACTCAATTTCATTTCTTTTTATGGCTGAGTAATATTCCATTGTATATATGTGCCACATCTTCTTTATCCATTCATCCGATGATGGGCACTTAGGTTGTTTCCATCTCTGGGCTATTGTAAATAGAGCTGCAATGAACATTGTGGTACATGACTCTTTTTGAATTATGGTTTTCTCAGGGTATATGCCCAGTAGTGGGATTGCTGGCTCATATGGTAGTTCTATTTTTAGTTTCTTAAGGAACCTCTGTACTGTTCTCCATAGTGGCTGTATCAATTTACATTCCCACCAACAGTGCAAGGGGGTTCCCTTTTATCCACACCTTCTCCAGCATTTATTGTTTGTAGATTTTTTGATGATGACAATTGTGACCGGTGTGAGATGATACCTCATTGTAGTTTTGATTTGCATTTCTCTGATGATTAGTGATGTTGAGCATCCTTTCATGTGTTTGTTGGCAATCTGTATATCTTCTTTGGAGAAATGTCTATTTAGGTCATCTGCCCATTTTTGGATTGGGTTGTTTGTTTTTTTGATATTGAGCTGCATGAGCTGCTTGTAAATTTTGGAGATTAATCCTTTGTCCGTTGCTTCATTTGCAAATATTTTCTCCCATTTCAAAGGTTGTCTTTTTGTCTTGTTTATGATTTCCTTTGCTGTGCAAAAGCTTTGAATTTTCATTAGGTCCCATTTGTTTATTTTTGTTTTTATTTCCATTTCTCTAGGAGGTGGGTCAAAAAGGATCTTGCTGTGATATATGTCATAGAATGTTCTGCCTGTGTTTTCCTCTAACAGTTTTATAGTGTCTGGCCTTACATTTAGGTCTTTAATCCATTTTCAGTTTATTTTTGTGTATGGTGTTAAGGAGTGTTCTAATTTCATTCTTTTACATGTAGCTGTCCAGTTTTCCCAGCACCACTTATTGAAGAGGCTGCCTTTCCTTCATTGTATATTCTTGCCTCCTTTATCAAAAATAAGTTGACCATATGTGCATGGGTTTATCTCTGGGCTTTCTAACCTATTCCATTGATCTATATTTATGTTTTCGTGCCAGTACTATACTGTCTTGATTACTGTAGCTTTGGAGTATAGTCTGAACTCTGAAGCCTGATTCCTCCAGCTCCGTTTTTCTTTCAAGATTGCTTTGGCTATTCAGGGTCTTCTGTGTTTCCGTACAAATTGTGAAACTTTTTGTTCTAGTTCTGTGAAAAATGCCATTGGTAGTTTGATAGGGATTGCATTGAATCTGTAGATTGCTTTGGGTAGTATAGTCATTTTCACAATGTTGATTCTTCCAGTCAGGAACATGGTATGTCTCTCCATGTGTTTGTAACCTCTGTAATTTCTTTCATCTGTGTCTTACAGTTTTCTGTATACAGGTCTTTTGTCTCCTTAGGTAGGTTTATTCCTAGGTATTTTATTCCTTTTGTTGCAGTGGTAAATGGGAGTGTTTCTCCTTAATTTGTCTTTCAGATTTTTCATCATTAGTGTATAGGAATGCAAGAGATTTCTGTGCATTAATTTTGTATCCTGCTACTTTACCAAATTCATTAATTAGCTCTAGTAGTTTTCTGGTAGCATCTTTAGGATTCTCTATATATATTGTATCATGTCTTCTGCAAACAGTGACCTCTTTACTTCTTTTCTGATTTGGATTCCTTTTATTTCTTTTTCTTCTCTGATTGCTGATTCCAGAGCTATGTTGAGTAATAGCAGTGAGAGTGGACAACCTTGTCTTGTTCCTGATCTTAGAGGAAGTGGTTTCAGTTTTTCACCATTGAGAATGATGTTGGCTGTGGGTTTGTCATATATGGCCTTTATTATGTTGATGTAAGTTCCCTCTATGCCTAATTTCTGGAGCATTTTTATCATCAATGTGTGTTGAATTTTGTTGAAAGCTTTTTCTGCATCTATTGAGATGATCATATTGGTTTTTTTTTTGTTTTTTTTTTTGCGGTACGCGGGCCTCTCACTGTTGTGGCCTCTCCCGTTGCGGAGCACAGGCTCTGGACGCGCAGGCTCAGTGGCCATGGCTCACGGGCCCAGCTGCTCCGCGGCATGTGGGATCTTCCCGGACCGGGGCACGAACCCGTGTCCCCTGCATCGGCAGGCGGGTTCTCAACCACTGCGCCACCAGGGAAGCCCGATCATATTGTTTTTATTCTTCAGTTTGTTACTATGGTGTATCATAATTGATTGATTTGCATATATTGAAGATTCCTTGCATTCCTGGGAAAAACCCCACTTGATCATGGTGTATGATCCTTAATGTGTTGTTGGATTCTGTTTGTTAGTATTTTGTTGAGGATTTTTGCAGCTATGTTCATCAGTGATATTGGCCTGTAGTTTTCTTTCTTTGGACATCTTTGTATGGGTTTGGTATCAGGGTGATGATGGCTTTGTAGAATGAGTTTGGGAGTGTTCCTCTCTCTGCTATATTTTGGAAGAGTTTGAGGATAGGTGTTCACACTTCTGTAAATGTTTGATAGAATTCACCTGAGAAGCCATGTGGTCCTGGGCTTCTGTTTGTTGGAGGGTTTATAGTCACAGTCTCAATTTCAGTGCTTGTGATTGGTCTGTTTATATTTTCTGTTTTTTCGTGGTTCAGTCTCCAAAGGTTGTGCTTTTCTAAGAATTTGTCCATTTCTTCCAGGTTGTCCATTTTATTCACATATAGTTGCTTGTAGTAATCTCTCACGATCCTTTGTATTTCTGCAGTGTCAGTTGTTACTTCTCCTTTCTCATTTCTACTTCTATTGATTTGAATCTTCTTCCTTTTTTCTTCATGAGTCTGGCTAATTGTTTATGAATTTTATCTTCTCAAAGAACCAGCTTTTAGTTTTATTGATCTTTGCTATAATTTTTTTCATTTCTTTTTCTTTTACTTCTGATCTGCTCTTTATGAGTTCTTTCCTCCTGCTGATTTTGGGGGGTTTTTTGTTCTTTCTCTAATTGCTTTAGCTGTAAGGTTAGGTTGTTTATTTGAGATGTTTCTTGTTTCTTGAGGTAGGATTGTATTGCTCTAAACTTCCCTCCTAGAACTGCTTTAGCTCCATCCCATAAGTTTTGGGTCATCATGTTTTCACTGTCATTTGTTTCTAGGTAGTTTTTGATTTCCTCTTTGATTTCTTCAGTGATCTCTTGCTTAGTTAGTAGTGTATTGTTTAGCCTCCATGCGTTTGTATTTTTTGCAGATTTTTCCCTGTAATTGATATCTAGTGTCATAGCGTTGTGGTAGGAAGAGATAGTTGATATGATTTCAATTTTCTTAAATTTACTGAGGCTTGATTTGTAACCCAAGATATGATCTATCCTGGAGAATGTTCCATGAGCACTTGAGAAGAAAGTGTATTCTGTTGTTTTTGAAAGGAATGTCCTATAAATATCAATTAAGTCCATCTTGTTTAATGTATCATTTAAAGCTTGTGTTTCCTTGTTTATTTTCATTTTGGTTGATCTGTCCATTGGTGAAAGTGGGGTGTTAATGTCCCCTACTGTGATTGTGTTACTGTCGATTTCCCCTTTTATGGCTGTTAGCATTTGCCTTATGTATTGAGGTGCTCCTGTGTTGGGTGCATAAATATTGACAATTGTTATATCTTCCTTCTTGGATTGATCCCTTGATCATTATGTAGTGTCCTTCTTTGTGTCTTGTAATAGTCTTTATTTTAAAGTCTATTTTGTCTGATATGAGAATTGCTACTCCAGCTTTCTTTTGATTTTCATTTGTATGGAATATCTTGTTCCATCCCCTCACTTTCAGTCTGTATGTGTCCCTAGGTCTGAAATGGGTCTCTCTTAGACAGTATATATTCAGGTCTTTTTTTTGTATACGTTCAGCCAGTCTGTGTATTTTGGTTGGAGCATTTAATCCATTTACTTTTAAGGTAATTTTCACTATGTATTTTCCTATTACTATTTTCTTAATTGTTTTGGGTTTGTTATTGTAGGTCTTTTCCTTCTCTTGTGTTTCCTTCCTAGAGAAGTTCCTTTAGCATTTGTTGTAATGCTGGTTTGGTGGTGCTGAATTCTCTGAGCTTTTGCTTGTCTGTAAAGCTTTTGATTTGTCTGTCGAATCTGAATGAGATCCTTGTTGGGTAGAGTAATCTTGGTTGTAGGTTTTTCCCTTTCATCACTTTCAGTATGTCCTGCCACTCCCTTCTGGCTTGCAGAGTTTCTGCTGAAAGATCAACTGTTAACCTTATGGGGATTTCCTTGTCTGATATTTGTTGTTTTTCCCTTGCTGCTTTTAATATTTTTTCTTTGTATTTAATTTTTGGTAGTTTGATTAATATGTGTTTTGGTGTGTTTCTCCTTAGATTTATCCTCTATTGGATTCTCTGTACTTCCTGGACTTGATTGACTATTTCCTTTCCCACATTAGGGAAGTTTTCAACTATAATATCTTCAAATATTTTCTCATTGTCTTTCTTTTTCTCTTCTTCTTTTGGGACCCCTATAATTTGAATTGTTGGTGCATTTAATGTTTTCCCTGCAGTCTCTAAGGCTGTCCCCAATTCTCTTCATTCTTTTTTCTTAGTTCACCTCTGTGATAGTTATTTCCACTGTTTTATCTTCCAAGTCACCTATCCATTCTTCTGCCTCAGTTACTCTGCTATTGATTACTTCTAGAAAATTTTTAATTTCAATTACTGTGTTGTTCATCATTGTTTGTGTGCTCTTTACTTCTTCTAGGTCCTTTTTAAACATTTCTTTTATTTTCTCCATTCTGTTTCCAATATTTTGGATCATCTTTACTATCGTTACTATGAAATCTTTTTCAGGTAGACTCCCTATTTCCTCCTCATTTGTTTGGTATGGTGGGTTTTTACCTTGCTCCTTTGTCTGCTGTTGTTTCTCTGTTCTCTCATTTTGCTTAACTTACTGTGTTTGGGGTCTCCTTTTTGCAGGCTGCAGGTTCGTTGTTCCCGTTGTTTTTGATGTCTGCCCCCAGTGGCTAAGGTTTGTTCAGTGGGTTGTGTAGGCATCCTGGTGGAGGGGACTAGTGCCTGTGTTCTGGTGGATGAGCCTGGATCTTGTCTTTCTGATAGGCAGGACCTCGTCTGGTGGTGTGTTTTTGGTGTGTCTTTGACCTTATTATGATTTTAGGCAGCCTCTCCGCTAACGTGTCGGGTTGTGTTCCTGTCTTGCTTGTTCTTTGGCATAGGTTGCTGTTCGTTGAGTGGAGCTGGGTCATAGTGTTGAGATGGTGATCTCTGGGAGCGCTTTCACCGTTTGATATTATGTGGAGCAGGGAGGTCTCTGGTGGACCAATGTTCTGAACTCAGCTCTCCCACCTCAGAGGCACAGACCTGATACCTGCCCCAAGCACCAAGACCCTGTCAGCCACACAGCTCAGAAGAAAAGGGAGATAAAAAGAAAGAAAGTAAGAGAGAAAAAAGTAAAATAAAATAAAGGTATTAAAATAAAGAATTAAAATTATTAAAAATTAAAAAGTAATAAAAATAAAAAGAAAGAGAGAGCACTCAAACCAAAAAACAAATCCAGGAATGATAACAAGAGCTAAAAACTATCCAAAAAACAAACAAACAAAAACAGACGGACAGAACCATAGGACAAATGGTGAAAGCAAAGCTGTACAGACAAAATCGAACAAAGAAGCATACATATACACACTCAGAAAAAGAGAAAAAGGGAAAAAAATATATGTATCTTTTGGGAAGTCTGAGGTCTTCTGCCAGCGTTCAGTAGGTGTTCTGTAGGAGTTGTTCCACATGTAGATGTATTTCTGATGTATTTTGGGGGAGGAAGGTGATCTCCTCATCTTACTCCTCCATCATCTTGAAGGTTTCCCCAGATGGTGTAAATTAAATGAGAAATATGTACCACAGACTTACTGAGCTTGATAAGGAAGAGTAAGTTCTCTTTCAGGGAACTCAGTTATCTAGGTCCCTAATCATTATGCTAACTGTTGAAGGTACACCTTTGAGTTAGCCTTTATACTCATTAGTAATAGTTTGGGTAATAATGTATGTTGTGATATGTTAAAGAGTTTCTGCTTCTTCAGAAGTGAATTGCTGAATTCTGCTCTTCCAGCAGGGTCTGTGACATTCTGTGCAGTTCCTGACTTTCACACAGTGCCATATTCTAAACTAGAATAGATGAACGTGTTTACTATTTAGGTTAAACCTAAAGAGGAAAGAAAAGAAAACACTTTCCCAGCTTATCCAAAAGAGCAAAAACTTTTGCAGCCACTATTGTTATGTGTGAGCCATAGTAGTGCTCATTTCCGCACACTTGAAACTATGGGAACGCATCCCTTTATTTTGAAGCAACTGTTCTGTTTTAGGACAGTTTGCTTTTAATAACATTTGGATTTTATCAACGTTCATGGCTGCATACTTGAGAAGTCAAAAATCTTTGTACACATGTAGGTGATTGTTGTCATACTGAGTGCCAAAAGTTTCATTTGCATTAGGCAGTAAGAAATATTGAGAATATAATGGATTTCCCTTCACAAGGGTCCCAAAGCACAGAGGTTTATATTTCTAGCCTTTTGATAGAACTTGATCTCAGGAACATATTTAGGGAAGAGATGGAGATTTTAATCTCTCTGGATTGGTTTTCTTTATGCCAGTTATGTACTGCTGTGGTTCTAAAATGCTCATCTGTGGGCCAGCTACATCAGAATTAGCAGGGGAGCTTTATACAATTCCCCTAGAGATTCTAGTGTCATAAGTCTAGGGCAGGCCCCACACAATTTTTAAAAGCTTCCTAGTTAATTCCAATATGCAGCCTGACTTGTTAACTCTTAGCTGCTTATTCTAAAGTTAACTGGAGTTAAAGCTTAGGAGATCATTTTCTCCATGATGTTATTGGACTACATCTTTCAAAAGTCAAAACATCAATATTGATGAAAGAAACGAGTAAATGATAATATGTCACATTTAAAGGATTGATTTCAAAGGTAGTAGTCTTACTTTGGAGTCAGGAATGATAATAATGATAATGATAAACAGCAGCAACAACAAAAACAATAAACACTTCCCTAGCACTTGCTATTTGCCAAGTCCTGCTCTAGTCCCTTTAAGTATACTGTACTAGTCACTTAATCGTCATGGCAACTTTATGAGGTAGTTACCTTATTATTGCTATTTATAAATGAGTGGTACATACCTTGTCCAGAATCACCCAGCTAGTAGGTGCTGGAGCCAGGATTCAAACCCAGACCTTGAGGCTTAAGAAGCTGTGTTCCATCCACTGCATTTTTTTTTTTATCTTATGATTCTGTTTTGCTGATGAGCCCATATATATGATAGGAAGTCATACAGTAAGTTGTCTAAAACCAGGGACTTATAAGCAGACTCTGTATGGTACTGGCTAAATAATCACTTAGGTGAATTATTTACCCTCTCTGAGCCTTGGTTTCCTCATCTAAAAATAAATAAATAAATAAAGTTTAAAATATATTCCTTGGTCTTCCCTGGTGGTGCAGTGGTTGAGAGTCCGCCTGCTGATGCAGGGGACACGGGTTCGTGCCCCGGTCCGGGAAGATCCCACATGCCGCGGAGCGGCTGGGCCTGTGAGCCATGGCCGCTAAGCCTGCGTGTCCAGAGCCTGTGCTCCGCAACGGGAGAGGCCACAACAGTGAGAGGCCCGCGTACCGCAAAAAAAAACCAAAACACAAACATACATATATATATATATATATTCCATATAAGGTATTGTAAGAGTAAATTAAGGAATGTTTGCAAAATTTTGAGCACATGCATTTTACATAATAAACACCCAATAATTGGTAGATGTTGTTGTTATTATCATTATATTGTTGTATTATAAGTTTTGAGGCATGAAACAGTCAAGAAGCCTAAAAAATGAAAAATTCTGGCCAATGTGGCTATCTAAAATATCTTAGCATATTAGATTTTAGCAATTATAGGGCTGTATGAATAATTTAGCAAAGATTCTCAAGTGAGACAACAGAAGTCTGTAGTGGTGTGCAGAAATAATCTTGATGCACCAATTTAAAGCATCAGTATTTTTAAAGATTCTTATGGTTTGGATATTCCTCCTAGATGGTGTGTCATGAAGTCTGAGACCATAGATTCAAGCACCAGGGCACAGGTGGTCCATCCTAGGAACTCTTTGTTGCAAGGGAGCACCAGAAAGCCCTAGGAGAATTCAACAGGGTTGCACCATCCCCAAGAAAATTTTAGTGACCAGTGGTGAGAACTCACAGGGAACAGAGGACATATTTGAAGACTATGTATATAGCCTTTGGACAGCTCTTGGTGATAAGCTGAATAAGTCATCTTGGTCCTGAACAGTAAGGAAGAAAAAAAGTCACCAGGGCTTGACATCTTACTTACAAGGAGTTATTTTTTTTTTTTATTGCTGGTGCAACTGAGGAGTTGTGCACAGCATCATCACTTCAGTACCTATGGAAAGACTTCCTATCATATAAAGACGTCCTTATGATTTTGCTTCTACCCATGTACCTTCCTAATCCTACTTATTTCCCTTGTTATTCCCAGGATTGTTTATTACAGCAAAAGGTAATATTCTTCTCATTTGGACTTTGCAGTAGCCTCCCAGCAATCCTTCCTTACTTTTTCGTGTATATTGCTGTTTCTGTAGCTCCATTTGTTCCTTTTACTATTATCTTCCCAAACCTCTTTGACGATAATTGCCTACTGAATAATTAATATCTAGGTTGCCAATTCATGCTTTTGCTGATCTAGTGTTAGTTGTATCCCAGTGTTTCTGTACATATATACTGTGTTCCAGTCAGGTTGGACTGCATACTGTACTCTTGAACATTTTTCACCTCTTAGCTTTATTTTGTGGTTTTACTCCTGAACCTAGAGCATCCTTTTAAAATGATGATCATCTCTTAAGACACAATTAAGAGAATGTTTTTTTTCTTGGAGTCTTCAATACTTATTTAAGCAGAAATTATTATTCCTTTGGCTATAACTCTCCAAATTTGTCTTACTTCCTCTACTTTATGTTCCTGAAAGCCAATGAAAAATGATGGAAGCAGACAACTTTGAGTCTTCCTTGGATAACATTGACATAGTGGTTTGTATATAGACACTCAATAAATAGTTATTAAATGAATAGATTAATGTAAGAGCCAGTTAGTAAATTTTTGTGAAAAAGCAGTGTATACCGAAAACTTTATATAATTTTGAGTAATTTCATGGATTTGTCCAAAAAGTATATACTTTGTGTTAGGGTGACTTTTTAAAGCTTTGAGACTTATGAGCTTTTTCATATAGAAAGTGAGAAATCCACACATTTTTAAATGTAGAATGTGCATGAAATGATGATATAAAATTATTTTTATAGTAGCTTATTGTATAAGTATAAAAGATCTTCTCACGTTTTGATCATGTATTCCAAGTTCTAAATTAAATATGTATTACTGAATTATTATCAGAGAAAACAGAAAGACTATTTTTACTAAATTATACTTCTGGATTTTATTCCTTGTTTTTAAAAAATACATGAACAAGTATTTCAAGCACATAAATATTATTCTAAGCAAACTAGGGAGGAATTTACTTTGTCCTTAGTATTTACCACAATCATCAAGACTATTATATTAGTTATTTTTTACTGTAACGCTGCCACAAAACTTACTGGCTTTATAAAAAAACTATTTTATTTGTTCCCCATTCTGTTGGTTAGCACGTGGTTCTAGGATCAGCTGGTCAGTTCTTCTACTGGTTTTGCCCATATCATCTGGCACTCAGTTGGGCCTGGAAGGTTCAAGATGGCCTCAATCACACATCAGGAGGTTGATGCTGGTTTTAGTTTGTTCTCTTTTTTCGTGTGGTCTTTTACCATTAAGGATCTCCACATGACAGCATTGCCCTCCAAGACAACTAGTATGGAAGCTGAAGACTGCTTGAAGCCTAGGCTTGGAAGTCACAGAACATCACTTCTACTACATACTGTTGCTGAGAACAGATTATGAGGTTAGAGCAGATTCATGGGTGGAGAAATGGATTTTTCATTTTGATGAGAGGAGCAACAAAATCACATTGAGAAGGAACATGCATACAGACATGGGAGGAATTATTAGGCCCATCTTTGCAGACAATATGTAGCACAAGTTTTATGAATGTGATGTTAATAAATGTTATGGGTTAATCTTTAGTTCTCGTTTGTTTTCTCTGGAAAAGTCCACGGAACCCTGGTTGCTTCCAAAGTTTTTTGTTCTCTGATGACTATACTGTCCTTGGCTTAAATAGATTTTGTTGGGGAGATTTTAAAATAATACCTCTGTTCTGCCTACCCCACATCTCCCCACCCCCCCCCCCACAGAGAATCCTGTTTAATTCATCTGGCATGGGCTTAGTCATTAGCATTTTTTAAAAGCTTTCTATATTGTTCTAATAATGTGCAGCCAAGGTTTTGAACCATTACATTAGACGGTGTTCTCTTTGTACTACTCATTATCTGAATTTTAAAAAGTGGGCAATGCCTATCTTATATCAGAAATTAGGTAATTGACAAAAAGCAGTTTGTTGCCTTATTGATTTTCAAATTATCCCCCTTATTTAAAGCAAAATGAAGTACTAAAATAAATAAAATAGCCAATGCAAATAATTTTTTAAGGAAATCATAAGTGAAAGGCATTCAAAAATTAATATAATTATAAAATAATAATTACTTTTGAGAAGTATAACAGTTATAAGTGACAGTGGGCCAAGTTTTGCCTGTGGGCTCTTGTACACACTCTCCACCAATAATTGATATGGGAATCATGTTCATACCTCTGAGAAGAGACTTTAGACCAGTGGGTACTGAGTGATAGGCACCAAAAATCTGTGAAGGAAAATTGTTTGTATTGGGAGCTGAAAGAAAAGAGTTCAGCAGCTCTGCTGAAGAATGCAGAGTCACAGCATGTTAGAACTGAAAAGGCACAGAGGAATTATCTAGTTTGCCACTCTACGTGGTTCTTCTTTACCACCACTAGAATTGAGACTCACTGCCCTAAATAATCGCCTTGCATTCCAAATGAATGCTCTGGACCATTTCAGAAAACTTGCTATTCTCCATGGCCTGTAACTGAGGGGAGGCAGCATAGCATTCTGGAAAGAGAACCAGAAGTCCCAGTAGATTAAGATTTGAATTCTGGCTCCACTGATTGTTTAGCTGTGTAGTCTTGTACAAGTTAGTTAGTTCACCTGAGACTTGGTTTCTTCTATGTGTTTAGTGCCTCATCCACAAAAAGTAAGATTTAGATGGATAAGTACTACTGACATGTCTCTTCCTCTCCTTTTGTTATTCAGTTAGTAAAGATGTTTTTCCTTTTATTTAAAGATTAATAGCATGGTCAGTGGCTTTCAAAGTCATGGTCTTTAGTGGCTGGGCTTTCTAGATGACAGTTACCCTTTCTTATTTTACCTTAATTCTAAGAGTATATTTGTTTAAGATAATTATTTAAAATGTTATGTCATAATGTTAAATGAAAAACAAAGCAGGCTACACATGTATATTTACAGATAATTTGATAATAACCATGAAGAAAATTGGAAGAAAACATATCAAAATTTTACAAAGGTTTACAAAGATTTCTTTTTTTTCCAAATACATAAAATAAAAATTAATTGCTTCTGTAACATGAAGTAAACAACACATTCTTCCCCTTAAGTTAAATATATTCATTTGTCAAAGATAGCCACACTTCAAGACAGGTTTCTGCATTCATTTTGTGAAAAACTTGCTCTTTTCATAGTGACATTGAATCCACCTACAATTCTAAAGTTTTCTAAGCCAATCAACCCTGGTGTTGAATTTCTTATTCCTTTTCCTGAATTTTCTATCTAAATTTATAATATCATATAGCCAGTTGCCAAAGGTAGAAACATGGGAATCTTTCATGACTCCATTTTCTTCATTACCCATGTATTATTGGTTATCACACTCTTACACAATTGGTTATTAAATTTGATTCCTTCTATCTTTAAGCTATCTCTTTTCTTCTATTCCCACTGTTCAAGGCTCTAGTTCAAGCCCTTATTATCTTATTCTTGACTTACATCTAAAATATACCTGGTCACCGTAGTCTCTTACCTAAAAACCTATGAATCCCCATTTATGAAGGATAATGTCCAATCCCTAGCAGGACATTTGGTCCTGTCCAAAATATTCATTGAGAAACTTGGTCTACACCAAAAGGTCCTAGATATTTGGTCCTGTCCAAAACATTCTTTGAGACTTTTGGTCCACAATTCATTAAATAATACAAACATTTAACTTCATCAGAAGGTCCTTGAAATTGGTACTGACCAAATGTCCATTGAGACATTTGGTCCATGATTTTTTACATAATACACTTAACTTCATTAAAATTGTATTTATGTTATTTTATTGTGATTCATAATGAATTTTGCATTTCACAATTATTCTTGTTCTTCCTCGTCATAAAGTTTGGCAGAGTTGCTCTTAAGTTGATGAACAGTTACTCTCAAGTATATATCAATTTGATTATTGGCTTCATATTGATTAAATCTGTTAACAATTTCATTGATACAAATTTGATTTTGTCAGTATCATCGTGAAGTTTCTGGCCATATTTGAGTGTGACCACCAAGAACTTCAGTGATAACTTGTTTATTACTTTGCTGTTTGTCTTTTAACACTTCAATAAATCTCCAAATTGAAGGATGATGCTCTATCATCAGCTTGTGAAATTTGCTTTGTCAGCCTTTCACTGCATTGTTCATCCTTTGATTGCTGTTCAGTACGAATGTATAAACATTCCAAGTTTCTGGTAGAAATCTTGGAGCTTCTGGTCTTCTTTTGCCTCTGCCAAACCTTCCATGGACATACACTTTCTAAACATAATCCATTAGTTCTAAACAAAATCCATTAGGTCATCTAAATTTTCTTCTGTCTTCTCCATAATGTATTCATCAATTTCATTTACATGTTGCACAGGCACAAACAGAAGCCCAAATAACATGGATACACACTTACAGGTATTAATTTCCATTGTCATATACTTATCTTGTTAGACTCAAAGAAGATATTTTTTGGCCACAGTAATTATGAAAAGTGAAACAAACATCCCTTTACTTGTGCGCTGGATAGAAATAGTCGAATTACATTCATATTTGCCATCTCAAAATCCATCATGCATGATGAATGATTAATGTTGAGATTTCTTTTTTTTTTTTTTTGGGCCACTACCATACTGTCTTGATTACTGTAGCTTTGTAGTATAGTCTGAAGTCCAGGAGCCTGATTCCTCCAGCTCCATTTGTTTTTTGAATTTTTGAAATTTATTTATATTTTTATACAGCAGGTTCTTATTAGTTATCCATTTTATACATATTAGTATATATATATATATCAATCCCAATCTCCCAGTTCATCACACCACCACCACCACCACCCCAGCCACTATCCCCCTTTGGTGTCCATACGTTAGTTCTGTACATCTGTGTCTCAATTTCTGCCCTGCAAACCAGTTCATCTGTACCATTTTTCTAGGTTCCACATATATGCGTTAATATATGATATTTGTTTTTCTCTTTCTGACTTACTTCACCCTGTAGGACAGTCTCTAGATCCATCCACATCTCAACAAATGACCCAATATCGTTCCTTTTTATGGCTGAGTAATATTCATTGTACATATGTACCACATCTTCTTAATCCATTCGTCTGTGGATGGGCATTTAGGTTGCTTCCATGACCTGGCTATTGTAAACAGTGCTGCAATGAACATTGGGGTGCATGTGTCTTTTTGAACTATGGTTTTCTCTGGGTATATGCCCAGTAGTGGGATTGCTGGATCATATGGTAATTCTATTTTTAGTTTTTTAAGGAACCTCCATACTGTTCTCCATAGTGGCTGTATCAATTTACATTCCCACCAACAGTGCAAGAGAGTTCCATTTTCTCCACACCCTCTCCAACATTTTTTGTTTGCAGATTTTCTGATGATGCCCATTCTAACGGGGGTGAGGTGATACCTCATTGTAATTTTGATTTGCGTTTCTCTAATAAATAGTGATGCACAGCAGCTTTTCATGTGCTTCTTGGCCATCTGTATGTCCTCTTTGGAGACATGTCTATTTAGATCTTCTGCCCATTTTTGTATTGGGTTGTTTGTTTTATTAATATTGAGCTGCATGAGCAGTTTATATATTTTGGAGATTAATCCATTGTCCATTGATTTGTTTGCAAATATTTTTTCCCATTCTGAGGATTGTCTTTTCGTCTTCTTTGTAGTTTCCTTTGCTTTGCAAAAGTTTTTAAGTTTCATTAGGTCCCATTTGTTTATTTTTGTTTTTATTTCCATTACCCTAGGAGGTGGATCAGAAAAGATCTTCCTGTGATTTATGTCAGAGGGTTTTCTTCCTATGTTTTCCTCTAAGAGTTTTACAATGTCCGGTCTTACATTTAGGTCTCTAATCCATTTTGAGTTTATTTTTGTGTATGGTGTTAGGGAGTGTTCTAATTTCATTGTTTTACATGTAGCTGTCCAGTTTTCCCAGCACTGCTTATTGAAGAGACTGTCTTTTCTCCATTGTATAGCCTTGCCTCCTTTGTCATAGATTAGTTGACCATAGGTGTGTGGGTTTATCACTGGGCTTTCTATCCTGTTCCATTGATCTGTATTTCTGTTTTTGTGCCAGTATCATATTGTCCTGATTACTGTAGCTTTATAGTATAGTCTAAAGCCAGTGAGTCTGATTCCTCTAGCTCCGTTTTCTCCCCTCAAGATTGCTTTGTATATTTGGGGTCTTTTGTGTCTCCATACAAATTTTAAGATTTTTTGTTCTAGTTCTGTAAAAAATGCCATTGGTAATTTAATAGGGATTGCAGTGAATCTGTAGATTTCTTTGGGTAGTATAGTCATTTTCACAATATTGATTCTTCCAATTCAAGAACATAGAATATCTCTCCCATTTGTTGGTATCATCTTTTATTTCTTTCAACAGTGTCTTATAGTCTTCTGCGTACAGGTCTTTTGTCTCCCTAGGTAGGTTTATTACTAGGTATTTTATTCTTTTTGTTGCAGTGGTAAATGGGAGTGTTTCCTTAAATTCTCTTTCACATTTTTCACCTTTAGTGTATAGGAATGCAAGAGATTTCTGTGCATTAATTTTGTATCCTGCAACGTTACCACATTCATTGATTAGCTCTAGTAGTTTTCTGGTGGCATCTTTAGGATTCTCTGTGTATAGTATCATGCCATCTGCAAACAGTGACAGTTTTACTTCTTCTTTTTCAATTTATATTCCTTTTATTTCTTTTTCTTCCCTGATGGCCGTGGCTAGGAATTCCACAACTATTTTGAATAATAGTGGTGAGAGTGGACATCCTTATCTTGTTCCTGATGTTCGAGGAAATACTTTCAGTTTTTCACCCTTGAGAATGATGTTTGCTGTGGGTTTCTCATATATGGCCTTTATTATGTTGAGGTAGTTTCCCTCTATGCCTACTTTCTGGAGAGTTTTTATCATAAATGGGTGTTGAATTTTGTCAGAAGCTTTTTCTGCATCTATTGAGATGATCATATGTTTTTTATTCTTCAATTTGTTGATATGGTATATCACATTGATTGACTTGTGTATATTGAAGAACCCTTGCATCCCTGGGATGAATTCCACTTAATCATGGTGTATGAGCCTTTTAATGTGTTGTTGGATTCTGTTTGCTAGTATTTTGTTGAGGATTTTTGTATCTATGTTCATCAGTGATATTGGCCTGCAGTTTTCTTTTTTTATAGTATCTTTGTCTGGTTTTGGTATCAGGGTGATGGTGGCCTCATAGAATGAGTTTGGGAGTGTTCCTTCCTCTGCAATTTTTTGGAAGAGTTTGAGAATGATGGGAGTTAGCTCTTCTCTAAATGTTTGATAGAATTCACCTGTGAAGCCATCTGGTCCTGGACTTCTGTTTGTTGGAAAATTTTTAATCACAGTTTCAATTTCATTATTTGTGATTGGCCTGTTCATATTTTCTATTTCTTCCTGGTTCAGTCTTGGAAGGTTATACCTTTCTAAAAATTTGTCCATTTCTTCCAGATTGTCCATTTTATTGGCATATAGTCGTTTGTAGTAATCTCTTATAATCCTTTGTATTTCTGCAGTGTCTGTTGTAACTTCTCCTTTTTCATTTCTACTTTTATTGATTTGAGTCCTCTCCCTCATTTTCTTGATGAGTCTGGCTAATAGTTTATCAATTTTGTTTATCTTCTCAAAGAACCAGCTTTTAGTTTTATTGATATTTGCTATTGTTTTCTTTGTTTCTATTTCATTTATTTCTCCTCTGATCTTTACGATTTCTTTCCTTCTACTAACTTTGGGTTTTGTTGGTTCTTCTTTCTCTAGTGCCCTTACCTGTAATGTTAGAATGTGTATTTGAGATTTTTCTTGTTTCTTGAGGTAGGCTTGTATAGCTATAAACTTCCCTCTTAGAACTGCTTTTGCTGCATCCCATATGTTTTGGATCATTGTGTTTTCATTGTCATTTGTCTCTAGGTATTTTTTGATTTCCTCTTTGATTTCTTCAGTGATCTCTTGGTTATTTAGTAACATATTGTTTAGCCTCCATGTGTTTGTGCTTTTTACGTTTTTTTCCCTGTAATTGATTTCTAATTTCATAGTGTTGTGGTCAGAAAGGATGCATGATATGATTTCAATATTCTTAAATTTACTGCGGATTGATTTGTGACCAAAGATATGATCTATCCTTGAGAATGTTCTGTGCTCACTTGAGAAGAAAGTGTAATCTGCTGTTTTAGGATAGAATGTCCTATAAATATCAATTAAATCTATGTGGTTTATTGTGTCATTTAATGCTTGTGTTTCCTTATTAATTTTCTGTTTGGATGATCTGTCCATTGGTGTAAGTGAGGTGTTAAACTCCCCCACTATTATTGTGTTACTGTCGATTTCCTCTTTTATAGCTGTTAGCAGTTGCATTATGTATTGAGGTTCTCCTATGTTGGGTGCATATATATTTATAATTGTTTTAGCGTCTTCTTGGATTGATCCCTTCATCATTATGTAGTGTCCTTCCTTTTCTCTTGTAACATTCTTTATTTTAAAGTCTCTTTTATCTGATATGAGTATTGCTACTCCAGCTTTCTTTTGATTTCCATTTGCATGGAATATCATTTTCCATCCCCGCACTTTCAGTCTGAATGTGTCTCTAGGTATGAAGTGGGTCTCTTGTCGACAGCATATATATGGGTCTTGTTTTTGTATCCATTCAGCAAGCCTGTGTCTTTTGGTTGGAGTATTTAATCCATTCACGTTTAAGGTAATTATCAATATGTAAGGTCCTATGACCATTTTCTTAATTGTTTTGGGTTTGTTTTTGTAGGCACTTTTCTTCTCTTGTGTTTCCCACTTAGAGAAGTTCCTTTAGCAGTCTTTGTAGAGCTGGTTTGTGGTGCTGAATTCTCTTAGCTTTTGCTTGTATGTAAAGCTTTTGATTTCTCCATCGAATCTGAATGAGAGCCTTGCCTGGTAGAGTAATCTTAGTGGTAGGTTCTTCCCTTTCATCACTTTAAGTATATCATGCCACTCCCTTCTGGCTTGTAGAGTTTCTGCTGAGAAGTCAGCTGTTAACCGTATGGGAGTTCCCTTTTTATATCTTGTTTTTCCCTTACTGCTTTCAGTAATTTTTCTTTGTCTTTAATTTTTGCCAATTTGATTACTATGTGTCTTGGCGTGTTTCTCCTTGGATTTATCCTTTATGGGACTCTCTGTGCTTCCTGGACTTGGGTGGCTATTTCCTTTCACGTGTTAGGGAAGTTTTCTACTATAATCACTTCAAATATTTTCTTGGGTCCTTTCTCTCTCTCTTCTCCTTCTGGGACCCCTATAATGCATATGTTGTGGTGTTTAATGTTGTCCCAGTGGTCTCTTAGGCTGTGTTCATTTCTTTTCATTCTTTATTTTTTATTCCATTCCACAGCAGTGAATTCCACCATTCTGTCTTCCAGGTCACTTATCCGTTCTTCTGCCTCAGTTATTCTGCTGTTGATTCCTTCTAGTGTAGTTTTCATTTCAGTTATTGTATTGTTCATCTGTTTGTTCGTTCTTTAATTCTTCTAGGTCTTTGTTAAACATTTCTTGCATCTTCTTGATCTTTGCTTCCATTCTTTTTCTGAGGTCCTGAATCATCTTCACTATCATTACTCTGAATTCTTTTTCTGGTTGGTTGCCTCTCTCCACTTCATTTAGTTGTTTTTCTGGGGTTTTGTCTTGTTCCTTCATCTGGTACATAGCCCTCTGCCTTTTCATCTTGTCTATCTCTCTGTGAATGTGGTTTTTGTTCCACAGGCTGCAAGATTGTAGTTCTTCTTGCTTCTGCTGTCTGCCCTCTAGTGGATGAGGCTATCTAAGAGTCTTGTGCAAGTTTCTTGATGGGAGGGACTGGTGGTGGGTAGAGCTGACTGTTGCTCTGGAAGGCAGAACTCAGTAGAACTTTAATCTGCTTGTCTGCTGATGGGTTGGGTTGTGTTCCCTCCTTGTTGGTTGTTTGGCCTCAGGCGACCCAACACTGGAGCCTACCTGGGCTCTTTGGTGGGGTTAATGGCAGACTCTGAGAGGGCTCACACCAAGGAGTACTTCCCAGAACTTCTGCTGCCAGTGTCCTTGTTCCCACGGTGAGCCACAGCCACCCCCGCCTCTGCAGGATACCCTCCAACACTAGCAGGTAGGCCTGGTTCAGTCTCCTATGGGGTCACTGCTCCTTCCCCTGGGTCCCAATGAGCACACTACTTTGTGTTTGCCCTCCAAGAGTGGAGTCTCTGTTTCACCCAGTCCTGTCGAAGTCCTGCAGTCAAGTCCCGCTAGACTTCAAAGTCTGGTTCTCTCGTAATTCCTCCTCCTGTTGCCGGACCCCCAGATTGGGAAGCCTGATGTAGGGCTCTGACCCTTCACTCCAGTGGGTGGACTTCTGTGGTATAAGTGTTCTCCAGTTTGTGAGTCATCCACCCAGCAGTTATGGGATTTTATTTTAGTGTGACTGTGCCCCTCCTACTGTCTCATTGTGGCCTCTCCTTTGTCTTTGGATTTGGGATATCTTTTTTGGTGAGTTCCAGTGTCTTCTTGTTGATGAGTGTTGAGCAGTTAGTTGTGATTCTGGTGTTCTTGTAAGAGGGTGTGAGAGCATGTCCTTGTACTCCACCATCTTCTAACGTTGAGATTTCTTTTCCACGAAGATGCACATAGATTGTCAGGTAGGTAGGTAGGTAGATAGATAGATAGGTAGATCAGTCTGTGTCTTCTCACCTTTTCATTGTTAGTACATAAATCACTGGTATAGTATAACACAGCAGTACACTGTGCATAGTAAATAACTCAGTGAACTGTGTTGATGATGTCTTGAAGGTGCCATCACTAAATAATGTGGTATTGGCACTTAAATATTAAATATTGTCATACGTTATGTAAGTAAGAAATCGTTATTCACCTGGAGCACCAGAATCGTACATAAGAAATCATTCTCCACATCTGGTCACTTTATACTCCTCTGGAACTTAATTTCATGCAGTTAAGTTGGATTTGGAGTTCAATATCTGGTTTTAATTCTATTTACAGTTGACCCTGGAATGATATGGAGGTTAGGGGCACCAACCCCCACACAATCCAAAATCCAATTATAACTCTACAGTTGGCCCTCAGTATCCGTGCTTTGGCAGCTTGGATGGTGTGGAACTGTAGAACGTACTTATTGAAAATAAAACCCACATATAAGTGAGAATTTCCTATATTTTTTCCTTCCAGGAAGTTCTTTTTTTTTTTTTTTGACCTTTTTAAAAAAATTGAACTATAGTTAATTTACAGTGTTGTGTTAGTTTCAGGTGTAAAGCCAAGTGATTCAGTTATATATGTATTATTTTTCAGATTCTTTTCCATTTTAGCTTGTTAGAAGATACAGAATATTGATTTCTGTGCTATACAGTAGGTCCTTCTTGATTATTTTATATATAGCAGTGTGTACATGTTAATCCCAAACTCCTAATTTGTCTCTCCCCCCACCACTATCCCCATGGTAATCATTACTTGGTTTTCTATATCTGTGAGTCTGTTTCTACTTTGTAAATAAGTTCATTTGTATCATTTTTCTAGATTCCACATACAAGTTATATCATTATTTGTGTGTCTCAGTTCAGTTAATATGGTAATCTCTAGGTCCAGCCACGTTGCTGCAGATGACATTATTTCATTTTTTTATGGCTGAGTAATAGTCCATTGTATATATATACCACATGTTCTTTATCCATTCCTCTGTCAGTGGACATTTAGGTTGCTTCTATGTCTTGGCTATTGTAAGTAGTGCTTCTATGAACACTGGGGTCTTTGTATTGTTTTTAATTAGAGTTTTCTCCACATATATGCCCAGGAGTGAGATTGCTGGATCATATGGTAACTCTATTTTTAGTTTTTTAAGGAACCTCCATACTGTTGTCCATAGTGGCTGCACGAATTTCCATTCCCACCAACAGTATAGGAGGGTTCTGTTTTCTCCATACCCTCTCCAGCATTTACTATTGTAGACTTTTTTAATGATAGCTATTCTGACCAGTGTGAGGTGATATCTCATTGTAGTTTTGATATGCATTTCTCTAATAATTAGCAATATTGAGCATGCTTTCATGTGCCTTTTGGCCATCTGTATGTCTTCTTTTGAGAAATTTCTATTTAGGTCTTCTGCCCATTTTTTTAAGTTGTATAAACTGTATATTTTAGAAATTAATTCCTTGTTGGTCACATTGTTAGCAAATATTTTCTCCCATTCTGTGGGTTGTCTTTTCATTTTGTTTATGGTTTCCTTTGCTGTATAAAAGATTTTGTGTTTAATTAGTTTCCCATTTGTTTAATTTAGTTTTTCTTTCCATTACTCTAGTAGATGGCTCAGAAAAGATATTGCTGCGATTTATGTCCAGGACTGTTCTGCCTATGTTTTCCTCTAAGAGTTTTATATTATCCAGTCTTACATTTAGGTCTTTAATCCGTTTTGAGTTTATTTTTGTGTATGGTGTTAAAGAATGTTCTAGTTTCATTCTTTGATGTGTAGCTGTCCAGTTTTCCCAGGACCATTTATTGAAGAGACTGTCTTTCCTCCATTGTATAGTCTTGCCTCCTTTTTTTGTAGATTAATTGACCATAGGTGGGTGGGTTTATTTTTGGGCTTTCTATCCTGTTCCATTGATCTATATTTCTGTTTTTTTGACAGTACCATACTGTTTTGATTGCTGTTGCTTTGTAGTATAGTCTGAAGTCAGGGAGCATGATTTCTCCAGCTCTGTTCTTCTTTCTCAAGATTATCATGGCTATTCATGGTATTTTGTGCTTCCGTACAGTTTTTAAAAGTTTTGTTCTAGTCTGTAAACAAATGCCATTGGTAATTTGATAGGGATTGCATTGAATATGTGAATTGCCTTGGATACTATGGTCATTTTAACAATATTGATTCTTCCAGTCCAGGAACATGGTATATCTTTCCATCTTTTTCTTTCATCTTCAATTTCTTTATACAGTTTTTCAGAATACAGGTTTTTTGCCCCCTTAGATAGGTTTAGTCCTAAGTATTTTATTCTTTTTGATGTGATGGTAAATGGGACTCTTTCCTTAATTTCTCTTCCTGATATTTTGTTGTTAGTGTGTAGAAATGCAGCAGATTTTTGTATAGTAATTTTGTATCCTGCAACTTTACAGAATTCATAGGTAAACTCTGGTAGATTTCTGTAAATATCTTTAAGATTTTCTATGTGTATCATCATGTCATCTGCAAACAGTGACAGTTTTACTTCCTCCTTTTCAATTTGGATTCATTTTATTTCTTTTTCTTTTCTAATTGCTGTGGCTAGGACTTCCAAAACTAAGTTGAGTAAAAGTGGCCAGAGTGGATGTCCTTGTCTTATTCCTGATCTTAGAAGAAATCTTTTTACATTTTCACTGTTGGATATGATGTTACTTGTAGGTTTGTCATATGGCCTTTATCATGTTGAGATATGTTCCTGCCATGCCCACTTTCTGAAGAGTTTTTATCATAAACGGACATTGAATTTTATCAAAACCCTTTTATGCATTTATGGAGATGATCATATAGTTTTAATTCTTTTATTTGTTAATGTGGTGTATCACATTGATTGATTTGCAGATATTGAAAAATCCTTGCATCCATGGAATAAATCCTACTTAGTCATGGTGTATCATCCTTTTAATATATTGTTGGAGTTGGTTTGCTAGTATTTTGTTGAGGATTTTTGCATCTATTTTCATCATTGATATTGGCCTGTATTTTTTTAAGTGTGTGTGTGATATCCTTGTCTGGCTTTGGTATCGGGGTGATGGTGGCATCATAGAATGAGTTTGGGAATGCTCCTTCCTCTGCAGTTTTTGGGAAGATTTTCAGAAGGATAGGTGTTAAGTCTTCTCTAAATGTTTGATAGAACTTGCCTGTGAAGCCATCTGGTCCTGGACTTTTGTTTGTTGGAAGTTTCTTAATCACAGTTTTAATTTCAGTACTTGTGATTGGTCTGTTCCTGTTTTCTATTTTTTCCTGGTTCAGTCTTAGGAGATTGTACTTTTCTAAGAATTTGCTCATTTCTTCTAGGTTGCCCATTTTATTGGCATATAGCTGCTTGTAGTAGTTTCTCATGATCCTTCGTATTTCTGTGGTGCCCATTGTAACTTCTTCTTTTCCATTTCTAATTTTATTGATTTGAGCCCTCTCCCTTTTTTCTTGATGAGTTTGGCTAACGGTTTATCAATTTTATTTCTTTTCAAAGAACCAGCTTTTAGTTTCATTGATCTTTTCTGTTGTTTCTTTGCCTTTATTCCATTTATTTCTGCTCTGATCTTTATGATTTCTTTCCTTCTACTAACTTAGGGTTTTGTTTGTTCTTTTTTCTCTAGTTGCTTCAGGTGTAAGGTTAGGTTGTTTATTTGAGATTTTTCTTATTTCCTGAGGTAAGCTTGTATTGCTTTAAAATTCCTTCTTAGAACCACTTTTGCTGTGTCCCATAGGTTATGGATTGTCATGTTTTCATTTTCATTTTTCTCTAAGAATGTTTCTATTTCTTCTTTGATTTCTTCAGTGATCCATTGGTTGTTTAGTAGCATATTGTTTAGCCTCCATGTGTTTGTGTTTTTGCAGTTTTTTTTCCCTGTAGTTGATCTCTAACCTCATAGTATTGTGGTCAGAAAAGATGGTTGATGTGATTTCACTTTTCTTAAATTTACTGAGGCTTGCTTTGTGACCCAGCATGTGACCTATCCTAGAGAACATTTCATGTATATTCTGCTGCTTTCAGATGGAATGCTCTGTAAATATCAATTAAGTCCATCTGGTTTGATGTGTCATTTAAGGCCTGTGTTTCCTTATTGATACTGTCTGGATGATCTGTCCATTGATGTAAGTGGGGTGTTAATGTCCCCCACTATTATTTTTGTTACTATCAATTTCTCCTTTTATCTCTGTTAAAATTTGCTTTACGTATTGAGGTACTTCTATGTTGGATGCATATATATTTACAATTGTTATATCTTTTTCTTGGATTGGTCTTTTGATCATTATGTAGTGTCCTTCTTTGTCTCTTGTGGCAGTCTTTATTTTAAAGTGTATTTTGTCTGATAGAAGTGTTACTACTCAGTTTTCTTTTGATTTTCATTTTCATGGGATACCTTTTTCCATCCCCTCACTTTCAGTCTACAGATGTTTCTAGATCTAAAGTGAGTCTCTCATAGGCATTATATACGAGTCCTCTTTTTGTATCCATTCACCCAGTCTGTCTTTTGGTTGCAGCCTTAGTCCATTTACTTTTAAGGTAATTAATGATATGTATGTCCCTCTTGCCATTTTGTTAATGTTCTGGATTTGGTTTTGTATCTTTTTCCCCTTTCTTTTGTTCTCTTCTCTTGTTATTTGATGACTAACTTCACTGTTATGTTTGGATTCCTTTTACTTTTTTTGCATATATATTATTGATTTTTGTTTTGTGGTTACCATGAGGTTTTTATATAGCAGTTCATATGTACATGTGCTTGTTTTAAGTTGCTGATCTCTTAATTTAAAATGCATTTTAGATACCGTGCATTTGTACTCTCCTCCCCTCACAATTAGTGTTTTTGATATTATATTTTACATCTGTTTTGTGTGTCCCTTAACTGTTTAGTGTGAATACAGATGATTTTGCTACTTTTGGCTTTTAACCTTCTTAGTTTTGTGTGTGGATGTTTTCCTATCCTTATTGTGTATTTGCCTTTACCAGTGAGCTTTTCCATTTTGTAATTTTCTTGTTTCTAGTTGTTGCCTTTTCTTTTCTGCCTATAGAAGTTCCTTTAGCATTTGTGCTGCTTTGGTGGTGCTGAATTCTTTTAGCTTTTGCTTGTGTGTAAAACTTTTGATTTCCGCATCATAATCCAAATGAGAGCCTTGCTGGGTAGAGTATTCTTGGTTGTAGGTTTTCCTCTTTTGTTGCTTTAAGTATATTGTGCCACTCCCTTCTGGCTTGCAGAGTTTTTGCTGAAAAATCAGCTGATAGCTTTATGGGAGTTTCCCTGTATGTTACTTGCTACTTTTCCCTTGTTGCTTGTAACATTCTCTCTTTATCTTTATTTTTTGTCATTTTGATTACAGTGTATCTTGGTGTGTTCCTCTGTGGGTTAGTCTTGTATGGGACTCTGCACTTCCTGGACTTGAGTGACTGTTTCCTTTCCCAGGTTAGGGAAATTCTCAGCTATTTCTCTTCAGATATTTTCTCAGGCCCTTTCTCTCTCTCTCCTCATTCTGGGACCCCTATAATGCAAATACTAACGTGTTTAATGTTGTCTCAGAGGTCTCTTAAACTGTCCTGATTCCTTTTCATTCTTTTTTCTGCTCAGTGGCAGTGATTTCCACTACTCTGTCACCTCATTTTGTGTAAATTGCTATTTGTATTTTTATGTATGTGGTAGGTTAGTTACGTTTCTCAACCTTGAAGAAATGGCCCTCTGTAGGAGATATCCTATGCATCCCAGCAGTACACTCCCCTCTTGTCACCCAAGGGACAGGGACCAGCTGGTCCCAGGGTATTATGTGGCCTGTGTTTGCAGACTCGATCTGCAGGCTTTGGGAATGTAGTTTTCTTACTTCTGGTGGGTGTCTGCTTCCTGGTGGGTGAGGCTGGTCTAGAGCAGGGGTCCCCAGCCCCCAGGACACAGACTGATACCGGTCCATGGCCTGTTAGGAACTGGGCCATACAGCAGGAGGTGAGTGGCAGGCGAGCAAGCAAAGCTCCATCTGTATTTACACCTGCTCCGCATAGCTTGCATTACTGCCTGAGCTCCACTTCCTGTCAGATCAGCAGCGACATTAGATTTTCATAGGAGCATGAACCCTACAGTGAACTGTGTGTGCAAGGGATCTAGGTTGTATACCCATGATGAGAATCTAATGCCTGATGATCTGAGGTGGAGCTGAGGTGCGGTGATGCTAGTGCTGGGGAGAGGCTGCAAATACAGATTATCATTAGCAGAGTGGTTTGACTGCACAGAGACCATAATAAATCAATTGCTTGCAGACTCATATCAAAACCCTATCAGTGAGTGGCAGGTGATAATTAAGCTGCATCTGGTGGCAGGCTTTAAGTCAGAATCTGACACTTATTTTAGTCCGCATGTGGCCCACCCATTATTTTATTTACCACTTCTGTCCGCACCTCTTTCCCGCACTGCGTACTTGTCTCAGTCACAGTTTTGGTTAGCCCACAAGCTAAACCCTAGCCAAAATGAGTAAAAAACAAACATCGCTGGAAAGCTTCTTTGAAAAGAGGGAAAGACCCAATGATGAGACAGCAGAAGACTCTAAGACTGCCAACAAAAAGAAAGCTGCATTTAAAAGAAAATGCAAAGCGTCCTACTTAAATTACAGGTTCATTGCAACAGGTGATTCACATTCTCCAAGCCCACTTTGTAGAATATTGGCAACCGGCTATCCACCAAAGCCATGAAACCTTCAAAACTGCTTCGCCACGCGGAGAGCATTAAAAAACAAGCCTTTGGAGTTTTTCAAAAGAAAAAAACGTGAATACGAAGAACAGAAGCACTTATTGAAGGCCAACACTTCATCTGTGTGTCTGCACTGAGAGCATGATTCTTAGTGGCTAACTGCATTGTTAAAGCTAAGAAGCCCTTTACTGTTGGTGAATAGTTGATCCTGCCTGCTGCTAAGTACATTTGTCATGAACTTTTAGGAGAGGCTGCAGTTCAAAAGGTGACACGTGTTCCTCTATCAGCTAGCACCACAATTAGACAAACTGATGAAATAAGAGGATGCTGAGGCACAATTGTTAGAGAAGATTAATGAGTCTCCGTGGTACACAATCCAGGTTGACAAGTCTACCAGTGTTGACAACAAGGACACAATGCTTGTTTTTGTGAGATATATTTTTCAGGAGGATGTGCATGAGGATATATTATGTACACTTTTGTTACCAGCCAGCACCACAGCTGCAGAATTATTCAAGCCTTTGAATGATTACATATCAGCAAAACTGAATTGATCATTTTGTGTTGGCATATGCACAGACAGAGCAGCTTCCATGACTGGATGGCTTTCTGGTTTCACTACTTAGGTCAAAGAGGTTGCTTCTGAATGTGGGTCTACACACTGTCATTCATAGAGAAATGCTGCTATCCAAAAAATGTCACCTGAACTTAAGAACGTTTTGTAGGATGTGATTAACATTATCAACCACATTAAAGTACATGCCTTTAACTCATGTCTGTTTGCACACCTCTGTGAGGAGATGGACATAGAGCACACACGTCTTCTCTTATACACAGAAGTGAGATGGCTTTCTAAAGGTAGATCACTGGCCAGAGTTTTGAGTTACGAGAGCCGCTCCAGGGATTTCTTTTAGAAAAACAGTCACCACTGGCAGCACATTTCAGTGACACAGAATGGGTCGTAAAACTTGCTTACTTGTGTGACATAGTCAACCTGCTCAATGAACTCAGTCTGTCGCTTCAGGGGAGAAGGACAACTGTGTTCAAGTCAGCAGATAAAGTGATGGCATTCAAAGCCAAACTGGAATTATGGGGGCGATGAGTGAACATTGGGATTTTTGACATGTTTCATACATTAGCAGAGATTTTGAAAGAGACTGCGCCAGGACCACCTTTCTCCCAGCTGGTGCGTGGTCACCTATCTCAGCTTTGAAAAGAGTTTGGGCATTACTTCCCAACCACGAAAGACCCCCGAACTGGGAAGGAATGGATCCGCGACCCGTTTGTGAATAAGCCAGGTGAATCAACTTTGTCCGAGCTAGAAGAGGATCAACTGCTTGAGATCACAAATGATGGTGGCCTTAAAGTGTGTTCGAGACAACTTCAAATCTCCATGCGTTTTAGATTAAAGTGAAGGTGGAATATCCTGAGATTGCCACAAAAGCACTGAAAAGCCTGCTTCCATTTCCAACATTCTGTCTTTGTGAAGCAGGGTTTTCTGCAGTGACAGCAACCAAAATGAGATTACGGAGTAGACTGGACATAAGCAACACACTTTGGGTCACTGTCTCCCATCACCCCCGGATGGGACCATCTAGTTGCAGGAAAACAAGCTCAGGGCTCCACTGATTCTGCATTATGGTGAGTTGTATAATTATTTCATTACATATTACAATGTAATAATAATAGAAATAAAGTGCACAATAAATGTAATGCACTTGAATCATCCTGAAACCATCCCCCCATTTCCGGTCCATGAAAAAATTGTCTTCCATGAAACCGGTCCCTGGTGCCAAAAAGGTTGGGGACTGCTGGTCTAGAGTCTTGTGCAGGCTTTCTGGTGGGAGGGACCAGTGTCTGTGCACTGGCGGGTGGAGTTGGGTTTTGACCCTCTGGTGAGCAGGGCCTTATCAAGGGGTGTGTTTATTGGGCAGCTGTGTGCTCAGGAAGACTTTAAGCAGCCTCTCTGCTGATGGGTGGGGCTGTGTTCCCGCCTTGTCGGTTGTTTGGCCTGAGGTATCCCAACATTGGAGCCTATGGGCTGTTAGGTAGGGCCAGGTCTTGGTGCCAAGATGTCAGCTTCCAGGAGAGGTCACACAGATGAATGCTCCCCGATATGTTTGCCACCAGTGTCTATGTCCCCAGGGTGAGCCACAGCCACCCCCTCCCACCCCCTGGAGACCCTCCAAGACCAGAAGGTAGGTCTGTCTCAGTCTCCTATCAAATTACTGCTTTTGCCCTTGGTCCTGGCATATGTGAGAGTTTCTGTGCACCCTTGTAAGATTGGATTCTCTATTTCCCCTAATCCTGTGGAGCTCCTGCAATCAAGCCTTGCTGGTCATCAAAGCCAAATGCTCTGGGGACTCCTCTTCCTGGTGTTGACCTCTGGGCTTGGGAGCCTGACGTGGGGCTCAGAACTCTTACTCCTGTGGCAGAACCTCTGAAATATAATTATTCTCCAGTTTGTGGGTCACCCACCCAGGTGATATGGATTTGATTATATCACAAGTCTGCCCCCTCGTAACTGTCTTGTTTTGGTTCCTTCTTTATGTCTTTAGTTATAGAAGGTCTTTTCTGGTAGGTTCCAGACTTTTTCATCAATGGTTGCTGTGCAGTTGTGATTTTGGTGTGCTTGTGAGAGTAGGTGAGCTTAGGGTCCTTCTACACCTCCATCTTGGCCATTCCTCCTGAGAATTTTAAATTAAAGATGTCATATTGCCAAGGAACAGAAGAGGGGTTATCTATTTATTTCTTTTGTAGCTGTCTGACTAGTGGTCTCTGCTTTTCTGGTTGGGAAAACCTTTCTTATGTCTTATGGATCTGACATCTGGCCAATAGGAAGGATCAGCCAATAGGTAGGCACTGAGGAGGGCATGGTGGTCTATGTGGATTGGCAGGTAAGTGTGGGAATCACATCCCCTAAGACTTCTCCAAATAGCAACAGACCAGGATTGTGCCTTTATAGGACAGCAGTTCAAGGGAAACATTACCCATTAACCCTGCGTGATGGGATAGTTGTAAGGGTGTTAATTGGTTGCCTGGTGTCTCCTCATGGTGCTCTTACATTCCACTGCTATGTGGTAGGAAAGCCACACATTTCTCACTCCTCCAGAAAAACCAAGATGCTTTGTAAAGTGTTTACATCTATGTGTTTACCACCCATTTTACATAGTGGCTTAACCAAGCCTCTCCTTTCAAACTCTGCTCTTACTTAACAACCCAGCCACATCCAACCAAATGCCCAGTGACATATTAACACACCATATATGGCAAGATCCCATCCTCCACTTGTCATCCTCTGTGCATTTCTCTAACTGTAGGACTCATCATTGGTATGCATAGTTAATATTAATCCCACTCTTCTTCAAGATTTGAATTCCAGTCCATGTACTTAACCCCGTGTGCCATTACCAGCTAGGCTACGAAGGCAAGAAGTGTTATTATGGACACAACACAATCATTGGACCAATAAAACATTATAGTACTTTTTTATGTATTAATCCTGTAAACCAAAAATATAAATAAACATTATGGCCTATGTGAACCCAGGGACATTTTCTAAGTGTGGACGTTTGTGACCATACGAAATGTCAAGGACTGTTTGGCATGGACAATATGCCCATGGACACTTTTGATAAGACCAAATTTCAAGGACCTTTTGGTGTGGACCAAATGTCTCAGTAGAGGTTTTGGACAGGACCAAATGTCTGCTAATCATCCAAACTCATTCACAGTTTATTCCCACCCTACATTTCCTTTTTCACCTTCCTCCATTCCATCTCTGTCAACCCTCACTGTTGTCTCTCTTTGGTCCAGGTTTCTCTCAGTTCCTTGAAAATGATAATTTACTTTCATGCATCTGTAACTAGTTTTGACTCTCTACATTCTCCATTGAGGAACTTATTCATCATTCAAGATTGAGTTTAAATATTAATCTTTGATCAACTCACTCAGGCAAATTTAGCTGCTTCCCTGTCTTCTAAGCTCTTTATAAGCACCTTGATTATGACATGTAACCCATTAAGATTTGTGTGCATGTTCTGTCTAGACTGTGAGCCTCTAAAAGGCAGGACCTATGTGTCTTTCATCTTAATACTTCATAGGTTAAGCATATTATAGGCAGTTATTAATTGTTGAATGTGATATAAAGTTGATTCTAATTTCTTCCTCCTTTTTCATGACTGAGTTGGAATAGTTTGTTAAAGATCATTCATGAACCTTAAATGCTTAATTATAAATGAAAAATAACAGCTGAAAACAAGTATAATTGAGTCTTTGTATATTGGAGTGAGAGGGAGAGCCTTCTCAAATGCAATATTTACTTTTAGTTTTATTATAAAAATTTTTACATAATGAAGTTCTTTACTTCAAAGCCACTATTAAGACTTAGAATGGTACTTGTACTACTAATAATAATTTTGTCTTTTACTACATTCAAACCCTAAATTCTGAAACTACTGCTTATTAGCTGTGCAGTTAAAGAGAGAAGAGTGCTAGGCACTTTGCATATATTATTTCTAATTTTCATAATAACCCTATCATGTAGATATGCTTATTTTATAGACGAGGAAACAGGTTCAGAGAGGTGAATTAGTTTAGTCCAAATCATGAAGCAGGTAGATAGTTGTGTTCAGATGAAAGAAACCTTTTGTTAATGTTTTCAAATGAATAATCACAAAAAGGAAATGTATAATTCAATATGTTGCAATTGAATAATGCTTTTTAACTATGACATGTTAAAAAGATTGTTATTGACAGTCTACAAATAAGCCATCAAAGTACTTCCTAAATAATAGTCTATAAAAGAAAATTTTATCTGTAGCTTCATTATCAATTTTTTGTTTTAATTGAGCCATTACTCCCCCACAGGTACAGTTGGCACTTACCAGCGCAATTCTGTTTAGGTTAGTGCCAGTCAGTCTCATTTAGCAGGGATCTGTCATTCTTCTCCTGACTGCTAGTGTCTTTCTTTGAGTCACTCATATTTGGACTCAAAAGAAGATGCTTATGTGTAGCTTTAAGTTTTTCTTTTTAAGGGTACTTTCTCACACTCGCATTTCTTTACTTATGGATCAATACCTATATGTAAAAGTTCTTGATTGTCTGCATACACACATACACACACACACACACACACACACACTACTCAACCAAACAAACATATATATACCAACCATATATATGTATGTATGTGTATATATATATATATATATATATACACACACCACATCTTTCTCTATCTGTTCTATTTATCTATTTTTCTGTTCATGGATACTTAGGTCACTACCATATCTTGGCTATTGTGAATAATACTGCTGTGAACATTGGGGTGCATATATATTTTTGAACAATTGTTTTCATTTTCTTCGGATAAATACCTAGGAGCAGCATTGCTGGATTGGATGGTAGTTCTAGTTTTAATTTTTTGAGGAACCTCCATTATGTTTTTCACAGTGGCTGTACCAATTTACATTTCCACCAGTGCATGAGGGTTCCCTTTAATCCACATCCTCACCAACACTTCCTGTTTCTTACCTTTTTGATGATAGCCATTCTGACAAGTATGAATTGATATCTCAGTGTTCATATGATTTGCATTTCCCTGATAATTAGTGATGTTGAGAATCTTTTCATGTGCCTGTTAGGCCATCTGTATGTTCTCTTTGGAGAAATGCCTGGTGAGGTCCTCTGCCCTTTTTTTATTGGATTTTGTTTTAATATTGTGTTATATGAGTTCTTTGTATATTTTGGATATTAACCCCTTACTGGACATACCATTTGCAAACATTTTCTCCTATTTAGTAGGTTGCCTTTTTGTTTTGTTGTTTCCATTGCTGTGCAGAAGTAAGTTTGATTAGGTCTCATTTATTTATTTGTGCTTTTGTTGCCCTTGCTTAAGGAGGCATATCTAAAAAAGTATTGCTAAGAGCAATGTCAGAAAGCATATTGCCTATGTTTTCTTCTAGAAATTTTAAGGTTTCAGGTCTTACATTTAAGTTTTTAATTCATTTTGAATTTATTTTTGTATATGGTGTGAGAAAATGTTCTAGTTATTCTTTTACATGTAGCTGTTCAGTTTTCCCAGCACCCCATATTAAACAGACTCTCTTTTCCACATTGTGTGTTCATGCCTCTTTTGTCATATATTAGTTGACTATGTGTGTGTGGGTTTATTTCTACACTCCCTATCCTGTTCCACTGATCTTTGTGTCTGTTTTTGTGCCAGTACAATACTGTTTTGGTAACTGTAGCTTTGTAGGATAGCCTGAAGTCAGGGAGTACGTTTCTACCAGCTGTGTTCTTTCTTCTCAAGATTGCTTTTGATATTCAGGGTCTTTTTTGGTCCCATACAAATTTTAAGATTATTTGTTCTAGGTCTGTGAAAAATGCCATGGGTATTTTGATAGAGATTGCTTTAAATCTGTAGATTTCTTTGGGTGGTTTGGACATTTTAACAGTATTGATTCTTTAAATCCATGAACATAGGATATCTTTCCATTTATTTTTATCATCTTCTGTTTCCTTCATCAATATGCTATAGTTCAGTGTACCGATATTTCACCTCCTTGGTAAAATTTATTCCCAGGTATTTTATTCTTTTTGATGCAGTTGTAAATGGGATTTTCTTCTTGATTTCTCTTTATGATAATTTTTTATTAGTCTATAAAAGTGCAGCAGATTTCTATAAATTTATCTTGTATCCTGCTTCCTCGTTGAATTCATTTACTATTTCTAATAGTTTTTTGGTGGAGTCTTTAGGATTTTCTATTTATAGTATCATGTTGTCTACAAATAGTGACAGTTTTACTCCTTCCCTCCAATTTTAGTGCCTTGTATTTCTTTATTGTGTCTAAATTCTGTGGCAAGGACATTCAATACTATGTTAAATAGAAGTGGCAAGAATGGGCATTGTTGTCTTTTTCCTGATCTTAGAGGAAAATCTTTCAGATTTTTACCATTGAGTATGATGTTAGCTGTGAGTTTGTCATAAATGGCCTTTATTATGTTGAAGTGTGTTCCCTCTATACCAACTTTAATGAGTTTTTATTATGAATGGATGTTGAATTTTGTCAAATGCTTTTTCTGAATTCGTTGAGATGGTCATACAATTTTTATTCTTTGTTTTGTTAATGTGATATATCACATTAACTGATTTGTGGGTGTTGAACCATCCTTTCATCCCTGGAGTAAATCCCACTTGATCCTGATGTATGATGCATTTTATGTATTGTTGAATTCAGCTTGCTAACATTTTCGGGGGGATTTTTTCATCTGGGTTCATCAGGGATATTGGCCTGTAGTTTTCCTTTTTGTATCAGGGTAATGCTGGCCTTGTAGAATGAGTTTGGGAGTATTCCCACCTCTTAAATTTTTGGAATAGTTTAAAAGGATAGGTATTAACTCTTATGCAGATATTTAGTAGAATTTCCCTGTGGAAGCATCTGTCCTGGATATTTCTTTTTTGGTAGTTTTTTGATTACTCATTCAACTTCATTACAAGTAATTGGTTTGTTCAGATTTTCTATTTTTTTCCTGCTTCAGTCTTGAAAGATTATATGTTTCTAAGAATTTATCCATTTCTTCTAGGTTGTCCAATTTGTTGGCATATAACTGTTCAAAGTATTTTCTTCTGATTGTATTTCTGTGATGTTGGTTGTAACTTCTCTTGCATTTCTAATTTTATTTGAACCCTCTATTTTTTTCTTGATGAATCTGGATAAAATTTTATTAATTTTGTTTATCTTTTCAGAAAAACAGCTTTAATTTCATTGATCTTTTCTATTGTTTTTATTCTTTCCTTCCTTCAGCTGACTTTGGGCTTTGTTTCTCTTTTCTATTTCCTTTAGATGTAAAGCTAGGTTGTTTATTTGAGACTTCTTGAGATAGAGCTATATTGCTATAAACTTCCATCTTAGAACTTCTTTTGCTGTGTTCCATAGATTTTGGAAAGTTGTGTTTCTGTTTTCATTCATCTCAAGGTATTTTTTCATTTCCTCTTTTAGTTCTTTTTATACATTGGTTTTTTCAGTAGCACGTTGTTTGGTCTCCAGATTTTTGTGTTTTTTCCTGTTTGACTTTCTGTAATTGATCCTAACTGCATACCCTTGGGGTTCAGAAAAGATGCTTGATGATTTTGATCTTTTTTAAATCATTGAGACTTGTTTTGTTCCATAGCCTGTGATTTATCTTGAAGAAAGTTCCAGGTGCACTTGAAAAGAATGTATATTCTGTTGTTTTGGGGTTGAATGTTCAGTAGATATTTATTAAGTCTTTCTGATAAAGTGTGTTATTTAAGGCCACTTTTTATTAATTTTCTGTCTGGATGATCTACTTATTGATGTAAATAGGGTGTTAAAGTCCCCTACTTTTATTGCATTACTGTCAATTTCTTCCTTTATGTATGTTAATATTTGCTTTATATATTTAAGGTACTTCTATTTTAGCTGCATATATGTTTATGCATATAATATTCTCTTCTTGGATTGACCCCTTTATCACTTTATAATGCCTTTCTTTGTCTTTTGTTATAGACTTTGTTTCAAAGTCAAGTTTTTCTGATATAGTATTGCTACCTCAGCTTTCTTTCTGTTTCCATTTGCATGTTATAATCTTTTTCCATCCCTTCACAGTCTGTGTTTGTCTTTAGCTCTGAAATGTGTCTCTTGTAAGCAGCTTATAGATGGGTCTTGTTTTTTTTTCTTTGTTTGTTTGTTTTGAAATCCCGCCAGCCACCGTATGTCTTTTGATTGGAGTGTTTAGTCCATTGACATTTAAAGTGATTACTGATAGGTATGTACTACTTGGCGTTTTGTTACTTGCTTTCTGATTATTTTTGTAGTTCTTCTATAATCTTTTCTTCTTTTTTAGTCTCTTCCCTGTGGTTTGATGATTTTCTTTAGTGTTATGTTTGGGTTCCTTTCTCTTTGTTTTTTGTATAGCTGTTGTATGTTTTGATTTGTGATTAAAAAATCAAAATATACAAAATTACAAAATCAAAATATATGAGATATTTATATCTCATTGTTTTAAACTGGTAGTTGTTTAAGTTTAAACACATTCTAAAAGCTCTACTTTTTAAATCTCCCCTCCTACATTTTATGTTTTGGTGTCATATTTTGCATCTTTATGTGTATCTCTTAGCTGCTTGTTATAGTTACAGTTGATGTCACAATTTTTGTCTTTTACCTCTTGTATTTGCTTGGTCCACTGCCTTTATTGTATATTTACCTTTACCAGAGAGTTTTTCCTTCATATATTTTCTCATTTCTTGTTATAGCCCATTATTTTTCCTTACAGAAGACCCTTTAACATTTCTTATAAGGCCAATTTAGTGGTGACAAACTCTTAGTTTTTGTATGTCTAGGACTCTCTTTACCTCTTCTTCAATTCTGAATGATAACCTTACTGGGTTGAGTTTCCTTGGTTGGGTTTTTTTTTTTTTCTTTTAGCACTTTAAATATATCATAACATTACCTTCTGGCTTGCAAAGTTTCTGCTAAAAAAATCAGCTAATCACCATATGGGGGTTCCTTCATATGTGACTCCGATTTTCTCTTGCTGTCTGTAAAATTCTCTCTTTGTCTTTAACTTTTGCCATTTTAATTATGATAGGCCTTGGTATGGGTCTCTTTGGGTTCTTCTTGTTTGGGATTCTCTGTGCTTCCTGCATCAGGGTATCTGTTTCCTTCTTCAGATGAGGGAAGTTTTCAGACACTATTTCATCAGTTACTTTTTCTGCCCCTTTCCCTCTTGCTTCTCCTTCTGGGACCCCTTTAATGCAAGTATTAGTATGTTTGATGTTGTCCTAGAGGTTCCCTTAATCCTCATCATTTTCAAAATTCTTTTTGGTGTTCTGATTGAGTGATATCCACTATTCTCTCTTCTACGTCACTTATGCATTCTTCATCACCCATTTTGCTGTTAATTCCTTCTAGTGTATTTTTTATTTCAGTTATTGTATTCTTCAGCTCTGATTGGTTCTTTTTTATATTTGCTAGTTCTTTGTTGAAGTTCTCACTGTGTTTTTCAATTCTTTTCCCAAAGTAATAGCATTTTTATGACCATTGCTTTGAATTATTTATCAGATAAATGATTTGTCTTCATTTCATTAGGGTCCCCCCCAGCCTGGGGTTTTATCTTGCTCTTTCATTTGGAACATATTCTTCTGTCTTCTCATTTTGTTTGACTTTCTCTGTTTGTCTCTATGAAATAGGCAGAACAGTTCCCTATCCCAATCTTGAAGGCATGTCCTTGTACCTGAGCATCCCTATGCAGTGTGCATGTGTCCAGTGGCTTTGGTGGGAGAGTGAGCACAGGCCACTTCTTCTCCTGGGGTGTGCTGGCAGCTGTTGCCTTGACTTGGGGTGGGCTGGGTTCGGAGGAGTAAGAGCATGAGCCTGGTGTGAGCTGGGGCTTCTCCCATGGCATGATGGAGGTTGCCACCTTGGCAGGTTCAGAGCTGGAGGGCCTGGAACTGAAGCCTAGCACTGGCAGTGGCTTCTTATGTGGCATCGTGATGTTTACCTTAGTGAGGGATGAGGCCTTGGGCAGAAGGGCTGGAGCTTATGCCCAGCACTAGCTGCTATCCCTGGCAAGATGGTGGTCATAGCCTTGGCCAGGGGTGGGGTTAGGGCCTGAGGGTCTGGAGCCAAAGTTCAGAGGGAGTCATGGCTTCTCCTTGGCTTGATGGCAGACACTGCCTTATCTAGGGCCAAGGCTGGGCTCAACAGGCTGGAGGGACTAGAGCCATGGTCCAGAGCAAATCACAGCCTCTCCCCAGTAGCATTGTGGTTGACATCATAGCTAGGGAATGGGGCCAGGCCCGAAGGGCTGGAACCTCAGTCAGAGCTACCTGTGGCTTCCCTTCTCCTCAGTGGTGGCCACCACCTTGGTCAGAAATGAGCCTTGAGCAGGAGGGTCTGGAGCTGGATCCTGGTGCAGGATGGAGAGGGTGTGCTAGGGAGGTCCTGGCAGGCCAGTCGGAGACCAGGCACTTTTCAGTATGCTGCCTCTGTGCTGGGACTAGAAACAAGCAAGTCTGTGCAAATGCTTTTTTAAGAGCGGAGTCTCAGTTTCCTACAGCCCTCTGGTAATCCCCACTGGTTTTCACACTAGCCAAGGGGGCTCCTCTTCCCAGTACCAGACTCCAGGGCTATGATGCCCAATGAGGGACTCAAACCCCTCACTCCTTAGGGAGGGTCCCCAAGCCTGTCATTTCCTACTCTTCTGGGCCACCTGCCAGGGGTGTGAGTCCCAACTAGCTTACTTCTCCTCTCTTACCATACTCGGTTTGGCTATTTTTTTATATCCTTGGCTAAGAAGAGCTGCTCTGCTAGTCTTCAGGTTGTTCTCATGGAGAGTTGATCTATTTGTAGTTGTAGTTTTGATGTGTTCATGGGGGAAGATGAACTCAGAGTCTTTCCTACTTGCCATCTTGATCCTGCCTTTCAAATAATATAAATTTTTTGTTGTTTTTAAGCTGAAAATCAGTGCTTCTACTCTTTAAAATAAAAATATAGCAATGTATAAAATTAAGGTTCTCAGAAAGATTAACTTTTCATTAAAATTAATTTTTCAGAAATAAAACCTTTGAAGCACTATTAAGGGGCAGTTAATCTTTGCACAGTTAAAGGTGTACAAATATATATGTGCATGTATGTGTAAACATACTTTTTTATGGAAATAGGAGCATTTTCCAGGAATTGATTCCCGAGTACTGAAACTATAGCATAAAACTCAAACTACTATTGGCCACTCAGTTTTGTTAAGAAAATCAAGATCATTGTAGGTTTCAAAGTAGAGCTTTATTCTGTACTGCAGCTAAATTAATTTTAATATTTGAAACAGTTGCACATCTTTTCATAGTTCCTAGGGGACCAAAGTTAATAAATACCTTTATCCTTCACACTGGTAGAATTTAATAAAATAGGGTTAGAGCATACCTAAAGAGAAGTAGACAATGAGTAGGTTGGCATACTGGGGATCATACCACTGTGGCCCAAATCAGGGTCTGGCAGAATCCACATGAAGTGCCAGGCCATCTAGGACAGTCCCTTTAATAGGTGAGACTGGGTTGAAGGCCAGCAGTAGGCCAAACAGGCATGTGGTTAGTGAAAAAAATGTCAACAAAGAAAAGGAGAAAATAGTTACAGGGGGTGGGGTGGAGCTTGAGAAGAAAAAGCCCGGTGGCACAGGGGTCAGTCAGGTTATGGTCAGGGAAGGAACCAGAGATCCACACGAGGAACTCAGATTTCAGCTCTATGAATCCTTTTTCTAAGACGATCGGGAAGAAGTACAAGGCAGCATCTAATATGCCAGGGAAGCTGGCCAGATAGCAGTGGGAAGGGAACAGATCATGGCCCCAGTTACAATTGGACTACATATAAGAGCCCAGCCTATTGATTTAACTGATTTTTTCCTACATTCTTGAATCAGTGCTTCTCTGACTTGGGGTGTGAAGGTATTCTTACATTTTGCATGTCTGCGAATGGCAAAAATAAAATGAATAGTTCATTTGTGCCTTGAGGATACATGGTTACTGTCAGAATTTTTTTCAGAGCTCTCTAAACTCTTTGACCCAAAAGATGGATTTCTTGACTAAATTGATTTCTTGACTCACTAATGGGTCGAAACCTGCAGTTTGAAAAACACTGCTTTGAAGATCATTGATGGATTGTGACTGTGCCTCTTCATCTTGGATCCCACATCTCATGCTTCTGTTCAAAATGAGCCAGTCAGTTTGGAAGTATTAAAAGCCATTTAGTTTGCCTGCTGCTGTTGCTGCTTCTTCCTCAAAATTGCACAGCAGTACTTCTCAGTAGACTCATTGAAAAGAAAAATAAGTTCAAGTGAGGGATTCAGTTCAATTCAATGGATTTGTTGAGCAAGCTCCTGCCATGTGCCAGGCCCTATACTGGGTGCTTGAGGAAAAAGCAGGACCTTTTTCTTGGAGAACCTAGGTTACTGAAGGGGAAAAAATGGAAATAAAGTCTAATGATGGGCATCTTATGAGGTGCAGTAGAGGTACAAAGGAGGAAGTAGTCAGTTTTCCCTGAGAAAGACTGAAAATGTTTCACAGGGGACATGACGCTTGAGCTGAGTCTGGTAAGATGTACAGATATTAAGTTATCTTAGAAAGTGAAAGGTTTTTGCTAGCTAGACAAAGCGGTAAAGAGCAGTCCAGGCAGTGAGAGTAATGTGAAGAAAAATACATAGGCATGAATTAGCCTGATTCTTTCTTTGGACCTCACATTGTTCACTATGAGAAGACAAAAGACTGGTAGCTGATGGGGAAGAACTCAGTGACAGACGTACAGGTTTTGCTGAGGAGACCTTCTGGCAAGAGAGAGGCACTGATAACAGGTTTAAATTTTAGGAAGATTATTCTTTTGGTCACATTGAGGAGACTGAAACAGGTTATCTGGAAACTAGAAGATCAGAAAGTAGAATATCAAATAATCTGGTGGGGCTTCCCTGGTGGCACAGTGGTTGAGAGTCCGCCTGCCGATGCAGGGGACACGGGTTTGTGCCCCGGTCCGGGAAGATCCCACATGCCGCGGAGCAGCTAGGCCCGTGAGCCATGGCCGCTGAGCCTGCGCGTCCGGAGCCTGTGCTCCGCAACAGGAGAGGCCACAACAGTGAGAGGCCCGCGTACCGCAAAAAAAAAAAAAAAAAGAAAGAAAAAATCTGGTGAGTGCTTTAAATAAGGCGGTATCTGTAGGGATGAAGAGAAATATAAGAGAAATAGTAGAGAAACTAAAATAAACCCAGGTAGAATTTAAGAAATGTCTTTCTGAAGATACTTATTTCAAACTTGAGTTATCCAAAAGTATACTAATTGAATATGCTAGGAACTGAAAACTGATCATCCTTAGCAGTCCATTTAAGTACCATATTACCAGCAGAATTGTCTCAGCCAGAGATTATTATAATTTTGGCTGAGTCTGATATTATTAATTAATAATATGTTTATATCTTCTGATTTGTTCCTAGAAAGATTTGATGAATAAAAAATACATATAAAATTGTATTTTTAAGTAAGGAAATCTTGGGAAGGGTAAGCAAGAATAGCTAAAGTAAGATGAAGCTATGGGAAAGGTTGGCACACAAGATTTAAACAGCCATTACAAAGAGGTAAATGACTTTGATACACAATTAACAGTACCCATGAAGTAAAAGCTAGTTACTTAGGAAACTCATATTTTTGGTACTGCTGAGAAGTCATCTCCCTTAAGCCCATCATTAAAAAGAGGATATTTTAAGTGGTTAACCATGTTATAAGTAGCTTTCTTTATAGTAAGTAGAAAAATTTTGGAGAGCTGTTTTTATAATGAGGCTTAATGTAAGCCCATGGCCTCATACCAAATCTGCAAGGAACCAAAGTGTCATCGAGGTATAGAGCTCTCATCCATTCATCCAGCGAGTGTTTGAATAACTATGTTATGTCAGGTTGTATGCTAAACACTGGAATATGATAGAGAGCAAAACAGGCATGTGCCCTGCCCTCAGTGGAGCATGTGGAGATATGAAACAGGTAAGTATTATATAGTGTAGAGAATGGTATTATAAGGGTGGTATGGGGTGCCTGAGTTTAGGAGTCCATGGAGTTTAGGAGTGCCAGATGTAGTCCCTGAGGAAGTGATGTTGTGCTAAAAGAAGCTATGTTAACCAGTGTAGAAACAATGGTTCAAGCAGAGAGTGGCAAGGAATTCAAGGTTATACTCTCTTGCTAATATTCTAGTCACCAATTAAGGACAAGTTCATGGGCTTTTAACAGTCAACCAAGCTGGAGTTAAGGTCCCAGTATGATAATTAATTTACATTAATTTAAAACATGATAATAATGATAACATTTGATTGAGTCGTCTCATTTTTTAAGGTAATTTTCAGTGTGTTAATTTGTTCCCTGAATATGGCCTTACATGTCCTTATTTTATAGATATGAAAATTAAGGCAGTCCTGATAAAAGAATGGTGTGCCTTGTTTTCCACTTAAAGGGCATATAGGCAGGCTTGTCTAGAAGACAGTAAACCAGGACAGGCAACACGAGGCATCGCAGATGGTTAGTTGTATAGTCCTTACCTCACCACCCTTCCTGTGTTGGTTAACTCTTTCTGCTTTTCTCCTTAATGACCCTTCCTCCTCCTTTTCTTCCTTTTCTTATAGCAGTTTATGTTTATATCTTCTACCAGTATGCCTTAAGAATCTACTTATACCTTTTCTCTCTTGGACTATTTCTCTCTATATTTATATAATATGTATTCATTTGTATATTTCTCTACAACTAATTTATTTAGATAAACAGTTAACTGTTTAGTCTTTATTATAATGCAGCAAAAATGAAAGCTTATTGTAAAAACAAATACAGAAAGACAAATAGAAATCTACTGTGATCCCACCAGTAATAACTGCTATTCACAAATTTCCTATCTTTCCACATTTTGTGCATTTTCTGTCACTCCATTTTACAAAATGAAGTCAAATTGTATATATTATTTTAAAACTGCTTTTCTCTCAGTAATTGTGATCTCTTTCCATGTTAGCATATATGCTTCCATGATGTTTTAAGTAACTGAATAATATTAAAATGAATTATCAAAATATTAAAACATATTGTTGGGCAGTTGTTGAACATGTCTAAATGACACCCTTATACCTAAAGTTATTGTATGTATCCGGGATTATTTCCTTAGAATAAATTCTAGAAGTAAAATGATTCATCAAATGGTATGCCGAATTTTAAGGATGTTGATTCTTATTGCTAAATTGCCTGTAGAAAGATTGTCATATGCTGTCTAACTGCCTGAAGTATATTTATATACTATGGATTATTAAAACATTTTAAGTCTTCCCACATGGTAAAGCAATGTCATTATGAGATAATATTAGAAAGTAAAGCTCATAGGATTAAATGATCAAAAATCATTAAAATGGCATTACAGAAATCAGTAGAATTCTTGGCAGTGTAAAAAATGTGTGGCATAGGCTTATTTATAAAGTGCCTATTCTATAAATGATATTTCTAATCTTATAGTATTCTGCATTTACTCCCCATTTACATATGAAACAACTGAAATCCGAAGAGGTTAAAAACTTGCCCAGTGTCCTACTGTTGCTGTATGCCAAAGCTGTGGTTCCAAACCAAACCTGTCCAATTTTAAGGTCTGTGTCTCTTCCTAAGAAAAGTGCAGGGTGACTGCCTCACAGTGCCATTGAGGTGATTAAATGACACATGCCTCATGCATTAGAGACCTTCAATAGTTACTGCTACTGTTGAAAGGAAAGTAAAAATAGAAATTCAGTAAACCCTTGAGAGTTGAGAGGCACGTAGAATACTGGGAATTGAGACTGAAAGATATTAGCACTTCTCTTTCGTTTCTCTTCTTACACTTTCCATCTCCAAATAACACCAAAACAGCGTAAATTGCTATTCCAGCCTTTGCATCTGGACAGATTGATTCTGAATTTCATCATCTCCAGTGATTTAGAAGACTTTGGAAACACACTGGATCCAATTCACTAGCCCTAAAGGGAAAAATTCACAGATCTCTTTCAGTTGATTTGCACAAAAATATCACTAAAAATATATGGAAGAATCCCTGAATAAACAAAAGCAGTCCTTGTACAATTGGTGTTAGGTGCTTTATGCACCAAAATATTAGTAGTATATTTAAATGGCAATAATGGTGATGATTACTGTTAACATCTATTGAGTACTTCTGTGCCAGGCCCTGCTCTGAGTTTTTTATAGATAACAAATCATTTAAATGGATCTGCCTTTGGGTCAGATTAGCTCATATAGTATTGGTAATAGACACTATGGAAACTACAATGGATCGGAGCTGCTCATTCATAAAACTCAGTGTTTGGCCCCAGCAAGGGACTTGATGATTCTCTCTAGTTCATTCTCAACAAACTGAGGCTATACTTTGTTCAATACATTCTTGTTTTCCTAACAATTCATCTGTTCAACAACTATCTATTCACTTACCTAAATATTATAAGTTTACATTTTTGGCTTTTTATGGTTCCACATGGTTGTTACCCTCTAAGTACATTAATCCATTGAGGCCTCCATTTATGTTTTTCAGGTTTTAAGGAGTGACCTTTGCTTCTGTTTTTACGAGTCAGAATAAAGTAATAGTGTTAAGCATGGGCTCTGGACCCAGATTGTGGGTTTTAATCCTGCCTATCATCTATTATTTAAGTAACTTTAAACACATTTTAAATCTCTGTGCCTTAATTTCTTTGCTAAAATGGAGCTAATAATACTGCCTACCATATATGGTGGCTTGTGAGGATCTAATGATCTAATAAATATAAAGTACTTAAAGTAAACACATAACAAAAATACTTAGTACAAGTTAGCTGCAATAACAACAGGCAACCAATATAATAAATATTATAATAATAGAAAGCCAATATGGATCCTTAATGAAAAGTAGCTTTCAGTATTTATTTCTTTAAGGTTTTTTACTTTTTAAGTAAATATTTGCTTTTGATTGTGTGAGAGAAGGCATTAATAAGGAGTCTGCCCTTAACCCCTTTTTTTAACAGTATGATGTACATCTGAGGAATTCTAACCAGGAGAGGGACTGTTAGGGAGGATATGCCTGCCCTTCCTCTATATGAAAAAAAAAAATGATTTAGGGGAGTTATTTATTAAAATAATAAAGCCTACTATTCAAATTTAAATTTTTAACATATATTTGTACTATATTATTGGGTTTTTTTAGGTATCAGGAGATATATTTTTCTTTAATTATCTTGTGAACAACACTATTATATGACGTTGTCTTTTTGTCTTAACTTTTCCAATATGTATGCTTAATATGAACTACTTTATCTATGATCTTGTTTTGGAATTTCTTCTTTTAATATTCAGGGATGCTTGAGAAATGGTAGTGACCAGAGGCCGGACCACTACCATTTCTCAAGTATCCCTGAATATATTGTATTTTGAAGTTTAAATGTAGAAAGTAAACTTAATTTGTGTCTTTGTAGAGTGTACATAAAAAGTTTTATTTTTATTTTATAAAAGCAAACTGAAGTGTCACTTAACTTTTTCTCCCTTGTGCATATATAAACTCCTGGTCTGAGCCACCATATGAAGATGTTGTTTATTATTTGGTGGCAGCTTTCAGTACAGCTCCTTGAAGTCAGTGACTCTTTTTCATTCGTATTTTTATCTAGGCCCTATTAGGAGCTAAATAAATATTTATTAAGTAGATCTGGTGAAGGGAAAAAATACTTGAAAGGCATTAAAATGCCACTTTTGAGAAAAGTAAACTACATTATTACTTTTAAGGGATAAAAAATAGTACAAATAGTACAACATGCATCACCGCTAAGGAAATCTAACAACTTGATTTGTAGATGTATTTTTACAGTTGCTGCATATATCCTGAATGAGCTATCTGAATAAAGACCCAAATAAATAAATTCAACTTAATTTATATCTTTTTTGGGGGTGTAAAATATATCTCCTTAATACCCAGATTCAGGAAATATATCTGACAGGGAATTTTCTTTTAAATATTAAATATTTTTCTTTTAAAATACTGACTTCCTGTAAACCCTCCAATGCATCTTATATTCAGAAACTTTAAAAAAACATTCAATTTCTATTCTATCTCTAGATCTGTATTCAACTTTTAAAAATTTAATGTTCTAGAGCATTTCCTGTGTCATTAAATAGTCTCCAAAAAAATTGTAATATGTGAATATATTAAGTGTTTTCAGCCATATCACACTGTTGGAAACTTAGATTGTTCCCAAGTTTTGGTTATTATAAACTGGCATCCTTAAATCTAAATCTTTGTGTTCTGAATGTCACGTCCACTTTGCTTAAGCTAAATTCCTAGAACCAGAATTGTTAGGATCTTAGTTGAATACATAATTACCAAATTGTATCCTAGAAGGATTGAACCAGTTTATTCTCTTATCAGCAATTTATGAATAGCCATTCTACTGGATGTTTAAAAATACTGAGTAACTGTATAAAGTTCTGCCTTGACTGCTGTTTGGTCACTTCAGGGTGTTTTTGCTCTGATTTAGACCCTTCCATTTACTAGTTATCTCCAAAGGTCCTAGAGCTAATATGTAGACTCAGGAGCCAAAGCAGATTTATGGTGATAACATCTTCTCAGACATGGTATCAACAAGAGACCAGTTTAATCATTTAAAAAAGAAAGAAACAGCCAACTCTACTAATCTACCAGCTTGTGTTTTAAGCACTTTACATTTATTAGCATGTATTAATTCTTGTAACTGCCCTGTAAAGTTTATACTGTTATTATGCCTTCTTTTTAGGTGAGGAAACTGTCACATATGAAGAGGTTAATTAGCTTACTTAAGATCTGAATTTGGGGAATATAAGTCTAAAACCAATATATTTGTGTTCAGGAAAAATGTATTTATTCATTTGCTTTTGTTAAAGTAATCTTTATTTTAAGCAAAATAGAATATTCAGATAAGAAGAAAATTCCCAAATTACTCATAATCTATTATTCCTATGTTTGCATATATTTGAGTGGAATAATTTTGCACATACTACATTCTAGCCTTTTTTTTCTTACTAACAGAGTTCTGTAAACATTTTCCCATGTCATTAGCTATAGATCTATGTCAACATTTTACTGGCTACCTAGTATTTCATTTTACAGATGAAATAAAATAAATTAGTATATTTTATAGACACACCAGAATTTAGTTAACCAATCCCTTTCTTTGGTCACTTTAATAACAAGCACACACTTTTTGGCTGATATAACCTATTGTGTATATATACCTACAGTCTTGTCATTTCCTCAGATTAAATTCCTATGTGTTTTTAACTTCGCATCCTTGCTCCTGTCCAGTTGCTACACTGTATTTGTTCCCTGAAAGACTGGCAGGTCTTTTTAGGTGGACATCTCCATTTTATAGCCAGGCAGATTGGCATCTCCTCAATAAGAAACTTCAAAGTTCTTAATATTCAAATTAGTCCTTTTTTTACCCTAATCTCAAGCATCAGTTGAAATTTTTATAATTTTGAAGATTAACTTTATAATGATGATTGATGCCTTGTGGGTATTTTGTTTGTTTGATTTTAGCTTTGGAGAATTTACCATTGCTTCTCCTACCAGTTAAGCATAACAATATTTTATAAAGAAAGGATTGGGGTATTATTTTGACTCATGTAGTATGGATATCCCAATAGCATCCCAGATATAGGGACTTTACAAAGAGTGTATTTTAGGGCTGGTTACTGAGAGTCAGGTCCCTGGACAAGTACCATCAGCATCATCTGAGAACTAGTTAGAAATATACTATCCTAGGCCCCACTCTACCTACTGAATCAGAATCTGCACTTTAATAAGTTTCCCAGGTAATTCATGTGTTCTTTAATGTTTGAGAATCATTGCTTTAGCCTTTTTCCAGCTCCCATTTGTCATTTATAGATAGCGCACTTTGCTCGTGGTAGTAAGTGCTTTCTATATGTTTCATTTCTCTGTCTGCTAGTAAATACTGCCCTTTTTTGGAAAAGCTTGCTATTTTTTTTATTTATCTGGTTCAAAACGAGAGCGGAATCTATTTTATAAGGTAGTTGTCTTTTAAAGTATTGTTCCTCAATTGAGTTAGAAGCTGTTGTATTGATTGTGGCATTTTAGAGCAAGCTGAATTATTAATTTGGCTTCATTTGGCAGGTAGAAACATTTTAAAATCAGAGATTTTATGAAACACCGTGCCCTCTGTCACGGAGCTGTAATCTTTCTCTTAAAGATATGCTAGTGCTAATGAATATTTTATAGTGTATCTGCCTGTATATAAATAAATAACCATCATCTTAGAACAAGCATTATATTCATCTGAAAATGCTTACTTTGCAAATTCATTGTTTCAAGGAGAACAAATGTGCATTTAAAATGAGAAACATGATAAAAGTTCTACTTGAGATTACAGTTGTTTGCTGGATATAACAAAATATATTTTTGTTACCTTTTCAAATCTTAGATGAAATTGCTAAAGTGCTGCCCATCCATCAAAATATACAGTTATCCCTCATTCTTTAAAGTCAGGAACTAAATAAATTTGAAGGCATTTTTGGAGATGCACATTTTCTCTGTGGGTTCTAATTCCTCACAATCTGCAGTTGGGAACCAAATAGATTCAAATAGCAAGTGATGCTTGTATCCTTCTTGCACATTAACCATCAGCATAATAAATACACATAGGACTATAATATATAGCAGCATTTCACAGTTAGCTTTTCACAAGAATGTTAGCCTGTGTTTCCATAGTATATCAAATATGGAAATACTCTGTAAACTATGTCTTCTTTTTTGACACTCAAAATACAGATCAGTATAATAAAGGCTCTGGATGAATCCTCTGTGAAACAAATCTGTTCAGTCTTGCTTAAGCTTAATCCAGCATTCTAGCACAACTGTATAACAAGGACCACCAGGCCATATGCTAAAATGATCAGGACTTATTGTGTTTATAATAGAGACTGTGAGAGCCTTAACCAGGATGAGCATCAGATCCCCCATTTGTAAACTGGATTTTAGAGTTAAATATGCTGATACGCGTCAGAGTACCTGATACACACAGTCACTGGTTTTACCTTCCCATTAGAAACTTGGTGACAGGGCTATGTCAGAACACTTAACCAGTGATTACTCACTAAAAGTGGGATTTACTATAAAATCCTCCCTGATACCTTGCCCTCTCTCTGATGGCATCGCTGATCACCTGTCTCCTCATTCTCTCTGCTGTAGCCATGCTGGTCCCCTCATTGTCTTTAGCACACACCAAGCACTTATTGTTCCTTCTACCCAGGTCTGCCCTGGGATATCCACGTGCGTCTCTCGCTTCATTCACATCTCTACTCAAATGACACTTCCTTAGAGAGACCTTATTTGACTACCCTAAGTTACCTGCCTACCCTCTACATATATTCTCCATTTCCTTACAGTTTATTTTTCTTCATGGTGCTTATTGCCACCAAGTATATATTTGCTTCATTTTTTTTATCCCTACTAGAGTATGAGATCTACAAGAAAAAAGGTCTTTTTTAGGTTGTGCTTGCTGCTATGCACATAGGAATTCGGTATGAATTAATGAATGAGCAACGAACATTTTTTTAAGTATATAGAAATTAGATTTCTGTTTGGGCCTCTACCAGTTGTATTTTTAGCATCAAATATATAATTCTGGAGGTATATCAAATGCAGTTGTGGCAGACCTTGTTAGTTCACTAATTTAGTACCTATTTCCAGCCTCCTCCTTCCTTGCTTGACTTTACTATGGAGGACCCCACCCCCAAAATAAAAAATAGAACGAAACAAACCCTAAAAACAAACTTTTCCAGTCTCCCTTGTAGCGAACTGGCTATGGGGCATAATGCAGGTCAATGAGAAATAGACAGAAATCTCCCAGGACCTTCCAGAAAAGCTTTTTCTTGTATGTAAAAGAGTCAGATGTGACTGGTCCAGACACCTCCCCTTCTTCCAACCTTAAACAACACAATGCCTAAAGCTATGGCAGCTGTTTTGCTGCCTGCAATTTCAGACTTCTTAGTGCATGAGAAAATAAACCCCTATTTGTTTAAGCTATATATAATCAGTTATTCTGTTTATTGTATTTGAAAGCTTTCTTAACTCATACAAAAATCTGTGTGAGGAGGATAAGCACCTGGCACACAGTAGATGATTCTTATATTGCAGCAGCTATTATTGTATTAATTTATGCCTTTGAATGTTAAGGAGTGAGAAATGGTCACATTCTAAATATTTTTAGCAACGCAAGCAACCTAATGAATTTACTGTTCTTAATTTTTAGTGTTATACTACATTCTAAATTAAGGATGCAAAAAATTAACTTTCCTAGACCTGCAGTTATCAGTTATATAACTTAAGTTCAAAAATCTCATTCTAGTGGGTAATCTTATGAGCTTTTAACTGATGTTTAGGGAAAATCCTGTTCACCACAAAGAAGCTAAGCTTTGAACTGAAAGTGAATAACTTGCCCTGAAGATTGTTCTAAATGAGAGCTAAATATGCAAGTTGGATTCACTTGCTGCAAATCCATTACGTTTTTGCACATCTGAGTTTGGTGACTTTGAAATTCATACTTGCTAGACTATAAACATTTATGAGGCTATAGACTTTCATTCTACAAGTTGTTCTTTCTTAATGCCAAGAGTTAAGGTATGTCAGTGGAGTTTATGTCTCCTGTAAAATATTTTATGAGAAATTTGTCAGTTGAGCTTTTTCAGTTTCTCTTTTTTTGCATCATTTACAACCCTCTTGTCATTAAACCATCACAACTGAAATATGGTTCTCTGTAAATTAGTAGAATACTAACATTCCTTTCTCTTCAAAGACAAAAAATAAACAAAAACTTGAAATTTTCACAGGAAAATCTTGTAGTTTTGAAGAAATAAATATGTTAAAATTTGAGCCTCTGGGATTTAACATTTTGTTACCAAAATATTATTCAGGTTGCAGTTTTTCAGTTTGCAAAAGTGATCTCTGAGTGGGGACTCTGATGTGTTTTATTTATTCCATGGACCTGGTAAATTCAGTGGAGTTCTAGGAGTTTTATGGACAGGGAAAAACGGAAGATCTATAAGAAATTAGAGTAAAAGATGTAATTAGTGCTGGAGTAGCTTTCACTTTTCTCTCAGATCTTTATCCTGGAAGTGCTCTTAGTAAGTGAAGTTCCCTCATTATAACTCCTGTGTTCACCTCTAAAGGTGAATTAAAATAATACAGACATATTCTACTTTTAAACAAACCTGATGTGTCAAAGTTTGAATTTATATTATGGCTGGTGTAAGGATAAATTCTTTCTTTTGCAAAAGTACTTGCATTAGGTTTCCTTGAAATAGCAAACAACTGTAATCTAATAAAAATAGACATTTTTTGTCAACCAAATATCATTGGTTATATCTTCAAAATGTGTCCTGAATCCATTTGTTTTTCTTCATCTTCCAGTAATCAAATCACCATTGTCACTTGCCTAGACCACTGCACCAACTGCATTTATCTTCCTGCTACTATTCTTGTCCCCTACAGTCTACTCCCCCTTACCCCAGAGCAGTCAAGTAAATCAGAGCATGTTATTTGATACAGAGCATGTATCAAAATGTCCTATGGCTTCCCGTTGCTATATAATGAAAATGCCATAGAATAAAATATAAATGCCTTACCAATTCCTCAGGACCCTAATGATCTGCCCCCACAAGAACAGAACAGCCTGTATTCTTCACCATTCCTCCACCATTCTCCTGGCTCACTTCATTTTTATTACACTAGCCTTTTTGCTGTTTCCCATTTATATTCAAATGTAGTCCTGCCTTCAGGGCCTGGCCTCTGCTCTTCCCCCAATCTCTACATGGCTGGCTGTTCTTGTTTTTGATCAAATGCTGTCTTCTCAGAGACCACTCACAGCTCTCACACATTTCTATTCTGTTTTCTCGATAGCACTTATCTTTCCTTGCAATTTTCTTATTTTTTTTCAATTTTTTACTTGTGTGTTATCACTCACTTCCATTAGGCGTAAGCTCCATTTTGTCTTTATTATTCCTGTAACCCTAGTGTTTAGAACAGTGCCTGGCATGTAGTGCCTGGCTTAACAAATATTAGTTGAACGAGTAAGTTGTAGGTATGTGGCTGAAAAACAAAAATTATGTAAATCACTACTTATAGGTCAAATCATTTTAAAAGCATTAAACATAAATCTATTGGTTATTTAAAAAGCTATTTATCTGCTTTATAAATCTCAGTTTTTTTACATTGCCCAGCAGATTACTGAGCATGGAATGGTCACCTGGGAGACCTCTTGATCTGTCTTTTCTCCGCACTGCAGCCAGAGTGATCTTTACATAACATTAGACATCAACTCCCTTCTTAGAAACCTTCCGTAGATTCCTTGCTCTTAGGATAAATATCTAAATTCTAGCATGGCCTGAGAAGCCCAGCCTGGTCAACCCCTGTCTGCCTCTCTAGCCCTGTGTTGCTGTGCTCTCCCCCTAGCTTTGTGTTCCCTCCCCAGGGGCTTTGCAACCTCCACCCATATTGCCTTTTTAATCCTGCTCATCCTTCATAGGTCAGCTAAGGGATCCCTTCCTTGGAAGTCTTCCTGCACCCACAAAATGAGATCAGGTTCCTTTGTCATTTACCTCAGTGAACTTATTTCTTTCTTTCAGAGCATTTATCTCAATATGTAATTAATCCTTCATCAGTAAGATTACTTAATTAACATGTTCTTCCCCACTAGGCTGTAAGCTACATGAGAGAAGTGGCTATGTCTGGTTTTGCTAACAGTCGTATCTCCAGCACCTGTCCCAGGGATGACATATATTAGGGGTTCAATAAATATCTGCTGGGTGAATGAATGAACGAACGAACACCAAATGCCTAAATGTGCCATGCTGTGTACTCAGTCCTGGGAATACAAAGATAATTAAGACTGGACCTCAAGGTTTATAATTGAGGGCAAAGACATAAACAATTGTTATAGGGTATTGAGTGTGAGGAATTATTTTTTTAATTGGGATGTAATTGACATGTAACATTATATTAGTTTCAAGTGTACAACATAATGATTTGATATTTGTATATATTGTGAAATGATCGCCACAAGAAATCTAGTTAACATCCATCATCATATATAGTTATAATTTTTTTTCTTGTAATGAGAAGTTTTAAGATCTACTCTCTTAGCAGCTTTCAAATATACAATATAGTAATATTAACTGCAGTCACCATGCTGTACATTATATCCTCAGGATTCATTAATGTTATAACTGGAAATTTGTACCTTTTGACCACCTTCACCCATTATTATTATTTTTTTTAATCAGGTATCACATGGCTAGGAATCAAAGAGGTTAAAAAGCTTAGCATACTGCCAGCCTAGAACCTGAGTCCTGGCTCTCCCTTCCAGTTACTAGCTGTCAGGTACCTCAGTGTCTGGGCTTCTGTGTCTCTATCTGTAAATTGAAGATAATAGTGCCCTCCTAAGGTTATTGCAGGGATTAAATGAGATAATGTATTTTAATTTTAGTGTAGGACCTTGCATATAGTAAGAATTTGATAAATACAAGGTATTATTATTAAAGTTAAAATTATTTTTATATGATATTTGCCTTTACCATTACTAATGGATCGTCTCTTCCTGAACCTTCACATGTTCTTAATGCTTACACTAATGTAATCTTAAAAGGTAAAAGTGAACATCTGAGTGTTCTGAGTCTGGAAACTAGGCCCAGAGTTCACAACTTCACCTTTAATAAATGGAAGATACTTTAAAATTCTATTCAGTTATGTAAAAGGTTGAAAAATAAAGATTATGAAGAGTAGTTACTTTTAGCTACCATCTTAGACAGCTAATACCTTTGGAGAGCTAAAACTATTCAAAGTCCACCTTTAGCTATTTTCTAGGAAGCTGCTATTTAAGAAGCAATGCCAGAATGGTGATAAATAGGGCCTGATGACAAGATGGAGATGAAAATCGTGGAGGTGGTATTTCATCTAATGATTCCTTCTCCTTAGAGACTGACAGAACCATATTGGCGCCTTGCTTCTTGTAATGTATGGCTCTTCAGCAGGAGTTGTTTACTCTATTTCTTCATTTATTTAACTGGCAATGAAGTATTTTATACCTTGGAGACATCAGAAAACCTTTGGCACTTTGCAACATGCTTTTTGTATCATGTTATGTTACAAAAAGCATTTAGGAGAATTTGAGTTGGAGGAAAATGAATTTATAAATAAACCCGTCAAATAAAACTAGCTTTTGTAATGATTTGGTCATAAAGCAAGCTATAGTAAAAATACAGGATAGTCTCTTAAGATTATCCATTCTTTTTATATAATCTTTCTGTTTGGATATTGTATACCATAATGGACTTAGCTTATTATAGAGTATGGCAAGCTTTAAGCAAATTGCATAAAACAAAATGCCCAAGAAAATGTACAGAGCCATAGTAAAGAAAACTTTAATTCCCATGCTTTTCTCCAGCCATTAATACATGTCCTATCCTGGTTTCACAGGTTATTAAGGGATCTTAGAAAGTCATTTGGTAAATACAGCTGAGCCATCTGAAATGATATCTGATGTCCTGATCTCAGGGAAGGAGAACCCACTCTCAGAAGTCAGTTCCAGTTGTTCCTTACTACATTTTTTCCCATAAATAAATCATGCTTCCCATATTTCTAAAAAAAGATCCCATTGATTTGAACTAAATTTTTTGAAAACATTTCTCAAAAAAATTAATCAGCCATTTGGTGGATTTTGAATCCTTACTTTTTAAAAACTCCTTAAACCATACATCTAAAAAGTAAAAATGTTGACAATGAATATGCTTCCAAATTTTCAATATATTTCATTTATTTAGCACTTACTGAGTACGTTCTGTGTGCAGGAATTCTGCTCAGCATGAGGGAAATAAAGAAAAAGACATAGTATTTGCCCTCTGTGAGCTCACAATCTAATTACTGAGATGGGTGAAAGGCCGTAATGACATTATAATTGCGGCAAGTGCCATAAAAGAAGAATGCACAGGAAGCTGGAGTAACTCTATGGGAAAGGTGAAGGGTCAGAAGGCATTTCCTCCTGAAAATCCTCACATGAAGTCTTGTGGGACATTCAGTCAGGAGTTGACTAGGAGGTTAGGCAGAAAAGAGTGAAAGGAGAGCACATGGCCCCTTCAGGGACTAACCACAAGAAAATGGTAGCAATTGGTACGATGATTACAGAGATGTTTCTGACTACGAGTCAAGATGGGAAAGTACAGAGAGGCCAGAACTAAAAAAACAATGTTATGCCTTGCTAGGAAATTTAAAACAAGATTAAGAGTGACCTGGTACGGTTGTGTTTTTGAAGTCAGTATAGCCGAAGTGTAGAGGGTAAATAGGAGGAGGGAGGGCGATAAGATTTAGAGGGGAGTCAGAGAGACTAGTTAAGAGGTTATTTTAGAAATTCTTATAAGAGAGGTTAAAATGACATTGGAGGTCAACAAATTTGAGAGAGACTGAGTCCCAACAGCACTTGGGAACTAATTAGATGTGATGGTGAAAGAGGGAGAGGTAGAATCACTGTTTTTTGGTCAATGAATTGTAGATCCTATTCCCTTGACTCATAAATACAGGTTAAGGAGGAAAATTGGGAAGGGAGTGAGGTAAGGAATGGGTAGACATGTTGAGACTAACATGTTTATGGGATATATAGGCAGATATGTTCAACAGTTGGTTGTAAATATATTTATTTATATGGTTACAGATCTTAAAGTTTAGGAGATATCTTGGACTAAGATACAGTTTCTTTAACACAGACATAATTTGTTTTTTCAAAATTAAATTAGCTTTCTGTTTTGTTTTGAATATAAAGGTAGTATATGCCCATTATAAAAATTCAAACACTATGCAAAGAATAAAAACTTCTGATAATCCTATTTCTAGCATCCAGAGTATTGGTTCAGCCTCCTCTCTTCTTTATTATGGGTCGGATTTAATCCAGCAGTCATAGTCACTCTGAATCTGTTAGGGGAAGAGAGTCTAGAGACCCCTCTTCCCATGGGCCTCGGTTCTTAGTAAGGATGCAAAAAAGAATCTGAGGTCTTACCAGTTGCAAGAGAGTTTATTGAAGATAAGGAGAGAACAGAGAGAACACCTCAAGAGAGAGGTGGGCCAGGCCAAGGAAGGCAATGGCCCCGGAGGGCTGGGGTGTAGAGTTTTTAAGGCAAAGTCATTGATTGACAGTCTTGATTGACAGCTGCAAGTTATATAACGAGGCGCTGCTGTGCATGTCCTTCCCATAATTCAGTCTGTTATAATCAGATGTATCTATTCATAGAGTATTTATGAACATTTAATGAGCCTAATGGCAGCCAAAGGTTATCTATGGACATGATAACGGGAGGTGTGCGCATGTGCCAGAGTGGGGACAGTCCCTCCAGTGGGCCAGTGGGGGATTTTTCCGGTCCCCAGACCATTTTGGAGTATTGATGGGGACGTGTTTGCGGCGGGGTTGGCAAAATAGCTTGGCGGGATTAGGCGGCTATTGGACATTATTCAATGGGGCTGCCTCTCTCGTCGCTCATGGCTAACTTCCTGCCTAACAAATGCATACTGAATGCAAACAAGCATTTCAAAGCCCCAAATAGGAAAGAACATAAAAAAGATATATTTCATTGATGTCATACAGATTTATTTCAGTACATGCAGAAATAGAAGATTTAACAATTTTAGCTTTCTAGTGGTTCTATTGTAAGCTCAGAAATCATTTCACTAATCATTCAACATATCATGCTTCTGCCCAGTACAGCAACCTTGGATAGAAGTGACTTCATTTGTCAATTGTGTCCTTTTACATACCTCTAATACAAATGTTTTTTATTCATTGCTTCTCGGAATATTATAAATATTTTCTATGATATTGCAGAATGTTTTTCCTTTTTATCTGAAAAAAATGACTCTTAGACACAATAAACTCATTGGCTTGCCTTTCCCCTAGTTTTGTTTCTTCCTGAGAATGCCATTATCTGATTAAATGCTGTAAATATATACTTTACATAGCAATTTGAGGGAGGTCTCTTGTAGATGAATACTATGTTGAAAATAAATGAAGACCACCCGAATGAGAATATGTAATGGCTATTTATTCCAAACTTGCTGTATAGTAAGGGAGTCAGCCACCATCACTTGCATTTGGCAGACTCCAAAGGCAGGCAGATGAATGGACAATCTTTACAGTGGAAAAACAGGAAGGCTTCAGGTGTACCCTGACTGGATGCTGTTGGTATGGACTGACTAGAAGCAGGGCATCCTATGTGATTGGTTAGGGGTACGTAGTTGGCTTTCTTCAGTTGGTCCTAAGTTAGAAATGAGGACAAAAATTAGAGAAGCTATCCATTATTAATCAAGCCCTAGCCATTGTTTCAGGGTTATTTCTTGACTAGTTGCTAGAAATAGTAGTCTGACTTCCTAGACTGATTACTATAGATAATGGGCTGGTTTCCTGAGATGGTTGCTGCAGATTTTGGGTCAGAGTTCTGTTTTTTTATGTATGGTCTGGGCATTGTCCATGTGTATTATTCAGTCTGTCAGCTACCTTTTCAGACAGGAAAGTACCATACAGACTTATCCCACAGCAATGTACTTAAGGAAAAGAAGTCTTCTGAAGTCATGTGTTATAGTTAATAATTTCTTGCTATTTTATACTATAAGTAGTACTTTTAGAAATATTTTAATATCACTTAATGTAATTAAGATACTTTAACAAAATATGTATTCAATTATTAATAATTACATATTAAAACAACTTTTTTATATTTTTAAAAAAGATTGGTGGCTTGGTACATACAGTGAATGATAAAATTAAAGGACATTTTGATCAAACCTTATCATGATTAGTATTTATTTATATTCTTGACAAATTTAAGGCAGTATCCATAAATATAAGTATTGTAATACGCTAAAGAAGTAATAAAAATAACAACACATACAGCTTTTACTGACTTCTAGGCTTTAATTAAGCACCATTTGAATATTAGCTGATTTAACCTCTCATCAATCTTAGGAGGAAGATACTTTTATTTTTCTTCTTTTGTAAATGAGAAAACACAAGCAAAGCGAAGTTAAGTCATTGTCCAGGGTTACTCAGCTGGAGTGATAGAACCAAAATTTGAATGTGGAAGCTTGGCTCTTTTTATCTTGGTGTGTTTATACAACTTGACAACTGGATAATCCTACTTAGTTGACACAATTTGAGGGTTTTATTGACCAGAAAACAAAACTATGATACTAGCCTCATGGCCAGTTTTACACCTATTCTGAAGAAATCCTTTTGAATTGCCATTTTATTTTTATACTTACCAAAAATTTTTCAACATGTAGATTACCTTTAGCAGCTTTTACATTTCAGGTAGTATTCCCCCCTCTGATCTTCCTGTACTTAGAATGGTAACTTACTAAAAGGATACATACTATCTTAATCTAATAGGAAGTAGAAAAGGGAAAAGAATATAGGTATTTCAAAGCTAAATATAAGGCTGTTGAATTATCCATTCTTTAAAATTAGCTCCTTCCCTTTTCTTACTACATAGATAATAAAAAGCAGTCTAGGGGAATCAGGAGAATGACAAGACCATCATTTACCTAGTGTCAGCTATGTCCTGGGCACCGTGCTGGATGCTTTAATATGCCATCTTACTTGTGTATTGCTTTTTTCATATGCCAAAATTGAACAGTAGAATTAATACCCACACTCTGCTAAGGAGTTTGTAGATACTGATGACTCATTCCTATTACCATGGCACACAGTCCAAACAATTAATGAATGTGAATTTTAAATATGTAGTTTACTAGTAACACTTTGTTTAATCATGAAGAGTCTCAGTCAATTGCTTCCTATTTCTTAAAAAGGAAAATATTTAGGTAGCATTAATTTTCAGAAACATAATGGCATTGATGAATGAGAAACATGCACTCCTCAAGACACCTTTCCATGAGTAGCAAAGAATATTTTTTATTTTACACTTGTCATGTAGAAAGTTCATTTTAGCCTTGAGTGATTTATTTTGAGTAGTAAAGCCATTAAAATGGGTCCTCCAACATTTTTGTGAGCGGCAAGTACTTTTTATTTTCCCTCTAACCTTTTCTAGGTTCTCCAAAGGAATGTTTGTGATATACTGACAGTGATATCTCTGCCCAACCAAAAACTCCCACTGAAAGATAAGTGCTTCTGTAAGAAGCTGCTAATTCAAATAAGCTATGCTATGACAGTCTCAACAAGATAAAAGACTGGGAAATAAATATGGTGGCAATGAAAATGACATTGTATAAGAGCATTATAGATGCATTATAGATAAGTCCTGGCTCTAAAACTTACTATCTCTGTGATATTAAATAAGCCACCTGTCTGAGAATCAGTTTCCTGAGAAGGGAGCATGAGAGGGACCTTCAGGGTGTTAGTAAAATTCTATTTCTTCAGCCAGATAGTGGTTACACAGATGTTTTCAGTTAGAATTCATTGTGCATTTGTGATTTTTTTCTATGTAAGCTATACTTCAATAAAATCAGTGCTGTGCTGATAAATATTTCTCCAGGGGGAAAAAGCCCAGACTTGTAGCACTTGCCTGCTGATTTCCATGGTATAAATACATGGTATAAATCACCATGGCTAATTTCAAGCAACCAATATGAAATCACTGAATGAAGAATTGGGAGGAGATATGCACATTTTGCTCTTTAAGCTGGTTCTATCACATCGCTAAATAAAATGTACTTGAAAGTTGACTAGGTAAAGAGACTTTTAACTACTGATATTTCTTAATTTATCCTTTCTCATATTTTGGTTAGCAGCTGTGAAGTGAAAAATCAATTAACAAAGTGGCTTCATGAACACCTATTAACTTTTTAAAAAATGTGTAACATTTCTTGTTTCCTCAGTTTTTTGAGTTTTCATAATCCATAGTTCATGACGAAACATCATCATTGATTTATGCACATTTACTTATTTTATTTCATTTTACTTATTTTGGGGTTCTGGGGTTTTTTTTTAATTAATTATTCGATGAATCTTCATGAATCCATTGCTCAACCCAGGAACTAGAATATCCTCAGTTAAATATATTTCTTGCCTTGTTTTAGTTTCATATCTTAGACACACATATGTGTGATCAATATATTATTTAGTTTTATTTAATTCTGAATTTTATATAAAGAGCTTACCCTTTTGAGATTCCTGTTTTGATTTAACTTTGCATTACCAACTAGATTCATCTATATTGTTTCTTTCAAACATAGTTTGTTCATTTTCATGGTATAATTCTACAGACCTTTTATTACCCAGTGCTTGACATGGTTTGGTTTATGTCAGTCTTGTATACTGATTTCCCAGCAGCGCAGGTATATTGTGCTTTGTTTATTTTATGTGCCTCTTTTTTAACAATTTGATTTATTATAAAATATGTCTTCTCTTTTCTCTTCTTGCTTTTTCTTTCCAGTATATGTTTTCTTTGGTAAATGAGTACGTTTCCCCCAAATGGGTCATAAGTCAGGGGAATATCTTAATGTGTGTCAGTGCCAACAGAAAAAAAGTGTGCTGGAGGATTCTATGATGATTACCAAAGAAGCTCTATTAATAGCTAAACTAGAGTGAGCGCAGAATATTATAGGTGACTGGCAGCCAGAAACATTAGAGTCCTCACTACAAGGGATGTAGCTCACTCAGAATGATTATCAGTTATCAAAATTTCATCACCTAATTTTCCTAAATTGTAAAAAAAGACTTAAGATGACGCTCTGCTACAAATCTGCTATAACGAAACTTTTAAGAAAACCTTGCTACTATTGAAATTTAAATGATGCTGAGTAAAACAAGTTATTTATTCAGAATTGTGGGGGAAAAGTAGATATAAATAGGGAAAATGACAAAACTGATCAATATTTATTCATCTATACAAAAATAGGACAACAGTCCTTATCACAGTTCTAAAATTCAAAAACCCTTAAAACCAATATTTTTTGTTTTGTTTTCATAATTCATTTGATCACCAAACTTGTCTGGATCTAAATGCATGTGGCAGTAAAACCTGAATTGAAGTAAAGGGAAACTACTTATTGCTGTATATATTTTCATGTTTTACTGGAGAAAATATTTAGTGTTTGATTCCAGAACACTGCCACAGACTGTGCTGGGGCATTATATTATATGCAGCTTCTCTACCTATCTGACATTTTTAAAATTCTGATTTCTGAGACATATCTGGCACTAAGGGTTCTGTTAACAGACTGTGAACTGTAGTAAACAAATTGAATTTATTTTATACTTAGACCATAACTTTTTAATCTTTATTGTGCCATAGACCTCTTTGGCAAACTTAAATAATGTCTTAAATGCATAAAAGAAAATACATGGACAAGAAAGTAATTATATCGAAAAAGTTATCAAAATAATAAAAATTTGTGATACAGTTAATACATGTGTTTCTTTATTAAGGCATTACATAACAGGGTCTAGCAGTGGGTATAATTACTATTGTAAAGTCATTGAAGTGATGAGTGTAAATGATATTTGGAGATATCTGCACCAGCTGTAATGTTATGTGAAAAACCTTTAATTTCTGTTGGTGACAAAGTCACAGGTACTGCTAATACTGCTGAGATTTATCTCCTTCATTCATCATCGAAGGAAATGATAAATTTCAAATAGAGGTTAGAAAAATTGATATATAATTCATTTTCCCATCCTAATTCATAGACCACCCACCCCCCACTCATTCTATCCATGGATCACAGTTTATGAAACCTTGGTTACAAATACTGTTAATCATAAATTTATCTATCTTCCTTATTGGTTTCTGATGTTGATTAATTTATATCCACAAGGTGATGAAGCTGGAGTTCAAGTCATGCCTTTACTTTCAGCTAGCATTATTTTAAACAATTCCCTACTTTTTTTTGAGTTTTATTACACAATAGACAAAGCATTTGAGTGCTTGTTATTTATAGGTTGAATTCTAACTATAGTACTAGTCTTTAGAGTTTATCTTATTCCAGCCACATTATAAATTAGGAATGAAGTATTTGTATTCAACTCTTTGCTCCTTTTTTTAGTGTACATGACATTCCACTTATTTTTCAAACTTTTATTTTCCATTTCTGTTATAAATTGCCAAATGTCTTAGGTAGAGAGAATTTGTGTGGAGGGGACAAAAACCTATCTGTATATTCTCTGCTGACATTTGCTTCCAACCCACATCTATTTATTATTACTTCCTCTAATGTTTGTTGCACACCTACATCCAAATTGCTGCTTCCCATGTCCATAGCCTTGTTCATACCATTCTTATCTCTCACATGCCCTTTCTCTCCTTTATTTGTTTTGTTTTCTTTTTAAAAAAAATTTTATTGGGGTATAGTTGATTTAGAATGTTGTGTTAGTTTCAGGTGTACAGTAAAGTGATTCAGTTATACATGTACGTATATTCATTCTTTTTTAGATTATTTTCTCATATAGGTTATCACAGAATACTGAGTAGAGTTCCCTGTGCTATACAGTAGGTCCTTGTTGCTTATCTGTCTTATATATAGTAGTGTGTGTGTGTTCATCCCAGGCTTCTGATTTATCCCTCCCCTCCACGTTTCCCCTTTGGTAACTATAAGTTTGTTTTTGATATCTGTACGTCCCTTTCTGTTTTGTAAATAAGTTCATTTCTTTCTTTATTTTTTAAAGTTAGATTCCACATATGAGTGATATATGATATTTGTCTTTCTGTCTGACTTCACTTACTATGATAATCTCTAGGTGCATCCATGCTGCTGCAAATGGCATTACTTCGTTCATTTTTATGGCTGAGTAATATTCCATGGTATATATGTACCACATCTTCTTTATCCATTCCTCTGTCAGTGTACATTTAGGTTGCTCTCATGTCTTGACTATTGTAAATAGAGCTTCAGTGAACATTGGGGTGCATGTATCCTTTCAGATTATGGTTTTCTCTGGATATATGGCCAGGAGTGGGATTGCTGGATCATACAGTACTTCTATTTTTAGTTTTCTCAGGAACCTCCGTACTGTTCTCCATGGTGGCTATACCAATTTACATTCCCACCAACAGTATAGGAGGGGTCCCTTTTCTCCACACCCTCTCCAGCATTTATTGTTTGTAGATTTTTTTGATGGCCATTCTGACTAATGTAAGGTGATACCTCTTTCTGACCAGTGTAAGGTGATACCTCATTCTGACCAGTGAAAGGTGATACTTCATTGCAGTTTTGATTTGCATTTCTCTGATAATTAGTGATGTTGAGCATCTTTTCCTGTGCTTGTTGCCATCTATATGTCTTCTTTGGAGAAGTGTCTATTTAGATCTTGTGCCCATTTTTTGATTGGGTTGTTTGTTTTTTGTTATTGAACTGCATGAGCTGTTTGTATATTTTCGAGAATAATCCCTTGTCAGCCACTTAGTTTGCAAATATTTTCACCCATTCTGTGGGTTGTCTTTTTGTTCTGTTTGTGGTTTCCTTTGCTGTGCAGATGCTTTTAAGTTTAATTAGGTCCCATTTGTTTATTTTTGTTTTTATTTCCATTACTCTAGGAGGTGGATCCAAAAAGATGTTGCTGCAGTTTACATCAAAGAGTGTTCTGCCTATGTTTTCCTCTAAGAGTTATACAGTGTTCAGCCTTAAATTTAGGTCTTTAATCCATTTTGAGTTATTTTTTGTGTATGGTGTTAGAGACTGTTCTAATATCATTCGTTTACATGTAGCTGTCCAGTTTTCCCAGCACCGCTTACTGAAAAGACTCTCTTTTTCCATTTTATATTCTTACCTCCTTTGTTGTAGATTAATTGCCATAAGTGTGTGAGTTTATTTCTGAGCTTTCTATCCTGTTCCATTGATCTATATTTCTGTTTTTGTGCCAGTACCATACTGCTTCATTGCTGTAGCTTTGTTGTATTGTCTGAAGTCAGAGAGTTAGATTCCTCCAGCTCCATTTTTCTTTCTCAAGATTGCTTTGGCTATTCAGGGTCTTTTGTGTTTCCATACAAATTGTAAAATTTTTTGTTCTGGTTCTGTCAAAAAATGCCAGTGGTAGTTTGATAGGGATTGCATTGAATCCGTAGATGGCTTTGGGTAGTATAGTCATTTTCACAATGTTGATTCTTCCAATCCAAGAACATGGTATATCTCTCTATATGTTTGTATAGTCTTTACTTTCTTTCATCAGTATCTTATATTTTTCAGCACACCGGTCTTTTTTCTCCTTAGGTAGGCTTATTCCTAGGTATTTCATTCTTTTTGTTGCAACTGTAAATGGGAATGTTTCCTTAATTTCTCTTTCAGATTTTGGCTGTTAGTGTATATGAATGCAAGAGATTTCTGTGCATTAATTTTGTATAATGCTACTTCACCAAATTCATTGATTAGCTCTAGGAGTTTTTTGGTAGCATCTTTAGGATTCTCTATGTATAGTATCAAGTCATCTGCAAACAGTGACAGTTTTATTTCTCTTCTGATTTGTTATCCTTTTATTTCTTTTTCTTCTCTGATTTCCATGGCTAAAATTTCCAAAACTATGTTGAATAATAGTGGTAAGGTTGGGCAACCTTTTCTTGCTCCTCATCTTAGTGGAAATGGTTTCAGTTTTTCACCATTGAGAGTGATGTTGACTGTGGGTTTCTCATATATGGCCTTTATTATGTTGAGGTAGTTTCCCTCGATGCCCACTTTCTGGAGAGTTCTTATCATAAATGGGTGTTAACTTTTGTTGAAAGCTTTTTCTGCATCTATTGAGATTATCATATGGTTTCTATCCTTCAATTTGTTAATATGGTGTATCACATTGATTGATTTGCATATACTGAAGAATCTTTGCATTCCTGGATAAACCCCACTTGATCATGGTGTATAATCCTTCTAATGTTCTGTTGGATTGTGTTTGCTAGTATTTTGTTCAGGATTTTTGCATCTATGTTCATGAGTGATATTGGCCTGTAGTTTTCTTTCTTTGTGACATCTTTGTCTGGTTTTGGTATCAGGGTGATGGTGGCCTCGTAGAATGAGTTTGGGAGTGTTCCTCCCTCTGCTGTATTTTGGAAGATTTTGAGAAGGATAAGTGTTAGCATTTCTCTAAATGTTTGTTAGAATTCACCTGTGAAACTTTCTTGTCCTGGGCTTTTGTTTGTTGGAGGATTTTTATTCATGGTTTCAATTTTCAGTGCTTGTGATTGGTTTGTTTCAGTCTCGGGAGGTTGTACTTTTCTAAGAATTTATCCATTTCTTCCCGGTTGTCCATTTTATTGGCGTATGGTTACTTGTAGTAGTCTCTCATGTTCCTTTGTATTTCTCCACCGTCAGTTGTTACTTCTCCTTTTTCACTTCTAATTCTGTTGATTTGAATATTCTCCCTTTTTTTCTTGATGAGTCTGGCTAATGGTTTATCAGTTTTGTTTATCTTCTCAAAGAACCAGCTTTTTGTTTTATTGATCTTTGCTATTATTTCCTTTACCTCTTTTTCATTTATTTCTGATCTGATCTTTATGATTTCTTTTCTTCTGCTAACTTTGGGGTTGTTTTGTTCTATTTCTAATCTCTTTAGGTGTAAGGTTAGGTTGTTTATTTGAGATTTTTCTTGTTTCTTGAGGTAGGATTGTATTGCTATAATCTTCCCTCTTAGAACTGTTTTGCTTTATGCCGTAGGTTTTGGGTCCTCATGTTTCCATTGTCATTTATTTCCAGGTATTTTTTCATTTCCTCTTTGATTTCTACAGTGATCTCTTGGTTATTGAGTAGCGTATTGTTTGCATCCATGTGTTTTTATTTTTTACAGTTTTATTCCTGTAATTGTTATCTAGTCTCATAGCATTGTGGTCGGAAGATATCCTTGATATGATTTCAATTTTCTTAAATTTACCAATGGTTGATTTGTCACCCAAGATATGATCTCTCTTTGGGAAAGTTCCATGAGCACTTGAGAAGAAGGTGTATTCTGTTGTTTTTGGATGGAGTGTCTGATAAATATCAACTAATTTTACCTGGTCTGTTGTGTCATTTATAGCTTGTGTTTATTTATTTTCATTTTGTATGATCTGTCCATTGGTGAAAGTGGGGTGTTAAAGTCCCCTACTATGCTTGTGTTACTGTCGATTTCCCCTTTTATGGCTGTTAGCATTTGCCTTTTGTATTGAGTTGCTCCTATGTTGGGTGCATAAATATTTACAATTGTTATATCTTCTTCTTGGATTGATCCCTTGATCATTAGGTAGTGTCCTTCTTTGTCTCTTGTAGTAGTCTTTATTTTAAAGTCTATTTTGTCTGATATGAGCATTGCTACTCCAGCTTTCTTTTGATTTCCATTTGCATGGAATGTCTTTTTCCATCCTCTCACTTTCAGTCTGTGTGTATCCCTAGGTCTGTAGTGTGTCTCTTGTAGACAGCATATAGACAGGTGTTGTTTTTGTATCCATTCAGCCAGTCTGTGTCTTTTGGTTGGAGCATTTAATCCATTTACATTTAAGGTAATTATCAATATGTATGCTCCTATTACCATTTTCTTAATTGTTTTGGTTTGTTTTTGTAGATCCTTTTCTTCTGTTATGTTTCCCGCCTAGAGAAGTTCCTTTAGCATGTGTTGTAAAGCTGGTTTGGTGGTGCTGAATTCTCTTAGCTCTTGCTTGTCTGTAAAGGTTTTCATTTCTCTGTCGAATCTGAATGAGATCCTTGCTAGGTAGAGTAATCATGATTGTAGGTTTTTCTCTTTCATCACTGTAAATACATCCTGCCACTCCCTTCTGGATGGCAGAGTTTCTGCTGAAAGATCAGCTTTTAACCTTATGTAGATTCCTTTGTATGTTGTTTGTTGCTTTTCCCTTGCTGCTTTTAATATTTTTTCTTTATGTTTAATTTTTGATAGTTTGAAATTTGTGTCTTGGCATGTTACTCATTGGATTTATTCTGTTTGGGACTCTCTGCACTTCCTGGAGTTGATTGACTATATCTTTTCCCATTTTAGGGAAGTTTTCTGCTGTAATGTCAAATATTTTCTCAGAACCTTTCTTTTTCTCTTCTTCTTCTGGGACCCCTAAAATTTGAATGTTGGTGCATTTAATGTTGTCCCAGGTGTCTCTGAGACTGTCCTCAATTCTTTTCATTTATTTTTCTTTATTCTGCTCTGCAGCAGTTATTTCCACTCTTCTATCTTCCTGGTCACTTATCTGTTCTTTTGCCTCAGTTATTCTGCTAATGATTCCTTCTAGAGAATTTTTAATTTCATTTATTGTGTTGTTCATCATTGTTTGTTTGCTATTTAGTTCTTCTAGGTCCTTGTTAAACATTTCTTATATTTTCTCCATTCTATTTCCAAGATTTCGGATCATCTTTACTGTCATTAGTCTGAATTCTGTTTTGGGTAAACTGCCTATTTCCTCTTCATTTATTTGGTCTGGTGGGTTTTTACCTTGCTCCTTCATCTGCTGCATATTTCTCTGTCTTCTCATTTTGTTTAACTTACTATGTTTGGGGTCCTCTTTTCACTGGCTGCAGGTTCGTAGTTCCTGTTAGTTTTGGTGTCTGCCCCCAGTGGGTGAGGTTGTTTCAGTGGCTTGTGTAAGCTTCCTGGTTGGGGCGACTGGTGCCTGTTTTCTGGTGGGTGGTACTGGATATTCTCCTTCTGGTGGACTGGGCCATGTCCGGTCGTGTGTGTTGGTGTGTCCGTGAACTTAGTATGACTTTAGGCAGCCTCTCTGCTACTGGGTGGAGATGTGTTCCTGTCTTGCTAGTTGTTTGGTATGGAGCATCCAGCACTTGAGCTTGCTGGCCATTGGGTGGAGATGGCTGTTAGTTTTGAGACAGAGATTTCTGGAAGACCTCTCGCCAATTGATATTACATGGAGCTGGGAGGTCTCTGGTGGTCCAATGTCTTGGACTCGACTCTCCACTTTGGAGGCTCAGGCCTGACATCTGACTGGAGCACCAAGACCCTGCCAGCTGCATGGCTCTGAAGAAAAGGAAGAAATTAAAAAAAACATGAGCAGATAAAATCCCAAAACAAATGAGAAAAGCAAAACTAAACAAAGTCACACAAAGAAACATACACACACACACACTCATAAAAAGAAAAACAAACAAACAAAACTAAAAAAAAAAGAACAGACAGAACTCTAGGACAAATGGTAAAGGCAGACCTTAACAGACAAAATCACACAAGATAAGTGATGAATATTTCAAGAAATTTAAAATTTTGAAGAAGAGAATAACAGTGTCAAATCTGCCAACAGATCAAGTTAGATGAAAAGTAGAGACAGTTCTTTTGAGAAGTTTAGCTGTGATAGGAAGAAGAGAGAGGGAAGGTAGTAGTTGGATCAAATTGCAAGACTAAGAGAATTTGGTTTTTTTGTGTGTTTGGGTTTTTGTATGTGTGTGTGTGGTTCTTTTTATTTTTAATGTGAGAAGCCATTAGAGAAAGAGAAGTTGTAGATCCAGGAAGAATTTGAAAGGAATGGCAAAGTTTTTAGAATAGTCATATCAGAGAGCCAGTCAGTGACTTAATAAGTTAGCCAGGAAAAAAACACAGAATTGTTCCCACATATTTGACACGAGTTGTGGACTGCCAATCTAGAAGAGTCTAATACAGTTTAATTATTAGAGAAATATGTAGTATATTATTTGAAAGAGATTTTTAGAGAAACCATGATTTTAGTGCTGAATTAGATGATTTTATAAAATTCCTTATAGCCTTACTCCATACTTGGAAGGATTCAATTCAAGGAATTTTCTTTTCTTTTGTCTCTTATATTTTTCTTCCAGGTTTATTGAGATATAATTGACATAGAGTACTGTATAAGTTTAAGGTATACAGCAAGATGATTTGACTCACATATATCATGCAATGATTACCCCACTAGGTTTTGTGAACATTCATCATTTCATATTGATACAAAACTAAAGAAATAGAAAAAAATATCTTTTCCTTGTGATAAGAACTCCTAGGATTTATTCTCTTAACAATTTTCATATATAACATATAGCAGTATTAATTGTATTTATCATGTTGTATATTACATCTCTAGTATTTATTTATTTTATACCTGGAAGTTTGTACCTTTTGATTACCTTCATCCAATTACCCCTCCCCCAACTGCCTCTGGTAACCATAAATAATGATCTCTTTTTCTATGAGTTTGTTTGTTTTTAGAAAGAAGTTTCTATCTTGCCTCTCTAAAATAAGTTGAGAATCTTACAGAGTAATTGTTCTGTATTTACCTTTAGCAATTTTTCCAATCTTATAATTCTATCTTCTTTAACCTTACTTTTTTCATATTTACAGTCTCCATTTGGATTCTTATTCAAGTTCACTTTTTGTTTTTATTATATATATATGTATATTTTTAATTGAATTGTAGTTGACTTACAATATTATTTAGTTACAGATGTACAATGTAGTGATTCGGTATTTTTGCACATTATACACTATACAAAGTTATTACATTATTATATTTTTATTATATCCTGTTCTTGTCTAATTAACTATATTCTTCTTTAAAAATTTCTTTTTTTTAATTTATTTTTTAAATTTATTTATTTAATTTATATTTATTTTCAGCTACATTGGGTCTTCATTGCTGCACACGAGCTTTATCTACTTGCGGTGAGCAGGGGCTACTCTTCATTGAAGTGCACATGCTTCTCATTGCAGTGGCTTCTCTTGTTGCAGAGCATGACCTCTAGGTGCACAGGCTTCAGTAGTTGTGGCAAACGGGCTCAGTAGTTTTGGCTCATGGGCTCTAGAGCATAGAGTCAGTAGCTGTGGCTCACGGGCTTAGTTGCTCCACAGCATGTGGGATCTTCCCGGACCAGGGATCAAACCTGTGTTCCCTGCACTGGCAGGCAGATTCTTAACCACTGCGCCACCAGGGAAGTCCCTAAAATTTCTTTTAACACAATTATTTTAAAGTTTCTTACATATTTCTCAGTTATATATAGTTTTTAAAAAGTGAATTCTTCCCATTCATACATCTACTAATACTTTTTTATTGACAGGTTGTTTTCTGACATACTTTGTAACTTTTGACTGTGAGCTTATCTTCAGTGGGAGTTGTTTCTATGTGAATTTCAAGGGCCCTGAGTTGTGGAAGAAACCCCTTGGAGCCAGTTTTGTGTTTGACTTTGCTTTCACTAGTACAGGACTTATTTTAATTTTATTTTCTCTATTTAGGGTTTCCAAGCTTCTTGGGAGGTGCTAATTTAGACATCACACCTACAAATAGTGCAGGTTTAGAGTGCTGGTATCCTTCTGCCAATTCTTTGCCTAGATTAGCTGGCTTCTGTACTATATTCCTCAGACCAAACAGCCTTTTTAGCTCACTGCTATACATAGAGCTTAGAGCCTTGACTCCCAAGCTATATCTGCAACATATGTGTTAGGTTTTTGAACAGTTAATCTAACATTTTTATTTAATTAGTACTGGAGGGAGACTTACTGCATTTGCCTTGTTCCCCATATTGACCAAAAATCTTTTTTGGTGATGTAAGAAACTTTTCCAGTTGTTTCTTAAAATATATTTTTGATGACTGATATGGAAGCTAGCACTAGCATATGTTAGAAGTCCAAAACTGTCAAATTTGGAATATGTATTTATGCAAATTTGGAGTCATATTCTGAAACTAGAAATACAGATTCTTATGACACAACAATGACATTTATAAAAACTTACATTTTTTTAAGAATCAGGAATGAAGAGAATTCTTTAATATATATGTCTGTATATTTAAAGTAACTTCCATATGCTGTTTCTTAATCATGTGATTTTCTGATAACTTTAATATCTGAACTTTTTCTGTGACATAGCATGGACTTTGTGTCAGGTATGAGATAAATGCAATAGATAAGATTTAGACAAAAGTGGATGTACTTCAAATGTATGTGAAGAAATTAAATGATATAAGGAAAAGGTAAGAAAGTGAATAATATGTTCTAGGAATGACTCATAATCCACAAACTCAGATATTCAGGGAATGTAGCTTTATTTTTTTTTATTATTTTGTGTGTGTGTGTGGTACGCGGGCCTCTCACTGTTGTGGCCTCTCCCGTTGCGGAGCACAGGCTCCGGACGCGCAGGCTCAGCGGCCATGGTTCAAGGGCCCAGCCACTCCACGGCATATGGGATCTTCCCAGACCCGGGCACGAACCCACGTCCCCTGCATCGGCAGGCGGACTCTCAACCACTGCGCCACCAGGGAAGCCCTGTAGCTTTATTTTTTATTAAAAGTTATTTGTACATATAAGTACACAGTGGATACTTGTTGAATAAATGAATGAATTTAAATTTCTATTTTAAGCCCCCTTTCTATTGGAGGCTAGAAACTAAATCTTAATCGGTCAAGCCTTTCTCCTCTTTTTACCTCTAGGTCTATGTTCTAAGTTTCTAGAACCTTCCAAGTGTCAGCATGTTGAAGGTGGGGTGGAATTTGGCCTTACTGATACCTACTGAGCTTATACTCAGAAAGACTGGGAAAGAAAGGTATTTATTTTCCTTCTTGTATTGACTAAAAGATCTTTACTGTCTACTTGGTGCCAGATAAATGCCATTCTATGCTGCTCCCATACCATGCTAAGCATAAGAGACTTCTGAGACCTCGCTTCCTCCTTAGACTATATTCTAGAGATTGGAAGTTACAGGTTTCCTGCTATCCAGACCCTAAACCTGATGGTATTTTCTGTCCTATCATCCTCCTTCCAGTTTTAAGCTAAGGTGAACATGTTGTAGAGTACCTTTTTGGAGATCCAATAGGCTCTTGCTCCAATCCCATAAAATCTTTATCTAGTATGTGTTGAGTATAAAGGGATAGGAGGAGTAGGAAAAAGGTCTTCTAAATCTATCGTTTATACTCAGAATCCTAGGCTTTTGAAACTCAAATACCAAATATTTAATAATTTAATTCCTTTTTTATCTACATACTGCTGTGTCATCCATTCTTTGAGGCAGTTGAACATTACCTGTTTCTGCCTGAATGGAGAAGAAGGGTTATGGGTAACCAATATTTGGAACAAATTTAATTAATATATAAAAGTTTTTCTGTGATAGAGAAACAAAAGAAAATTAAGGAGAATGGAATAAGGCAAGAAAAGAGCCCAAGAGGTTCAGTAAAGAAGAGAGAAGACTAATAAAAGACCACTTTGCTCTCTAAAGTAATGTGTGACATGCTGTGGCTTAGAAGTAACTGGATTTAGTGGATCTGGAACTGATTGACGGGTGTAGGGATTGTTGCTGGAGGCTTAAAAATGGCTTTTGATATAGAGCTGTGTTCTTTGTGTTATGGCCCAATGGGACTTCTCACCTGCCTGGAAGTCAGAAACTAAGATCTTTGACTTCTTTTTAAAGTGTTCAAAAGAAATAGGGGAATGCAAATCAAAATGAAATTGTGAATTCAGAGATTTTAAGATTTATGAGGAAAAAAATCAAAATTATTCGTTATGAAACCAGTGTGTCCTCCTCCATTCGAATGAGAATTAGCTTCTGCTGATTTTACTTTCAAAATGCCTTAAATTCTCAACACAACCACTCTGTTTCAGGACCTTGGTACCCCATGCCTTAATTATTGCCTCTTTGTGCCGTTTAGCACTCACATTCTTGAAACTATCTCTTCTTCACATTTTTTTTTCTTTTTTAAAGAATTAGTTCAGAGGACTTAATTGCTTCATATGTTCACCACAACATCCCTAGTGCCTTGTATATCCCTGCTATGGACTGAATTTTATCCCCCCAAAATTCATTCCTTGAAGCTCTAACCCCTTCTGTGACTATATTTGAAGATAGGGTTTTTAGGAGGTAATTAAGGTTAAATGAAGTCATAAGGGTGGCATCCTAATCTAATAGTATTGGCTGCCTTATAAGAAAAGGAAGAGAGAGAGATCTCTTTCCACACCCGCAGAGGAAAGGCCATGTGAACACACAATGAGAAGATGGGTGTTTGCAAGTCAAGAAGAGGTTTTTCACCAGAACCCAACCATGCTAGCACCCTGATCTTGGATTCCCAGCCTCCAGAACTGTGAGAAATAAATGACTATTGTTTAACCTTCCCAGTCTATGGTATTTTGTTATCACAGCCCAGGCAGACTAAGAAAATCCCCAAGGCCTGAAATAATGCTTTGTTCACTCAATAAATATTTGTTTATTGTGGTGGAAATTAGCAATGCTATATTCCATTCAGGAACATAATGAGACATCTCAGGCTGACATGCAGTGACCTGTACTGTAGTAGGCTTTGCTGACCGTACAGTCTCTGTCACAACTACTTCGTTCTGCTATGGTGTCACAACTACTTAGTTCTGCTATGGTGTCACAACTACTTAGTTCTGCTATGGTGGCACAAAAATAGCCATACACAATACATAGACCAATGAGCATGGTTACGTTCCACTGAAATTTTAGTTACAAAAAAATACAGATAGCAGGTCGTATTTGTCACATAGGCTATACTTTGCCCATTCCTGACCAGTAGCAAATGACCCACCTTAACTCTCAAGGAATATTTCCTACTCCTTATTGGAAAAGCTCTCATCCTGTCAGATTGACAGGTGCCTCATCCACAAACTCCATGATTTCCCCAAATTGTCTCCTTGTCTTAAATTTCCTCTATGCTTATCTCCCTGATTCCTATTTCTATTCTTCCCTCTAAGTTCTGGAATTAGGAAACATAAATAAAACATAATCCATGCCCACAAGTGTCTTAGAAATGTAATAAAGGGGGACGTATGTAGATAGTCAATATAGGTATTATGGAAGGTATAAAAAGAGTAGAGTCATAAAGGAAGAGGTGGAATGTTTACAGAGGGTAGAGTAATAAAAGGACAATGATCAGGCCTCACAGAGGAAATGATAAGGTGCAAGATGGAACACTACAAGAAATGAGACAGGGGAAAGTGGGAGGAGGAGCAAGTCTACAGAGAGCAGGGAGGGGGCAGGCCAGTGGGGGGAAAAAAAAAGAGAGAGAAAAAAAATTGAAATATAAAAAGCAGATAGATCATCCTATTTATGTAAAATATGTGTGTATGTAGGTTAGAAAAAAAGACTAAAAGATCAATATCTACTAACTTGGAGAGACATCTATGGTATGTTGAGAAAAGTGACAGCAGAGTATTTATGTGCACATGTGCTTTTATATTTTGCATGAGCCAAGAGAAAGTATGAAAGGATTCACCACTGTTGACAGGGATGGTTGCATCTGGAAGGTAGGAAGTGGACAGAGTGGAGATGGTTAATTTTCTTAAAAAGGACAGTTTTAAGAGAAGAAATTGACCAACAGCATTAAATGCTACAGAATTGTCGAGTACAATGAGTACTAAAAATATGCTGCTGGATTTGGCAATTGGGTCATAGATAGATGACTTTTGGCTAGAGCAGTTTTATTTTAAGTAGGTAGTGGGAAATAATAAGCAGAAATTATATTCTTTTCTTTCCAGGAACTTGACTCTGAAGGGAATGAGAGAGGTGATTGTAGCTAGATGGAAACACAGCATCCAAGGAGAGGTTTTTCTGTTGTTTCTAATAGGAGAGATTTGTACATGTGTATCTTTAAGGAAGAACATATCAAGAGAGAGAATAATCTTCATTTTGTTTTTTGGGTTTTGAGGGGATTTTTTAATTGATGTGTAATTTACATGTAACATTATACTAGTTTCCAGTGTATAACATAATGATTCTCTATATGTGTTGTGAAATGATCACCACAAGTCTGGTTACCATCTGGTACCATACACAGTTTTAAAAAAAGGTTTTTTTTCTTATGATAAAGACTTTTAAGATCTAGTTTCTTAGCAACTTTCCAACATACAATACAGTATTATTAACTATAGTCATCATGCTGTACATTGTATCCTCATGACTTAATTATTTTATAAGTAGAAGTTTATATACCTTTTGACCCCCTTGACCCATTTCTCCCACCCACCCATCTCCCACCTCTGACAACTACCAATCTGTTCTTTGTATCTATGAGCTTGGTTTCTTGTTGTTGTTGTTTAAATTTCATATATAATTATTGTCTTTCTTTGTCTGACTTATTTCAAGTAGTATAATGCTCTCGAGGTTCATTCATGTTGTCACAAAGGGCAAGATTTCATTCTTTTTTATGTCTGAATAGTATGCCAGTATGTGTCTATGTGTGTGTGTGTGTGTGTGTGTATAAATACCACAATTTCTTTATCCATTCATCCATCATTGAACACTTAGGTTTTTTCCATACCTTGGCTGTTGAAAATAATGCTGCAATGAACATAGGGGTGCGCATATCTTTTTGAAGTAGTGTTTTCGTTTTTTTCAAATACCCAGAAGTGGACTCTCTGGGTTATATTGCAGTTCTATTTTTAATTTTTTTTTTTAACAAGAACATAAAGCTTTTATTCTGAATTAGTCAGTAAAACAAATGAAAAAAAATTAAACCAAAACTTGTGAAAGGTTTTTAAATGATTTATTACTAATATAAACATACATATGCTCAAAGCACTTTTAAAAACTTTTAAATTGTAATTTAACCAGAACCTCTGTTAATAACCACTATAAGCAATTAGGCCAACTCTAATGTTCTGGTAACCAACATATTGGGAATTAACAAATAATAAATCTGAAACTGAAGAAATCAAATACATGAAAAAATGACTATTTTAAAGTAAGAGTATAAGAATAGGAGTTACTAAGAAATTATCACCACTGAAGCTTTTCCTTGGAAATATCTTATTTTAAACTTACAGTGAAGACAAACAAGGGGGGCAGAATATGTATAGCTACAAAACAAATGCAGTGATGAGTTACAGCAGAAAGAGGAAATGCACTTTGTAATCCACAGGATCAGATTTGCAGCTCTAAGCAATTACCAGTAAATATTTGAGTGTTTTTCCTATTCTATCAACTTTAAATTTAAACTGAGTTACAGCAGTTTCACTTGTATTAATAGTTGGCAAAAGCAAATTAGAAGAAACCTAAATTAGTCTTTTTTAACCGGGCAGGATTTACCTCATTCATTGGAACAAACCCACTTCCCATCTTTAGAGCCTAAAAAATGTGGATATTGGCCTATTTTAATACTTTTCTAGTTCAGACGGAAGTCATGCTGTACACAGCCTTTGATTTTAGGAACCAGCACAAAGTAAAAATCAACTACTCACTGGGATTTAACCCAGTCACAAGCCATTCCAATCCTTCTGTTAATGCAGAATCCGTTCATAAATTGGCCAAATTGTAATTAACTTCTAAAAACTCCTTCGAAAATTATGAGTTTCAATTTTAAATGAAAGAACTTGAACCATTTTCAAAGAATCAAGTATAATTTATAAAAGATAGATCTTTACCAGTTCACGTATGTTCCATCATATTTTGTATTGAACAATAGGCTGATTACTTCATTGTGGCATATACTTCAGAACCTAATTTTTCACACGGGCTCACTGACAATCCAACCACTTTAAGGAATTTATCAGTTAATCTACAGGCCATACATGGCTGGCAGGTATAGCCAGGTCACACAGCAAGTTTAAATATTCCAACCTCAATCACAAGAAACAATCAGAGGGGAAAATGACACATGATTGCAATATACTAAGGCAGCAGATAAGTCATTCTTCACCTAGGTCAGCAGCTTCCAATAAAATCGTGTGCACAGATTTAATGAATGAGTCTGCTCTAGTTTAACTATGAACATGCCCCTGCATTAGAAAGGGAGATAAGAATTGTGCTTGCAATTCTAGCTGATGAATTCATTAGATTTTTATAAGGCAAATAATGTAGAAAGTTAGAATAGAATTTCTAGAACCATTTATCCTGTGATGTTGTAAAATCAAAGTACTACTTTATTAAATGAGTTATTTTATACAATATGAACATCAATATAATTACAATTATAAAAAAATTTTTATAACAAGGATGAACTGATTTTCAGATTTCCAAATCAGAGTCAACGGTACATTTGCACAGAATTGTCTTTGCATGAAGACCAAAAGGGAACAACATAAAAATGAGTGTTTCTGTAGCCCCTTTATTTTTGCTGATCAACAGTTTGTTAGAAAAGCAGCTGCAGGTTTGTTACCTAAGGTCTGAGACAGGAGAAGAGTCAAAGGTGTCACAACTTCCCCTGTAAACAACTTTATGCCTGAACATCAGCTAATTCTGGAGGAAGTGGAGTCTTAGGATGCTTGCTCTCAAAGTGCTGCTTGAAGGTCTTAGGGTCTGGCATTTGTGTCTTACAGACAGTGCAGATATATAGTAAGGCAGCTTTCGCAGCAGGCTTTTGGTCATGTCCTTGTTTCTTTTGTCCAGCTTTTTGGCATTTTTCTACTGAGACTGAATCTTCTGCTGTCCACGAGCCATATCTGGGCCGGGACAGTCTTGCATCAGAGAAACTGCACAGCACAAGAGGGCCAGGGGAGGTGGCAGGAGGGAGAGTTATTTTTAATTTTTTGAGGAACCTCCATACTATTTTCCATAATTACTGCACCAATTTATATTCCCACCAACAGTGCACAGGGTTCCCTTTAATCCACATCCTCACTAACACTTGTTATTTGTTGTCTTTTGGATAATAGCCATTCTGACAGGTATGAGGTGATATCTCATTGTGGTTTTGATTTGCATTTCCCTGATGATTAATGACGTTGAGCATCTTTTCATGTACCTGTTGTCCATCTGCATGTCTTCTTTGGAAAAATATCTATTCAGATCCTCTGTCTATTTCTTAATTGGATTGTTTGGGGTTTTTTGCTATTGGGTTTTGTGAATTCTTTATATATTTTGGATATAATCCCCTTATCAGATGTATGATTTGCAAATATTGTCTACCATTCAGTGGGTTGCCTTTTCATTTTGTTGATGATTTTCCTTGCAGTGCAGAAGATTTTTAGTTTGATGTATTAATTTTGTTTTTTATTTTTAAATTTAAAGGAGTGCTAATACATAGGAAAAAACACTAGGAAGAGAAACATATATAATCTTAGTGATTTTTTTTTTTTTTGCGGTACGTGGGTCTCTCACTGTTGTGGCCTCTCCAGTTGTGGAGCACAGGCTCTGGACGCGCAGGCTCAGCGGCCATGGCTCATGGGCCCAGCCGCTCCGCGGCATGTGGGATCCTCCCAGACTGTGCCACCAGGGAAACCCCTTAGTGATTATTTTTGAGAAACAAATTTGACCATCAATTTAATCAGTGAAGACTTTGTGGAGAGGTGGGAAGATTTTCAAATGAAAGACATATATCTGATTTGAAATTAGATACCAATTTTAGAAATGTTAAAATGTTAAGAAAAACCAAATCACAATCAAAGACATATGTAGTCAGACTTTTGCTTTGCACTCCTACTTGATGTAAACATAGGTAATATAGATCATTGCTTGTCCCAGCTTTGCCCAGCTCAGCCTCACATTGCATCTGAACCAATCCTTCCTAAGCTTGTTACCTTATGAGGTACCAGAGGATGGGTCAAAACCTGTCTTGCTACCAAATATAGCCTGTGCCTTCTGTTGAGCTGGCCACCTTTAGACTTCCTGATTTCCACTACTGTTTCAGCTTGGACTGGAGCTCTGACTTACATAATTCATGCCTTAATAACTTTATAGCCATCTTTTGTCTCTTTCCTCTGGGTGTCAGACCCTTTCACCTTTCCCCTACCATGTCTAGAGGCTTACATCAAACACAGAATTCCAGGGCTTCCCTGGTGGCGCAGTGGTTAAGAATCTGCCTGCCAATGCAGGGGACATGGGTTCAAGCCCTGGTCTGGGAAGATCTCGCATGCTGTGGAGCAACTAAGCCTATATGCCACAACTACTGAGCCTGTGCTCTAGAGCCCACGAGCCACAACTACTGAGCCCTCGTGCCACAACTACTGAAGCCCATGCGTGTAGAGCCTGCACTCCACAACAAGAGAAGCCACTGCAATGAGGAGCCCATGCACTGCAACGAAAAGTAGCCCTGGCTCGCCGCAACTACAGAAAGCCCACGCGCAGCAATGAAGACCCAATGCAGCCAAAGATAAATAAATAAAATTTAAAAAAAACAAAAAGCACAGAATTCCTGAAATGTCATAACTTTCATTACTGCCATGGAAGCTTTGCTACCCTGTTTTTCATGCCTTGCCCTTTGAATATTGATACCAGCCCAGATTAAAGGCATTATTACCCTGGGTGCTGTGATTTGGATCACTAGCCACCCTCCTTTGGGGATGTTCAACAATTGAAATCCTGTCCCACTTGCATCTCCAGCTGAGTAAAGGATTATACCCCACCTCACAGCCAGCCCCCAGGAAACCAAATAAAATTTAAGCATTGTTTTTATGAATAATATCCACGATATTTGTTTCAAACATTTAAAATGGTACAGAGGCTCTGGCTTTGGAGGTCAGATCCCAGGGAGAGGACTGAGGTTGGCTATGTGAACACATCTTGAAAGGGGCTAGTGCACCACAGCTAGCCGGGAGGGAGTCCGGGAAAAAATCGACCTGCCTAAGAGGCAAGAGACCATTGTTGCAGGGTGCGTGAGGACAGGGGATTCAGAGCACCACCTAAACGAGTTCCAGAGACAGACGCGAGCTGCGGCTATTAGCGTGGACACCAGAGACAGGCATGAAACGCTAAGTCTGCTGCTGCTGCAGCCACCAAGAAGCCTGTGTGCAAGTACAGGTCACTATCCATACCCCCACTCCTGGGAGCCTGTGCAGCCCACCACTCCCAGGGTCCCATGATCCAGGGACAACTTCCCGGGAAGAACACACGGTGCACCTAAGGCTGTTGCAATGACACACCTGCCTCTGCCACTGCAGGCTCTCCCCGCATTCCATACCCCTCCATCCCCCCAGCCTCACTGAGCCAGAGCCCCCAGATCAGCTGCTCCTTTAACCCCATACCTCTGGTAACCTACACACAGAGTTGGGGCCAAATCCAGAGCAGAACCAACCCCAGGAGCTGTGTGAACAAAGAAGAGAAAAGGAAATCTCTCCCAGCAGCCTCAGGAGCAGCGGGTTTAATCTCCATAATCAACTTGATGTACACTGCATCTGTGGAATACCTGAATAGACAATGAATCATCCGAAAATAGGGGTAGTGGACCTTGGGAGCAATGATATATATGTTGTTTTCCTTTTTCTCTTTTTCTGAGTGTGTATGTGTATGAGTCTTTGTATGATTTTGTCTGTATAACTTTGCTTTTAGCATTTGTCCTAGGGTTCTGTCTGTCCGATTTTTTGTTGTTTATTTTTCTTTTCAGTATAGTTTTTAGTGCTTGTTATCATTGCTGCATTTGTTTTTTGGTTTGGTTGCTACTTTTTTTTAATTTACTTTTTTAGGTTTTTTATTTTGAATAATTTTTTATTTTAATAAATTTTATTTTATTCCTGTCTTTCTTTCTTTCTTTTTTTCTGCCTTTTCTTCTGATCCCTGTGGCTGGCAGGGTCTTGGTGATCTGGCTGGGTGTCAGGCCTGTGCCTCTGAGGTGGGAGAGCCGAGTTCAGGACATTGGCCCACCAGAGACTTGCTAGCTCCATGTAATAGCAAACAGCAAAAGCTCTCCCAGAGATCTCCATCTCAATGCTTAAACCAAGCTCCACTCAACAACCAGCAAGCTACAGTGCTGGACACTCTATTCCAAACAACTAGCAAGACAGGAACACAACCCCACCCATTAGCAGAGAGGCTGCCTAAAATCATAATAAGGTCACAGACACCCCAAAACGCACCACTGGATGCAGTCCTACCCAACAGAAAGACAAGCTCCCGCCTCATCCACGAGAACACAGGCACTAGTCCTCTCTACCAGGAAGCCTACACAACCCACTGAATGAACCTTAGCCACTGGGGGCAGACACCAAAAACAACGGGAAATACGAACCTGCAGCCTGTGAAAAGGAGACTCCAAACACAGTAAGTTAAGCAAAATAAGAAGACAGAGAAACACAGCAGATGAAGGAGCAAGGTAGAAACCCACCCGACCAAACAAATGAAGAGGAAATAGGCAGTCTACCTGAAAAAGAATTCAGAATAATGATAGTAAAGATGGTCCAAAATCTTGGAAATAGAACGGAGAAAACACAAGAAACGTTTAACAAGGACATAGAAGAACTAAAGTGCCAACAAACAGTAATGAGCAACACATTAAATGAAATAGAAAACTCTGTAGAAGGAATCAACAGCAGAATAACTGAGGCAGAAGAATGGATAAGTGACCTGGAAGATAAAATAGTGGAAATAACTACTACAGAGCAGAATAAAGAAAAAAGAATGAAAAGAATTAAGGTCGGGGGCTTCCCTGGTGGCACAGTGGTTGAGAGTCTGCCTGCCGATGCAGAGGACACGGGTTCATGCCCCGGTCCAGGAGGATCCCACATGCCACAGAGTTGCTGGGCCCGTGAGCCATGGCTGCTAAGCCTGCACGTCCAGAGCCTGTGCTCCGCAATGGGAGAGGCCAAAACAGTGAGAGGCCCGCGTACCACAAAAAAAAAAAAAAAAAAAAGAATTAAGGACGGTCTCAGAGACCTCTGGGATAACATTGAGCGCACCAACATTCGAATTACAGGGGTCCCAGAAGAAGAAGAGAAAAAGAAAGGGACTGAGAAAATATTTGAAGATATTAAAGTTGAAAACTTCCCTAATATGGGAAAGGAAATAGTTAATCAAGTCCAGAAAATGCAGAGAGTCCCATGCAGGATAAATCCAAGGAAAAACATGCCTAGACATATATTAATCAAACTATCAAAAATTAAATACAAAGAAAAAATATTAAAAACAGCAAGGGAAAAACAAAAAATCACATACAAGAGAATCCCCATAAGGTTAACAGCTGATCTTTCAGAAGAAACTGCAAGCCAGAAGGGAGTAGCAGGACATATTGAAAGTGATGAAAGTGAAAACCCTACACCAAGATTACTGTACCCAGCAAGGATCTCATTCAGATTCGATGGAGGAATTAAAACCTTTACAGAGAAGCAAAAGCTAAGACAGTTCAGCACTACCAAATGAGCTTTACAGCAAATGCTAAAGGAAATTCTCTAGGCAGGAAACACAAGAGAAGGAAAAGATTTACAATAAGAAACCCAAAACAAGTAACAAAATGGTAATAGGAACATACATATCGATAATTACCTTAAATGTAAATGGAATAAACGCTCCAACCAAAAGACATAGACTGGCTGAATGGATACAAAAACAAGACCCATATATATGCTGTCTACAATAGACCCACTTCAGACCTAGGGACAAATACAGACTGAAAGTGAGGGGATGGAAAAAGATATTCCATGCAAAAGGAAATCAAAAGAAAGCTGGACTGGCAATTCTCATATCAGAAAAACTAGACTTTAACACAAAGACTATTACAAGAAACAAAGAAGGACACTACCTAATGATCAAGGGATCAATCCAAGAAGAAGATATAACAATTGTCAATATTTATGCACCCAACATAGGAGCACCTCAATACATAAGGCAAATGCTAACAGCTATAAAAGGGGAAATCGATACTAACACAATCATAGTAGGGGATTTAAACACCCCACTTTCACCAATAGACACATCATCCAAAATGAAAATAAATAAACACAAGCTTTAAATGATACATTAAACAAGATGGACTTAATTGATATTTATATGACATTCCATCCAAAACCAACAGAATACACTTTCTTCTTAAGTGCTCATGGAACATTCTCCAGTATAGATCATATCCTGGGTCACAAATCAAGCCTTGATAAATTTAGGAAAATTGAAATGGTATCAAGTATCTTTTTGGAGTACAAAACTATGAGACTAGGTATCAATTATAGGTAAAAAATCTGTAAAACATACAAACACATGGAGACTAAACAGTACACTACTTAATAAACAAGAGATCGCTGAAGAATCAAAGAGGAAATTGAAAACTACCTAGAAACAAAGGACAGTGAAAACACGACAACCCAAAACCTATGTGATGGAGCAAAAGCAGTACTAAGAGGGAAATTTATAGCAATACAATCCTACCTCAAGAAACAAGTAACATCTCAAATAAAAAACCTAACATTACATCTAAAGCAGTTAGAGAAATAAGAAGAAAAAAACCCGAAAGTGAGGAGGAGGAAATAAATCATAAAGATCAGATCAGAAATAAATGAAAAAGAAATGAAGGAAACAATAGCAAACATCAATAAAACTAAAAGCTGTTTCTTTGGGAAGATAAACAAAATTGAAAAACCATTTAGCAACAGCAATCAGAGAAGAAAAAGAAATAAAAGGAATCCAAATTGGAAAAGAAGAAGTAAAGCTGTCACTCTTTGCAGATCACATGATACTATACATAGAGAATCCTAAAGATGCTACCAGAAAACTACTAGAGCTAATCAATGAATTTGGTAAAGTAGCAGGATACAAAATTAATGCACAGAAATCTCTGGCATTCCTATATACTAATCATGAAAAATCTGAAAGTGAAATTAAGAAAACACTCCCATTTACCATTGCAACAAAAAGAATAAAATATCTAGGAATAAACCTACCTAAGGAGACAAAAAACCTGTATGCAGAAAGTTATAAAACACTGATGAAAGAAATTAAAGATGATACAAATAGATGGAGAGGTATACAATGTTCTTGGATTGGAAGAATCCACATTGTGAAAATGACTCTACTACCCAAAGCACTCTACAGAGTCAATGCAATCCCTATCAAACTACCACTGGCATTTTTCACAGAACTAGAACAAAAAATTTCAGAATTTGTAAACACAAAAGACCCCGAATAGCCAAAGCAATCTTGAGAACGAAAAACGGAGCTGGAGGAATCAGGCTCCCTGACCTCAGACTATACTACAAAGCTACAGTAATCAAGACAGTATGGTACCTGCACAAAAACAGAAATATAGACCAACGGAACAGGATAGAAAGCCCAGAGATAAACCCACGCACACATGGTCACCTTATCTTTGATAAAGGAGGCAAGAATATACAGTGGAGAAAAGACAGCCTCTTCAGTAAGTGGTGCTGGGAAAACTGGACAGGTACATGTAAAAGTATGAAATTAGAACACTCCCTAACACCATACACAAAAATAAACTGAAAATGGATTAATGACCTAAATGTAAGGCCAGACACTATCAAACTCTTAGAGGAAAACATAGGCAGAACACGCTATGACATAAATCACAGCAAGACACTTTTTGACCCACCTCCTAGAGAAATAGAAATAAAAACAAAAATAAACAAATGGGACCTAATGAAACTTAAAACCTTTTGCACAACAAAGGAAACCATAAACAAGACCAAAAGACAACCCTCAGAATGGGAGAAAATATTTGCCAATGAAGCAACTGACAAAGGAATAATCTCCAAAATTTAGAAGCAGCTTATGCAGCTCAGTATCAAAAAAAAACAAACAGCCTTACCCAAAAATGGGCAGAAGACCTAAATAGACATTTCTCCAAAGAAGATATATAGATTGCCAACAAACACATGAAAGAATGCTCAACATCATTAATAATTAGAGAAATGCAAATCAAAACTACAATGAGATATCATCTCACACCGGTCAGAATGGCCATCATCAAAAAATCTAAAAACAATAAATGCTGGAGCGGGTGTGGAGAAAAGGGAACCCTCTTGCACTGTTGGTGGGAATGTAAATTGATACAGCCACTATGGAGAACAGTATGGAGGTTCCTTAAAAAACTAGAAACAGAACTACCATATGACCCAGCAATCCCACTACTGGGCATATACCCTGAGAAAACCATAATTCAAAAAGAGTCATGTACCAAAATGTTCATTGCAGCTCTGTTTACAATAGCCAGGACATGGAAGCAACCCAAATGTCCATCAGCAGATGAATGGATAAGGAAGATGTGGCACATATATACAATGGAATATTACTCAGCCATAAAAAGAAATGAAATTGAGTTATTTGTAGTGAGGTGGATGGACCTGGAGTCTGTCATACAGACTGAAGTAACTCAGAAAGAGAAGAACAAATACCCTATGCTAACACATATATATGGAACCTAAGGATAAAAAAAAAGGTCATGAAGAATCTACGGGCAAGACAGGAATAAAGACACAGACCTGCTACAGAATGGACTTGAGGATATGGGGAGGCGGAAGGGTAAGCTGTGACAAAGTGAGAGAGTGGCATGGACATATATACACTACCAGACGTAAAATAGCTAGTGGGAAGCAGCCGCATAGCACAGGGAGATCAGCTTGGTGCTTTGTGACCACCTAGTGGGGTGGGATAGGGAGGGTGGGAGGGAGGGAGACGCAAGAGGGAAGAGATATGGGAACATATGTATATGTATAACTGATTCACTTTGTTATAAAGCAGAAACCATTCTAAAGCAATTATACTGCAATAAAGTTGTTTAAAAAAAAAAAAACTCTCCAGAAAGTGGGCATAGATGGAACATACCTCAATATAATAAAAACTGTATATGATCAATTTATATTTTTATTGCTGAGTAGTATTCCATTATATGAATGTACTAAAGTATGTTTATTTGTGCCTCCAGAAATCCTCTTAGCCTCACTTGTCTGGGCCTTTGGTCCCTTGTTCTGGCCTAGCTACCACCTCAGAGAACAATTCAGCTGGGCTCTGCCCAGCAACTGCTCTAGCAGGCAGATTAATAGTAATTGCCTCTTAGGGCTTGTTTATTACCACTGAAGCATGAGATGCAGTGAGATCCACCTGGTTCTAGTGTGTGTGTAACCTGGATGTGAGGAGGTGTTAATGCTCCCTAGGGCAAATGTTGAACCAATAGGAGGTGGGCACCAGCAGATAAATTCTTCTCTCTTTTTCCCCCAACAGGCTATAACTCATACTACATGCATGTGGGCTGTAATAGTTCATAGACCCTTTCTGAAGACTGTACTTGATACCAATTAAATTTCTACTCATAAATTCATCTCCTTATGTTTGCTCTCCGTTTTTCCCTGACTCTTTTTTTTTTTTTCACACCTCTGCACTCCCTAATAAAATAGCGTCATATAAACTTTTGCCTCAGGATCTGCATCCTGGAGAACTCCAGCTAATGCATCCAAATGTAGACATTTAGGTTATTTTTAATCATCTTTCTTGTGTTCACTTTTAGTGTTTCTCTAGGGTCCTACCAGTATGACAAGTATGTTTTTCTCCTTTACCAGTCTTAACATTCTCCAAGTTTACTCATATTTACTGAGCATCTTCTATATGCCAAGCACTCTCCTTAGTAATAAGAATATAATGGTTAAACATAATATTCATGATTCCTACTTGATGGGAAGAAGTTTATATAGAAATGGTATGAGAGCTCTTGATTAGCCGTTTCTACTAACTCTATTACCACACTTCCTTTGCTTTATTCTGCCAATAGCAGAAATATGAGTATTTTCAGAAACATGAATATTGGTGTATTTGTAAAATTCTTAGATTTAAAACCCTTTTTTCCTAATGTGGCCACAAGAAATATCAGACTACAGTGACAGGGACTTGAAAATGGACAGTAAACATCTTATAGGGAAGATCTGGAGAGCACTTAGTTTCACACAAAGTACAGTTTCTCAAGTAGGGCTACTGACATATCAGGATTGGCCTCCTGATACTCATCCCATATCATTTCTCCCACTGTTTTGTTCCTTAATTTAAAAAATAGATAATGGGTAGTGGAAAAAATGTTTATAGTTCAAAATATGGTATCATTGAGTATGGCTGTCATGGATATATTCTTGAAGATGTTTAATGTTAGTAGCTTTAGGTAGTTGAATGTTACAAATTTTGTTGACTTAAGGCTAAAATTCTATCCAGGTGGTAAAAGAGAAGTTTTCAATCCAGGCAGTGGTCACGTTTTTTAAGGTGTCTGTGAATCCCCTGATACTTATGTGAAATAACATGTATAGAAAGTACGTCAGTTTTTCTGGGGGGGAGAGCCATAGCTTTCATAAGAATCTCAGAAGGACCCGGGGGGTGAAAAAACAAGGGAGAACATTAAAAATCAATGAGTTAAACATGCTACTGCATGTGTAATATCAATGTTGCAATGTTTTTGCAATCAGTGCTCTCCTGTCCCAGGCTTGTGGAGAAATATATAATTAGAGATGCTGCCACCCTCCTCCCAAGATCTATACTATCTGCTTGCCCACAGGAGGTAGCATCTTCTGTACTTCTCTTGAAATGGAGGTTTGAGTACGTATGGGAAAGCTCTTTCTACAATTTGTGGAATTCTCTCATGCCACCTATTTGGTTTTTCAGTAGGAAAAGGGTGACTTTTCTAACTATATCTTGTAAACTTATACAAAGATAACCTATCTTTATACATGACGGCAAAATGTAGCCATATGTTATGAAGATAATAATACGTATATAAAAGATATACATTAGAAGTACATTTCAGTCAATAACAACTTTGTTGAAGTAATAGTTCAAGAAATAACTAGAGATAATAGTTTGAAACAATTAAAAATAAAATGATAAATTTAAATAATTGTATTTATTACTCTCATCAGATGGTTCAGGAACATATATGATAAATTTAAATAATTGTATTTATTACTCTCATCAGATGGTTCAGGAACATATATGAATATATAAGAATAAAAAATTCTTTTAATATTTTCTACACTGGTTGAGATGACTTAGGTTCTTTTTTTAATTTGAACTTTATTTTATTTATTTTTTATACAGCAGGTTCTTATTAGTTATCTATTTTATACATATTAGTGTATACTTGTCAATTCCAATCTCCCAATTCATCACACCACCACCCCCAGTCCCCGAACGTTCCCCCCTTGGTGTCCATACGTTTGTTCTTTACGTCTGTGTCTCTCTTTCTGCTTTGCAAACCAGTTCATCTTTACCATTTATCTAGATTCCACATATATACATTAATATAAAATATTCGTTTTTCTCTTTCTGACTTACTTCACTCTGTATAACAGTCTCTAGATGCATCCACGTCTCTACAAATGACCCAATTTCGTTCCTTTTTATCGCTGAGTAATATTCCATTGTATGTATGTATGACATCTTCTTTATCCATTCATCTGTCAATGGGCATTTAGGTTGCTTCCATGACCTGGCTATTGTACATAGTGCTGCAATGAACATTGGGGTGCATGTGTCTTTTTGAATTATGGTTTTCTCTGGGTATATGCCCAGCAGTGGGATTGCTGGTTCAAATGGTAATTCTATTTTTAGTTTTTTAAGGAACCTCCATACTGTTCTCCACAGTGGCTGGATCAATTTACATTCCTACCAACAGTGCAAGAGGATACCCTTTTCTCTCCACCCTCTCCAACATCCGTTGTTTGTAGATTTTCTGATGATGCCTATTCTAACCAGTGTGAGGTGATACCTCATTGTAGTTTTGATTTACATTTCTCTAATAATTAGTGATGTTGAACAGCTTTTAATGTGCCTCTTGGCCATGTATGTCTTCTTGAAGAAATGTCTAATTAGGTCTTCTCCCCACTTTTGTATTGGGTTCTTTGTTTTTTTAATATTGAGTTGCATGAGCTGTTTATATATTTTGAAGATTAATCCTTTGTCCATTGGTTCGTTTGCACAATATTTTCTCCCATTCTGAGGGTAGTCTTTTCGTCTTGTTTAAAGTTTCCTTTGCTGTCCAAAAGCTTTTAAGTTTCACTAGGTCCCATTTGTTTATTTTGGGTTTTATTTCCATTACTCTAGGAGGTGGGTCAAAAAATATCTTACTGTGATTTATGTCATAGAGTGTTCTGCCTGTGTCTTCCTCTAAGAGTTTTAGAGTGCCTGGCCTTACATTTAGTTATTTAATCCATTTTGAGTTTATTTTTGTGTATGGTATTAGGGAGTGTTCTAATTTCATACTTTTACAGGCAGCTGCCCAGTTTTCCCAGCACCACTTATTGAAGAGGCTGTCTTTTCTCCACTGTATATTCTTGCCTCCTTTATCAAGGATAAGGTGACCATATGTGCGTGGGTTTATCTCTGGACTTTCTATCCTGTTCCATTGATCTATATTTCTGTTTATGTGCCAGTACCATACTGTCTTGATTACTGTAGCTTTGTAGTATAGTCTGAAGTCAGAGAGTTAGATTCCTCCAGCTCCGTTTTTCTTTCTCAAGATTGCTTTGGCTATTCGGGGTCTTTTGTGTTTCCATACAAATTGTGAAATTTTTTGTTCTAGTTCTGTGAAAAATGCCAGTGATAGTTTGATAGGGACTGCATTGAATCTGTAGATTGCTTTGGGTAGTATAATCATTTTCACAATATTGATTCTTCCAATCCAAGAACATGGTATATCTCTCCATCTATTTGTATCATCTTTAATTTCTTTCATCAGTGTCTCATAAGTTTTTGCATACAGGTTTTTTGTCTCCCTAGGTAGGTTTAGTCCTAGATATTTTATTCTTTTTGTTGCAGTGGTAAATGGGAGTGATTTCTTAATTTCACTTTCAGATTTTTCATCATTAGCATATAGGAATGCAAGAGATTTCTGTGCATTAATTTTGTATCCTGCTACTTCACCAAATTCATTGATTAGCTCTGGTGGTTTTCTGGTAGCATCTTTAGGATTCTCTATATATAGTATCATGTCATCTGCAAAGAGTAACATCTTTCCTTCTTCTTTTCCATTTGGATTCCTTTTATTTCGTTTTCTTCTCTGACGGCTGTGGCTAAAACTTCCAAAACTATGTTCACTAATAGTGGTGAGAGTGGACAACCTTGTCTTGTTCCTGATCTTAGTGGAAATGGTTTCAGTTTTTCACCATTGAGGACCATGTTGGCTGTGGGTTTGTCATATATGGCCTTTATTATGTTGAGGAAAGTTCTCTCTATGCCCTACTTTCTGGAGGGTTTATTTCATAAATGGGTGTTGAATTCTGTCAAAAGCTTTCTCTGCATCGATTGAGATGATCATACGTTTTTGTTTCCTTCAATTTGTTAATATGGTGTATCACATTGATTGATTTGCGTATATTGAAGAATCCTTGCATTCCTTGGATAAACGCCACTTGATCATGGTTTATGACCCTTTTAATGTGCTGTTGGATTCTGTTTGCTAGTATTTTTTTGAGGATTTTTGCATCTATCTTCATCAGGGATCTTGGCCTGTAGTTTTCTTTCTTTGTGATATCTTTGTGTGGTTTTGGTATCAGGGTGATGGTTGTCTCGTAGAGTGAGTTTGGGAGTGATCCTCCCTCTGCTACATTTTGGAAGTTTGAGAGGGATATGTATTAGCTCTTCTCTAAATGTTTGGTGGAATTCGCCCATGAAGCCATCTCGTCCTGGGCTTTCGTTTGTTGGAAGATTTTTAATCACAGTTTCAATTTCAGTGCTTGTGATTGGTCTGTTCATATATTCTGTTTCTTCCTGGTTCAGTCTCGGAATGTTGTACTTTTCTAAGAATTTGTCCATTTCTTCCAGGTTGTCCATTTTACTGGCGTAGAGTTGCTTGTAGTAGTAATTTCTCATAATCCTTTGTATTTCTGCAGTGTCAGTTGTTACTTCTCCTTTTTCATTTCTAATTCTATTGATTTGAGTCCTCTCCCTTTTTTTCTTTATGAGTCTGGCTAATGGTTTGTCAATTTTGTTTACCTTCTCAAAGAAACAGCTTTTAGTTTTATTGATCTTTGCTATCATTTCCTTCATTTCTTTTTCATTTATTTCTGATCTGATCTTTATGATTCATTTCCTTCTGCTCACTTTGGGTTTTTTTTCCTTCTTCTTCCTCTAATTGCTTTAGGTGTAAGGTTAGGTTGTTAATTTGAGATATTTCTTGTTTCCTAAGGTAGGATTGTATTGCTGTAAACTTCCCTCTTAGAACTGCTTTTGCTCCATCCCATAGGTTTTGGGTCATCGTGTTTTCGTTGTCATTTGTTTCTAGGTAGTTTTTGATTTCCTCTTTGATTTTTTCAGTAATCTCTTGCTTAGTTAGTAGTGTATTGTTCAGCCTCCATGTGTTTGGATATTTTACAGATTTTTTCCTGTAATTGATATCTAGTCTCATAGCGCTGTGGTCAGAAAAGATAACTGATACAATTTCAATTTTCTTCAATTTACCAAGGCTTGATTTGTGACCCAAGATATGATCTATCCTGGAGAATGTTCCATGAGCACTTGAGAAGAAAGTGTATTCTGTTGTTTTTGTATGGAATGTCCTACAAATATCAATTAAGTCCATCTTGTTTAATGTTTCATTTAAAGCTTGTGTTTCTTTATTTATTTTCATTTTGGATGATGTGTCTATTGGTGAAAGTGGGGTGTTTAAATCCCCTACTATGATTGTGTTAGTATTGATTTCCCCTTTTATGGCTGTTAGCATTTGCCTTATGTATTGAGGTGCTCCTATGTTGGGTGCATAAATATTGACAATTGTTATATCTTCTTCTTGGATTGATCCCTTGATCATTAGGTAGTGTCCTTCTTTGTTTCTTGTAATAGTCTTTGTGTTAAAGTCTATTTTTTCTGTTATGAGAATTGCCAGTCCAGCTTTCTTTTGATTTCCTTTTGCATGGAATATCTTTTTCCATCCCCTCACTTTCAGTCTGTATGTGTCTGTAGGTCTGAAGTGGGTCTCTTGTAGACAGCGTATATACGGATCTTGTTTTTGTATCCATTCAGCCAGTCTGTGTCTTTTGGTTGGCTCATTTAATCCATTTACATTTAAGGTAATTATCAATATGTATGTTCCTATTACCATTTTCTTAATTTTGGGGGGTTTTTTTTGGTAGGTCTTTTCCTTCTCTTGTGTTTCCTGCCTAGAGAAGTTCCTTTAGCATTTGTTGTAAAGCTGGTTTGGTGGTGCTGAATTCTCTTAGCTCTTGCTCGTCTGTAAAGGTTTAATTTCTCCATCAAATCTGAATGAGATCCTTCCTGGGCAGAGTAATGTTAGTTGTAGGTTTTTCCCTTTCATCACTTTCAACATGTGCTGTCACTCCCTTCTGGCTTGCAGAGTTTCTGCTGAAAGATCAGCTGTTAACCTTATGGGGATTCCCTTGTATGTTATTTGTTGTTTTTCCCTTGCTGCTTTTAATATTTTTTCTTTGTATTTAATTTTTGATAGTTTGATTAATATGTGTCTTGGTGTGTTTCTCCTTGGATTTATCCTGTATGGGACTCTCTGTGCTTCCTGGACTTGATTACCTATTTCCTTTCCCATATTAGAGAAGTTTTCAACGTTAATATTTTCAAATATTTTCTGAGTCCCTTTCTTTTTCTTTTCTTCTTCTGGGACCCCTATAATTCAAATATTGGTGTGTTTAATGTTGTCCCAGACTGTCCTCAATTATTTTCATTCTTTTTCCTTTATTCTGCTCTGCAGTAGTTATTTCCACTATTTTATCTTCCAGGTCACTTATCTGTCCCTCTCCCTCAGTTATTCAGCTATTGATCCCTTCTAGAGAATTTTAATTTTCATTTATTGTTTTGTTCTTCATTGTTTGTTTGCTCTTTAGTTCTTCTAGGTCCTTGTTAAATGTTCGTTGTATTTTCTCCATTCTATTTCCAAGATTTTGGATCATCTTTACTATCATTATTCTGAATTGTTTTTCAGGTAGACTACCTATTTCCTCTTCATTTGTTTGGTCTGGTGGGTTTTTACCTTGCTCCTTCATCTGCTGTGTGTTTCTCTGTCTTCTCATTTTGCTTAACTTACTGTGTTTGGGATCTCCTTTTCGCAGGCTGCAGGTTCGTAGTTCCTGTTGTTTTTGGTGTCTGCCCCCAGTGGCTAAGATTGTTTCAGTGGCTTGTGTAGGCTTCCTGGTGGAGGGGACTAGGGCCTGTGATCTGGTGGATGATGCTGGATCTTGTCTTTCTGGTGGGCAGGTCTACTTCTGGTGGTGTGTTTTGTGGTGTCTGTGACATTATTTTAGGCAGCCTCTCTGCTAATGGGTGGGGTTGTGTTCCTGTCTTGCTAGTTGTTTGGTATAGTGTGTCCAGCACTGTAGCTTGCTGGTTGTTGAGTGGAGCTGGGTCTTGGCATTGAGACGGAGATCTGTGAGAGAGTTTCACCGTTTGATATTACATGGAGCTGGGAGGTCTCTGGTGGACCTATGTCCTGAACTTGGCTCTCCCACCTCAGAGGCACAGCCCTGATGCCTGGCTGGAGCACCAAGAGCTTGTCCCCACACGACTCAGAATAAAAGGGAGAAAAAGAAGAAAGAAAAGAAAAGGAAAGGAAAGGAAAGGAAGGAAGGAAGGAAGGAAAATGAAAGGAAGGAAGGAAGGAAGAAAGAAAGAAAGAAAGAAAATAATAAAATAAAATAGTTATTAAAATAAAAAATAATTATTAAAAAAATTTAAAAGTAATAAAAAGAAAGAAAGAAGAGAGCAACCAAACCAAAAAACAAATCCACCAATGATATCAAGCACTAAAAAGTATCCTAAAAAAAAGATGAAAAAAAAACCGGACAGACAGAACCCTAGGACAAATGGTCAAAGCAAAGCTATGCAGACAAAATCACACACAGAAGCATACAGATACACACTCACAAAAATAGAAATAGGGAAAAATATATATATCATTTCTCCCAAAGTCCACTTCCTCAATTTGGGATGATTCGTTGTCTATTCAGGTATTCCACAGATGCAGGGTACATGAAGTTGAGTGTGGAGATTTAATCCACTGCTCCTGAGGCTTCTGGGAGAGATTTCCGTTTCTCTTCTTTGTTCGCACAGCTCCCAGGGTTCAGCTTTGGATTTCGCCCGGCCTCTGCGTGTAGGTGTCCTGAGGGCGTCTTTTCTTCACTCAGACAGGACGCGGTTAAAGGAGCAGCTGATTCGGGGGCTCTGGCTCACTCAGGCCAGGGGCAGGGAGGGGTACGGAATGTGGGGCGAGCCTGCGGCGGGAGTGGCCAGCGTGATGTTGTACCAGCATGAGGCGCGCTGTGTGTTCTCCCTGGGGAAGTTGTCCCTGGATCACAGGACCCTGGCAGTAGTGGGCTGCACAGGCTCCCTGGAGGGGAGGTGTGGAGTGTGACCTGTGCTCACACACAGGCTTCTTGGTGGCTACAGCAGCAGCCTTAATGTCTCATGCCCATCTCTGGTATCCGCGCTGATAGCCGCAGCTCGCGCTGGTCTCTGGAGCTACTTTAAGCAGTGCTCTTAATCCCCTCTCATCGCCCGCCAGGAAACAGAGAAGCAAGAAAGAGTCTCTTGTTTCTTCGGCAGTTCCAGACTTTTTACTGGACTCCCTCCCGGCTAGCTATGGCACAGTAGCCCCCTTCAAGCTGTGTTCATGTAGCCAACCCCAGTCCTCTCCCTGGGATCCGACCGAAGCCCGAGCCTCAGCTCCCAGACCCCGCCCCACCCCGGCGGGTGAGCAGAAAAGCCTTTCGGGCTGGTGAGTGCTGGTCGGCACCGAGCCTCTGCTTGGGAATCTCTCTGCTTTGCCCTCCGCACCCCTGTTGCTGCGCTCTCCTCCGTGGCTCCAAAACTTCCCCCCTCCGCCACCCGCAGTCTCCGCGCATGAAGGGCTTCCTAGTGTGTGGAAACCTTTCCTCCTTCACAGCTCCCTCCCACTGGTGCAGGTCCCATCCCTATTCTTTTGTCTCTGTTTTTTCTTTTTTCTTTTGCCCTACCCAGGTACGTGGGGAGTTTCTTGTCTTTTGGGAGGTCTGAGGTCTTCTGGCAGCGTTCAGTTGGTGTTCTGTAGGAGTCGTTCCACACGTAGATGTATTTCTGATGTATGTGTGGGGAGGAAGGTGATCTCCACTGCCTACTCTTCCGCCATCTTGAATCTCCTCCCAAGTTGTGCACTTTAAAATGATGAATTTTAGGGTATGTGAATTATATGTCAAAAAAAGTCAGTAATAGGCAGAGAAGGTACACAGAGACACACTCAGAATAAAATTTAGATAAAGCAGATGAACAGTTATAGCCAAACGAAGAAAGACAAAGGGAAGGACACATACACGCACATACACAAACACACACGCCCATACACAAACACGCACACACACACAGACATCAACATTGAGATTAAGAAAAATGTTTTCAATAGAATAATAATTTCATTTTGTAGTCCTTAAGGACATGGTAACAAGCCTTTTAATGACATGATCACATGTAAGCAACTAAGCATAAATAAAGATATAATGTCTGGATATTTTCCTTTTGGATCTAACCAATAACCTGTAATTTCCATTCTCTTGCCTTAAATAAACATGGCAAAAGACTCTCTAAATGAAGTGAAAACTTCCCAGAGTTACCAATATGTTAGAAATGTTATGCACAATATGACAAAACATTCTTTCTTTAATTTTAGTCAGAATAGTACTTTCTCTAGTGTATGTGATTATTAAGTTTAAATGTTTTGCAAAAATATGCATAGAATATACACTCTATCATTTATCATTTTTTAAAGGTCTAATAATTTATGCAGTACAAATAGTATTTTTAAAATAACTGCTAGAACATCCTTGGTTTTCAAAGCAAAAAAGAAATTTTCAATTAGTGATAGTCAATAGAAAATATTGCAGACATTTTATTTCAGATGCCAGGAATGGGAGTGATGGGCAATATAATATATATAAAGCAAAAGTGATAAGTTTTTCCATAGAAAGTATTGTATTTTAGAGTCACATATATGCTCTAAAGAGAGCCAAAATAGCAGAAATACATTCTTTCAAATTTGCTGGAGAAAAAGAAAGGTTTCCATTCTAATTAATTGGTTTTAGTCTCCAAACCAGAGTAATTTGCAGGAATTTATAAATCCTAGGCTGAGCTTTTGCAATCATTTATTGTGAATGTGGATCATTTTCAGTTCTTTCAAGGTGGACTGTTCCTTAATGTTCCTCTTTATTTAGCTTGGTTATTTCATAAATTAAAGGATTATTATTTTAGTTTAATGTTCATATTTATTAGGAGAACAGATAATCTGTGTAGAGTTGCATTCCCCAGAGCAACTTTTAATGGGATGAATAGAGATACAGTTCTTCCAATTGCCATTATAGGGAAAATGACAGTATATCTTCTTTGGAATTTTCTGTTTTATAAATGTATCTCAGTAGGAGGCAGTTTCATCACTACATAGAGGCTGTGATTAATTAAGTAGCATAGAGAATAAATGGCCTCTGAATAACTCTGTGTCTGATGGCCTGGACAATATTGAGAATTGCATTAGCCTGCAAACACCCAGCGTAGTGTGATCATGACTGGGGAAAGAATACTCTAAGCCAGCATTGGTGAACCACTCAGAGGCATGTAAAGTCTTCATTTAGTCCAGCGGTCCCCAACCTTTTTGGCACCAGGGACCAGTTTTGTGGAAGACAATTTTTCCACAGATGGGGGTGGGGTGGGGGGATGGTTCAGTCATTAATACAAGCCATGGGGAGTGGCACATGAAGCTCCGCTCGCTCACCCACTGCTCACCTCCTGCTGTGCGGCCCTGTTCCTAAGAGACTGTGGATCAGGGACCCCTGATTTTGTCTTTTCCTTCCCATGGGTATATGGTAGTTACAGGAATAAATACTGGGAAGTTCCTAATCAAGCTTTTGAATTTCTCAACTCCAGAGTTCATTTGAGGCCCTATGAATTCTGTTTCTTCTTTACCACAAGCTGCATGGACTTAGTCTGATTCTTCTTTTGTAGCTACTGACTGAACATACACTCTAGATTGTGGGATATTATTGTGTTTTTTTTTTTAAGTAAAATGAGCACTTAGATACTTTTGACATAGATTCCTAGACCTAACTCTGATCTAAATCTGTATTTGTCTTGCAAAGTGATGATGTAAAAAACAATTCAGAAATAGTAATTTTCAGTCTATCTAGAATGGTTTATTAATGAGATGTTCTGATTAGATGAATATTTATATTAAGCAACCCAATATGAATCACCAATTTTCAAATAATTAGTGTAAAAATATAACTAAAATTGCGTTGAAGATTATTTAATCTTTCCTTGATACTCTAGAGGCCACCTCAGAGTCTAATAATATTTCTTTTCATTTTAAATGAAGTTATTTATCATTTAATAGAATTATAAATATAAAGCTGATTTATAAAGTATCAGTTGAAACTATGATATAGCTAGGTGTGGCTTTTTGAAATAAATGCTATATATTTTTCCTCCCCTTCCTTCCCTCTAAAATCTACAGTGTGCTAGCATATTTTTCTCCTACCTCTTTCATCTTTTATTTCTTTGGATCCTATATAGATAAGAACTTGTCATAATTTAGAACTGACATTGTATTTTCTCGCTAAATTATCTTGCTTAGTATTATCATTGATGAGATTATTGACAAAACTGCCAATTCAATAAATACCTACATACTTTAATATAGTATATAATATATGCCTAGGGCCCAAATCACCTTTGCTTTCTATCTCCTAGTATATCCGTTCTGACACTTTCTGATCTCAAGATCCCTTTAAAATCTTAAAAATTGTTGAGAACGCCCAAAAGCTTTTGTGAATACCCATTATAAATATTTTCTATAATACACATTAAAACTGAGAAAAAATTAAAATATTTGTTTATTAATTCATATAAAGATAAACCATTGGTAAAATAACATAGTTTATGAAAAATAACTATTAAAAAATTTGAGAAGAATGGCATCATTTTACACTTTTGCAAATCTCTTTAACATTTGGCTTAATAGAAGACAGATGAATTCTCACATCCGCTTCTGCATGCAAACTGTTGCCGTCTGTTTTTCTGGTTGAAGAATATTAAGAAAACCCAGCCAGACAGGTAGTCAGAAAAGGGAATAGTATTATAGTAGCTTTTCAAGATAATTTTGGATAGTCATTTTTGATATTTCACCAGAACTTGACAAGTGTTGATTATTAAAGGCTAGTTATAATGTGGAATCTAACACTTGATATGAACTTAAAGTACTCTGTTACATTAAAATCTGTTGGTCTGTGTTTGCACTTTGAGTGGTTCATTTACTCATGGATGATTTTATATTATCATGCGTTAAACATTTGAAAACTAAGGTTAACTGAGTTATACAGCTCTTCTAAGTATTGACATATTTCATTATGCAATATTTTAAAATTTGTTAATATCACCACCAGTCTCTTCAGAAAAGGCTGTAAGTATTGAGAAACTATAAGCAAATACAGGTTTTCCAAAATTCTGATTTTTTGCTTGAAAGCTCAAATTTTATCATTTTGATTGGCAACAAATACTGTCAGTTGTTTTTCTTGAACTGACAGATTTACTTTGTTCATTTTTTGTGAAAATGTCTGCCAAGTAACCAAATCTGTATAATCATTTTGACAATTGTTCTTTTCTACATAAAAAATGGTATTTCATGGTAAAAACAGCTAGGTCAGCTCACAACTCAAACAATAACAAAGGTGCTTTTCTCAAAATAATCATTATGCTTTGGTATGCAACAGAAATGCTTTGTAGGTACTTCCTATTTCTGTCACATGTAATATTAAAAGATACATTTTCATTGGTGGAGATTTAATAAAAATTAGTATTTTGCTTGCTTCAGCAAGGGCATTCTTAGTGGAAATTGGCTTTTTTTCCCTGAGTGGTGGAATATACACACATACATATATATAATAAAATTTGGTGTAACTTTTAATTATACTTACCACTTCCTTGGAGACAATTTTTAGTGAAAGGGAAATATGATATTAATTTCAACGGATACTGTTAAAGAAAACACAATTATAGAAAAAGGTTTATTTTAAAAGAATACATATATATAACAATGCTAGAAAATAAGAGAGCAATCCATCAGTGAACCAGAATCTCTTCAGAATTTCTAAAAGATAGAAAGCAATTGGGTTTGTATTTCTTTAGAAAATGAAAATGAAAACAAATAAATTGTTTTGTTTTGTTTTTAAGCCCAAGAAAGAAAAGTGATGTAGAATTAAGAGCAGTTCTCATTAGAGACCTGGGATAATTTCAAGATCAAAAATCAATTATGAGGAGCTTTGAATTCATATTGCTAAGTGAGAGAAGGCAGTCTGAAAAGGCTACATCGTGTATAATTTCCACTGTATGACATTCTAGAAAAGGAAAACTATATACAGACAGATCAGTAGTTGACAGGGGTTGTGGGAGAGGGTGAGAGGAATGAATAGATAGAGCCAGTGGATTTTTAGGGCAGTGAAACTATTCTGTATGATACTGTAATTGTGGATATAAGACATGCATTTGTCAGAACCCATAGAATGTACAAAACCATGTTGAACCCTAATGTAAACCGTGAACTTCAGTTAATAGTAATACATCAATATGGGTTCATCAATTGTAAAACTGTACCACAGTAATGCTAATAATAGATTAAACTGTAGTAGGAGGGGGCATATGGGAATTCTCTGTATTTTCTATACAGTTTTTCTGTAAACCTAAAACTACTCTTAAAAAAGTCTGTACCTGTGGAGAAGTATTGTCAGACTTTCGAGGAACACCAATGATATGGAAGATAAACATAAAAACTGATCCCAGAGGAAATAGATTTATCCAGAAAACAAAGGGATATTATAAAAAGTTCTAGTTATTATCTTATGTTAGTCAAGAAGATATTATATCTTGAGGGAAAGAATGGCCTACTGTTAAATAAATGAATACTAAGAGAATGAAATGATTCATGAAAATTAAAAACGTGATTCCTAAAATTAAAAAATATGTGGCATGAGAGCTGTATAACAGAATGACATAAAACATAAGACTCGAAAACAAGCTTCCTGAAGGGATGTATGTTATGTCCACTGCTTTATACCTACCACCTACACCTAGAATGGTGTACAGTCCTTAGTAGGCACTCAGTGAATATTTGTTAAGTCAAAGATTGAATGATTTTGTATCTTGGAAAATAATGCTGAGGAATTCTCCCAGAACATAGCATAACATAAAGAGATGGAAAATAGAAACACAAAATTGAACGTGGAAGATAAATCAAAGAGATCCAAATCTGTGTGTACTGAGAAATATAAAGGTAGGAACAGAGAGAATAGACAGTGGTGATTAATTAGGGGGAAAAAAATGAAATTTCCACTGAACTGCAGAAAGACATTGTTCTTCAGATTAAAAGAGACTACTGAGTACTGAACAGGAGTAACTATAAGAACACCTAACTAGTAAAATTTTTCAAATCTGAGGATAAAGAGAAGGTTGTAAGACTTCCAGCAAGAAAAGAAACAAACATAAGGTAGACATGTTTTCCATATTCAGTGATAGATGCTATGAGACAGTGGTTCAATATCTTCAAAGTTTTTCTTTTTTCGGACTTTAACTCCTCTTTATATTTGAAAGATATTTAAATATACTCACTGGCTATAGAAATGTAGGTAGATAGGTTTTTTTTTCCAGTACTTTAAAGATTTTTTTTCTTATACTTTTTTAAATTTAAACATTAATTACCATGAAGAAAATTTGTTTTATATTCCCTAGAGACTCAAGGTTAAGTTGATTTTACATCCAAATAATTATTTTTTAATGAAATAAGTAAAAGTAATAAAATATTTTTACATGCATAAATTAACATAATTTTATCTGTCAAAATACTCTAAGCCTTTGCATAAAAATATTTTATAGTACTTTAAAGATTTTGATCCATGTCTTTTTTCTTCCAGTTTTATTGAAATATAATTGACATACAGCACTGTAAGAGATTAAGTATACAGCATTATGATTTGACTTACATCAATGATGTGTAAGTTACATTATGTAACTTACAAATTACATTACATACTTACATTGTGATATGACATACATCATGAAATAATTGCCACAGTAATTTAATGAATATCATCTCATATACATATAAAATGAAAGAAAAGAATGTACTTTTGTGATAAGAATTCTTAGGATTTATTCTCTTAACAATTTCCATATATCACATACAGCAGTGTTAATTATATTAATGATGTTGACCATTGCATCTCTAGTACTTATTTATATTATAACCAGAAGTTTGTACCTTTTGACTACCTTCATCCAATTCCCTCTCCCCCACATGCTCTTTATTCTATTTCTCTGGAGAAGCACAACTAATACAAGGAGGTAACCACAGCTCTGATCTCTTTTTCTGTGAGTTCATTTATTTGTCTCCTTTTTCATTTCTGATTTTATTTGGGTCTTCCTTCTTTTTTTCAGGATGAGTCTGGCTAAAGGTTTATGAATTATTGTTATCTTTTCAAAGAAGCAGGTGTCAGTTTCATTGATCTTTCCTATCTTTTTTTAGTCTCTATTTCATTTATTTCTGCTCTGATCTTTATTATTTCTTTCCTTCTACTAAATTCGTGTTTTGTTCTTTTCGTAGATCCTCTAAGCATAAGGTTAGGTTGTTTTTTTGAGATTTTCTTCTTTCCTGAGGTAGACTTGTATCACTATGAACTTCCCTCTTAGAACTGATTTTCTGGGCCCCATAGATTTTGGATCATTGTATATTCGTTTTCATTTGTCTCCAGGTATTTTCCTTTATTTCATGTTTGATTTCATCAGTGACCCATTGGTTGTTTAGCAGCATATTATTTAACTTCCATGTACTTGTGGTTTTTGCAATTTTTATCTTATGGTTGGTTTCTAGACTTATACCTTTGTGGTCAGAAAGGATGCTTGATATGATTTCAGTCTTAAAATTTACTGAGACTTGTTTTGTGGCCTAGCATGTGATCTATCCTGGGGAATGTTCCATGTGCACTTGAAAATAATGTGTATTCTGCTGCTTTTGAATGGAATGCTCTCTATATAGCTACTAAATCTATCTGATCTAATATGTCATTAAAGACCAATGTTTCCTCTTTGATTCTATCTGGATAATCTATTGATGTAATTGGGCTGTTAAAGTCCCCTACTATTATTGTGTTAAAGTCAGTTTCTTTATTTGTGTTTGGTAATATTTGCTGTATTATTTAATTGCTCATATGTTGGATGCATATGTATTTACAGTGGTTATATCTTCTTGTTGGAATGATTCCTTTATCATTATATAATGTCACTCTTTGTCTCTTGTTACAGTCTTTGTTTTAAAGTCTGTTTTGTCTGATATAAGTATTGCTGCTCTGGCTTCCTTTTTGTTTCCATTTGTATGGAACACCTTTTCTCTATCACCTCACTTTCACTCTGTGTGTGTCTTTACATCTGAAGTGAGTGTTTTGTTGGCAGTATGTATGTGAGCCTTGTTTTGTATCCATTCAGCCACTCTGTGTCTTTTGATTGGGACATTTATTCCATTTACATTTAAAGTAATTATTGATAGTTATGTACTTATTGCATTGTTAATTGTTTTGGAGTTGTTTTCTAGTTTTTTTTTGTTCCTTTCTTTTGCTCTGTTCCCTTGTGACTTAGTGTTTCTTTTAATATTTATTTATTTGGCCAAGCAGGGTCTTTATTTGCAGCATGCTGGATCTTCGTTGCCACGTGCAGCATCTTTGTTGCAGCATGAAGGATCTTTTAGTTGTAGTATGTGGGATCTTTAGTTGCAGCATGCGAACTCTTAGTTGCAGCATGTGAGATCTAGTTCCCTACCAGGGATCGAACCTGGGCCCCCTGCATTGGGAGCATGGAGTCTTAGCCAATGGACCCCCAGGGAAGTCCCTATCTTAGTGTTATGCTTAGAAATTTTTCTCTTTTTGTGTATGTATCTATTATAGATTTTTGGTGTGTGGTTACCACATGGTTTTATATAGCAATCTATATAGATATACCTGATTATTTTTAAGTTGATGATTTCTTAACTTCAAACATGTAACATCCCCGCATTTTTACTCCTCCCCATGTTTAATGTTTTTGATGTCATATTTTACAGTTTTTTGTTTTGTGTGTTCCTTAACTACTTACTGTAGATATAGATTATTTAGTACTTTTGTCTTTTAACCTTCCTACTAGCTTTATAAGTAGCCGATCTACTGCCTTTACTGTATGTGTGCCTTTACCAATGAGATTTTTCCTTTTGTAATTTTTATATTTCTAGTTATGGGCCTTTTTTTTCCATTTAGAGAAGTCCCTTTAACATTTATTATATAGTCAGTTTAGGGGTGCTGAACTCTTTTAGCTTTTGCTTGTCTGCAAAACTCATTATGTCTCTTTCAAATCTGAATGATAGCCTTACTGGGTAGAATATTCCTGGTTGTAGAGGTTTTTTTTCTTTTTTTTCACTTTAAATATATTATGCCAGTCCTTCTGGCCTGCAAAGTTTTTGCATTTTTACTTCCTCCCCCCAAAAGTACAATTTTCGTCATTATATTTTACATCTATTTGTTTTGTGTATTCCTTACCACTTTTGAGGACATAGATGATTTTACTACTTTTGTCTTTTAATCTTCCCACTAGCTTTTTGCATGGTTGATTTACTACCTTTACTGTATATTTGCCTTTACTGATGAACTTTTCCCTTTTGTAATTTTCATGTTTCTAGTTGTGGCATTTTCTTTTTCACTTAGAGAAGTCCCTTTAACATTTCTTATAAAGCTGGTTTGGTGGTGCTGATCTCTTTTAGCTTTTGCTTGTTTATAAAACTTTTGTCTCTCCATCAAATCTGAATGAAAGCCTGACTATGTAGAGTATTTTTGGTTGTAGGTTTTTTCCTTTTATTATTTTGAATATATTATGCCACTGCCTTCTGGCCTGTAGAGTTACTTTGAAGTCAGCTGATAGCCTTATGGGCGTTCCGTTGTAAGTAACTTGTTGCTTTCCCTTGCCATTTTTAATATTCCTCTTTATCTTTTATTTTTGCCATTTTAGTTACAGTGTGTCTTCGTGTGGTTCTCTTTGGGTTGATTTTATTTGGGACTCTCTGTGCTTCCTGGACCTGTATGTCTGTTTCCTTTCCCAGGTCAGGGAATTTTTCAGCGATTATGTCTTCATATATGTTCTCTACCCCCTTCTCTCTCCCTTCTTCTTATGGGATCCCTATAATATGAATGTTAGTATGCCTGATGTTGTCCCAGAGGCCTCTTAAACTGTCTTCATTTTATTTTCTTTATTCTTTTTACCTTCAGTGATTTCCACTACTCTGTCTTCCAGCTTACTTATCTGTTCCTCTGCATCATCTAATCCACTGTCAATTCCTTCTAGTGATTTTTCTATTTTGGTTATTGTATTTTTCATCTCTGTTTGGTTCTTATTTATATTTTCTAACTCTTTGTTAAACCTTTCACTGTGTTTATACAGTCTTCTCCCAAATTGAGCATTTTTATGATCATTACCTTGAACTTTTATTGGGTAGATTGCTTATCTCTGCTTCATCTCTTTCTTCTCGTGGGGTTTTATCTCATTCCTTAATTTGAAACATATTTCCTTTTCACCCCATTTTTGCTAATTTTCACTTTTATTTGTATGTATTAGGTAGGTTGGTTACATTTTCTGATCTTGGAGAAATGGCCTCGTGTTGGAGATTTCCTGTGGGGCCCAGCAGCTCACTTCGCTCTGGTCACCAGAGCTGGTGAGGAGGGTCAGGTCCTGGCATGGCTGGTTGTAGGGCCCAGGGATCCCAGGGCTAGTGCTGGCCTACTTGTGAGCAGGATCATGGAGTTGGGTCCTGGGACAGCTGGATACAGGTGCTAGAGGTCACAGTGCTTGTCCCAGCCTGCTAGTGGGTGGAGCCAGGTCCTGGTGCAATTGGCTTCAGGCCTGGGGGTTCTGAGGCTTGCCTTGGCCCACTCTTAGGCAGTGTTAAGTCCCAGGTAAGCTTGCTGGGAGGTGTGGGGGATCCTAGGGCTGGTGTTCAACTGGCTGGTAGACTGGGCTACATCCCCACTTGATTGACTCCTCTGCCTGGGGTTTGCCAGAACTGGTGCCATCTGGCTGGTTAGCAGGGCTGGGTCCCAGTACCAATGGGCTAGAGGGAGGACTCCAAAATATTAGTTGCCAACACCAGTGTCCTCTTGGTAGAAGGAGGTCCCCAGAATGGCTGCTGTCAGTGTCTGTGTCCCCAGGGTGAGTCTTAGTTGCCACCACCTCTTTGGGAGGCTCTCCAATATCAGCAGATGAGTCTAACCTGGTTTCCTTTCAAATTACTGACTCTGCACTGGGTCTCAGAGCCTGTGAGAATTTGTGTGCACCCTTTAAGAGCATAATCCCTGTTTCCTACAGCCCTCCAGCTCTCCTATACACAAATCCCACTGGCCTTCAAAGCCAGACATTCTGGAGGCTTGTCTTCCCTGTGTAGGACCCCAGGACTGGAGACCCCTAGGTGAGGCTTGGATCCCTTGAACCTTGGGGAGAGCCTCTGCAATTGTGATTATTCTCCCCTCTGTAGGTCACCTACCCCAGGGTGTGGGTCTTGACTACACTGCATTTCGTTTCTGCCCCTCCTACCCATCTTATTGTGGTTCCTTCTTTTTCTACCTTCAGTTGTGGAACATCTTTCCTGTTAGTCTTCAGGTCATTCTTATGGGTAGTTGCTCTATAAATAATTGTAATTTTGGTGTGCCCATGGGAAAAGTTGAGCTTAATATCTTCCTACCCTGCCATCTTGGTCTCCTCTTTCTATCTTTAATGTTTTGAGTGAAATTATTTTTTACTTAGAATTATACTCAAATAGAATTCAAATGTGAAGACAAAATAAAGGGACTTCAAACATGCAGGAACATACAGTTTACCACCCACATATATTTCCTAAGGAAAAAGAATTCTCAAGGATAGATTGCAACAAAAAATGGAATTCAAGAGAGAGGACAATAAGGGATACAAGAAAACAGTGTTAAATAAACTGAAGAATAAAAATAAGAAGACAGTAAAACATAGTTAAAAATAAATATAGATTAATTGATTTTAAGAAGGTAATCCTGACAAAGTAGAGGCATAATATATTTAAGCAATTATTAAGATTTTAGAAATAAAGTTCAGATGATTGCAATAAAACATAAGCCGTCTTTGTGTTTTTGAGTGGGAAGTAAAATGCCTTCTAAGTCTTGTTCAGAGGAGGGAGGTTATAAACATTAAACTTTAACTGTTTTGGTTAAAAGTTAAGAATAATTATTAGAGAAAAGAAATAGGATATAATAATAGCAGCAGACACTTAGATAGCACTTTTTATATTCCAGGAACTGTTCTGGTGCTTTGTACATATTAACTCCTTTAATTCTTTCAACAACTCTACGAGCTAGGTAATTTTAGTATTCCCACCTTACAAATAAGGGAAGTGAGACCCCAGGGAGTTAAGTAACTTGTGTAAGATCAAACAGGCAGTAGTGGCAGAGTCCAGCAAGATTGGCACTGGAGTCTTGCTCTTAACTACTGCCCAACTATCACTTCTTGAAAAAAAATAGGAAGTGAAGGAATAAGGCCAACATAACAGTAATCACAATAATTATAAATAAACTAAATGTCACTGCTGCTTTGTTGTCATTATTATTTTTAAAAAATTTTGGGGCTTCCCTGGTGGCGCAGTGGTTGAGAGTCCACCTGCCGATGCAAGGGACACGGGTTCGTGCCCCGGTCCGGGAAGATCCCACATGCCGCGGAGCGGCTGTGCCCGTGAGCCATGGCCACTGAGCCTGCGCATCCGGAGCCTTTTGCTCCGCAACAGGAGAGGCCACAACAGTGAGAGGCCCGCGTACCGCATAAAAAAAAAAAAAATTTTTGACCTAGTAATTTTTGTACTGATTTTTACAGATTTTTTAAAGGTTGTTTGTATTATTTATCAGTTTATTATCTCATTTTCTTAGACTGGAAGCCCCTGTAAAGGAGCTTGAGAGACAGTACATTTGGTTGACTTTGCAGGATAATTTCTATGGGGCCAAAAGCAGTTGGACAATTGAACACCTATTATATTCATTTGTTGATTTTAATGTTGATGCCTTGATACTTCTAACTTCCCTATAGATCCTATCTAAATTTCATTTTTCTTTTTATGTACATCATTATCATCATCAGTTAACATTTATTATTTGCTGGACTATTCAAAGTATATTAATTCAGTTAAGAATGTGGTGATGAAATGTGTCACTTCAGATCCAGACTGGCTGAGTTGAAATTCTGGCATCACCACTAGTTTCAGTAAGTGAGCTGCCTATATTTCAGTTTCCTTTGATCTAGAAAATGATGATCATAATTAAATGTAGTTTACAGGGGCTTTGTGTTGACGAAATTAGTTAATATGTACAACTTTTGTCATCTTATTTATAAGTCCCCCAAAATTTGGTAGAAAACATCAGATAAATGTTTACCTCTGTGGCAAATGTACTTTTTACGAGTGAACATGTTATGCTGGTGTGCATATCACTTTGGTTGATGAATAGGTATTTCTTTTATCATTTATTTTAGTCTCTCTTCTCATAACATTCATTCCTTTTTATATCTAATCATAAGAACTACACAGAGAAAAATTATGATCTCTCTCACAAATACCTGAATATCTTGTCTCCTCTTAATATTTTTCTGAGTGAATATCCTGTCTTTTTTTTTTTTTTTTTTTTTTTTTTTTACGGTACTCAGGCCTCTCACTGTTGTGGCCTCTCCTGTTGCGTAGCACAGGCTCCGGATGCGCAGGCTCAGCGGCCATGGCTCACGGGCCTAGCCGCTCTGCGGCATGTGGGATCTTCCTGGACCAGGGCACAAACCTGTGTCCCCTGCATCGGCAGGCGGACTCTCAACCACTGCACGACCAGGGAAGCCCCTCCTCAGTCTTTTAACAGTACTTCGTATGAGGTAGTTTCAGAAGTTATGCTGCCTTGGCCCTCAGTATACTTCTATGGATAACTCTAGTTTCTCTGCATCCCTCAAAGTAGCTACAAATATGGTGTGATCATATAAATGGTAGCCACGTAAACCCACTTTTTTAAGTAGCCACATCATATGCTGAGTTTCTAGTTAGTTAAAATCTCTATCTCTTCTTTACATGAATTGCTCTCAGCTAAGTTTCATGCATCTTCTATGTCTGCAGTCTGGTTTGGATTCTTAATGAGGGATTTATATTTATCCCTGTTAAACTTAATCTTGATTTAAGCCAGGAACTTATTAACTTTTATTTTAAATCTTAACTCTGCTATCTGGTTTAGCCTATTTTACATTTTTATCTTATTTGCTGATGGCATGCCTTGTTCCAGAAAGGATTTTTTTTTAACATGTTTATTGGAGTATAATTGCTTTACAATACTGTGTTAGTTTCAGCTTTATAAAAAAGTGAATCAGCTATATGTGTACATATACCCCATATCCCTTCCCTCTTGTCTCCCTCCCACCCTCCCTATCCCACCCTTCTAGGTGGTCACAAAGCAACGAGTTGATCTACCTGTTGAGATCAACGGCTGCTTCCCACTACCTATCTATTTTACATTTGGTAGTACATATAAGTCCATGCCACTCTCTCACTTTGTCACAGCTTACCCTTCCCTCTCCCTGTGTCCTCAAGTCCATTCTCTATGTCTGCGTTTTTATTCCTGTCCTGCCCCTAGGTTCTTCAGAACCTTTTTTTTTTTAGATTCCATATATATGTGTTAGCATACGGTATTTGTTTTTCACTTTCTGACTTACTTCATTCTATATGACAGACTCTAGGTCCATCCAGCTCACTACAGATAACTCAATTTCGTTTCTTTTTATGGCTGAGTAATATTCCATTGTATATATGTGCCACATCTTCTTTATCTATTCATCTGTTGATGAACACTTAGGTTGCTTCCATGTCCTAGCTATTGTAAATACAGCTGCAATGAACTTTGTGGTACATGACTCTTTTTGAATTATGGTTTTCTCAAGGTATATGCCCAGTAGTGGGATTGGTGGGTCATATGGTAGTTCTAGTTTTAGTTTTTTAAGCAACTTCGTACTGTTCTCCGTAGTGGCTGTATCAATGTACATTCCCACCAACAGTGCAATAGTGTTCCCTTTTCTCCACAACCTCTCAAGCATTTATTGTTTGTAGAGTTTTTGATGATGGCCATTCTGACCGGTGTGAGATGATATCTCATTGTAGTTTTGATTTGCATTTCTCTAATGATTAATGATGTTGAGCATTCTTTCATGTGTTTGTTGGCAATCTGTATATCTTCTTTGGAGAAATGTCTCTTTAGGTCTTCTGCCCATTTTTGGATTGGGTTGTTTGTTTTTTTGATATTGAGCTGCATGAGCTGCTTGTAAATTTTGGAGATTAATCCTTTGTCAGTTGCTTCATTTGCAAATATTTTCTCCCATTCTGAGGGTTGTCTTTTGGAATTCTCTATGGATTCCTTTGCTGTGCAAAAGCTTTTAAGTTTTGTTAGGTCCCATTTGTTTATTTTTGTTTTTATTTCCATTTCTCTAGGAGGTGGGTCAAAAAGGATCTTGCTGTGATTTATGTCATAGAGTGTTCTGCCTATGTTTTCCTCTAAGAGTTTGATAGTTTCTGGACTTACATTTAGGTCTTTAATCCATTTTGAGTTTATTTTTGTTTATGATGTTAGGGAGTGTTCTCATTTCATTCTTTTACATGTAGCTCTCCAGTTTTCCCAGCACCACTTATTGAAGAGGCTGTCTTTTCTCCATTGTATATTCTTCCCTCCTTTATCAAAAATAAGGTGACCATATTTGCATGGGTTTACCTCTTTTGCATCTTGTTCCATTGATCTATATTTCTGTTTTAGTGCCAGTACCATGCTGTCTTGATTACTGTAGCTTTGTAGTATAGTCTGAAGTCAGGGAGCCTGATTCCTCCAGCTCCGTTTTCCTTTCTCAAGACTGCTTTGGCTATTCAGGGTCTTTTGTGTTTCCATACAAATTGTGATTTTTTTTTTCTAGTTCTGTGAAAAATGCCAGTGGTAGTTTGATAGGGATTGCATTGAATCTGTACATTGCTTTAGGTAGTATAGGCATTTTCACAATGTGGATTCTTCCAATCCAGGAACATGGTATATCTCTCCATCTTTAATTTTAATTAAAATTCTTTCATCAGTGTCTTATAGTTCTCTGCATATGGGTCTTTTGTCTCCTTAGGCAGGTTTATTCCTAGGTATTTTATTCTTTTTGTTGCTATGGTAAATGGGAGTGTTTCCTTAATTTCTCTTTCAGATTTTTCATCACTAGTGTATAGGAATGCAAGAGATTTCTGTCCATTAATTTTGTATCCTACTACTTTACCAGATTCATTGATTAGCTGTAGTAGTTTTCTGGTACCATCTTTAGGATTCTCTATGTGTAGTATCATGTCATCTGCGAACAGTGACAGCTTTAATTGTTCTTTTCTGCTTTGTGTTCCTTTTGTTTCTTTTTCTTCTCTGATTGCTGTGGCTAAAACTTCCAAAACTATGTTGCGTAATAGTGGTGAGAGTGGACCATCTCGTCTTGTTCCTGATCTTAGTGGAAATGGTTTCAGTTTTTCACCATTAAGGATGATGTTGGCTATAGGTTTGTCAGATATGGCCTTTATTATGTTGAGGTAAGTTCCCTCTGTGCCTACTGTCTGGAGCGTTTTTATCATAAATGGGTGTTGAATTTTGTTGAAAGCTTTTTCTGCATCTATTGAGATGATCTTGTGTTTTTTCCCCTTCAATTTGTTAATATGGTGTATCACATTGATTGATTTGCGTATATTGAAGAATCCTTGCATTCCTGGGATAAACCCCTCTTGATCATAGTGTATGATCCTTTTATTGTACTGTTAGATTCTGTTCGCGAGTATTTTGCTGAGGATATTTGCATCTATGTTCATCAGAGATCTTGGCCTGTAGTTTTCTTTCTTTGTGACATCTTTGTCTGGTTTTGGTATCAGGGTGATGGTGGCCTCGTAGAATGAGTTTGGGAGTGTTCCTCCCTCTGCTATATTTTGGAAGAGTTTGAGAAAGATAGGTGTTAGCTCTTCTCTAAATGTTTGATAGAATTCGCCTCTGAAGCCAATTTTCTATTTCTTCTGATTCAGTCTGGGAAGATTGTGCTTTTCTAAGAATTTGTCCATTTCTTCCAGGTTGTCCATTTTATTGGCGTGTAGTTGCTTGTAGTAATCTTTCATGATCCTTTGTATTTCTGCAGTGTCAGTTGTTAACTTCTCCTTTTTCATTTCAATTCTATTGATTTGAGTCTTCTCCAATTTTTTCTTTATGAGTCTGGCTAATGATTTATCAATTTTGTTTACCTTCTCAAAGAAGCAGCTTTTATTTTTATTGATCTTTGCTATTGTTTCCTTCATTTCTTTTTCATTTATTTCTGATCTGATCTTTATGATTTCTTTCCTTCTACTAAGTTTGGGTCTTTTTGTTCCCCTTCCTGTAATTGCTTTAGGTGAAAGTTTAGGTTGTTTTTTTGAGATGTTTCTTGTTTCTTGACGTAACATTGTATTGCTGTAAACTACCCTCTTTGAACTGCTTTTGCTGCATCCTATAGGTTTTGGGTTGTCGTGTTTTCATTGTCATTTGTTTCTAGGTAGTTTTTGATTTCCTCTTTGATTTCTTCAGTGATCTCTTGGTTATTTAGTACTGTATTGTTTAGCCCTCATGTGTTTGTATTTTTTACAGAATTTTTCCTGTAATTGTTATCTAGTCTCATAGCATTGTGGTTGGAAGAGATACTTGATATGATTTCAATTTTCTTAAATTTACCCAGGCTTGATTTGTGACCCAAGATATGATCTATCCTGGAGAATCTTCCATGAGCACTTGAGAAGAAAGTGTATTCTGTTGTTTTTGGGTGGAATGTCCTATAAGTATCAATTAAGTCCATCTTGTTTAATGTATCATTTAAAGCTTGTTTTCCTTATTTATTGTCATTTTGGATTATCTGTCCATTGGTGAAACTGGTGTGTTAAAGTCCCCTAGTATGATTGTTTTACTGTCAATTTCCCCTTTAATGACTGTTAGCATTTGCCTTATGTATTGATGTGCTCCTATGTTGGGTGCATAAATATTTACAATTGTTATATCTTCTTCTTGAATTGATCCCTTGATCATTATGTAGTGTCCTTCTTTGTCTCTTGTAACAGTCTTTATTTTAAAGTCTATTTTGTCTGATATGAGAATTGCTGCTCCAGCTTTCTTTTGTTTTCCATTTGCATGGAATATCTCGTTCCATCCCCTCACTTTCAGTCTGCATGTGTCCCTAGGTCGCAAGTGGGTCTCTTGTAGACAGCATATATACTGGTGTTGTTTTTGTATCCATTCAGCCCGTTTGTGTCTTTTGGGTGGAGCATTTAACCTATTTACATTTATGGTAATTATCACTATGTATGTTCCTATTACCATTTTCTTAATTGTTTTGGGTTTGTTATTGTAGGTCTTTTCCTTCTCTTGTGTTTCCTGCCTAGAGAAGTTCCTTTAGCATTTGTTGTTAAGCTGGTTTGGTGGTGCTGAATTCTCTTAGCTTTTGCTTGTTCGTAAAAGTTTTATTTTCTCCGTTGAATCTGAATGGGATCCTTGCTGGATAGAGTAATGTTGCTTGTAGGTTTTTCCCTTTCATCACTTTCAATTTATCCTGCCATTCCCTTCTGGCTTGCAGAGTCTCTGCTGAAATATCAGCTGATAACCTTATGGGAATTCCCTTGTCTGTTATTTGTTGTTTTTCCTTTGCTACTTTTAATATTTTTTCTTTGTATTTAACTTTTGATAATTTGATTAATATGTGTCTTGGCGTTTTCCCCTTGGATTCATCCTGTATGGGACTCTGTGCGCTTCCTGGACTTGATTGACTATGTAGTTTCCCATACTAGGGAAGTTTTCAACTATAATCTCTTCAAATATTTTCTCAGTTCTTTTCTTTTGCTCTTCTTCTTCTGGGACCCCTATAATTCGAATGTTGGTGTGTTTAATGTTGTCCCAGAGGTCTTTGAGACTGTCCTCAATTCTTTTCATTCTTTTTTCTTTATTCTGCTGTATGGTAGTTATTTCCACTATTTTATCCTCCATGTCACTTATCCGTTCTTCTGCCTCAGTTATTCTGCTATCGATTCCTTCTAGAGAAGCATTAATTTCATTTATTGTGCTGTTCATATTTGTTTGTTTTCTCTTTATTTCTTCTAGGTCCTTGTTAAACGTTTCTTGTATTTTCTCCATTCTATTTCCAAGATTTTGGATCATCTTTACTGTCATTACTATGAATTCTTTTTCAGGTAGACTGCCTATTTCCTCTTCATTTGTTAGGTCTGATGGGTTTTTACGTTGCTCCTAAATCTGCTGTGTGTTTGTCTGTCTTCTCATTTTGCTTAACTTTCTGTGTTTGGGGTCTCATTTTCGCAGGCTGCAGTTTCATAGTTCCTGTTGTTTTTGGTGTCTGCCCCCAGTGGCTAAGGTTGTTTCAGTGGGCTGTGTAGGCTTCCTGGTGGAGGGAACTAGGGCCTGTGTTCTGGTGGATGAGGCTGGATCTTGTCTTTCTGGTGGGCAGGACCGTGTCCGGTGGTGTGTTTTGAGCGTGTCTGTGACCTTATTATGATTTTAGGTTGCCTCTCTGCTAATGGGTGTTGTTGTGTTCTGTCTTGCTAGTTGTTTGGCATAGGGTGTCCAGCACTGTAGTTTGTTGGTTGTTGAGTGGAGCTGGGTCTTAGCGCTGAGATGGAGATCTTTGGGAGAGCTTTTGCCATTTGATATTAAGTGGAGCCGGGAAGTCTCTGGTGGGCCAGTGTCCTGAACTTGGCTCTCCCACCTGAGAGGCATAGGCCTGACACCTGGCCAAAGCACCAAGACCCTGTCAGCCACATGGCTCAAAAGAAAAGGGAGAAATAAATAAATAAATACATACATAAATACATACATAAAGAAACAGACAGATAAATAGATAAATAAAATAAAGTTATCAAAATAATTTTTTTTAATTAATAAAAATTTTTAAGAATTAATAAAAAAGAATGAAAGAAAGAAGAGAGCAACGAAAAAGTAATAAAAATAGAATGAAAGAAAGAAGAGAGCAACGAAACCAAAAAACAAATCCACCAATCATAATAAGCGCTAAAAACTATACTAAATAAAAAAAAAAATAGACAGAACCCTAGGACAAATGGTAAAAGCAAAGCTATACAGACAAAAATCACACAAAGAAGCATACAAATACACCTCACAAAAAGAGAAATAGGAAAAAAATACATATGTGTATATAAAAAACAGGAAGAGAGGAACCAAATTAATAAACAAATCTACCAGTGATAATAAACTCTAAATATTAAACTAAGATAAACATAAAACCAGAAACAAATTAGATGCAGAAAGCAAATCCCAAGTCTATAGTTGCTCCTAAAGTCCACCACTTCAATTTTGGATTGATTCATTGTCTATTCTGGTATTCCAGAGATGCAGGGTACATCAATTTGATTGTGGAGATTTAATCTGCTGCTCCTGAGGGTGCTGGGAGAAATTTCCCTTTATCTTCTTTGTTCGCACTGCTCCTGGGGTTCAGCTTTGGATTGGCCCCGCCTCTGCCTGTAGGTCACCTGAGGGCATCTTTTGGGAAGTCTGAGGTCTTCTGCCAGCGTTCAGTAGGTGTTCCATAGGAGTTGTTCCACATGTAGATGTATTTCTGATGTATTTGTGGGAAGCAAGGTGATCTCCATGTCTTACTCCTCTGCCATCTTGAAGGTTTCCCTCCTGTTCAGAAAGGATTTTAGTTGTTTTTAACTAGGCAGCCATCTTTCCTGTCACCTCTCCATTTCTGAGAAGCATTTTGATGGTCTCTATCTATGGTAATTGAAATGTTGATGAGATGAAGATGAGTTCATAGGCACACCTATTAAAAACCTTTTTCCAGGTTGACTTTTATCTATTAATGTGTAATTAATTTTTAAAATATAACCATATATCCAACAGTAAATTTATTATTATCTCTCTAATTTGGAGAAAAGCCCAGTGGAGTTCTATCTTTGAGGTGGTTTTTTTGTCTTCTTGCAGAACAGTTTTTATTACCAGATATGTTCAATTCTCTGTGTAATGGAAACTCTTCACCCTTTTTGGTCCCTTAAAATATAGTGATTCTAGAGGTCTTTGTATGTGTTACATCTGTTTTGTGGATTGAGTCACGTAGCTCAGCTAATAGATGAATAGTTCTGACCTCATTTTCTATTTGCAAACTTCCACCTTCAAGTTTATTTCCATAATATGGTTGTGTTTTTAAATAGCAAATCATTTATTTCTTTGATGTATATTTTAATGAAATCTAGTCACTTTTGTTATATGTAGAGATAAAGTACTTCATAGAAATAAAATTATGTACAGTTATTAGGGCCACAATTTGGATTGCTTTAAGTGGGTCTTCAAATTATGATTTTCTTATGCCATGAGTTTCTTTGAGGTTAATTAGTTCAAATCTCAAGACACAATATTGAGAGTGTAATACAAACAGAATAAGCTGTCACTATGAAATAAAATTTTAGTAAGTAAGCATCTAGGTCCAAAGATGTTTTTATTATCTGGGGGTCCCTAATCGGTACTAATTGTGCACTTACAGCTTTCCTTTTTCAAGTTTCTTTTAAGTACAGGAGAGAATAGTCATATAACAATAATGAGAAAAGTTGTGGATACTGTTGCCTTTCCAGCAGATTTTTATTAGTGTTCAACTCATAGCCACAATCTTTCTGTTGGTGAGGGACAGTTACTTCATATCTTCTCTGTGTTAAACTTTGTATATGTTATATGAGATTTCACAGAATGCTTGTTTTCTAGCTGTAAATATCCAAAAGGCCTACAAGAACACCTAAGAACACTTAATAGAGGTATGATCAATACCATATTTAACAAGCTGAACCTGTGAGCATTTTGAGAATGCAAGCCACCACCAGCAGGCTCTACTATTAATTCATTGGGGAAAAAATGTGTGTGTATGTATATATATTTTTTCATTCCCCTTTATTAATCTTAACATTCTATTGAGAGACATAGAAAAATAGGCAAATAAAAATTATTATGAGGAAACAAATAAGTAGCAGTGACAGAACAACTTTAGATAGAATAGCAGTGAAATCCTTTGGGGAAGTTGGTATTTAAACTAAGATTTTAAAAATGAGGTAAAGTTAGCCATGTATAGACAAGGATGTGTCAACTAATTTTTATTATGTAACAAACAGATTTTATTTAGTTGTTTAAAACAACAACCTATATTCACTCACAGTTTTCTGAGTCAGCAGTTGGGGCTGAGCTCAGCTGTAATGGCTTATGGTGTCATCTGGGCTCACCAGTACATTTACAGTTAGGTGACAGTCACTGACTCTACCCACACACGTCTGGTGGTTGGCTTGTTATCAGCAGTCACAATGGAGGCAGCTGGACCATATTCACTTACTATTCAGCAGGTTAGCCTAGGCTTGTTCACATCGTAGTAGACTAGGGTTCCCAATATCATCAAGAGAGGATTATTCCAATGCACAAGCTTTTTTTAAGCCTCTGTTTGCATCATATTTACTAACAATCCATTGGCCAAAGCAAGTCACATGACAGAGCCCAAAATCAGAAGGTGGAAAACTAATCTCCACATCTTGATGAAATGCATATGGGTACACATAGAGAGACAGGAAGAATTTTATCTATTTTGTAATCATCCACCTGAGTAAGGGCTTTTTTTTTTTAAGATTTTTAGAAATTTCATGTAATGTCTGAAACATTTATATTAACATATTTCCATACAAATAACCCAAAGAAAGTTTAGTATTAGTTGCTTTGTTTGTATGTTTGCTTGTTTATACTGCAGGTTCTTATTAGACTTTAAGATGAAAGGACTTCCTTTACCAGCTATTGAGGCTTATTATAGTTCTGACCTCAAGCTGAACCTGTGAAAGTAAGGTCTTTGCAATAAATGGGCTGTACCAATTAATAATTACATAAAAATAAAAATGAAATTTAACCCTAATGTGCACCATACATAAAAATCAATTTCAGGTAGATTATAGGATGCAAAATAAGACTCTCTTACTGACCTTGGGAAAAAATAAGAGTTCTTAAATAAGACACAAAAAGTATTAAATCATAAAGGAAAAATGTTCTTTAAAATTAAGAATTTCATTTTATCAAAAAACACTGTGAAAAGAATGAAAAGGCAAACCAGAGAAAAGGAAGAAATATTTGCAACACATCTAGCCAGTAACAACAAATAACTAGATTAAGTAAAAATGCTTAAGAAAAGTCAGACAACCAATTAAAAAGAATGGCCTAATGCCTCAAATATGTCTTTCATAAAGAGAGAAATTATCAACAAGCAGCAGAAAGAGGAAGCAAAGCCATCTGGATAAATCAAATAATAGTTTATCCAGTAGAAAGGTTTTTCTGTATTTTCAAGGCTCTGTTTGCCTCATTTGTGTTTTACATTTCATGTAACCTAAAAATATTTATTAAACCCAAGGCTTACTCAAATATTAATCACTGATCTCCATTTTTGACATCCATTAAAGTGAGGAGGAAAGCATCTACACCATGTAGATTCCCATTATGCCTCAGTGGACTGAGGTCAGGCCTGGTTTGAGGAAAATTTCCCAAGGCTCTAACCAAGACTATAGAGCCTTTGAAGAAGAGAGGAGAGAAGGATGGCTATGGTTAATATTTATTGAATATTTGTTATATACCAGACACTTTGCTTAACGCTTTATGCGGATTACCTCATTTAATTCTCACAGCATCCTCATGGATGAGGAATATTGTGATGTTAAGTAACAGGAATTCAGCCACCAGATTTTGTGCTGCTAACCTGAGTGCCTCTTTCCTAACTACAGTTTTTTTTGTTTGTTTGTTTGTTTGTTTGACATCCTTATTGGAGTATAATTGCTTTACAATGGTGTGTTAGTTTATGCTTTATGACAAATCCTAACTACCTTTTAATAGCGTCTTTCTTAACTGTTCCATTTGGGAGAGAGGAGAGGGATCATCATATTTCCCAGTTACAAGGCTCATCCCAGAATTACTACAAGTTTCTTTGCCTTATCTACTTCCTGACATACCTTAGGCTTTGGCCTTTTATTGGCTTTGAGGTCCAGGAAGGTGCAAAATGTAGAATAAAAACGCTCCATGCATAGTGTGAAGATGAAGTATGACATCCTCTTACCCCCACTTCTCTTCATGTGTGAATGCCCATGTAAGGCTTTATAATCTTGCGACAGTCAGCTTATTTGCTGTGGTGGGAGTGGAATAGATAGGGGGAACCTGTCGTCCTAGGACCTAACACTTACTTAAGGTAGTGCTGGTTAAATAGAGATACAGGTATACTTAATGTGTTCAGGTACTGTATTTTAACATTTAGCATTATATAAAAATACTAAAATGAATAATTAAGACTTCTGGGTTTTTCATGTATGTTTCCAGTTTCTTCCCACTTTGCGAGGTAGCATTTCTGTCACTTTGATTATGCACAGAAACAGATATTACCTGTTTCTCATAAATATTTTCATTCATTTTAAGAAAATATAAAATCAGTGTCTCAATTTCTCAAGGAAACCAATCTCATACTGAACTAAGAAAAATCGTTTTTGCTTATGTTTTGCAGACTTTGGATAATGAGATGAGTACAGATGATGACAATGAATATGCAGAAGAAAAGGAGAGCTACATCTGTGCAGTGTGTCTGGATGTTTATTTCAACCCCTACATGTGTTACCCTTGCCACCACATCTTCTGTGAGCCCTGCTTACGGACTCTTGCCAAAGACAATCCCGCAAGCACTCCCTGCCCATTGTGTCGGACAATTATTTCCAGAGTCTTTTTCCAGACAGGTAACTGTTCTCTTTCATTAACACAATTACCTGACTATTTTGACTACCTCTTTGTTCCAGTTCTAAAAGTACTGTATGAATTATCATGAGAAAGTTATTGAAAATCATATACAGCATAATTTGTTACTCTCTAGTTTATAAAACAGTGCTTGCCCAACTCATTAGAACTTGTTAAGATCATAGAATCATAGATGAGAATAGTTTCTCATCTCTAGTCCTCTATTCAATGTTGAGATCTTTTCTAAAGCATCCTAACTAGTTATTGTTCAGCATGTACTTGAACATCTCCAGTGTCAAGGACATTGCATTAAAATTTGAAGCAGCCCTGTTGATTATTTATTCCTCAAATCTGCCTTCCACTACTCCTCATTCTTTGGCCCATGCTTTTTCCTCTGAAGTCTCAGAGAATAAATCTGTAAATATCTGAGGATAACTATTAGGCCTTTCCCCCAGACTCCAAATCTTCTCAACCTTCTTGTTGTTCTTAAGGCCTTTCTTCTTGAACTAGAAGATAGTAAAATTGGAACAAGGATTTGTTTACCTAATTATCATGTAAAGATGGAATATAACACAATATTTAAGACATACTAGTGGAGAAAGGAAAAACGAATGAATGTGGAACATAGAAACCTGCTAAGGTGAAAGGGAAGAATGATAGAAGTAAGCAGAGCTGATATTTATTGAGTGCACTACTGTGTGCTAAACCTTAGGGGAGGAAATTTCTATATCCACATTCTCGCCTCAACCATAGAGGAACCAAATGAGGATCAAAGTATGTACTTTATTAATAGTAAAACTGTAGAAAACACATGGCACATTTTTCTTCCGCAAAAGAAAATCCAAGGACCCATCTGCAAGGAAGAATCAGTTTATAAAAATAAGCTTTGCATGCCTTAACCCAACCAGCTGCATGAAGACTTGCAAACCTGGCTTACAGGCTCAGTAATCAAACAGTGAAGAGAAAATATAGCTTTGCCTCTCTGATCTTTGCCTAGTGCATATAGTTTGGAGCACAAAATCACTGCACTGAGCACAGACAGACCTGGAGACAAAAGGACATGCCAAGCACAGTTGACTCTACCCAATAGAGAAACATGGTCAGGGACTGCAGGCTGTCATCTGTCACACTGGCAGATCACTCTTCCTTTCATGGGGAAGAGCAAGTAAGGAGTGGAGAGAGGGATGGAAGCAATTCCATGGGAGGACAGAAGCTTACTGGAAGTTCTTCTCTGGCTTACATTGAAGCAGGAAAAATGGGGTTCTTTTCTAGTACTAGATCCCTTGCTAGGTGCGTTGGAATGAATGAAATGTGAAGAGTAACATCTCTTTCTCAGTGTTATCTCTGACCATCTATGCAAGAAAACATTTACTGAAAGCCTGTTTTGAAGGGAAGCATCTAGGCGATGTACATAGTGATTTAGACAGATGTCCCTGCCTTCCATGATCCAGTTTAATGTTGACAGGGATTTTAAAATTGCTTTCCTTAATGTCTTAAAACAATAATGACTTGACTCTCTCTTGGTTCATTTATCAAAGCAACAATGTCATATTTTCCTTTATTTCCAAAATTGGTTCTTCTATATAATAAATCATATTGGGAATATTTATTCCAATGGAGACTAAATTTGGTTGTGCACTGTCATTTAGAAGCTGGTAATAATAATGGGAATATACTACTTAGTTATTTATACCTACCTCAAAAAGATTTGACATGTTTTAAAATATATATGCAATGAAGTAGCAAGGCAAGGGAAGTAATGAAGTATTTCGTTTTAATATTCTGTCTGCCTAAGAAAAAATAAAATAAGCATACAATTAAATGATTCTCATGATCGATGGAAAGAAACATACCAACTCCTAAGGGCAAGAGAAGTTTTTTCCAGAACTTTAAAAGGAATTTTTTAATGTGATTTCTAGGCATAGTGAGAGATGGAGTAGGCAGTGTCCTCAAAAACATCCTCAGAGCAAATGCAATATCAGGTGTTCTAACATGGTAGCTTATGGTATTCTTTGATAAGAGCTGAGGGCATATCAGAGTATAGATTAGGGAAAGCAACATTGCCAGTAGCCAAAAAAAAAAAAAATATATATATATATATATATATATATATATATATATATATATATATATATATATAGTCTGGTTTTCCTATAAAAATAACTTCTAAAATTATGTAAGTAATACAATTTCATTATAGAAAAATCAGAGTATACAAATAAAATTATAAGCTCAAAATCCTCCATAGTCCTACCATTTAAAGATAACATCATTTATCGAGTATTCTTCCAGAATATTTTATATCCATATACTTAATCATTTTTTTTTGTAAAATGTTCATTTTGAACATAAGGCTTTTGACCTGCTTTTGTTTTACTTTTTAAAAAATATTTATTTATTTATTTTATTTATTTTGTCTGAGCTGGGTCTTAGTTGCAGCAGCAAGACCTTTAGTTGCATCATGCGAACTCGTAGTTGCAGCATGCATGTGCTCTCTAGTTCCCCGACCAGGGATTGAACCCGGGCCCCCTACATTGAGAGCGCAGAGTCTTACCCACTGGACCACCAGGGAATTCCCTTGTTTTACTTTAAATTCTTGTGATTATATCATTATCCACTTAAGCTATCTACTATTTAGTTTAGTTGTTTATCATTCCTTTTTTTGCTGATATATATGGATAAATATTTGCACACATCTCCGAGCATTTCCTTGTAATGGATTTCCAGGAGTAGAATTGGTAATTAAAGTCTGTACGTGTTTTAAGGCTATGTATATGTTACAAAATTATGCTCCAAAATTATTGCAAGCAGCAATATAATGAGCTTATTTTCTCAACACTCTGGACTATCCTTTTTTTTCCTTTTAAATCCCTTACCATGTCCTTTGCTGATTTTTCTTTTGGTCTGTTCATCGTTTTCTTGTTTATTGAAAGAGGATTTTTTTTTTCAGTAATGTCAGCTTTCGTCATATGTGGCAAATCGCTTTCCTATTTTGTCATATGTACTTGAATTATGTTTATTATATTTTATGAATGTGCAGAACTTCTATATTTTATGTAGTCTTATGTAGCAACCTTTGCCTTTATTATTTCTAATTTCAAAGTTAGGTATTGAAAGGCCTTATCCACTACAGAATTACAGTAAATCCCCTACATATGAATGAGTTGTGTTCTGAGAGCACATTCGTAAGTCCAATTTGTTTGTTAAGTCCAACAAAGTTAGCCTAGGTACCCAACTAACACAATCAGCTATATAGTACTATACTGTAATAGGCTTATAATACTTTTCACACAAATAATACATAAAAAACAAACAAACACAAAAATAGAACATTTTTAATCTTACAGTACAGTACCTTGAAAAGTACAGTAGTACCAGCTACATCACCACTGCTTTTACGCTTGCTTCCAGACATCCTGAGCTTGAAATAAAGATACTGTACCACTGCACTCTATACAGTACTGTACAGTAAAATACACAAAAGTACAACCACTTGTAGAGGATGCGCACATGTGATAACATACGCCAGACATGTGAGCTAACTTATGTGATTGGACATGTGAACACACGATCGCATATTTGAAAGTTCGCAACTTGAAGGTACGTATGTAGGGGACTTACTGTTTATAAATAGTCTCTTTACCTATATTTATTTTGGATTTCATTTTGTCCTCATTTCCCTGCTCTTAATTCCAGTCCATTTATTATGGTGTGCGGTTTGGTTAAAAATATAGTACCTTTCAAAAGCAAAACAAGAAAACCACAAACAAAAAATAATAATAATCTTGCAAAATAGTTTTTTACTAATTTAGAAAGAATAAACAGCTTAAGTCATAATTTAAAAAAATATATAGTCCCTTTATTCTGTGTCTGTAAGCATTTATCCCACTAACATTTATTGAACAATTCATTTTTTTTCTATGCTGATTGAACTGCCTTTTTTAGGTAATGAAGATAATTACTAAAATGTTTCTGTGTTTTTTGGCAGCTGTTCTTTTCCATTCATATTTCTATCTTGCCCTATACCATTACTTCGGTCTTATAATTATTTTAGCTTTATGTTTTAATAACTCACAAGTGAATTAATTTTATAAGTTGTTTGGGGAATAATTCACATTTTTAATTGACATTTTTATAACATTGTTATAATATTATAACATTGTTATAATATTGAAAGCATATTGCCTCTCAATAACATTTCTGTAATTTCCTTTCAAATGGCACAGCAAAATTCTTATTAGCTTTATGCCTGTATTTTTTTTTTTTTTTTTTTGCTGTACGCGGGCCTCTCACTGTTGTGGCCTCTCCCATTGCGGAGCACAGGCTCCGGACGCGCGCGCCCAGCCGCTCCGCAGCATGTGGGATCCTCCCGGATCGGGGCAGGAACCCGTGTACCCTGCATCGGCAGGCGGACTCTCAACCACTGCGCCACCAGGGAAGCCCTATGCCTGTATACTTTTGTTGCTGCAATTGTAAATGGGATTTTTTTCCTCTTCTGGTTTCAGCTGCTTTTGTTGATATTTTGGGAGAAAGTCAGTTTCCAATCTTACACTATTCTGTTAACTTTACTGAACCCTGAGAGTTATTTATTAAGTGAATGAATTAATCATCTCAGCTACCTAATGTCACCATTCCAATTGTGTACAAACCAGGGGACAGTTATTATCAAAGATTAAAGTGGGAAGGTTGTCATTTTCTAAAGGAACTGAAGATATTTGGCAAATGAATAAGGGGTTAGTTGTAATTTAGAGTAGTTCAGTGGATAGAGTTATGATGAAATTCCTTCCAGATTTATTCCATAGAGTGTGCTTAGGAAAATAATGATTTAAACCACTCTCAATATAGCATTCAGGATTTCATGCGATTTTGCTTATATTTCTTAACACTGTTAGATGTGATCTTGATAAAGTACTTGATACACTAGAAGTTGAGAATTTGAAGTGGGAGAGCATATATAGAAGACAGGGTAGAAGGCATTAATATCATTTGTTAGTGGAGATCAAGATAATACTGTCAAAAGTTAACAGAGTGGCATGGACATATATATACTACCAAATGTAAAATAGATAGCTAGTGGGAAGCAGCTGCATAGCAAGGGAGATCAGCTCGGTGCTTTGTGACCACCTAGAGGGTTGGGATAGGGAGGGAGGGAGACGCAAGAGGGAGGAGATATGGGGATATATGTATAGCTGATGCACTTTGTTATCAAGCAGAAACTAACACACCATTGTAAAGCAATTATACTCCAATAAAGATGTTTTAAAAAAAAAGTTAAATAAATAAATAAAACTAGCAAATATGGGGGAAAAAAGTTAACACAAAAGCATACAAAAAAATAGGTAGTAGACACTATTGGTTGCTAATTTATATCCATTACATCTTTCTTCCTAACATACCCTGAGTTTTATTCCAGTATTTAACTCCCTCAGCATAGGTCAGGTGGCTCCTGGGTAGATGAACCCATCTTTGGCTTTTTGGTAATCTATTCCTTTTGCCAGTGATAGGTTCATAAATGGGCATGTGTTTCTGTTCTGAGTGATGAGGTGAGACTAAAATTTGCCTTTACTCTTAAGACATGAGATGGAAAAGCTAGTTTCTTCCCCATTGGACATAAACAAGAGGTGTGTAATAGGGATAATTACTGGCAGCCATCTTATATGCAAGTGGGGAACCAGCTGAGTATAAAGTCTTTATTTTGGATAGTAAAACTAAAGAAAGAAATGAACAAGGGGTCTTGATGACATTGTTTAACCACCAAGTCAGCCAGGTTTGAAGCCTACCCTGCCTTTGAATTTTCTATTACATGAAATATTAAATTTATTAATTAACTAAGGCAGTTTGAATAAATTTTCTATTAGTGTACGCCAAGAGCATCCTAACTGATGAAAGCATACTAATAATGAAGGTAGACAATATAGAAACTAAAAATGATATTATTCACAAAACTTTGAGAGGTGAGAAGGGAAGAAGATATTGCAAAAGACCCAAATCCTCCTAGAAGGAAGTCAATATTATTTAAAGTTGATAAATTAAGAAATAGTGAAGAAGATTTCTGGAATGGTAACGTGAGAAGCTTCATGGATCCTCACCCCAGCAAAACAACTGTTTAACTGGTGAAATGATTTTTATTTCATTTATGTCTATGGAAATTGTCCTAAGGATGTACAGCAAATAGAAAAACATTTATTTTTTAAAAAATCTACTGAAGTCTACCATTATACTCAGTAAGAACATAGAGAGCCTGTCACATTTAGAAATTCAGATGCAAAGGCATGAATTTGGAACCCTCCCTCACACTATGAACACACACACACACACACACACACACACACACACACACACACAAATTAACTTAAAATGGAACAAAGACCTAAATGTAAGAGATAAAAATATAAAACTCTTAGAAGACAACATAGGTGTAAATATTTTTTGAAATTGTATTGGGCTATGGTTTCTTAGATATGACACCTAAAGCACAAACAGCCAAAAAAGAAATAGATGAATCAGACTTCATCAAAGTTAAAAACTTCTCTGCTTAAAGGGATATTATCAAGAAAGTGAAAAGATAACCACAGGATAAACGCAAATATTTGTAAGTCATATATGTGAAAAGGATCTAGTATCTAGAATATATAAAGAACTGTTACAACTCAAGAATTAAAAAACAAATAACCCTATTTTAAAATGGACAAAGAGTTTGAATAGACAGTTCTCCAAAGAAGATATAAAGATGGCCAATAAGCATGAAAAAAATGCTCAATATCATTAGTCATTAGTTGCAAATCCAAACTATAATGAGATATCACTTCACAGTAACTAGGATGGCTATAGTTAAAAAGATAGACAACAACAAGTGTTGACAAGGATATGGAGAAATTGGAAATCATATATTGCTGGTTGGAGTATAAAATGGCAAAGTCACTTTGGAAAACAGCAGAATAAGTTTTGCACATGGAAGACTCTAAGCCTGCTTGTGAGATTGGGAAAAGTTCTGGTGTTAACTAGAGTTCTTTTCTCTGTGGAGATGAAAAAGAATCCAGGATGGGCAGAGCTGAGGAGAAAGACCTCTGGATAGGGAAGACCTTTCTTATTCATTGACTGACAGCCTCATTCTTTCAGACAAGGAACTCCCACATCAGCACCCCAACAGTAGGTCTGTTCAGAGAGGTGCTACCTGCTGTATAACAGGATCTGCAGGCCACCTTCATCAGCAGGCTGAGGGAGGGAAAAGGCTATGTCTTACGAGCATTAAATGGAGAGAAGGTCATCCAAGTGAGGGGGGAGGAATCCCTCAGCCAAGGAGATTATGGTTTCGTTGTGAAGGAAGGCATCATATTTTTTTGAATTGACTTTATGACTGAAGCCTTCAAATGAAGCATGTCACTGCCCCTATTGTGGACTGACTCTGAAGAACACTGGTATGGGCAGTCCTACGATAGACTCAGTGTTCGTTGTTCAGGGATCCCAGCCCATGCTCATGTGGAAGATACAAGTGTTTCAGGTACTGCATAGGGAGCCACAGGGTCAGTACAACTTAACTCTAATTGTGAAGTCACTCACTGCTCTCACCTCATTCAGATGTACCCACACCTCAGCAAGGAGGATTTCTACCCTTGTTCCACTATTTTCCTCCATTCAACGTCTGTCTCCTTTTTTGACCACCCACCCCATGCCACTACTCTTGTGCCTTTACATGGTGGAACTAGATGCTGATAAGCAGAAGTGCTGGTGAACTCCATTGGAAAAAAGGAAAAGAAAATGGCTAAGTCCTCACCTTGTGTGTAGAAGTCCCTAAGTAAGTAAAGAAATGACATTTAACCTAATCTAGGATTTTAAGCATAAAGCAGGCTTATGATATTTTTCACCAGGGATATTTTGGCTGTCACAATAATATGAGGATGCTACTGGCATCTAGTGAGCAGGGGTAGGGATGACAGATATCCTGCAGTGTTTGGGCCAGTCCCACACAGTGATGAATTATCCTGTATTCTGTCTGACTTTTAGATGTCCTGCTGGGCTTTATCCAGGACATACAGCTCATCCAAAAGAACATCACACTTCCTCTTTTTATCCACTGTGACAACCTGTAATTGGTCTTGTTCTATTGTCCCTATTCCCATTAACGGCATTTCATACTTTCTCTTATTCTATACCAAAAAATCTGGTCTGTTAATTCTTATGCTAATAGTGGTTTTGTTCTTGAGTTCATCCATGAAATTTTTCATTTTTTCATTTTTCTGTTCATCTTGTACAGAATCATCACTGCCTCCAAAATCCAAACTTGTTCATTTTTTTTTTATTGAGGTATAGTGGATTTACAATGCTGTGCCAGTCTCTGCTGTACAGCAAAGTGACTCAGTTATACACAGACATTCTTTTTTTCTTTATATTCTTTTCTTTTATCACAGGATATTGAATATAATTCCCTATGCTATATACTAGGACCTTGTTGTTTATCCATCCTATATATAATAGTTTATATCTGCTAATCCCAAACTCCCAGTCCCTCCTCCACCCCCCTCCCCCTTGTCAACTGCAAGTCTGTTCTCTATGTCTGTGAGTCTTTCTGTTTTGCAGATAGTGCATATACAAGTGATATCATATGGTATTTGTCTTTCTCTTTCTGACTTCACTTAGTATGATAATCTCTAGCTGCGTCCATGTTGGTGCAAATGGCATTATTTTGTTCTTTTTTATGACTGAGTAGCATTCCATTGTATATATGTACAAACTCATTCTTTATCAGTAGGAGTATCTATTTCATGATGTCTTTTAGTGTAGTCACTCTTGTGCATTAATGTATGGAAAAAATATATTTTATTATAAAAAAGAAATAGAAAAATAAGCATAATGATTAGAGCAGTGTTTCTCAAATTTCTCTCATTTTCCTACCACCTTTACAATTTTTACTGTATCCACATACCACCAGAATTACTTTTTTACTTAAGGATTTTCTTCATATCAACACACATTTTTAAAAAAAATACTTATTTTAGCCTCATCCTTAACAATTTATTTGTGAATTTATGTATTTGATGTTCTAGTTTATACATTTCTTCTAATATACATTAAAATAAATAGGTAACTGAAAATTTTTAAATTTTTCATTCAATTTCATCCTAAATCCTTTCACATATGGCTAGTGGTTTGCAAACCAAGTGTTGAAAAACACTGCCTTGCAGGAGTTTAATGGAGGTTAATCTCCAGAAAAAAGCTTGAAAACAGGGATATTTAAAACAGTCCCTGGGGATTGTGAGTGGAGCTAGATATAGAGGGAGTGGAATAGATCTTCATTGTTGTTTTGGTTTTAGTTTTGGTTTTTTGAGCCTTTTAACATCATTTGGATCTTTTCAAACCATGGCCATGTGTTACTTTGACAGTTTTTAAAAATAAATAAGTAAACCGAAGTGCAGCATTAAATATGATTGTGGGCAGGGAGGATGGAGTCCTGTTTCTTTTCATACAGAAGACAGAGAATCATGGATTCTTTGAAGCCAAGAATGGATGCTGTGATAACCTTTTTTTTTTTAACATCTTTATTGGAGTATAATTGCTTTACAATGGTGTGTTAATTTCTGCTTTATAACAAATTGAATCAGCTATACATATACTTATATCCCCATATCCCCTCCCTCTTGCATCTCCCTCCCTCCCACCCTCCCTATCCCACCCCTCTAGGTGGTCACAAAGCACCAAGCTGATCTCCCTGTGCTATGTGGCTGCTTCCCACTAACTATCTGTTTTGAAGATCCACTAGTATATCCCTATCCATAGGCTTTCAAAAGCCTTTTTCTAAATCTTGAAGTGTAACTTTAAATACAAAATAATAACAGTATACATCATAACAGTACAAAGTACTTAGCATTTTGTCTTTATCATACTAAGAGCACAATAAAGGTTATTGTTGAATTGGGCTTAATTTAGTAGATCTCCTCTTGGCCTTATTATTCCTCTAACAGAGGGTAAACTAGTTATTCTTGGGTAATGAAACAGTTACTGAAATAATTCTTAATGCTCCAGAGTCTTAAAGGACATCAATAAGCACAACTTAAACACAAGATGGCTGAGATGAAAGCTTGGATAAATTCTCTAACCTAAGAAGGTCTTATAGTACTAGCAGATTTCTCCTGGGCCAAAGGGTTAAAGTATTTTAACAACTCTTTTCCTATTCAGGTATAAAAATGATGGGTATAAAATATTGCAGTACCAAATATTAAGTGGAATTATTACATTAAAATGGATAAAATTTTAACTGTAGTTTATCTAAACTCCTAAATATTAACATCAGTTAAGCATAAATTATATTCTGTAATGACTTGTATATTGTAAAATCCATAGCTCCACTTTGACAAAGTGTTAAATATAGAATTTTTGTTTTTGGTTTGGTTTGGTCCCTGTTGTATGTGCCTCTGTCATTAGGCTACATATTTAGTTGGAGATGGAACTTCCTAACTAGATTTTAACTTTGAACAGTTCACTAGGAAAGGGTAAGAAAATCAGGTTAAAATTTATATTCAGAGGATACATAGATAAATATTCATAAGTATTAATGAGATACTCCTGGTTGGTCTATCTTTCCCAACATTCAGAGTTCCTCTTGCCACCAAATCACATAGGACATGCAGTTACTAGGAGACCTTGCAGCCGCCCTAGGGTGAGAACCTGCCAGGTCTGAAGAGTTGGTTCTGAGGCTTATCTTACTCATATTTCTTTGAGTCAAAGTAGTCATATTCTGTTAAATGCAAGCTGCAATAGCAGACTCCAGTTTTCTCTAACTGGTAGTGTTCCCCTCATAGATGAACCTTTCTGGGTGCTCACATGGGTATAAAATGAGTTTCACTAGGAGAATTAGGGTCCCTTACAAGTGAGACTTTCTTGCCCCTCTTGCAGATGTGCAGATCAAGCATTGCCCTTGAAACCCTGAAGACAGTTTTAAGATAGTTTATAGATTTTCATTGATATCTAGTAAAGTGAGCTCAAATGTCAATATATTAGCCCTTCTCTGTTCCTGTGTAAGGGAAAGACCTCAAATCCCCTTGAAGCAGCATCCTCACTCAATTTTACTCCTGCTGCTGTAAAACAATACAAAGAAAACTATCTTAGATTGTATATTCTTGAAAAATTACTATTTTTCATCATATTAAATATATAAACATATACATCAACATATTAAAGAAGAAGAGTGAGATGAGACTAATCTAAAAGTTCTAAAGATCATCTCACAAGAGGTTACTTAAACTAAATGCTATGTTTAAAAAATGAGGGTTAAGCATTAGCTGGTAAAGATTGTTTTGTTAGAAATCTCCCTTTTTATATAAATGCCCACTGATTGGGACTCTTCATTCACAATCTTGTCTATTCCTTGCAAATGTCCTTTATTGTACATTAATCTCCTGGAACCAAATAATGCCTGTTGAAATGAAGGAAAGTTGGATTTCCACTTAAAATCAGGGCTCATTCTATATATATAATGCAAAACTCTTGGAGAAGTAGTCTTTTTTTTTAACTTTTATTAAAACATGCTTCAAATTTCTTTTTGTCAAATCATCTTTTTGCAAGTTGCATCTTTGTGAAAAATGAAATATTATGTATCAAACAACATAGGACTCAGAAGGGAATTGTAGGGAAAAAAAGCTTTCATTATAATGAGACATAATTTTAAGTAGGTAAACAAGGCCTTTAATAATCTAAATGAGATGGGTGGACACATATATCCTAGGCTTTTAAATTAGAACTTAATACCACTGGGTCCATCTAAATGACTGTGCCCTGTATTTATAATAATACTCTTATTATATTCCCCTCGTTAATAGGACCCTAAGGCCTGAATTAACTCTATCATGGCACTTACCTCATAACTTAATGGTTACCTATTTACTAGATAGGATTTAATGCAGGTACTATGCCTGTTTCACAGTTTTAACTCTTATACTTAGCAGAATGCTTAAAACTATTACTAACAAATATTTGCTTAATTATAATTAGTTGTTTAAATATAAAATTGCCCATATTGAAGCATAAAGCAGAAATCAGAGTTACACTACCCTATTGGTACTGCCTGTAGTTCAAAATTGTGCTGTGTATGTGGTTGTTCTTATTTTATTCTTTATGGTATGATACAGTGAAACTCATGGTAATATACATTGTAATAATGTGAACTATGTTTTTATGTAGTTGGTGATTGACTCCTGCATTCAGCCAAGTCAAGAAGACTGGAACTCTTATCTTAACACTTATTTACTATTTCTATGATAGTGTCACGCAAAGATGCTGCTGTTTCCACTGGTACTGCCACCACATTTAACTAAATGTACCATTTGAGTAGACTTTAGAATCTTTCCAGGATATTCAGGGTTTTGTCTTTTTCTAGCATATTGAATGATATGAAATATTGATTACATCTAATACATTATAATGTATATTGTATTAAGAAGCCTCTACTCCCTAAGAGGTAGGGTTGGCAAAGGAGGAGATAAAGGTAGTTTTTATCACCTTTTACTCCAAGCCCTACATCTTGGTCTGCCTTCAGATTTTTCTCAGTGCTTCTTCCAAATAATTCTGAGAAAGGTAGTACTGAATATTTTTTTTGTTGCAATATCCTGGAGTTCCAAGTTCAAATGCCACTAGAATGAAGCAACACTGTTCTATAGAAAGAACAACATCCTTGGGTAAGGTTTGTACAGTTTATACCAGAGTGATATAAGGTTTAACCTATTTAAATAAATTCAGGTAGTTTTAGAACAGAAAAGGATTTAAGGTCATTTCATCCAGTGGTTATCAAATTTGACTGTGCATCAGAATCACCCAAGGAGCCTGTAGAAAGCACAGACTCCTAGGTCACATCCACAGCAATTCTGCTTCAGTAATATCTGGGCAAGGTCCTAGAATTTGTCTTTTTAACAAGTGCCCTCAGCAATTTTGATGCATAGCCAGGCTCCAGACGTGTATTTTGGAATCAGTGATCTAGTACAATGCCCAGCAGACAGGAATTACATTTAATTAATTTCTATATTTATAGCTATACCAGTAAAGTGCTAGGCACATAGCTATTGCAAAATAAATGTTTGCCAGAGATAGGGTAGAAAGTGAGTACAAAGAGAAGTTCAACAACTTACGAAAGGTGCCACAGTTAAGAAGCATTAGAACCCAGTTCTTATTTGCCCCAGAAATGGAGGGATAAGGGCTTCTAGGTCCTCTTTTCTCCAAAGGCCTTTCAGATCAGTGTAATAAATAAAATCTTCCAACATCTCATAAGATTATGTTATGGACACATGTATTTATGTTCAATAAAATGTTGTAGGTACATTTCCCATCTCATTTTGCACATTTTAGTAATTTCTCTGATCATAGTTTTTGTAGGTATTATAAATATTTTTATGAACCCTTTTTTTCTTTGGTGCATTAATCACATGGGTGTGTTATGTAGGTTTAAAGTGCATTGTGTAATAAGTTCCTTGAAGCTAGAAAACAAAAATATCACAGTCATCATTATTACTTTTACCTCTCTCATGTATCGTCTAAGAGAAGTTTGATTTGTGACCAGCTTTCAAAACCGCACTTATTGGCCAACTCTTACAAGAATGTCTTTTTGATCTGGTTTACTGAAATCAATTACACTTCCAAATAAGTTTTCATTTTAAGAGAGGGCAGTGCAGTGGCATCCTCTGGTTATTGCATCAACATTTTAGAGCATGGCTACAAGCTCTCCAGAAGGAGGAGGAGGTGGAGAGGAGAAATAGAAAGGAGGGGAATAAGAATTCTTGAGTTTCAAACTCTTCACCTTGGTTTATATTATCTCCCACATGAAATCATTTACCCACTACACTGGTCTTACTTTTAAAGGCATTTAGGAAGTTGTGAGTCAATTTGCCCTAGAGTTAATTGTTAACACAATACCACTTATAGGATTTTTAATTTCTCAGAAAATACCCTGAATTACAGTCATCACTGCTTAAGGATAAGCCCTGCAAGAATTGTTACTGTAAGTGAATGTGTTATAAGTCATTTGATAATCTCTTCCATTCTCTTCATCAGTATGAATGACACTGATGAGTCCTTTTAACCAGGTAGTAGTGCCATGACCATCTTACACTAAGGGGCTGTTCACAGGCAGTGGGCAGAGTGGACATTAATAAAACACCTGTGCACTGCTGCAGAAAACACTGCGAGAATATCCAATCTGAAATGATTTAACTATTAAACATATGAAGGATAAAACATTCACTAGCCATAACAACCTCCAACATACACGATGAGTATACAGACTATGAAATTACTTTTTCTCTATCTTGTGTGCTTTAATTACTGGCCCTTGGGTGTAGAATGGGGAAGGGAGTTGCCAGTTTAATACTTAACCTCCCTTGCTTGGAGTGGTCTGTTTTTTACATTGTTTCTTTTGCTGTTAAATGTAAACTCTGAGAATCTGTTTTCCCTGTGAATTGCTTAAGGAAAGAATCAATCCTGGAGAGTAATTAGGAAAAATAGAGATAATTTGATGTAACTGGTTTGAGCAGAAGCTCAAAGCCTGAAGGATGGAAACAGAGAAGATAGTACAGGAATAATTGTGGAATGAAAGTAAGAGGGCATCATTGATGGAAAGACTACTTTATTTCTCAGTTAGTAACCAGCTCTACACTGGCCTCCCTGAGAAGAACTTCTCCATCGAACAGTTCAACTCGGATCATGCCTTGCTTTCCCTGGCTCGTATCCAGAGACTCTTAAAGTGAATGTATGTGGGATCTAGTTACCCCACCAGAGAGCAAACCCCTGCATTGGGAGCGCAGAGTCTTACCCACTGGACCACAACTAAGAGCCCGCATGCCTCAACTAAAAGATCCTGGGTGGGGCTTCCCTGGTGGCACAGTGGTTAAGAGTCCGCCTGCCGATGCAGGGGACACAGGTTCGTGCCCCGGTCCGGGAAGATCCCACATGCCGCGGAGCGGCTGGGCCCGTGAGCCATGGCCGCTGAGCCTGCGCGTCCGGAGCCTGTGCTCCGCAACGGGAGAGGCCACAACAGTGAGAGGCCCGCGTACCGCAAAAAAAAAAAAAAAAGATCCTGCGTGGTGCAGCTAAGACCCAGCACAGCCTAAATAAATAAATAAATAAATAAATAAATAAATAAATAAATAAATAAATAAATAAATAAATAAATAAATAAATAAAATTTTAAAAATAAAGTGAATGTCATCATATGTGATCTTTGGTATTCGTTTATTTCAAATGAATATTTTCCTTTTCTCTTTAACTCATTAATGTTTCTGAAAGGTTGAGAATTTATCTCTACATCTTTTAAACTTCTTCATATCAGCAGCGTTAGCATCTAAATGGTCAACCCATCACATATAGAATGAAATAAAGAGACTATGACATAAAAAGTTCTAAGGATTTTTCCTTTTCATTATCACTCCTGAGCCATGGTTACACTCTAGTTATTCTATTGCTACACCCATAACACGTTTCCCCCCTTTTTCTGGTCTACCTGTTTATTTCCATCTTTTAGACTGCAGTCTTCTTGAGGGCAGGGCTATGTCTCATTCATCACTGTGTTCTGCATATCTGGTGTAGTATCTGACATAGGAGCTGCTCAGTAGGTGTGTGTTCTATGTGTAGGCATATCAGAGTTGCATCAAATTCAGAGGAGTTAGGTTTGCTTGGGTTAAAAAAAAAAGTTGACTGTACTTTTGTCTTCACTGTCTTAAAGAGATCTGAATTTATTATCAAAATACTACAACAACCATTTTTCAGGTTCTTGCCATTTTACTCAAATTAATGTTTAAAAATACTGTTTTCTTTTGCTTTACTCTAGAACTGAACAATGCCACAAAAACATTCTTTACTAAAGAATATTTGAAAAGAAAACAAAGCTTTCAGAAATCCAGCTCTGCAAAGTGGCCCCTACCAAGCCGCAGAAAAGCATTCCATCTTTTTGGAGGTAAGGAAGCTAATGCAAAAAAAAAAAAAAAAAAAAGGAAGAAAAGGAAAAAAAGTCTGGTAACATTGTCCAAGGTCTTCTTTAAAGCTGTTTTCTTTCTGCCTTAGATACATTAGTAGAAAAATATTTCTTTACTCGTCAATTTTAAGTAAGGATTTTGCTAAGTATCCTTTTACTGAAAGCTACAGGTGTACATATGAAAAAAATGGAGACTATACAGTAAGAGCAAAATCTGAGAAAAACTCATGATTAAATTTACTTTGCCTTGATGTCAGTAATGTTTAATATGTAGATAATGAACTCAAAAGTAACAGATTTGACAAAAGCTATATTTGACAAAAGCATTGGTATTCCTTATAAAGGTTTTGAACAACTCATTATCATAATTTAAGTTCATTTCATTTTATTGGTTCTAATCTGTTTTATTTTAATAAATTATTTCTCTTTTATTGAAGTATAGTTGATTTACCATGTCATGTTAGTTTCAGGTGTACAGAAGAGCAATTCAGTTTTAAATATGTATGTATATACACACACATATATATATATATATTCCTTTTCAGATTCTTTTCCCTTATAGGTTATTACAAGATATTAAGTCTAGTTTCCTGTGCTATACAGTAGGTCCTTGTTCGTTATCTATTTTATGTATAGTAGTATGTGTATGTTAATCCCAAACTCTTAATTTATCCCTTCCCTGACCCTTTCCCCTTTGGTAACCATAAGTTTGTTTTCTATGTCATGGGTCTATTTCTGTCTTGTAAATAAGTTCATTTGTATCTTTTTTTTTTAAGATTCCACATATAAGTGATACCATATGATATTTATCTTTGTCTGTCTTACACTTCACTTCCTATGATAATCTCTAGGTTCATCCATGCTGCTGCAAATGCCATTAGTTCATTCTTTTTTATGGTTGGATAATATTCCATCATTCATAGATATAGATATATAGACACACACACACACACCCCCCACATCTTTATCCATTCATCTGTCAGTGTACATTTAGGTTGTTCCCATGTCTTGGTTATTGTAAATAGTGCTGCTATGAACATAGGGGTGCATGTATCTTTTTGAATTAGAGTTTGTTCCAGATATATGACCAAGAGTGGGATTACAGGATCATATGGTAACTCTATTTTTAGTTTTTTAAGGAACCTCCATACTCCATTCTCTATAGTGACTGTACTAATTTACATTATCACCAACAGTGTAGGAGAGTTCCTTTTTCTCCACACCCTCTCCAGCATTATTTGTAGATTTTTTGATTTGAGGTGATACCTCATTGTAGTTTTACTTTGCATTTCTCTAATAATTAGCCATGTTGAACATTTTTTACGTGCCTAGTAGCCATCTGTATGTCTTCTTTGTAGAAATGTCTGTTTAGATCTTCAGCCCATTGTTTGATTGGGTTGGGTTTTTTTGATATTGAGCTGTGTGTATATTTTGGAAATTAATCCCTTGTTGGTCACATCATTTGCAAATATTTTCTCCTGTTCCATAGGCTGCCTTTCTGTTTTGTTTGTGGTCTTTTTTGCTGTGCAAAAGCTTTTGAGTTTAATTAGGTCCCATTTGTTTATTTTTGCTTTTATTTCCATTACTCTAGGAGATGGGTCCCCCCAAAATATTGCTGTGGTTTATGTTAAAGAGTGTTCTGCCTATGTTTTCCTCTGGGACTTTTATAGTATCTGGTCTTACATTTAGGTCTTTAATCCATTTTGAGTTTATTTTTGTATATGGTGTTAGAGAATGTTCTAATTTCATTCTTTTACGTGTAGCTGTCCAGTTTTCCCAGCACCACTTACTGAAGAGACTGTCTTTGCTCCATTGTATGTTGTTGCCCACTTTATCATAGATTAATTGACCATAAGTGGGTGGGTTTATTTCTGGGCTTTCTATCCTGTTCCATTGATCTATATTTATGTATTTTTGCCAGTACCATGCTGTTTTGATTACTGTAGTTTTGTAGTACAGGCTGAAGTCAGGGAGTCTGAGTCTTCCAGCTCCATTTTTCTTTCTCAGGATTGCCCTGGCTCTTAATGTACTGTTGAAGTCAGTTTGCTAGTATTTTGTTGAGGATTTTTGCATCTGTGTTCATCAATGATGTTGACCTGTAATTTTCTTTTTTTTCTGGTATCTTTGTCTGATTTTGGTATTAGGATGATGGTGGCCTCATAGAATGAGTTTGGAAGTGTTTCACTTTCATACTATTTTATTTTAATATTTTACAAGTTGTCCCACAAGTTTAGGACAAGTAGAAAGTGTCTGTGCTTTAGTATAGAGTGTCTCATGCTTGTACAGAGGACAAGGAATACTTATTTCTGAGTTCATGTCTAACTAAATGTATGACCTCAGGGATATTATAGAAACCTCTTCTTTTGTTTGTTTCTGATCTGTAAGATGGTAATAATTATATATTCCTAATTAATATAGTTACAAGGATCAAATGAGCTGATGTGAAAGCACATTCTAAATTATAACTAATTGTACTATATAGATATAAGGAATTATCAAATTAGGGCAAGGCAATCTCTAATACCTTTTTCACCTTTGAGAATTTGTTATGTGTAATGATGATCAGACAGTATAAACATAAAATATAATTTCATCTTTTATAAAACCATGGTCTGTCAGAACAGTTTGTGCAGTTTTAGTATTTACCCTTATGATGTTTTTGGGGGGTCTGGTTGGAGAAGCTCAGATATGGGGAACTCTGATCTTCAGGGAACCAGAGGGACTTCTACATAAGAAGACCAATAAGATCAGTACAGCAATGATGTAAACCAAAAGGAGGTAAAAACAGAGCCTTGTATGGTTGAGGCAAAAGATAAATTGAATTACAAAATCCTCAAGGTTTGAAGAAAGTAATTTAAGGACAAATATAACTTTATACAGTAGTTTGAATGAAGAAACTTAGTTTAAAGACATTTTATAAGTACATACTGTTTTATAAAATGGTAAGTAACTATAGAAACCCATTGTCCATAGATTTGGTATAGATACATTTTAAAATATATTACATTTAGCCCAAAATATAATGTGAAATTCAGTCTTACTTAAAGGATTTCATACCAAAGAAGAGAAAATTTATTGTATGAATTATGTGCTTTAAAAGATTCCTTTGTATCCTACCTTCTACCCTATACCCACATTTTAAAAAGAATGAGTCACTTTTCTGATAACCCCTCAGTATCCTTTGTCTTTTTGTACTCTGGGGTACTGAAGCTATAAATTAAATATTTGCTTCTTTGTGATTTAATCTTATTTGTCCTCCCCATAGAAGTTCCACAGAACTTTAACTTTTTATAAGTTTTTATGGAGGAGGTTCAAAGTAGCTTTATTATACAACCTAACTTAAGCAATATATTACTATCAAGAGCTCAGCTATGCTAAGCAAGCCTCAGCCAAAACTGAAAGAGTTAAGCCTTTAATCACTTGGTACAGTGGTGTAAACAAGAGTGTAAAACCGGAGGAAATGCCAACCCCCCCCCACCCCTAATATTCTATTTTCCCCCATGGAACAGTGCACTGGTCCAGGGTCAGGTCGACCAGGACAGATGTGGGGATAATCTTACTGTTGAGGAGGCCCCGAACAAAAGGCCTTGGCACTTTCATGGGCCCTGAGGGGTGTATATGTGTGTGTGTTGGAGTTTTATTTTTGGCGGGGGGGAAGAAGGGAAGACTAGGAGAGGAAAAGTACTGCGTACTAATTCAGAGTGGGGAAAAGTATCTTTAAGGTTTCTCCCTAATACCCCTCTAAAGAGGTCTCAGCAGAGATCCAGAAGTCCTCTGCCCAAGCCCTCAGATAAAGGACCCAGGAATGCAGGTGCTGAGGACCATAAATATATGAAAGAGCATCACAGGCCAGGGGCCTGAGACCTTGATTGCAGCTGCTTCAGATATTGTAATGCACTGGCTTTACACCAAATCTGGTGTGGGGAGGGCAGCTTTCTTCTGTGATGCCTACCAGGTAAAGCCTCCATAATTGCCTATGGTCAGGCCTGAAAAGCCGCACGTAAGATTTTAATCACAAACCAGACTCAATTACCAGTATTACTGAAGCACTGTCTGTACTCCTTTGTTTGCTTCCTGCCTCCCCCGAATTTTGTATTTATCATTTCTTTGCACAAGTAAGTATACATATGTATACTTACTCAGTGTTATTTAATTTTGCTTGTCTTTGAACTTTTGCAGGGGTAACAATGTATGTATTCTATATTTGCTTTTTCACTCAGCATTATGTTTCTTGGATTTGTCTTTTCAGTGAGCGTAGCCACATTCATTTATTTTTACTGCTATACTATCACCCACTATGTGAATATGGTACAATTTATCTATTCTCCTGTTGATGAACAACTGAGTTATCCCATTTTTTGTTTATAAACAACACTGCTATAAATATTTTCATCTGTCCTGGAGCATAAGAGTTCCTCTAGAATAAATGCCAGTAGCAAACAGCTGGGTCATAAGAAAAACACATCTTTAATTTGACTACCTAAACCAAACCTTTTCCTAAATGACTGCTGATCTGTCACCAACTTTGTTTACCACATTTGATGTTTTCAGTCCTTTAGATTTTGCCAGTCTGATAGGTATAAAATGATATCTCACTAGGGATTTAATTTCACTTTCTCTAATTACCAGTAGGGATTGAAAATAACTTTGTATGTGTATTAGTTATAGAATTTCTTCATCTGTGAAATTCCTTTACAAATTTTGTCCATTTTCCTATTGATTGCATTTTTCTTGTTGATTTTTGAGAGTGTTAAAATATTTTCTGCTGACTCCTTTTTTAATTATTTGAATGGCAACTCTCTTCTCTCATTTGTGGTTTGTCTTTTCACTCTATGATATCTTTTAATGAATTGTAGTTCTTCATTTTCTTTATCATCTTTCTGGCATGTGTTATCTGCCTTAAGAAATTCTTCTCTATCCCCAGTGTCATAAACATATTTTCCTGGGTATTTTTCAAATATTTTCAATTTTTTAAAAAAATATTTTATTTTTCAAATATTTATATTTCAAATATTTTCGAAATGATTTGTGTTGTTGATATTTTCTGGGTTTTGGCGGGGAGGGGGGTTGTGTTATAGGGTAGAGAGCCAGTCACTTTGGGATTTTTTCCCATTTAATTTTTTCCAACCACCATTTACTGAAAATAATTCATTATTTCCCCCACTTATTCACAGTGCTAATCTGTTATATTTTAAATTTCCATTCGTGTGAGTCTATTTCTGAGGTCTTTATTTGGTTCCTTTGGTCTGTATATCAAATCCTGTGCCAATACCATACTGTCTCAATTACTGGAGCCTTGTAAGAAGTTTTGATATCTCCCTTCAAACTTGTTTTGCTGCATGAGTGTCTTGGCCTTTTTTTTTTCTTTTTTTTTTTTTTTGGCTCTTTGAATTTTAGAATCATCTTGTCAAGTTCCATGAAAACCAGGTTGGATTAAGGGAAGAAGTTCCTATTCAATGCATGAGTCAATGTGGGGAGAATTGACATCCTAATAATAACTTTCCCCATCCACTAACTGGTTTTTCTCTTCTTTTATTTAGATCTCCTAAATATTTAATGTCTATAATAAAATGTGATAATTTCCTTTACAAGTGTTTTATACATGTTTTGGTGAGATTTATTCACATATATTTGCTATGTTGTCATCCTTTTTTCTCCTCCTCTGAACCTTGAGTTCATATAGTTGCTGCAGTCCCACTTCTTAATTAACAGCTACCATCATCATCAGTCCACACAATCATTTGTTTCCTTTTATCCTCATATCCTACTTTCCATTATGTTGAGTTTATTTAATCTGTATCTTTTTTATTGTTTTCTTAAATTATGTTTATTGTTTTCTGTGCGTATATTTTAATTTACGGGAATGGTGTCATTATATATTGCGCTGTTTCTTATCTTTTTCATCTAGCACTAGGCTTTTAGATGCATCCGGGTAGCTATGTGTATTTATAATCTGTGGGTTCTAAATAATGTTATCCTAAGGTGTGCATCTACCACATTTTATCCAACTATTCACTGACTGGAACACAGAATACCTCCAGCTTCCTGCCACTACATGTAATACTAATGAATATCCTAATATGGACCTTGTCAAAATTTCTTTGGCCTATACACTCAGGAGCAGAATGTATGGGTCACAGAATATGAATATACTTAACTTGAGTAAATAATGCCAACAGTTCCCCCAAATGACCAGTATAGATACCTATTAACAGTGCATGAGGGTTGGAAGAAATTAGAACTATGGAAAATGACAAGCGTTGACAGAGAATGGAAATTAGGAACACTCAGTATTGATTTAATTTGCTTTTATCTGATCTCTAGTAACTTAAGATCCCTACAAATGCTCATCAGTCTTTCGGATTCCTCTTCTGTAACTGCTTTTCTCATTTTTCTAAGGTGGTTTCTGCCCTTATCAGTTTTACAGAATTTCTTGTATATTCTAGATATTAATCCATTTTCTGCTTTAGACACTATAAATCTCTTATCCCATTTTATTATCTGTATATTAAGTTTGTCCATGGTGTCCTTCACTGAAATTCTGAACTTTGACGTAATTAAATCCACCTTAAGTTTGCATTGTCATTGTGTTTTGAAGTTTTAAGAAGTTCTTACCCATTCCTAGGCCACAAAGGTTTCTGCTTAGGTAAAACTATGAAGTTAATATTAAAAAACCTTTCTCATTTAGGTGTTTATCTAGAATCTACCTCTTATCATGTGTTACAGAGGGTTCATGTCTTTCTTCAAATAATAGCCCCCTTTTCTGAATATTAAATAGTGATTCCGGGTTTTGTTAATTATTCTCTGTTGTTGTATAGAAATGTCCTTGTGGGATTTTGATCCCATATTCAGCAACCTTACTAAATTACCTTCAGTTTCGTTATTTATAGGGTTTGGGGGGCTTTGAATGAAGACAATCATATCTGTCTTGTATGTAAATAAAGACACATATCTTTCAAACTAGTCATACGTTTTTTTCTTCTTTTTTTTCTTGTCATACTTTCTGAGCGAGGACTTCTGTTTAATTTTGAATAGAAAAACCGATAGCAGCATCTCTGATATTAAAAGGAATATTTTAATATTTGCCATTGGGTAGAATTCTTGCTCTGCATCTTGGGTAGATACCGTTTATCAGGTTTTAAGAAAGTTCCCATCTGTTCCTAGTTTTCTCTTAATCTCTTTCTTGAATGGATTTTTAATTTGGGGATTTTTTTCAACATTTTTGAAATGACTATAATGGATTTACTTCTTCAATCTGTTAATGCGCTGAATTACATTAATAGATTGTAGGAGATTTTCTAATGTCAAACTGCTGTTGTATTCTTGGGAAGAACTCAACTTGATCATTTTTGTGCATTGGTAAACTTGGTTTGCTAATTCAGGCTTCCCCCACTATATGAACGTAGAGCATTCCTGTGAAATTTTTCATAAGCCAAAAGGGGTAAAGCAAAGAAACAATTACCTTAGGACACATCTTGCTAATGGATACACAAAATAAACTGAGATAAAGCACAGATGCTCACAAACACGGTTCATGCTATGGCAGCCTGATGCTGAGATATTGGCTGTAATCCTGGGGAAGGAGCTTGGTGCCACTCTGCCTACTGGGGGTATGTGCTGCCTCTATGATAGCTCCCTGCAAAACAAACGTAAAATTCTTTTTTCGATTTTCATCTTTTTGCTTAAAAGCCAAAATCCTTTTCAGATTTCTTTCAGTTAGTGAAAAGAGGTATTAGTTTAGGCCTTTCGTAAAAGCAAATACGGCATAAAGTGAACTTTTGAAAAGCAGGGAATACCACTTTTGCTTGAGGTTCTTTTTTTTTAACATCTACATTTATGAGTAAGATTGCCCCTATGTTTCCTTTTTCAAAATGTCTTTGTTTTCTCAATTTCTTTTTTGAATCAGTTTATATAATTTATCTTTTTGCTAGGAATGAATTTTTTCTGTTTTAAAATTTTTTGACAAAAAGTTGTTCATATCATTTAATCTCTCCTGTATCTATAATTCCGTTCTCTTTGTATATTAATATTATTTACTCATGCCCTGTTTTTTTCCTGATCTTGCTATATATTTGTAAATTTTATTATTCTTTTTAACTAATGAATTTTTGAAATTGACTCACCGTATCTTTATTTTCAATTTCATTAATTTCTGTTCTTTATTAAATCCTTACTGCAATTTTTTAATTTATTCTGTCCTTTTAATACCATATTAAGGTGGCTTTCTAGGACATTAATTTTTATCCTTTTAATTTTTAAAAAATTATTATTTAAGGTCATAAATTTCCCTCTCAGTAATCTCAGTAATATATTGTATGCCGTATTTTTGTTATTCTTCATTTCTGATTATTTTTCATAAGAATAAAGCACACTTAATTCAATATTTATTGAACCATCTTGATTAAAAATAATGAAATTGTACAAAATTAGGATCATACTTGAAAATTGGGATCTGTGATATCCATATTATACCAAAGTACTCAACATACCATGCCATCCATGCCATGTTAATTGTTTTCTCAAAATTGTTTCTTTTCAGCTTAATTTTCAGAAGTTGGTAGAAGGAAGTAAGGTGGGAAGGTGAGGGATATAACTGGAAAGAATAAACATTGCCATAGACGCCTTTGGCTCCGTACAATTAGTGTTCTTTCCACAAAAACAAAACATTTTAACATAGTTTTAGATTTCCTAATTAGTGAAGTTTATATCAACTCTTTTGAATTCATTCAGCCATAAAGCTCGCTCACACTTACCTAGTACAGACCCATCCCTTTCACCATGTCAAGTAGTGTCTTAGAAATATTGATGAGTAAGCAGGCATGTTTTAATTTTTTTTTACAAATACATATTTTATGTGTTTATACATAAAATGGGTTATGTGAAAAGGAATGGAAATATTCTAGATAAATGTGAGCTAGCACTTTACATTTCTTATCAGATACCAATTACACTGCTGACTCTGTCAATCTTAGTTCCTTTCTCTGAAGTACCTACTGTTTCCAGGCGTTGCATCCTCAGTTTATCTTTATCTAATTGACATGATTTTCAGCCATACCATTGGTTTCCTAAGAAACCAATTTTGCATAAGTGTGTCTGTGTGTGTGTACATATATGTATATATACACACATATAAAGTTAACCAGCTAAGAGGTTTTACTAAGATCTTTTTGCCAAAAAAAAAAAAGTCCACAGTGTTGAATTTTTATTTTCTAAATATACTCAAGTCAAACAAAATAAAAGTCATGATTTAAAATCCAATGTGTTGGGCTTCCCTGGTGGCGCAGTGGTTGAGAGTCCGCCTGCCGATGCAGGGGACGTGAGTTCGTGCCCCGGTCCGGGAGGATCCCACGTGCCGCGGAGCGGCTGGGCCCGCGAGCCATGGCCGCTGAGCCTGCGCGTCCGGAGCCTGTGCTCCGCAACGGGAGAGACCACAACAGTGAGAGGCCCGCGTACCGTAAAAAAAAAAAAAAAAAAAAATCAACATCCAATGTGTTAATTTTTTCTGGCAAGAACATGCAGCTGAAGTGAAGGTGTTTGAGATATGTTTATAACAAATCCATTCATTTCTTGTAAAAGCCTGGCGAATTGTTTTATTTGCTCATTAGTTCATCTGAAGGTGTTAGATTGATTCTGCAAGTTTAAACATGCTCAGTATAAATGAAGGAATATTCACATGGAAAAAAATGCTTATCTCTAATAGAGAACAAAACAGTACATGATCAAACAGCAGGAATTTAATATAACCCAGAAATCTGCCTTCTCAGAAAGTTGGAGGTAAAGTCAGAGGGATTTTAAAATATGTTTTAGATGTGGTGCTGTCTTTTAGTAGAAAGTTCATTAACCTTTACATTTCTTCTGAAACTAAAACGATTTTATTCACAGATAATTTTTGGAAAGGGCCTAAGAACTCTGTCTTTTTCTTTCTATTTATTTTCTAATGGGAGAATCAGGCCCTGTTTTTGCTATAGGGTTTACTAATGAGTTTAAAATTTCGAAGCCAAACCAGTAATAAGCCTTACAATATCAGAAACTACTTTAAAAACAGGTAGTTACGTGCAATCCCACTAAAATATAAAATCATAGATTCTAAAGAGTTAGAGAAGATACATAATGTAACTTCTCCAACCAATACAAGAACAGCCTCAACAATCATGCTCGGAGATGGATGTCTAGATTCTGCTTATCACATACAATGACAGGGAGCTTAACTACCTGAAAAAGTAAGTTTGTCCATTTTAACAACTCTTTCAGATAAATTTCTGTGTAAATGAAATCTGCCTTTTCACAGTTTCCTTTTATTGATTCAAGTCTGTTTTAATCTTCCTCCATAAGACTGTTCTTCAAATATACAAAGACATATATGATGTTCTCTGGAAGTCTTTATTCCACACAGAAGATATCCACATTCCTTCAACTGTTCCTCATGGAAGCTGGTTTCTGGGTCCTGGTTGCCTGTTTCAGGGATACTAATGGGACTGGAAACCGTGTCAATTGGATACTGATAAAATAAATTGAGGATGCAATGCCTGGAAATGGTAGATATTTCAGAGGAAGGAACCAAGATTGACAGAGTCATCAGTGCAGTTAATCCTGATAAGAGATATAAGTGCTAGCTTACATTTATCTAGAATATTTCCATTCCTTTTCACATGACCGAGTGTTATTCTGGTGTTGGGTCATGGAATTCATAGTCTCTGTCTAAGCCTGAATAATTCAATTGGGCAATGAACTCAAAATTAAAACACCCTTTTCTTCTATATTAAGTTTATGATTGAACCAAATTATAATACAAATTGTACACTTTGTTCAAATATCACCACTTTATAACTGTTATTTTTTAAATTACCAGAAGTTTTATCCACCACCACCCCCACACACACAGACACACTCTCTTACACACATAAATTCTATCCGCTTCATGGTTTCACATATATAGAAGTTGCTTTATTAATCCTATATGAAGTAGGATGTTGGTAGGAAATGCTACCTTCATTTACAAATACTTGCATACATAACATAAATGCACACATATGCCTGTACATGCCCACTCACTAACCACAGGACCCCTGAAATTAGCACTGGAAGCAAATTCTTATGCTGGGAGAGGGTGGCTGCATCTGACCTTGGCCCTGAGCTCACAGTTTTAATACCGTGCTTTCCCATTACTAATGATTTCCCTATGTACCCTGCAGAATAGATGACACAGAGTTAAAACGTTTAAACATATAATAAGGTGACCTTGGTACTTGATCCTGTATTTTTTGAACCTTTGATTAAGAGAGACCAGAAAGGAAGTGAAAGAACACAGCCAAATTCAAACTGGACTATCGATGTCTAAAGACTTCAGAAATATTCAAGTGTTCTAAGGTCTGACCACTGTATGACATTGTTAGGGCAGTAGGCAATATGTGTATTCACTGTGAATTATCCTGGAAAATTGTGGTCAATCTTGGAATAAAAAATGGGGGCTTCCCTGGTGGCGCAGTGGTTGAGAGTCCGCCTGCCGATGCAGGGGACACGGGTTCGTGCCCCGGTCCGGGAAGATCCCACATGCTGCGGAGCGGCTGGGCCCGTGAGCCATGGCCGCTGAGCCTGCGCGTCCGGAGCCTGTGCTCCGCAACGGGAGAGGCCACAACAGTGAGAGGCCCGCGTACCGCAAAAAAAAATAAAATAAAATAAAATAAAGGTTGAGGAGATGGGACTTAAGAGAGGTAATGGAAAACTTCCTGCGTCTCTGAGAGACCCTCTGGTCACTTTATCCTCTTCTATAATCATGATGAGTGGTGTACCCTTGTGGGTGATAGTGGATATGCACCCTAAAATGCAGAGGTGGGCAAGGCGTATAAAGGTACTCTGAGGATGCTTCTGGGTTTGTGCAATGGCTGCATGTTATTCTTTGTGTTTATTACACCTTTTATCCCAAACAATCAGAACATGTTATGAAAAATTATAGCAGATCTCCACTATGCTGTGGACCTGTTACATATATGAGATGCAGAGCTATTATCTCTTAGTTCCGCACTGGAAGAGTAGCAATCTCATTTGATCATCAGCAACAAAGTTGAAATTGACAGATGAGGAAACCTGGTTAGAGAGATGCATGGGACCTGATTTTGAGCACAAAAATAAGAAAACAGCCACAGAACTCTGAAAAATGCAAGGATAAACACAGGTCAGGCTTATTTCTTACAATAACAGCAGTGGAGATTTCTTTCTCTAGGATATAGAAGATATAATAAGATACATTAGGATACAATAAGTGATGGCAAGTCATCACCCTCAATGGCAATATCTGGGAGTAAAGTGATGAATTAGAAAAATTATACTTTTAAAGAAATAAAAGATCTATGGAAGGCTAGATAAGTAAAATTCCAGTAGGGGGCGAGTCCCCCAGGAAAGCTAATATTGCCAGCTATTGGCTTCTCTGGGAGTATTTTCTGAGTCTGGAAATTAATTATCTGAGGATCAGTCTTGCCATAGGCAGAGGACTCTACTAGAGGAAAGAGAAATCAGCTGAGGTTTTGACAACCATATGGACTGACATGTCAGGTAGGAAGAGGAGTCTGAAAATATGGCCATAAGAGACATTTGCTGAGAGCTGTGGCAGTACAAGAGGCTAAGCAGTTGGCCCAAATGAGCAAAATGAAATCTCCAACAATCTCACAGAGTTTAGAAATCAAGCCATAGTGTAGAGATGCCTACAACAAACACATAGTAAGAATCCTCCTTAAGACATTTACTGTATTTTAAACCCATGTAGGATGGAAGACAAAGGAGTTATTTTCACAACCTCTGAAAAGCAGAACTTTCAGATTAGAGGAGATAGAGACCTGCTAAACTCTTAACCAAAAAACCCAAAGGACCGTGCTCAAGGAGGGGTCAGGACCTGAAAGCAGAGTACAAATCCGCAGTCCCATAGTGGACTCCATAGGGTTTAGGACATCAAGTCCCATTAAAGGAGCCTGCAACAAACACAACATAGGTCATGCCCTTTTAAGCCATTTAAAACCAGAGGTTGACTGAATCTAATTAAAGCTGCAACCTAACTTCAACCTCAATCCAGCTTATTAATTATTGAGTTGAGACAATGTGTCTCTCGCTCTGTCTGCCTGACAAAAGGGCCAACCCTCTGTGGAGGGAAATAATATCTACTTCAATCTCTGTGGATAATTCATACAATAAAAAATTATGAGACATAATTTAAGAAAGGAAAGGTTAAGAAAATGTGGCCAGCATTCAAATGTTGACCTAAAATAATAGAAACAACCAGTTATTTTACTAGCAAAACGGGTTTATTCAGAAAGAACAAAGAATTACAATTCAGGCCATGTACTCTGTGGCAAACCACAGACAAGTCCAGAAAACAAGGGAGATAAATGTCCTTTTACAGAGGAGAACGGGGAGTTAGAAGGGGCTCTTATAAACAGAGTCCATTGGAGGAAACTGGGAGTTCAGAGTGTATTGGCTTTTCATTGGCTGAGTTGTGACAGCCTCTTATCGGCAGGGCTGTTGCGGGGTCAGGAAAATGTCTTCCTTCCTCCTGCTGGGTAGGAAAGTAGGAATCTTCTTCCTGTTGGAGATGCAAAGTAAATTGTTTATAGTTTGTTCCTATTTGTATTTGTCATGACAGGTGTTATGAGTGTTCTTGGTGGAAGTGACCTAGACTTTAGAGAGAAATTCTAGTTTTCAAATCATTTATATCTGAACATTGAGGAAATTTTCATTAAGACATTGCTGAGACTATAGATTGCATCTCTTCAATCCATCTATAATTAACAAATTTTAAATTCATCTTATTTAATGAGCACTTCCCTGTTTCTTAGTTTTTCTCTTGTATAAATATTGGGGTTATTATGGTGCTTTCTGATAAAATTATGCAGGGAGGCATACATGACCCTGTTGACCCTAATTTGCTTTCCTATATGTAAGCTAAAGATTGGATAATCATCCTGCACTACTCATATTACGGACCAAAAGCCCTCCATTGTTCATAAGCCATTATTTTAAATGTACGATTTTAAATCTTATAAATTTATTTTAGACTCAAAAAAATCCTGAAGTTATGGATTCGAAGTTATGTAAGGAATTTTTGGGTTTTCTTTTTCTTTTTTGTAGAATATGATTATATTTGCACAATGTATTTAAAATAACTAGCTTCTAGAGAAATTACAGTTTGCATCACTTATTTCTTAGGGAAAGTAAAATGTAAAGTACTCAGTCTCCTTTCAATCAATCAGTCAAGAATTTAGCTTGATGATACTAATAAAGACATAAAGAACTTCCAAGAGAGATAATCATCCTCACTCATAAGTTTAAACCAGAATTTCAGGAACTGGATGCCCTAAAATAAATTAACTACAAAATAAAACCATTATTATGAAACAGAACTTTTTATCTCGTCTTGGAAATTTCCAAGGTCCTCAATTAACTTGAACAGATGAAAAAAAAAATTTTTTGGATGAGGGAGGAGAAGAGGTAAGGTTTTGTTTTGTTCAGCTTTTTGGAAGCAAAACAGTTCTGGGTATTGGTTTCTGATATTTCACACTATGACCTTAAGTGAACCCCAATCCCCTGGTCAAATCCCATACCAATTAAATCAGAATCTCTGGAGATGCATCTCAAACATCAGTAGTAATTAAAGCTCCCCAGGAGAGCTTTTGTCCAATATGCAGACAAAGTACTAAGCCTGAGATACATTACTCTAGAAGCTGCTAGGATTTGTGACTATATAGCAAAACAGAATGTGGACTCAAAATGGAAAGGTACCATGAAAAGTCCTTCTATTTATTCTCTGACTTCCAGGCAGTATCATATCCTTGCTATTATGAAGAATGAATTAATCAGACAGAATACAATGTTATAAATAAAGGAGAGGATTAGTGTTTTTCTTACACTGAAATGAAGTTAACTCTGACATAATTCAGTGATAGTTTAATAGTGCATGGCAGTTGCCCATTTGTTTTGGATCATAAATATAAATTTAATTTGAAACTACAGTGCAAATTTAAGAAATCTGCAAGTAATGGCACAAATTAGAGTTTAGCCAATATGCTGAGAACACCTCTCTGGGGGAAAATGCCATGGGATATAACAAAGTGTTTATTACTTCCATGTTGTATCCAAGGCACCAAATCTATTTGCCTATTCTTTCATCTGTAAAAAAAAAAAGAAATTACATTTTTAAAAATCTGTTAAAAAAGGGAAGTGGGTTGAAATGGTTATCAAGGTAGTCTCAAGAGAGGAAAAGAAGTTGCAAAACAAAAAAGTATGTAGAGAAGTGGGTAGGGACAATCCCAACTTCTTTCCTTTGGGGACATTAAGGAGTATGCTAATGATCTGAAGATATGCTTGAAAGTTCCAGGACTTTTCTGCCAACTGGTGGAGCTACTGCCATGATTCACTATACCGTAGCTGTAGCTGTATCTTTTGTTTTTACAGTGAACATGAAATAGAAGGGCTTATTTATTATGGCTTTAAAAAGATGAATATTAAATGAGATGTTTACTCACAAATTTCAACAGCTATTAGAGTATTAGTTCATTAAAATTAATAAGCTAATATGAAACTGTTTTAACATTTCCAGATTTATAATTTGCTACTGAAAACTTGCAAACAACTGAACAGATGTAAACTTCAAATCTTTACCTTCACTAGTATCAGGCTTGTGCTATAATTAAGCAAAGCAGCTTAAGATATTTAAAGCAAAAACTCCATAACTGTGCTGACAATGAAATGGTTTTTATTAGCAAAAGTCTACTCTACATACACATTTTAACTTTTCTAGGAAAATTGAAAAAGTTGAGAAATTTTAGGTTACTACTCTTTCGTGAACAATTCTATTTTGGTAATACAGTAGAGGTTCTGCTGTTTTATATTATCACTTAAAATATATGATCTTCTGCATTTCTGATGGGCTGAAATATATTGGATATAATGCAATATTATGTATAAATTATATATGTTATAGTATAGTATAATCTGAAAACATAATCTGTCTGGAAACAGTTTCTATCCTGTTAATTTTTTTCTTCAATACTACATTTAAATATCCTTTTTCTTAAAATAGCAAGGAGAGAAAATAATAACATATGGCACAGGAACTGCTTTTTCTTTTGTTACTCTTTCTGGTCTGAGAAAATGAAAGGCCATTAGGTTAATTTCTAAAAATATTACGAAGAATTTAAAAAGAGACAATTTAAGTAACTAGAAACTTTTGAGTTCATTCTGAAATATGTATTATACTTTGTTTATTTTATTCTACATTGCTTATGTGGTATGTCCTAAGATTTCATACAGAACAAGAAAAGAATAAGGTTACTAGTTGATTTTCAAAAGAGCTTATACAGACAACTGGTGGCCGAATATGAGACTTTTCAAGCTGTTGTGATAATATGACTTCCTGTGAACTGGTTGCTGATTTCTCAGGAATAGTAGCAGAGCTTTGAAAAGATAAGATGAATCTGAAGTAATAGTGCCTTTTTAAATTCTCAATAAGGAAAATAATCTCTCAAGCAGATAAAACGCTTTTTTTTTCTTAAACTGAGTTGTCATTGAATTAATGGAGTCTGGGACTTCCCTGGTGGTCCAGTGGTTAAGACTCCACACTTCCAACGCAGGGGGCGTGGGTTCAATCCCTGGTCAGGAAACTAAGATCCCACATGCCACATGGCGCAGCCAAAAAAAAAGAAAATTAATGGAGTCTGACTTTCTTGAACAACATTTCCTATCAGGTTGATCTCCAAAATATTTAACAGCTAGTAACATAATATTTCTAGTTACATAAATCAAAAATTAGAAAATATATTCCTTTTCATTCACTTAAGCGACTGTAAATATTTATAAAACTGATAACCAGCTGATATAACTAATAGCATAGATTACTAAATCATTTCAATAATTTCTATTTGTAGACTTAGAAATGTTAGGAATAACTTTTTGATATAGATATTGCTACTTAAATAAGGCCCTGTCTGAGCCATGATCTGACAAGATAGGTTTATCTAATAACAAACTTTAGTTATGAATTTAACTACCCATGGGTCATTTTCTTAATTCCTTATTTTGTTTCAAATAAAGGACCCCTACTGTGTTTCTCAAAAGGAGTCCTATTGGTCTTTTGGTCAGGACAGTTCTTCATTGTATGAGACTAACCCAACATTGCTGAACATTTAGCAGACCTGACCAGAAGTAGACCCTTCATTTATTGTAACTACCAGTATCCCCCCTTATATTTCCAAATATCTCCCAACATCACCCCATGGAGGTTACATATGGATTCAGACATTAATGAAGGTTGCTTATTCTTTTTTTCCAGCTTTATTGGCAGTATCAATGACCCAAAATAAATTTTTTTTTAAGAATCTAAAGTATACAGTTTGGTAATCTGATATATGTATACATTGTGAAAGGATACCTCCACAGTGAGCCAGGTAACACAACCATCACCTCACATGTTTTCTTTAAGTTTTTGTTTGTTTGTTTTTTGTTTTTTTTTTGGTGAGAACATTTAAGTTCTACTCTCTTAGCAAATTTCAGTTATACAATACAATGTTATCAACTATAATAACCACATTAGGTCCTGAGACTTTATTCATCTTATAACTGAAAGACTGTACCCTTTTACCAACCTTTCCCTATTTGCCCCACTCCTCAGCCCCAAACAACCATTTTTCTACTGTGTTTCTATGAGGTTTTTCTGGTTTATTTGTTTGTTGTTTGTTTTGTTTGGGTTTTTTAGATTCCATGTATAACTGATAGCATGCAGTATTTCTTTCTCTGTCTTGCTTATTTCACTTAGCACAATGCTCTCCACATTTATCTGTGTCAAAATGGCAGGATAGGATTTCCTTCCTTTTTAAGGCTGCATATTATTCCATTATATATATATATATATATATATATATATATATATATATATACACACACACACCACTCTTTCTTTATCCATTTACCCATCAATGGACATTTAGTTAGTTTACATACCTTGGTGTATATCTCTTCCAGATAGTGATTTTGTTTCCTTTGGATATGTACCCAGAATTAGGATTACTGGATCTATGATAGTTCTATCGTTAATTTTTTGAGGAACCTCCATATGGTTTCCCATAGTGGCTGCACAAGTTTACATTTCCACCAACAGTGTGCATGGTTCCCTTTTCTCCACATCTTCTCCAGTATTAACCTCTTGTATTTTAGATAATAATCATGCTACCAGTGAGTTGATATCTCATTGTGGTTTTGATTTGCATTTCCCTGATAATTAGTGACGTTAAAAGTACCTTTTTATGTACCTGTTGTCCAGTTGAATGTTTTCTTTGGAAAAATGTCTCTTCAGGCCATTTGCCTGTTTTTTAGTTGGGTTATTTGTGTTTTTGCTATTGAGTTGTATGAGTTCTTTGTCTATTTTGGATATTAACCTTATATCAGATACGTAGTTTGCAAATATTTTATCCCAATTCATAGGTTGATTTTTCATTTTTTTGATGGCTTCCTTGGATGAGCAGCAGCTTTTTATTTGATGTCATCCCACTTGTTTTTTTTGTTTTTTGTTTTTTTGCTTTTGTTGCCTTTACTTTTGGTGTCAAATACAGAAAATCATTGCCAAGACCAGTGTCAAGGAACTTATACCCTATGTTTTCATCAAGAATTTTACAGTTTTAGGTTTTACATGCAAGTCTTTAATCCATTTTTAGTTGATTTTTTTGTGTATGGTGAAAGATAGGGGTCCTGTTTCATTCTGTGGCATGTGGCAATCCATTTTTCTGAGCACCATTTATTGAAGGGGCTATCCTTCCCTCATTGTATATTCTTGGCCCCTTTATCAAAAACTGACTATATATGTATGGATTTATTCCTAGGCTCTCTATTCTGTTCCATTGCTCTGTGTCTGTTTTTATACCACTACCATACAGTTTTGAATACTACAGCTTTCTACTATAGTCTGAAATCAGAAAGTGTAATGTCTCCAGCTTTGTTCTTCTTTCTCAAGATCGTTTTAGCTATTTGGGTTCTTTTGTGGTTCCTTACAAATTTCAGGATTGCTTTTTCTATTTCTGTGAAAGATGCCATTGGAATTTTGATAAGGATCGCACTGGATCTGTAGGTGACTTGGGGTAGGATAGACATTTTAACAATATTAATTCTTCCAATCCATGAATATGGAATATTTTTCCATTTGTATCTTCTTCAATTTCTTTCATCAATGTCTTACAGTTTTCAGTGTACAGATCTTTCACCTCCTTGGTTAAATTTATTCCAGTGTTCTTATGGTATTGTCAATAGTATTTTCTTAATTTCTTTCTGATAATTCTTTGTTGGTGTATAGAAATACAACTGATTTTTGTATATTGATTTGGTATCCTGCATCTTTACTGAATTTATTGATTATATCTAGGAGGTTTTTTATGAAGTCTTTAGGATTTTCTCTTTATCATAACATCCACAAATAGAGACAATTTTACTTTTTCCTTTCTGCTTTGGATGGCTTTTTTTCTTGGCTAATTGCCTAGGACCCCAAACTATGTTGAATACAAGTGGTGAGAATGGGCATCTTTGTCTTATTCCTGTTTTTAGAGGAAAAGCTTTTAGTTTTCCACCATTGGTATGTTGCTAGATGAGAGCTTGCCATATATGTTTTTTTATTATGTTGACATATGTTCTCTTTATAATCCAGTTTACTGAAAGTTTTATCACAAAGCATTCTTCAATTTTGTCAAATGCTTTTTCTGCATCTATCAAGATGGTCGTGTGATTCTTATCTTTCATTTTGTTAATGTGGTGTATCACGTTGATTTACAGATGTTGCACCATTCTTTCATACCTGGAATAAATCTCACTTGATCATGTTACCTGATCCTTTTAGTGTTGAATTCATTTTTCTAACATTTTGTTGAGGATTTTTGCATCTATCTTCATCAGGAATATACCCATAATTTTCTTTTCTTGTAGTGTCCTTGTCTAGCTTTCATATCAGGGTAATGCTGTCCTAGTAAAATGAGTTTGGAAGTGCTCCCTCCTCTTCAATTTTTTGAAAGAATTTGAAGAGGATTACCGTTAGTTTTTCTTTTAATTTTTGGTAGAATTCATCAGTGAAGCCATCTGGTCATGGATTTTATTTGATGGGAAGTTTTTGATTACTGATTCAATCATCTTACTAGTAATTGAGCTGTTCATATTTTCTGCTTCTTGATGATTCAGTCTTGGTGGGCTGTATGTTTCTAGGAATTTAAATTTTATCTAGGTTGTCCAATTTAAAATTTTTTGGTAAGTCTAGCTAAAGGTTTATCTATTGTATCTTTAAAAAAAAACACAGCTCTTAGTTTCAATGATCTTTTCTATTGTCTTTTTGGCCCCTATTACATTTATTTCTGCTCTAATCTTTATTTCCTTTCTTCTACTAACTTTGGGCCTAGTTTGTTCTTTTTCTAGTCCTTAAAGTGTAAAATTAGGTTGTTTATTTGATAACTTTGTCTCTCTTGGGTTTTTTTTGGCCATGCCACGTGGCTTGTGGGAACCTAGTTCCCCAACCAGGGATTAAACCTGCACCCCCTGCATTGGAAGCACGGAGTCTTAACCACTGGACCACCAGGGAAGTCCCCTGAGATCTTTTTTTCTTAATGTCGGCATTCATTACTATAAAATACCCTCTTAGAACTGCTTTTGCTGCACCCCATAAGTTTTTATATGTTGTGATTCTATTTTTATGGGTCTCAAGATAATTCCTGATTTCTCATTTTGACCCATTGGTTGTTCAGGAGCATGTTGTTTAATCTACACATATTTGTAAATTTTCCAGTTTTCTTCTTGTAATTGATTTCAATTTCATATCATTGTGGTCAGAGAAGATGCTTTATATGATTTCAATCTTATTACATTTGTTAAGATTTCTTTTGTGTCCTATCATATGATCTGTTCTGAAGAATGTTTCACTTACATTTATAAAGAATGTGTATTCTGCTACATTTGGGGTGGAATGGTCTGTATATATGTCTTAGGTTCATCTGACCTTACGGGTAGTTTAAGTCCAATGTTCCTTATTGATTATCTGTCTAAATCATCTCCCCATTCTTGAAAGTAGAGTTTTAAGGTTCCTGGCTATTATTAAATTGCTGTCTGTTTCTCCCTTCAGATCTCATGATATTTGTTTTATATTTTAGGCATTCCTATGTTGGATGCATAAATACAAATATTATACAGTCATTCTTGGTATCCATAAGAGGTTGGTTTCAGGAGCCCCCACTGTTACTATAATCAGCAGATACTGAAGTCCCTTAATAAAGTGGCATAATTCAATGAAAGTGGTTGGCACTCCATGTCTGTAGATGCGAAGCCCATGGATATAGAGGGCCAAATGCATCCTCTTGATGAATTGGCCCCGTTATTATTATATAACGACCTTCTTTGTTTCTTGTTACAGTCTTTGACTTAACGTCTCTTTTGTCCAATAGAAGTATGACTACCCCTGCTTTTTAAAAATTTGCATTAAGTATCTTTTTCCATCTTTTATTTTAAGACTGTGTGTTCCTTTAAAGCTGAAGTAAGCCTCTTGTTGGCAACATATAGTTGGATTTTTTTTTTTTTTTTTTTTTTTTTTTTTTTGGTGGCAGGCAGGATCTTAGTTCCCTGACCAGGGATGAAACCGGTGTCCCTGGTAGTAGAAGTGAGAAATCTTAACCACTGGACTATCAGGGAAGTCCCTGGATTTTTTTTTTACTACACACTCTCTGTTGTTGAATAATTTAGTCCATTCACATTTAAAGTAACTATTGATAGGTATGGACTTATTATTGCCATTTTGTTATTTTCTGTTTGTTTCATTATTCTCTTGTTCCTTTATTTCTCTCATTCTCTTCCTTTGTAATTTGAGGAATTATAGTTTTCCTTTGAAATGATTTTCTGTAGTGGTATGCTTTGCAATTGCTTTGTCTTTATTTTTTGTGTATCTACCATAGATATTGTGTGTGTGTGTGTGTGTGTGTGTGTGTGTGTGTGATCTTACAACATAATCATGTATTTTATTGACTTTAAAAATGTTATATGTTTATTGGACTTCCCTGGTTGTGCAGTGGTTAAGAATCTGCCTGCCAATGCAAGAGACACGGGTTCGAGCCCTGATCCGGGAATATCCCACATGCCACAGAGCAACTAAGCCCATGCACCACAACTACTGAGCCTGTGCTCTAGAGCCTGGGTACCAAAACTACTGAGCCCGTGTGCCACAACTACTGAAGCCCATGTGCCTAGAGCCCATGCTTCGCAACAAGAGAAGCCACCACAATGAGAAGCCTGAGCACCACAACGAAGAGTAGCCCCCACTCACCACAACTAGAGAAAAGCCATGTGCAGCAGTGAAGACCCAAAGCAGCCATAAATAAATAAATAAATTTATTTATTTATTTATTTATTTTTAAAATGTTATATGTTTATTAATTTCTTTCCTTACAGTTTTATTGAGATATAATTGACATAAAGCACTGTATAAGTTTAAGGCATGCAGCATAATGATTTGACATACATCAATCACGCAATGATTACCTCAATAAGTTTAGTGAGCCTCCATCATCAAATATATATAGAAAATAAGGGGGAAAGATATTTTCCTTGTGATGAGAACTCTTAGGATTTACTCCCTTAACAACTTTCAGATATAATATAGAGAAGTATTAATTATATAAATCATGTTATACATTACATCCCTAGTACTTATTTATCTCATAACCGGACATTTGTACCTTTTGACTACCTTCATCCAATTCCCCCTCCCCTCAACTACTACGTCTCTGGTAACCACAACTCTGATCTCTTTTTCTGTGAGTTGGCTTATTTGGTCTTTTTTGAAGTATGATGGACCTGCAACACTCTGTTAGTTCCTGGCACACAAGACAGTGATTATTTTGTAATGTATAGAAATATCTAATCACCAAGATAAGTGTTACCATCTGTCACCATACAAAGATATTACCTTATTATTGACTGTTTTCCCCATGATGTACATTTCATTTTCATGACTCACTTATTTTGTAACTGGAAGTTTGTAACTCTTCGTTTTCCCTCACCTTATTTCTCTCCTCCCCCATCCCCTCTCCCCCGTGGCAAACATTTGTTATCTGTATCAATGACTGTTTCTGTGTTGTTTCGTTCATTTGGTTTTTTTTTAGATTCCACATATAAGTAAAATCATATGGTATTTTACTTTCTCTGTCTGACTTATTCCACTTAGCATAATACCCTCCAGGCTCATCCATGTTGGCACAAATAGTGAGATTCCATTCTTTTTATGGCTGAGTAATATTCCATTGTATGTATATGTGTGCGCACACGTGTGTGTGTCTACATCTTCTTTATCTATTCATCTATCTATGGGCACGTAGGGTTGCTTCCATATGTTGGCTATTATGAATTATGTTGCAAATAACATAGGGATGCATACACCTTTTCGAATTGTGTTTTCATTTTCTTTGGGAAAATACTCAGAACTGGAATTGCTGGACCACATAGTAGTTCTCTTTCTAATTTTTAAGGACCCTCCATACTGTTTTCCATAGCGGTTGCACCAATTTACATTTGTACCAACAGTGCATGAGAGTTTCCTTCACTCCACATCCTTGCCAACACTTGTTGGTATCTTTTTGATAATAGCCATTCTGATGGGTGTGAGGTGATATCTCATTGTTGCCTTTATTATGTTGAAGTATGTTTCCTCTATACCCACTTTGTGGAGAGCTCTTTCAATAAATGGATGTTGAATTTTGTCAAAAGCTGTTACAACATCTATTGAGATGATCATATGGTTTCTATTCTTCAGTTAATGTGCTATATCACAGTGACTAATTTGAGAATACTGAACCATTCTTGCATTGCTAGGAAAAATCCCAATTGATAGTGTTCTCTGATCCTTGTAATGTATCATTGGATTTGATTTGCTAACATTTTGTTGAGGATTTTTGAATCTGTATTCATCAGGGATATTGACCCATAATTTTCTTGTGGTGTCTTTGTCTGGCTTTTGTATCAGGGTAATGCTGGCCTAGTAAAATGAGTTTGGAAGAGTTTGAAAAAGATAGGCATTAATTTCTCTTTAATGTTTGGTAGAATTTGCCTGTGAAGCTTTCTGATACTGGACTTTTGTTTATTGAGAGTTTTTAAATTAGTCATTCAATTTCATGACTGGCATTTGGTCTGTTCATATTCTGTGTTTCATTCTGATTTAGTCTTGGGAAACTATATGTTTCTAGGAATTTATCCATTTCTTCTAGGTTATTCATTTTATTGGCATATAATTGTGATAGTAATCCCTTTTGATCCTTTGTATTTCTGTAGTGTTGGTTTTAACTTCTCTCTCATTTCTGATTTTATTTATTTGGGCCTTCTCTTTTTCTTAATGCATCTGACTAAATGTTCATGAATTTTGTTTCTTTTCAGAGAACCAGTTTTTAGTTTCATTGATCTTTTCTACCATTGTTTTAGTCTGTGTTTCATTTATTTCTGCTCTGATCTTTATTCTTTCCTTCCTTCTACTAACTTTGTTTTTCTATTTGTTCTTTTCCTAGTTCCTTTAGGTGTAAGTTTAGGTTGAGATTTTTCTTGATTCCTGAGATAGGCTTGTATTGCTATACAATTCCCTCTTAGAACTGCTTTTGCTGCCTATCATAGATTTTGAATCATTGTGTCTTCGTTGTCATTTGTATGCAGGTATTTTTTTTATTTCCTCTTTGATTTCTTCAGTGACTCATTGATTATATAGTACCATATGGTTTAGCCTACATATGTTTGTAGGGTTTTTTTTAATCAGATATTCCATTTTTAGTCTCATATCATTGTGGATGGAAAAGATGCTTGATATGATTTCAGTTTTCTTAAATGTATTGAGGCTTGTTTTTCGGCCTAGCATGCAGTGTATTCTGGAGAAAGTTCCATGTGTACTTCAAAAGAATGTGTATGTTGCTGTTTTTGGATGGAATGTTCTCTGAGTATTAAGTCTCTCTGGTCTAATGTGCCATTTAAAGCTAGTGTTTCCTGATTGATATTATATCTGGATAATCTTTCCATCGATGTAAGTGGGATGTTTAAGTCACCTACAATTAATACTTGATTTATATATTTAGGTGCTCCTATGTTGGGTGTATATATATTTACAATTGTTATATCTTCTTGTTGGATTGATACCTTTATCATTACTTAATGTACTTCTTGTCTGTTATGACAGTCTTTATTTTAAAATCTATTTTGTCTGATATGAGTATTGCTACCCCTGCTTTCTTTTCATTTCCATTTGCATGGAATAGCTTTTTCCAGCCCCTCATTTTCAATCTGTGTGTGTATTTAGATCTGAAGTGCGTCTCTTGTAGGCAGCATATATATGGGTCTCACTTTTCTTATCCATTCAGCCACTCTATGTCTTTTGATTGAAGCATTTAGTCCATTTACATTTAAAGTTTAACGTTTATGCATTTATTCCCATTTTGTTAAGTGTTATCTGGGTGTTTTGTACTCCTTATTTATTTCTAATGTCTTTTGCTCTCTTCACTTGTTATTTGATAACTATGTTTGGATTTCTTTTTCTTTGTGTGTATCTATTATAGGTTTTTTGGGTTTGTGGTTACCATGAGGTTCACAAATATACATACATGTGTGTGTGTATATACACACACACACACACACACACACACACGCGCGATTATTTTAAGTTGAAGATCTCTTATTTTTTCTCTTCTTCTTCTGGAACCCCTATAATTCGAATGTTGGTGCATTTAATGTTGTCCCAGAGGTCTCTGAGACTGTCCTCAATTCTTTTCATTCTTTTTTCTTTATTCTGCTCTGCAGTAGTTATTTCCACTATTTTATCTTCCAGGTCACTTATCCCTTCTTCTGCCTCAGTTATTCTGCTATTGATCCCATCTAGAGTATTTTTAATTTCATTTATTGTGTTGTTCATCATTGCTTGTTTCATCTTTAGTTCTTCTAGGTCCTTGTTAAATGTTTCTTGCATTTTGTCTATTCTATTTCCAAGATTTTGGATCATCTTTACTATCATTATTCTGAATTCTTTTTCAGGTAGACTGCCTATTTCCTCTTCATTTGTTAGGTCTGGTAGGGTTTTATCCTGCTCCTTCATCTGCTGTGTGTTTTTCTGTCTTCTCATTTTGCTTATCTTACTGTGTTTGGGGTCTCCGTTTTGCAGGCTGCAGGTTCGTAGTTCCCGTTGTTTTTGGTGTCTGTCCCCAGTGGCTAAAGTTGGTTCAGTGGGTTGTGTAGGCTTCCTGGTGGAGGGGACTAGTGCCTGTGTTCTGGTGGATGAGGCTGGATCTTGTCTCTCTGGTGGGCAGGTCCACGTCTGGTGGTGTGTTTTGGGGTGTCTGTGGACTTATTATGATTTTAGGCAGCCTCTCTGCTAATGGGTGGGGTTGTGTTCCTGTCTTGCTAGTTGTTTGGCATAGGGTGTCTAGAACTGTAGCTTGCTGGTCGTTGAGTGAAGTTGGGTGCTGGTGTTGAGATGGAGATCTCTGGGAGATTTTCGTCGTTTGATATTATATGGAGCTGGGAGGTCTCTTGTGGACCAGTGTCCTGAAGTTGGCTCTCCCACATCAGAGAAGCCTCACACAGGCTTCTTGGTGGCGGCAGTAGCCGCCTTAGCGTATCATGCCCGTCTCTGGTTCCGCGCTTTTAGCCGCGGCTCGTGCCTGTCTCTGGAGCTCCTTTAAGCAGCGCTCTTAATCCCGTCTCCTCGCGCACCAGGAAACAAAGAGGGAAGAAAAAGTCTCTTGCCTCTTCGGCAGGTCCAGACTTTTCCCCGGACTCCCTCCCGGCTAGCCGCGGTGCACTAACCCCTTCAGGCTGTGTTCACGCAGCCAACCCCAGTCCTCTCCCTGCGCTCCGACCAAAGCCTGACCCTCAGCTCGCACCCCGCCCGCCCCGGCGGGTGAGCTGACAAGCCTCTTGGGCTGGTGTGTGCCGGTCGGTTGGCACCGATCCTCTGTGCGGGATCTCACCGCTTTGCCCTCCGCACCCCTGTTGCTGTGCTCTCCTCCGCGGCACCGAAGCTCCCCCACTCCGCCACCCACAGTCTCCGCCCGCGAAGGGGCTTCCTAGTGTGTGGTAACCTTTCCTCCTTCACAGCTCCCTCCCACTGGTGCACCAGGTCCCGTCCCTATTCTTTTTGTCTCTGTTTTTTCTTTTTTTCTTTTGCCCTACCCAGGTACGTGGGGAGTTTTTTGCCTTTTGGGAGGTCTGAGGTCTTCTGCCAGCATTCAATAGGTGTTCTGTAGGAGTTGTTCCACGTGTAGATGTATTTCTGGTGTATCTGTGGGGAGGAAGGTGATCTCTGCGTCTTACTCTTCCGCCATCTTCCCCTCGGACCTCCTAATTTTTGACATTTTAATTACAATGTGTCTTGGCATGGACCTCTTTGGGTTGATCTCATTTGTGATTCTTTCTGCTTCCTGGACCTGGATGTCTGTTTCCTTTCCCAGGATAAGGAAGTTTTCATCTATTACTGCTTCAAATAAAGTTATCTGCCCCTTTCTCTCTTTTCCTTATGGGACTCTTATAATGTGTACATTGGTCCATTTGATGGTGTCCCATAAGTACCTTAAGATACCTTCACTCTTTTTCAGTCTTTTTTTTCTTTTTGTTCCTCTAATTAAATGAATTCCATTGTTCTGTCTTCTACTTTGCTGGTCCTTTTTTCCATATGATCTAGCCTGCTTGAACGCTCTCTATTGAATTTTTTAGTTCAATTATTGATATCAGCTATGTGATTTCTGTTTGGTACTTTAAAAAATATTTTTTCTCTTTGTTCGAATTGTCACTTTGTTCATGCATTGCTCTCCTAACCTCAGTGAGCATCTTTGTATCTGTTATTTTGAACCATCAGGTAAACTTCTTTTGTGTTTCACTAAGATGTGTTTATGTAAATTTATCCTGTCCTTTTGTTTGGAATATACTCCTATTTCTTCATTTTCCTTAACTTTCTATTTCGGTTTTTGTGCAGTAGATAAAATAAACACCTCTCCCAGTCTTGACAGAGTTGTCTCAATTAGGAGATGAACTTTATCTATCAGCCCAGCCCAAGCACCTAGTTGTGTCCTAAATTTTTGTGATTGTCCATGCCTCCTCCTTTATTTTTAGTGGCTCCCAGTAGCTGAGGGTGTATCAAGACCCATTAGTGTTCCAAAGGGGAAGATCACAGTCAGCATTTAGATGCAGCTTGATTGAAGGTGGTCCCTCAAGCAGCAGCTGGGAAAGTAAGTAGTTAAGCCTCTTCCAGGGAGAAAGTGGGAAATGGACATTTTCCCCTGCTCCCTCTATAATGGGCCCAGGTTTATAGCCAGGGGGGAGGGGTGGTGCTCCTTTGTCCATTAAGAACTGTTTATTTTACACAGTCCTGTGGAAATTATGAGTGAAAATTCCATTGGCTACTAGAGCCAAGCAATCTGGGGCCCATCTTTCAGTGTCAGCCACAAAACCTGGGGTACCCCAGATGTGTTTACAAGCTCCTTCTAGGGAGATACTGGCAACTTGGTTTCATTATTGGAGTGAGCTAGAGAGAGAAGGTGGGAGGGATATCCACCAACTTCTCTGGTCTCTAGAGAGGATCACAGCTGCCCCTAGATGGCTACCAACTTAGAAGCCAGGCTCTCAAGTGGCAGCTTTTAAAGTATGTAGATAAACCCGTTTCAGGAAAAAACTGAGAGGCTGTTCTGCCTGCTTCATCTGCACTGAGCCCTGGTGGGATAGCCAGTTAAGAATTGCTTCTTTGTTTGCCACAGTTCTGTGGGACTTATGAATGGAAGCCCTTTAGCTATCAGAGTCAGGTGATCTGGGGACCCATACCCTGTTTGGCAGCCATAAAATCTGGGGTGCAGATGTGTTTACATGCTCCTTCCAAGTAAGTACTGATGACTTGTATCAGGCTGGACAGAGAAGGCAGGAGAGGTATCCCCTGGCTTCCCCAGTCTCTTGGGAGGATGCAGGCCAGACCCTAGAGCCATCTAAATTAGAAACCTGGCCCTGAGGCAGAAACTTTTAAAGTATGCAGATAAACTCTCAGGGAAAGACTGGTGTATGAGTGATTTTGCCTGATCCCTCTGCAGTGAGATAGCCATGGCAGTTCTAGTATGCCCATTAAGAATTGCTTCTTTGTTTGTTTGCTGTCATCTTGTGGTTCTCATGGACCCAAGCCCAGTTAGATTTCTGAGGTAGGTGTTTTGAAACTCCCTCTATTGAGTGTCTTATATGTTGGAATACTAGATATAGGGTCCAAATCCTTTGCTCCTCAGGGAGAACCTGGGAGTCGGGGGTTCATCCCCAATTATACAGCACTGTGTAAGGGGTGGGGGTTATGGCAAGAGTGTGCCTCAACCTTTCCTACCCAACTCACTGTGGCTACTTTTTCATTCATCTGATGTATACGATCACTCAGCTACTTTCCGGATCTCTTTCAGAGGGAATTTCTCCATATGTAGCTGTACATTCATTTTGTCTGTGGGAGTAGGAGAGCTCAGGAATCTCCTGTGTTGCCATCTTGGTTGACTACTACCTCACTGTCTTCTAACTAATCAGGTTGCTCAGTATTTTAGTGTCAAGGAAAAGATTTTTAAAATAAGGTGGGATATATTTATATATCCAGCAAAAATAAAATTATTTTAAAAATAATTATCTTCTCAAAAGGCAGTTTGCTTGAAATAGTTTCAGTATAAAATGTCAAGCTAATGAGAGAATTTTGCATTGTCTTACACTTTGAAATATCTGGAATTTAATGTACTGTCATAGGTATATAAACAGGAACTGGCTTTATGATCCAGATCCATCACTTATGATGTGACCCGTGGCAAACCAATAAACCATCAAAGCCTCAAGCCCTTTTTGTATTTTTAATTTGTAAACTGGAGAACATATCTATCCTGAAGGACTTACTGATAATTAAAATGATCCCGTACACTGTTTCACAACCTAAATGAGGCTCTTTGAAATATTTCCTGACAAGAGATACCTTTGTAATATGTTGGATATTAGGTTAAGAGCTCCAAACTAAATATACTGTAAAAAATTTACCACTGAACCTCAATTTTTAGCATGACAGTGTGTAACTACAAATAGACTCATTGATAAGATCTAGTTATTCTGAATTCCATGTTATTATAAATAAAGGAAAATAAGGGATTGTATTTTTTTACAGAAGAAAACCATTAAATCTTGTTACATGGAAAATATTCTTAATTTTGAGTGTAAATGATTACATTATAACATCTAATTGAACGTACATTTTATATCATACTTCTTATTTAAAATAAAACAGACAAAAATTAGGGATTATATTTATCTAAATCTTAGACAACCACTCACTCAAAATTAATATCACTAAATGATTATGTAATGGTTGTTTGCTTTTTAATACACAAATAGTTTTCTGGTGTTTGTTTATTACGTATTTATCCTGGCATCATAAATAAAATGTACCACATTTAGCCCAATTGTGGCCAATTAGAAATAGGATAATATAAACCCATAATTTATGTATAAAAATATAAATATAATTATCATAAATTACATACCTTAATGGCAAGTATTATAGTCCTCCAAAATTAATTAAAGGGAAAAAAACCAAGTAAATCACATTTATTTTTTGTACTTAAATTGATAATTAAGTTAAGTTATAAAAATAAAAAAGATGTGGTACTGCCACAAGACATGTCTTGATAAATTTAAAAAGATTGAAATCATACAAAGTATCTTCTCAACCACAATGAAATAAGCTAGAAATCAATGAAGAAGGAAAATTGAAAAGTTCACAAATAGGGATTAAATAACACACTTTAAACAAACAGTGGGTCAAATAAAGTGCAAAGGAAATTAGAGGATACCTCATGATGGAGTGATATCACCATCATGATGGTGTGAGTTGTTCCTTTTTTATCTCCCCTTTAATTTAGAACTCTTTGGAGACCTGTTAGTGAGCAAAAATGCCTCTCTGCACAGCACATTAGGACACACATGAGATCCATCCATCTGTACATCCGAAAGTGGGTGGATTGGACTTTGGAGAAGGCTACAAAGCCAAGGGGGATAGTGACAGCAGCAGCACCTGGAAGGAGTGACTTCTCTAATAAGAGGTGGAAAGAGAGAGTGGTGAGTGAAAGTCTGCTAGGCCACACAGGCTGCAGCTGGACAGAACACAGTGCTCTTTCTGAGGCGGGACCTCCATGACTGGGAGAGGTCATAGAAGAGGGAAGAAGACACACAAAGAGAACTGAAGGAACACATTTCCTGCTGTCTGCCCCAGGATTTCAGTAAGAGGTCAACCCATAGACCTCTGAGACTCCTTAACTCTAAGATCTCCCTACTGGGCCATGGGCACACCCAAAGCCCCAGATACTAAGCCCATACCTCCCTACACTCTGCCACCCGCTTTTTTTCTTTTTAATGCCAGCATTTTTATGCACATGCTCCCAACTTCGGCAGCACATCAGCTCTGTAAGAGAAACTGAAAATTTGTGCTATAGTCTACCTTCTGGAAAACAAAGAAAGGTTTCTAATTGCCAATCTGTTTAACTCAAAGTAAACAAAACCTCCCAAAATAAGAAAGGTGGTGTTTACTACTTCAAATGTGATGACAGAGGCACATTCCATCAAACACTATGAAAAATCATGGTAATTTGGTATCTCAAAAAGAAAATGACAAATCTCCAGCAACTAAACTCAAAGATATTGAATTCTTTATCAGTTAGATTGCAATATTCCAAGTAGCTGTTATGAAGAAATTGAACAACCTGAAAGAAAACTCAGAAAAGCAAATTCATTGAATGCAGGAATAAAATTAACATACAGGAGGAGTATTTTACCAAAAAGATTGAAATTATTAAAAAAAAAAAGAAACAGAAATTCTGGTGCTAAAGAACTCAATAAATGAGATGAAGAATGCATTAGAAAGTATTAAAAATAGAGCAGATCAGATGGAAGAGAGAATTAATTAGTGATCTGGAGGATAGGAATTTAGAAATGATTCCGGTAGAAGAGGAGAGAGAACTAAGATTTCTAAAAAATGCAGAAACCCTACAAGAATTATAAGACTCCATTAGGAAAGCCAAAGTAATAATAATAGGTATGCCAGAAAAAGAAAGGGAGGAGGCACAGAGGGTTTATTTTAAAAAAATAAATAATAGCTGAGAACTTCCCAAGCCTGGGAAGTAATTAAACATACAAGTCCACAAACCTAACAGAACACTTCATTATCTCAATGCAAAAAGACCTTTTCCAAGACATTATATTGAAACTGTAAAACATCAATGATAAAGAATTTTAATGGCAGCCAGGGGGAAAAGGAAAGTAACCTACCAAGGAGCCCTCATTAGGCTATCAGTGAATTTCTCAGCAGAAACTCAACAGGCCAGGAGAGAGTGGGATGAGATATTCAAAATATTAAAATATACAATTTCCAGCCAAGGATACTCTATCTGGCAAAGTTGTCCTTCAGATATGAAGGAGTAATAAAGACTTTCCCAGACAAACAGAAGCTGAGGGAGTTTGCCACCACTTGACCTACCTTGCAAGAAACGTTAAAAGGAGTACTTCAAGCTGAAGTGCTAATTAGGGAAACATTAAAAAAAAAAGTACACAAAACTGTGATAATTGTGATAGTCAGAATTAGAAAACTGTATGTTAGAATAGTATGTTAAGCACTTGATTCTAATGTAAAAGTTAAAGAGCGTTAAAATATGTATAGCTACTACAATTTGTTAATGAATTCACAGCACAAAAAGGTAATTTGTGACATCAAAAATACAAAAAGGGGAGGAGTAAAAAGGAAGAACATTTATAGCTGAAAAAAGATAAGTTGCTATCAGCAGTAAAAGGACAGTTTTATCTATGAGATATTTTATATAAGCCTCAGGGTAACCACAAAGGAGAAATGTGGAATAGAGACACAAAATGTAAAAAAGGGGGAGACTGAAAAACTGATCACTGAAAACCACCAATATACAAACATAAAGAGAAGCAGAAGGAAAAAGAAAATAATGGAGATACAAAATAACCAAAGTCAAAAGATAAAATGGCAGTATCAAGTGCTTGCATATCAATAATCACCCGAAATGTAAACGTGTTGAACTCACCAATCAAAAGGCACAGGTAGAAATACAATACCCAACTCTGTGCTGCCCACAAGAGACTCATTTCAGCTCTAACTACAGACATAGACTCTAAGTGAGGTTGGAAGATGACATTCCAAGCAAGCAATAACGAAAATAAAGTGGGTGTAGCCATATTTATATCAGAAGTTGACTTCAAGCCAAAAATGGCAACAATAGACAAAGAATGTCATTATATAATGATAAAGGGGTCAATACTCAAGAAGATACAACAGTCATAAATATATATATATGCTCCCAACACCTGAGCAGTGAAATATACTATGCAAATACTAACAGATCTTAAGAGAGAAATAGACAACAATACAATAATAATCCTTCAATAATCCTTCAGTACCCCACTATCGACAATGCATAGGTCATCCAGACAGAAAATCAACAAGGATATGTTGAAATGTAACCATACTTTAGAACAAGTAGAATATTATGTGTGTGTGTGTGTATATATATATATATATATATAAAAAACACATACACACACACATATATATATATATAAAATATTCCATCCAAATGGAGCAAAATATACATTTTTCTCAAGTACATACAGAATATGCTCCAGGTTAGATCATATGATAGGAAACAAAACAAATCTTAGCAAATTTAAGAAGACTGAAATCATACCAACTATCTTTTGTGATCACAACGGTATGAAACTAGAAATCAAGAGACGATCTACGAATATGTGGAAACTGAACAATACATTCTGAACAACCAGTGGGTCAAGAAGAAATCAAAAGATAAACTATTTTAAAACAAATGAAAATCCAATATAGACCTTGTGGGATACAGCAAAAGCAGTCTCAGAGGAAAGTTTATAGCAATAAATGCCTATATTAAGAAAGATCACAAATAAACAATCTAACTTTATACCTCAAGGAATTAGAAAAAGAATAAATTATGCCCAAAGTAAGCAGAAGAAGGAAGTAATAAAGATCAAAGCAGAAATAAATGAAATAGGGACCAGAAAAAGCAATAGGATCAACAAAACCAAGAGCTGGTTCTTCAAAATTGACAAAGTTGTAACTACATTTACCAAGAATAAAAAAGAGAGAAGACTCAAAATTCTAAGTGAAAGAGGAGATACTATAGTTGATTCTACAGAAATAATGGGATCATAAGAGATTACAAAACCTGGGAGAAATGCATACATTTCTACAAACACATGACCTTCCAAGCCTGAATCAGGGAGAAATACAGAATCTGAACAGACCAATAATGAATAAAGAAATGGAATCAGTAATCAAAAACCTCCCAACACAAAAAACCCTAGGACCAGACAGCTTCACTGGCAAATTCTACCAAACATTTAAAGAATTAATACCAGTCCTCTTCAAACTCTTCTAAAATATCAGGGAGGAGGGAACAGATCCAAATTCATTTTACAAGGCCAGTATTACCCTGATACCAAAACCAGATAAGAGTACCATAAAAAAAAAAAAAGAATGCTATAGGCCAGTACCCCTGATGAATATAGATTCAAAAATTCTCAACAAAATAGTAGGAAACCAAATTCAACAACACATTAAAGGGATTATACATCATGATCAGTGGAATTTATCTCTGGGATGCAAGAATGGCTCAACATATGCAATCAATAAATGGAATATATCACATTAACAAAATCAAAGATTAAAATCACATGATCATCTCATTGGATGAAATTTAACATCCATTCATGATTTTAAAAATCTCAACAAATTAGGTATGGAGGGAATGAACCAAAATAAGGGCCATTTATGACAGTCCCACATCTAACATTACACTCAATGGAGAAAATTGAAAGCTTTTCCTCTAAGATCAGAAACAAGACAAGGATGCCCACTCTCACCACTCCTATTCAGTATAGTACTGGAAGTCCTAGCTAGAGCAGTTAGACAAGACAAACAAATTAAAGGCATCCAAACTGGAAAGAAAGAAGTAAAATTGTTGCTATTTGCTGATACATGATTTCTAATATGATATTATATAGAGAAAATCCCAAAGAGTCAATCAAAAACTGTTGGAACTAATCAATTATTTCAGTAAAGTAGCAGGATACAAAATCAACATACAGAATTCAGTTGCATTCCTTCACACTAATGATGAAACATCTGGAAAAGAAAGAAAGAACACTATCCCATTCACAACAGCATCAAAAACAAGAAAATACTTAGGAACAAATTTAAACAAGGAAATGAAAGATATATACTATGAAAACTATAAGACTTTGATTAAAGAAATTGAAGAAAGCTCAAAAAAATGGAAAGACATCCCATGTTCATGGATTGGAAGAATTAATGGTGTTAAAATGTTCATACTACCCAATACCATCTACAGATTCAATGCAATACTCATCAAATACCAAAGGTACTCTTAACAGAAATAGAAGAAACAATCCTGAAATTTGTGTGAAACCACAAAAGACTCTGAGTAACCAAAGCAGTCTTGAGGAAAAATAAAGTTGGAGGTATCATGCTTCTGGATTTCCAACTATACTATAAAGCCATAGTAATTTTTTAAAAGTATGGTGTTAGCACAGAAATATACACATAGAACAATGGAATAGAGAACCCAGAATCAAATCGTAGCATATACAGTAGACTAATATTCAACAAGGGAGCCAAAAACACCCAGTGGGAAAAGGTGCTGGGAAAACTGGAGAAACACATGCAGAATAATGAATTTGGACCACTGTCTCATACCACTCACAAATATTAACTCAAAATGAATCAAAGACTTAAACATAAGATCTGATACCATAAAAACTAGAAGGAAACATAAGAAGTTCCTTAACATTGATGTAGGTAATGATTTTCTGATATGATGCCAAAAGCACAGACAGCAAAAGCAAACATCAACAGAAGAAACAACAGCAAACTTAAAAGCTTCTGCACAGCAAAAGAACAATTAACAAAATTAGATAACCTACAGAATGGGAGAAAAATTTTGCAAGCCAATTTTGCGAGGGGTTAAAATCCAAACTATGTAAAGAACTCGTACAACTTAATAACAAAAAGATAAATCCAATTAAAAACTGCATGGAACTAAATAGACATTTTTCCAAAGAGGACATCAGAATAGCCAACAGGCACATGAAAAGATGCTTAACATCACTAATCATCATGGAAATGCAAATCGAAACTATGAGATATCACTTCATACCTGTTATATAGAATGACTATCCTCAAGAAGACAGAAGACAACAGATGCTTGTGAGGATACGATGAAAAGAGAACTTTTATACACTGTTGGTGGAAATGTAGATTTGTCCAACCACTATGGAAAACAATATGAAGGTTCCTCAAAACATTAAAAATCTACCATATGATCCAGCAATTCCACTTCTGGGTATATACCTAAAGGAAATGAAAACAGGATTTTGAAGATATATATGTACACCCATTTTTATTGCAGCATTATTCACAATAGTCAAGATATGGAAACCTAAATATCCATCCAATGGATGAATGGATAAAAAAGATGTGGTGTATAGATACAATGGAATTATATTCAGCCATGAAGAAAGGAAGATATCCTTCCATTTGTGACAACATGGATGGACCTTGAGGAAACTATGCCAACTGAGATAAGTCAGACAGAAAAAGACCAAATACTGTATAATTTGACTTATATATGGACTCTAAAAAAGAAAAACTCATAAAAAACAGAGTAAAATGATGGTTACCAAGGGGTAGCGGGGATGTGGAGGAATAAGATTGAAGTTGTTTAAGGGTCCAAACTTGCAACAAGTAGTAAATAAGCCATAGAGATCTAATGCACAGCATAATTAATATAGACAACAATATTGTACTACAATCATCAAACTTGCTGAGAGACTAAAAATTATCTCAAACACTGAAAAAAGGGATAATTATGCAATGTGATAGATGTACTAAGTATTGCTGCAGTGGCAATCATATTAAAATGTATAAATGTATCAAATTGATACCTTAAATTTATATGATGTCATATGTCAAATATATCCATTTAAAAAACTGGAGAAAAAAATAAAATACATCAAGATGAATGAAAAATAAACAACATACCAAAACTTATGAGATATAGCAAAAGCAGTGCTCAGAGGAAAATTTATAGCTATAAATGCCTATATTGAAAGAGAAAAAAATCCTCAAACCAATAACATAATTTTATACCTTGAGGAACTAGAAAAAGAGGAGCAATCTAAACCTAAAACTAGCAGAAGTAAGGAAATAATAAAGATTAGAATGGCAGTAAATGAAATACAGAATAGAAAAACAATGGAGAAAAATCAACAAAACCAAAAGTTGGTTCTTTTAAAATATCAAAAGAGTTGGCAACCCTTTAGCTAGACTGACAAAGAAAAAAAGAAGATGCAAATAAATGACTCAGAAGTAAAAGTAGAGGCTTCACTACCAACCTTACAGAAAAAAAAAAAGTATACGAGAATACTATGAGCAATTTTATGACAACAAATTAGATAACCTAGATAGAATGGACAAATTTCTAGGAACACGAATTATCTAAACTTCTTAAGAATAAATAGAAAATCTCAACACACTTGTAACAAATAAAGAACTTGAATCAGTAATCAGAAACCTCCCAAAAAGGCAGGGACCAAATGACATCACTGGTGAATTCTACCAAAATTTAAAGAAGTAACCCCAATCTTTGTTAAACTCTTGCAAGAAATTGAAGAGAAGGGAATACTTCCTAACTCATTCTATGAGGCCAGCATTGCCCCAATATTAAAGCCATATAAAGACATCACAAAAAAAGATTACAGACCAATGTCCCTTGTAAATGTAGATGCAAAATCCTCCAAAAATTACTAGGAAACTGAGTGTACAGTATGACCAAGTGGTATTTATTCCAAGTATGCTAGGGTGGTCTAACATAAGAAAATCAATATTTTGATTAATATACCATATATTATATACCATATTATACCATATTAATAGAATGCATAAAGGCATTTGACAAAATCAAGCACCGTTTTTACAAAAAATTCAGAATACTAGGAATAGAAAGGAACTTCCTCAACATGACAATGGGCATTTATAAAAAAACTCACAGGTAACATCAAACTCAGTGTGAAAGACTGAAAACTTTCCCCCTAAGATTAAGAACAAGACAAGGATGCCCGCTTTAACCACTGCTGTTCAACACTGTTCTAGAAATTCTAGCCAGAACAGTTAGATAAGAACAAGAAATAAAAGGAATCCAAATTGGAAAGGTAGAAGTAAACTTACATATAGAAAATCCCAAAGAATCTAAAAGAAAGCTACTAGAACTAATAAAATATCCAGCAAAGTTTCAGGTTACAGCATCAACACACAGCACTCAGTTGTGTTCACCAACAGAGAACAATCTGAAAAGGATATTAAGAAAGCAGTTTCATTTACAACAGCATCTAAAAGAATAAATAACTAGGAAAAAATTTAACCAAGGATGGTTACTTGTATACTGAGAACTATAAAACATAACTGAGAGAAATTAAAGAAGATCTAAATAAATGGAAAGATATCCTGTGTCCATGGATTAGAAGACTTAATATTGTTAACATATCAGTACTAGCTACAGCTATCAGTAGATTCAATGCAATACCTATCAAAATTACTATAGCCCATTTTTGTAGAAATGGAAAACCTGGTCCTTAATATCAAGGGGCCCTGAGTAAACAAAAAATATCTTGAAAAAGAAGCACAGTGTTGTAGACTCACACTTTCTATTTCAAAACTTAATACAGGAATGAAAACAGTATGATACTAGCAAAAGGATATGGAATAGAAATGGAATAGTAACTCTAGAAATAAACCCGTATGTCTATGGCCACTTGATTTTTGGAAAGGGTGCTAAGGCCATTCAATGGGGGGAAGAATAGTCTCTTCAACAGATAATGCTAGGACAACTGGATTTCCACATGCACAAGAATAAAATTGGACCCCCTACATCATACTTTGTACAAAAATTAACTCAGAATGGATCAGTGGCTTAAGTATAAAACATAAAACTCTTAAAAGAAAATATAGGGGTAAATCTTCGTGACCAAACAGATTCTTAGCTATGACACCAAAAGCGTAAGCAAATAAATAAATTGAATTTCATCAAAATTAAAAACTTTGTGCATCAAAAGGAAATTATCAAGAAGGTAAAAATACAACCCACATAATGGGAGAAAATGTTTGCAAATTATATCTGATAATGGTTTAATACCCAGAATATATAAAGAACTCAAGAAGGCAAACAACCCAGTTAAAAAATGGGCAATGGACTTCAATAGACATTCTTCCAAAGAATATATACAAATAGCCAATAAACACATGAAAAGATACACAACGTCATTAGTTATTAGGAGAATTAATGCAAATCAAAACCACAATGAGATTCACACCTACTATAATGACTATAATTTTTAAAAACACAAAATAAATGTTGGCAAGGATGTGGAGAAATTGGAACCCTTGTGCATTGCTAGCAGGGATGCAAAATGATATATTGCACTGGAAAAAAAAAAAGTCTGGAGTTTTCTCAAAATGCTAAACATAGAATCACCATTGTGACATAACAATTCTCTTGTGTATATACCCAAAGGAATTGAAAACGAGGACTTAAACAGATACTTGTATGCCAGTGTTCAATGCAGCATTATTCACTATAGCCAACAGATGGAAACAACCCAATTATCTAGGAACAAATTAATGAATTTTAAAAATATGGTATATACATACAATGGAATATTATTCAGCCATAAAAACGAATGAAGTTTTGATACATCTTGCAGTATCAGTGAACCTTGAAAACACTATGTTAAGTGAAATAAGCCAAACAAAAAAGGATGAATACTGCATGATCCCACTTCTATGAGATATCTTAGAACAGGCAAATTCATAGAGACAGAAAGTAGGTTAGAGGTTGCCAGGAGCAAAGGAGAGCTGGGAATTGGGGAATTATTGCTTAATGTCTACAGAGTATCTCTTTGTGGTAATGAAAAATTTTTTTGGAAATAAATAGTGGCAGTGGTTGCTTAACTTTGTGAATGTAATTAATGCCACTGAACTGTGTAGTAAAAATGCCAAATTTCATGTTATTTGTGTTCTATCACAAAAAAATACTTTAAAAAAAAAAACACATGGTTCTGGGACTTCCCTGGTGGTGCAGTGGTTAAGACTCTGTGCTCCCAATGCAGGGGGCCCGGGTTCGATCCCTGGACAAGGAATTAGATCCTACATGCATGCCGCAACTAAGAGTTCATATGCCTCAACTAAGGAGCTGGCAAGCCATAACTAAGGAGTCCACCTGCTGCAACTAAGGAGCTGGTGAGCTGCAACTAAGGAGCCCACGAGCTGCAACTAAGGAGCCCACCTGCCACAACTAAGACCCGGCGCAACCAAATAAATAAACTAATTAAAAAAAACAACACACACACATGGTTCTCACTTCTTACCTGGTTACAGAAACAAAACATTTAAGAATTATATAATTTAGCCCAATAACTTAAAAAACGATATTGAAATGTCAGTAGGTGTTATAGAATATGTTGCAACCTGCAATATATGTTAGTTTATTCAATATAAAAAGTTAATTTTGTAGGATTAATAAATATATTTGACCCTGCAATCCTAAAGATATAGAAGATAAAGATAAAACTTTAAATCTATTTTGCATTAACTTTTCATGTCTATTAACAGAATAACTCTATACCTGCTTGTGACTAAAAATATCACTCCACCTCTACTAAGGCTTATTTATATCAATCAAATTTTGACACAGCAGAATTCTTATGTAACATGAAGATATAGAGCAATAAAAGACCTGCTTTAACCTTTTGTCTGTCCCATCACACACGAAGAATAGGACATATCCCCTTTTTATACTGATTTCAGGGCTCTCTGAGTTAACCTCTAAAGTTTTTTTTCATAAGAACTACAAAATGTACCTCAAATATATTCATAATAATATTCAATATATTCTGAAAATATAGTTGAGAAGCTTGATTTGGGACATTTTCAAAAATATGCTAATATATTCATTCTACTCTCTGAAGTCTATCCTTATATACATACATTCATCCATCCATTCAATAAACACACTTAGTACCCACTATAAGCACTGTGCAAGTTGCTAAAATTACAAAAATGAATGAGATAATTGTTGACAGTCTTTCTGTCTCTGAAAGAATCTTCAAAATATAGAGCCTACTTTATGGTCTTTGATGGTGAATATAAATTTGAACCATATTCTGGGGAGAAAAGGTCATGCCTTGTTTTCTAGAATATGAGAGAAATCCTTATGAGGTAAAATTGTTTTTACAAAATAGAATTTATGAAGAGGCAGAAGTACCTGTATGAGATTCTGGAATGCTGGTTCTTCTTTATATTCTTCCTAAATATGATAGTGACTTGGAGATTTTCTTCACAGTTCTTTCTCACTCTTTGATTTCACACAATGAATTTCTCCAAGAGCTTTATCTTCTTTTTTTTTTCATGTGGGGAAACAAGTCAGTTTCAACTTTTGTGATTATCATCCTTTTCTTTAATAGTTTTAAAAGTCACTTCATTATTTTCAGTCAGAATTAGTTTTTCCCTTAACTTCTAGGTGTTCTGCTCCACATCATCCTAAGCTTTAGGACCGAGGATGACAGAGCAGCCTCTATCTGGTACACTGCTGGTTGTGGAGGAGGAAAAGAGACAGCTGCAGCATGTCAAACTGATAAATGCTCTACCCAGAAGCAACACACAGCATTTTCTTTGGACAGTCGTTTTCGTTTGTCAAGTCTGGTGGCCATGCCTGAGGGGCAGGGAAGTGCAAACAAACCAGGTACCCAGGAGAACAGAATATTTGTGTAAAGCCCTAAATGTACCACAGCCATGAAAATTTTAGTCCAATTTGTTTAAAAACTTGAATAGAACGGATAATGCTATATAAAAATTACCAAAAAGGACTCAAGAATAACTAGAAAACATTAATATACCAACAACTATTAAAGTAATTGATTGGTGTTTAAAAACCTACACCCACACCTGAAACGACTACAGGCCCAAGTGGTTTTATAGGTTAGATTTAGTCAAGCCATCAAGAATTCTAGTTTTATGCAAACCATTTCAGAGAATAAAAAGAGAGCACAAGATTGCCAATGTCAGAACAAAGGCAGTCAGTGCCTCTTGCTTGCAAGATATGCAGACACACAGAGATCCACAGAGAATTGTCACCTAACTGCCAACATGTTTTATGAAGACAATAAAATCATGATATACAAACCAGGCAAAAATCACATAAAACAAAATTATAGACCAATCTTCCTTACAAACATAGGCATAAAAATGCCACATAAAATATATAAAGTTGAATTCATCAATGTGTAAAAAACGATTATCATGAACACACAGAATTTATCCTGGGTATGAAGGAATGATAAAACATTGGAAAATCTATCACTTTAATTCATCACTTTAACAGATTTTTTAAAAATTATTCAACATTTTAAAAAATCTATTTGAATTCATCACATTAACAGATTAAAGAAGAAAACCATATGAACATCTTGATATAGAGAAACTATTTTGACTTGAGCAAATAATAAGTATGTTTAATATTGGCACAAGAATCCAAATCTTCTGATTCCTTGAGGAGTATGATTTTCACTGCACTACACTTTTTTTCCTAATAGTTTATGGCAAAAAAAGAGTATGTGTCTTTATTGTGTCCTTTACTTTAAAATAGCATAATTAAAATCTACTAGTAATATTGGCTATTCTTTAAACCATGTGTTGATTACAAACTAATTATTATCAGGTTATCACTAATAATAAGTTGTGCGTAAGTCTGTGAAAAAGTGAATTCCTGGTACAGAAGCTTCTCACTCCATTAACTCCAATCCAAATCACTTTTTGGAATGAAGTGGTTGTATATATTAAAATATATACATTGACTTATTACAATGGTTTTAAGTGTACTGTCTCCTAGGCCATGCACTTTAAATGGGGGCAAAACCTGGTTCTTGGGGCACCAAAAAAATCTTAGATATTACAGTTGTTTGAGGCCCTCAAGAGCTCAACCCTACCTGAACAAATTTTATTCCTTATTTTTAATTTCTCTCATTCAGGAGAAATTTGGTTTAATTTGATTTACTGATTAGAATATTTAATTTGAGATATATTTAAATTTAACATTTTTTTTCTCCTTACAGGAGTGATAATGAAAAAAAAAAAAAGATTGAGAAATTATTCTAGACTATGAGTTTCTTAAGACAGGAACCATGTCTTAAAATATCTTTAAATCCTCAGCCTCTAAGAGATAGTACATATACTCTTCCTAAATTTTTAATCAATTCCATATTTTCAGTATCTGATGTTCTGACAGTCTATTTAAAGTTAACTGCTTTAGAGAAATCAACTCATACTTGAAGAAAACAGTTTCTCAGCATTTGTTTGAACAAACAATGGTAAGCATATTGATTTATTCAGAAAAGGTAGACATAATATGAAGAACAAGAACTGACAAGAAAAGCAGATTCTTCCTCATATTCGAAGTAGCAGTAACGATAGTAATAAAAATATAAGAATCTAACATTTATTGAAACTTTACTATCAGCCAGGAATGTGCTTTATATGTATTAATTAATCTAATCCTTATATTAGCCCAATGAATTAGGTACTTTCATTGCCATCATTTTACAGTGGAATCTGCAGTTAATCTCTGTGATTAGTATTCTGGCAATTTTTCTAATTTCATAATCAATATAATATTTACTAAGTAACTGTCAGTGAGGTCATTTTCTTTTAGTCTGATTTTGATTTAGAAATTCCAATCCTCTCATTCAATTTACAGCTTTGGAAATTCCAAAATTATTACAAACACCTATTCACTCCTTCCCCACTTAAAAAAAATTTTTTTAAGAAATTAACCAAGTAATGATCATTATCCACCTTACCTATAAAAACACCATTGCATAAGCCGTCTGGGTCAGCATCACCTTCTGATGTTCAGAGCTAGAAATTTTGTAGTTCGGTGTCTCCCTGCACTGCCTTCTTTTTCCCTCATTCCACCAGTAAAGGAAATTACCATTAATGAGGACACTTCCAGAGTGAAAGGGGCACTATTAGTAATTATACCAAGACATAAGAGTAACTGAGACTGCCCTGGGGAAACCAGCATGTTTGATCACCATACTCATAATTCTACATCTTTTGTGCCTTGTCTACTCTCAGTTCTACTGTTTTCTACAGCTATGCCATTAATACAGTTATTCTTTGACCCAAACAACTGAAAGTTTTGAATCTGAAGATCTAAGGCCTCTAAATATTCCTTTTGGACAGAAAAATCACATATTTTAAAATATAGTAGTAATGGTAACAATTTCCAGTAACAATGTTACCTGTTTTCCAGCCTATATTTGTGAAAGGTTTTTGAAAAGGTATATAAACTTCTTTGGGAACATTTGTGTTTATGTATTAGAATAATTTTTGAATGTGAGAAAAACTCTTCCCACTTCCCCTCTCTCCTACACAAACAGAAAGTCCCCTTTCCTTTTAAGATACTGTGTACAGTTTAGAGAACAGTAGTTAGATAGTCATAAATAGCTGTTAGGATTGAAATCCCCTAAATATGCTCTCCAAAATAGAATGCCTACAGGCTGGTGCGAGACAATCCCTTGGAATGTGGGAAAATAACATTAAAATTTCTGTTATGATTATTGAAACAGAAGAAAAGTTAAACTTTACTAATACTTAGTGAGGACTGACATTGGCATCCTTACTTACATGTTATGATGGTATGTAATGTTAGCCGAGGAAAACTGTAAGTTTGACAATATGAATAGCTGACTTCATTAGTTGGTTAGTTTTGCAGATGTTGCAATGTTTTGAAGTTTAATATGACCAGTTAAATGGATTTTAGATATTATCTAGTTTTAGCTAAACTACCAGCACAAGGTGCACAGAAACTTAAACAGAATCCTGTAAAGAAATCAGATTGATGATAATACTGATAAGGCAAACAAAAAAATAGAAGAGCTGACACATCATTCTAGTATAAGCTTTTTGTAAGCTATAAAAATTATTTTAAAAAATAAAATATGATAGAAAGTCAGCCAAAAACATTAGAAATTATTAAAAACCTACTTGAAATATGTCTATAAAATTTATTCTAAAATATCACTTAACATTGATCTCATCCTTCTTAATTTCATGTTTTTAACCTACATAAGTAAATGTAATTTACAAATAAACACTGAAAACTATAAAATATCAATGAAAGAAATTGAAGATGACACAACTAAATGAAAAGCTATTCCATGTTCATTGATTAAAAGAATTAATGTAGGGGTAGGGAAGTAGGAGGTACAAACCATTAGGTATAAAATAAGGTACAAGGATATATTGTACAACTTGGAGAATATGGCCAATATCTTTTAACAACTATAAATGGAGTATAAACTTTAAAAACTGTAAATCACTACATTGTACACCTGTAACTTATAATTATATAACTGTATGGCAACTATAGTTCAATAAAAAAATAAAATTTAAAAAAGAATATTGTTAAGATGTCTGTACTACTCAAAGCAAAATAAAGATTCAACACAATTCCTATCAAAATACCAACAGCAGTTTTCACAGAAACAGAAAAAACAATTCTAAAATTGGTATGGAACCACAAAAGATTCCAAATAGAGCAACCTTGAGAAAGAACAGAGTGGGAGGTATCACTTCCTGATTTCAAATTATATTGCAAAGCTATAGTAATCAGAATGGTGTGGTATTGGCATAAAAACAGACTCATAAACCAGTGGAACACCATGGAAAGCCCAGAAGTAAACCCACACATACACAATCAACTACTTTTCAATAAGGGTGCCAGGAATACACAATGGGGAAAGGATACTCTCTTCAATAAATGGTACTGGGAAAACTGGATTGCTGTATGCAAAAGAGTGAAACTGGACCTCTGTGTTACACCATACACGAAAATCTACTCAAAATAGATTAAAGAGTTAAATGTAAGATTTGAAACCATAAAACTTTACAAGAAAACATACAGGATAAGCTCCTTGACAATGGCCTTGGCAATTTGTTTGGGTGTTTTGTTTTGTTTTGTTTTGTTTTGGATGTGACCACAAAAGCTCAGGCAATAAAAGGAAAAATAAACAAGTGGACTACATCAAACTAAAACGCTTCAGCATGGCAAAGGAAACAAATAAAATCAAAAGGCAACCTATGGATTTTGAGAAAATATATACGAACCATAAATCTGATAAAAGACACTGGACATTTGCTAATAAAGTAGACAGCAGGTACTGTCACAACAACAAAAAGATAATTATGTGAGGAGATGGATATATTAATTAGCTTGACTATAGTAATCATTTCACTATATTATATATCAAATCATCCTGCTTTACACCTTAAAGATATACATTTTCTATTTTAAAATAGAAAATAAAACATATGTAAACAATAATTTAGGATTATTCTTGATCAAAGAAATTTTACTTTAACCATACTAATACTCAGGTGAATGCAGCCTTTCTGTCAAAATAAGCAGCCTGATCTAGAGCATAATATTTAACATTACTTTCGTTATTGTTACATAACGAGTTATTAAAATAGATGAACCAGAATCTGCTTCAAGCTTGAGCCTCACGGAGCCTTTACCACCAGAGTTACTAGCAAGTACTAGAATATATCTTTTCTGCTCAGTTAATTGTATTGTCCCCACTCACCAACACTAATAAGCACAGAAATACATTAGTAGGCAGTAGATAACTACAAAGCAAAGGTTAATAATCACGTTATTCATCTTAAAAAATATATAATTTTGAAGGTCTCTAAAAACAAAATTCAGTGTTGGTCAGCCAACAAAAACAGGTTGCCACTGAGTATACCAAACTGTAAATAATTAGCATATAAGTATCACAAAATAAAAAGAACAGCATTTCACAATGAGATGTAATATTTCTCAGAAATGTCATATTCATTTAGTCATAAATGGACTATTGCTTACTTTCAGTATTTACTTTTTATATAATCTCCTTAAGTAGGTCCATGCTTGGAAACATAAGAATTAAAGCTCAATTTCTTCAAAGGAGTATCATTTTGTCTGTCCAGTTTATTCGATGTTAAAACATAAGACATTTTTCCTATAGAATTTTGCACAAATGACTTAGTGAAATTCTCAAGGTATAAGATAGAAGGTTAAGTTGGTGATCAGAATTAACAAACATTAATTGTGAGGGTTGTAAAAATAAAACGTGAAGTTTTAATTTAGAAAATGCTCTCATGGGAAAATAATTTACATTTGAACCTCACAATTTTTTTTCATTTGCTATTTTTTAATTTTATATTGGAGTAGAGTTGATTAAAATGTTGTGTTACTTTCAGGTGTACAGTAAAGTGATTCAGTTATACATATACATGTATGTATTCTTTTTCTAATTCTTTTCCCATTTAGGTTATTACAGATATTGAGCAGAGTTGCCTGTGCTATACAGCAGGTCCTTGTTGGTTATCTGTTTTAAATATAGCAGTGTGTACATGTCAATCCCAAACTCCCAATCTATCCCTCCCCCCTACCTTCCCCCATGGTAACCATAAGTTCCTTCTCTAAGTCTGTGACTTTGTTTCTGTTTTGTAAATAAGTTCATTTGTATCATTTTTTTTTAGATTCAGCATGTAAACAATATCATATGATATTTGTCTTTCTATGTCTGACTTACTTCACTTAGTATGATAATCTCCAAGTCAGCCCATGTTGCTGCAAATGGCAATATTTCATTTTCTTTAATGGCTGAGTAATATTCCATTGTATATATGTACTACATGTTCTTTATCCAGTCACCTGTAAATGGACATTTAGGTTTATTCCATGCCTTGGCTATGGTAATTAGTGCTCCAATGAACATTGGGCTGAATGTATCCTTTTGAACCATGTTTTTCTCTAGATATATGCCCAGAAGTGGGATTGCAAGATATATGGTAGCTCTATTTTTACTTTCTTAAGGAACCTCCATACTGTTCTCCACAGTGTCTCTACCAATTCATTCCCACCAACAGTGCATAGGGTTCCCTTTTCTCCACACCCTCTCCAACATTTATTGCTTGTAGACTTTTTGATGATGGCCATTCTGACTTTTATGAGGTGATATCTCACTGTAGTTTTGACTTGAATTTCTCTACTAATTAGCGATGTTGAACATCTTGTACCTCTTGATCATGTGCCTCTTGGCCATCTGTATGTCTTCTTTGGAGAAATGTCTATTTAGGTCTTCTGCCCATTTTTTGATTAGGTTGTTCTTAAAATTTGTATGGAAACACAAAAGACCTCGAATAGCCAAAGCAATCTTGAGAAAGAAGAACAGAGCTGGAGGAATCAGGCTCTCTGACTTCAGACTACACTACAAAGTTACAGTCAGCAAAAGAGTATGGTAGGGGCTTCCCTGGTGGTGCAGTGGTTAAGAATCCACCTGCCAATGCAGGGGACATGGGTTCGAGCCCTGGCCCGGGAAGATCCTACATGCCACGGAGCAACTAAGCCCATGCGCCACAACTAATGAGCCTGCACTCTAGAGCTCGCATGCCACAACTACTGAGCCCGCGTGTCACAATTACTGAAGCCCACGTGCCTAGAGCCCAAGCTCCGCAACAAGAGACGGCACTACAATGAGAAGCCCGCACACTGCAACGAAGAGTAGCCCCCACTCGCTGCAACCAGAGAAAGCCTGTGCACAGCAACAAAGACCCAATGCAGCCAAAAATAATAAAAATAAAAAATAAATAAATTTTAAAAACAAAAAACCAGTATGGTACTGGCACAAAAATAGAAATATAGATCAATGGAACAGGATAGAAATCCCAAAAATAAACCCACACACCTGTGGTCAATTAATCTACGACAAAGGAGGCAAGACCATACAATGGAGAAAAGACAGTCTCTTCAATAAATGGTGCTGGGAAAACTGGACAGCTACATGTAAAAAAAAAATGAAATTAGAACATTCTTTAACACCATACACAAAATTAATCCATTTTGATTTTAAGACCTAAATGTAAGACCAGATACTATGAAACTCTTAGAGGAAAACATAGGCAGAACACTCTGACATAAATCGCAGCAATGTCTTTTTCTATCCATCTCCTAGAGTAATGGAAATCAACAAAAATAAACAAATGGGACCTAATTAAACTCAAAAGCTTTTGCCCATCAAAGGAAACCATAAACAAAATGAAAAGACAACCCACAGAATGAGAGAAAATATTTGCAAATCATGCAACTGACAAGGGATTGATCTCCAAAACTTACCAACAGCTCATGTGGCTCAATATCAAAAAATGAGCCTCACAAATTTTTGAATTAAGTCATCAGATGGTATAGATGAGAAATATGAGACCCAAGGAGATAAATTACCTTGCCCCAAGTAAATGACAGATCAAAAATAGTCTCCTAAAATATTTGCAAATGATATGACCAATAAGGAGTTCATATCCAAAATACATAAAGAACTTATACAACTCAGTATCAAAAAAAAAACGAATTAAGGGCTTCCCTGGAGGCGCAGTGGTTGAGAGTCCGCCTGCCGATGCAGGGGACGTGGGTTTGTGCCCCGGTCCGGGAAGATCCCACATGCCGTGGAGCGGCTGGGCCCGTGAGCCATGGCCACTGAGCCTGCACATCCGGAGCCTGTGCTACGCAACAGGAGAGGCCACAACGGTGAGAGGCCCGTGTACCACAAAAAAAAAAAAAAAAAAAAAAAATTAAAAAATGGGCAAATGACCTGAACAGTCATTTTTCCAAAGAATACCTATAGATGACCAACAGGAACAGGAAAAGATGCCCAACATCACTAATCATCAGAGAAATGCAAATGAGTATCACCTTACACTTGTAGAATGGCTACCATCAAAAACACCACAAATAACAAATTTGGAGAAAAGGGTACCCTAGTACATTGTTGGTAGCAATGTAAATTGGTGCAGCCACAATGGAAAACAGTATGAAGGTTCCTCAAAAAACTAAAAATAGAACTACCATATGGTCCAGCAATTCCATTCCTGAGTATATATCCAAAGAAAACAAAAACAGTAATTCAAAAAGATATATGCACCCCAATGTTCATAGCAACATTGTTTACAATAGCCAGGATATGGAATCAATGTAAGCGTCCATCAACAGATGAATGGATAAAGATGTGATACATACACACACACACACACACACACACACAGAATGCAGTATTACTCAGCCATAAATAAAAGCATGAAATTTTGCCACTTGCAACAACATGGATGGACCTGGAGGATATTATGCTTAGTGAAATGAGTGAGACAGAGAAATACAAATACTGTATATTATCATTTATATGTGGAATCTAAAAAATAAAGTGAATGAATATATCATAACAGAAACAAACTCACAGATATAGAGAACAAACTAGAGGTTCCCAGTGGGGAGAGGCAAGGGAGGAGGGGCAAGAAGAGGTAGGGGATTAAGAGGTACAAACTACTATGTATTAAAATAAACAAGCTACAAGGATATATTGTATAGCACAGGAAATATAGCCAATATTTTATAATAACTTTAAATGGAGTATAATCTATAAAAATATTGTTATGTTATATACTTGAAACTAATATTGTAAATCAACTATACTCCAGTTTTTAAAAAAAGGATCGTTTCCTGACTCCATATTCCATGCTCTTTGCTAATTTTACTGTCCCCCCTTAAAACCCTTAACTGAGAAAAAAAAAAAAAAGACTTCTGATAGTTGCTTATCATTAAAATAAAAAAAAAACTGTCAGGAATACAGTATATCACTCAATGAAATCAAGATATGCTCTGGTCGTGATACTTCTGTTCATAACGCAGCTTCCTTTCTGAGAACTTAAACTGAATTTAATGAGCTTTAAATAATATGTTCATGTATCTTCTAGGTTTCCACAGACGTGCAGCTCCAGTTACAAGAAGGCAGTTTCCACATGGTGCACATAGGATGGATTATTTGCACTTTGAGGATGATAGCCGTGGATGGTGGTTTGACATGGATATGGTGATCATCTATATTTATTCAGTGAACTGGGTCATTGGATTCATTGTTTTCTGCTTTCTTTGCTATTTTTTCTTTCCATTTTAGGAATATTCATACCTTACTATGGTTGAACAATTACAAATGATGTAGATAACAATTACTTAAACATTTTTTTAAATGTGCTTTGAAGTTTTTATAATGTTGCATTATATAAATTGTTGGTGTTTATAGAAAATCTGAGAATGGACTTATTTATGAATGTTTTTCATGTAACAAACTCAACTTTATTCAAGAGCTAATCTGTCTAGCACTTAGCAACAACACACTGTTAATTTCATAGTTCTTCTTGGTTCGGGATTTGTGGCTCTAATTTTACAATGTCACTTTTACATTTATCTTGATTTTAAAGACTGAGGTTTTCCCTCCACTTAAAAATAGTAAAAAATGTAAAATTAAATGATAATCTGAGTAGATATTATCATTAATGATAATATATTTAGTCAATCATCACTTATCCTCAGGCAAGTTATATACATTAAAGATAAACCATATCCTCTGGGAACTAATCTAGCAGGGTATATTCAGTTTTGGTTTCCAATTATCTCTATGTATGTCCTTATGTCCCTTTCTGTTACCAAGACAGCTGACTGTCCTTTTTTTTAGAGGCCTAATAATAGCGTTAGTGCAACATTTTAAACTATTACAAGAACAGAATATTAAACACAAAAAAGCAAAAAAACAAAGCTGAGATTAATTCCCACCAGTAGATACTTAGAAAAATATATTAACACTTTTCCAATTGCAGGATTATTCACCTGAGGAAATTAAAAATTTACTGACAGACACTCAGTAGCCTAAAAGAACAATGCATGTCCAAAATGTAGTTAATTTAGTGATTCTTTTAACTTGGACATTGTCAAATATACTGTAAATGTGCAATAAAGAGTGGCTTTTAAATTTTTTCATTGTCATTAACTAATTTAGTGTCTGGAATAAAGAATTGTTAGAAATAGGCTTTTGGGTTTATAGAAAGAAAACCTGATATTTATTTTTATTTATTATTACAGTAATCCCTGGAATTAGTTTTCCCTTATTGATTTTTTTTTTTAAAAAGATCTGAATGATCCCAGTACAAGAAAGAATTTGGGTAGGTATTCCAATGTTAAAAGTGAGAAACCTAAAGCAGAGAGAAGTAAGCTTATTTATTTCAGTCACTTAGGTGGTCTTTGTGTAACCTAGAACAAAAAGTTTTTTGTTTTGTTTTTTTGGGTTTTTTTTTTAACATCTTTTTGGAGTATAATTGCTTTACAATGTTGTGTTAGTTGCTGCTGTATAACAAAAGTGAATCAATCAGCTATATGTATACATATATCTCCATATCTCCTCCCTCTTGCATCTCCCTCCCACCCGCCCTATCCCACCCCTCTAGGTGGTCATAAAGCACCGAGCTGCTCTCCCTGTGCTATGGGGCTGCTTCCCATTAGCTATCTGTTTTACATTTGGTAGTGTATATATGTCCGTGCCACTCTCTCACTTCATCCCAGCTTACCCTTCCCCCTCCCCGTGTCCTCAAGTCCATTCTCTATGTCTGCGTCTTTATTATGAACTACTAATTCAACATTCCTGTGCTGTGATGTCATATATCTGATAATGCAATAAGCATATTTTAACATAAGGTAGGTAAACCTCTCATGGCACTAAAAATACTACCACCATCCAAACAAATTGAGATTGATCAGGCTTGAACAGTTCAGTCTATGAAAGGTCCAAATTTGTCATAATTACTGACTATATTTGAATAAAAACATTTAATTGACAGTATGTGATGTTCTAATAAATATGGAAGAATGATACAGCTTTTTATTCTAACATTGCCCTTATTGTGTTTAAAATTATATCTGTGAAAGAAAATAGTGTACATTAGACATCATCAAATCCAGAAAGCAGAAAACTAAATACATTTTAGAAACACAGAGATCAACTTTTGCTCATTATAATAAAAAATATATATATTATGCTTGCAGTCTAATGACATAACTGTTATCTTGGTGAAGCAGCATTTTTGGCAAAGCTCAGTATTACCTTACAGAAATAAAAATGGATATTTATAATCACTAATTTATTACTCAAAGTAAAGATGATATGGTATAAGGGAAAATATTGCCTTCTTAAAGTACATGTCAGGAAAAATGAACAAAACATATGGGGGAGCCATATTTTAAGAACTGTAAAATAAATTGCAGCTATTTCCCAAGCAACTCCTGGCTTATAAGCTCTAGCAAATATGCCTTCATTCATTCCTAAATTACCTAAAAATTGATTATAATTATACATGAAGTAAATAGTATTATTAATACGATTTCTCAGAGAAACAAAGAGGATTCCCAAAATATATTTATTAGGTCAGTAATACATATCAGTTTATAGATCTGTATCTACAAACTAAATACAAATAAATATAATACCCTTAAATAAATAGAATACCCTTTAAAAAAGAAATCGTAGTCTGGGCGCTCTCACCTTCTGAGATGGCCCACCCTCTGTCTGTGGAGTGTGTTTCTCTCTAAATAAATCCATTTCTTACCTAAAAAAAGAAAAGAAAGAAAAGGAAGGAAAGGAAGGGAAGGGAAAAGGAAAGGAAAAGGAAAAGAAAAAGAAATCGTAGTCTGGAGGAGCATTCTCAAGTCACACAGCTACCAAGTGATACAGCCAGGAGTCAAACCCGGATAGGCCTAGTTCTTGAAGCTATATCCTTTCCACGACACCTTCTTAAGAAGTCCAATTCCTAATTTAGGGACTTCTCTTACAAAAATTCAGAGGTATCCCTTCTCAGTGAAATTTCTAGGAATCCATTGGTCTATACCATGTTAAGATATCCCTTCCAAGGTAGATAAGGTGTTGTATCTGACCCTCCTACCACTAAAAGAGAAGAATGATGTTTACAGTTCCTCTTTGAATTTTGGAGGTAACATATGCCTTGTTTGGGTGTGCTACTCTGACCCATTTACCAAATGACTCAAAAAGCTGCCTGTATTGAGTGGGACCAGAACAAGAGAAGGCCCTTCAGCAGGTCCACTCTGCCATACAAATTGCCGGGTCACTTGGGCCATATGATCCTACACATCCAATGGTCCTTGAATTGTCAGAGGTAGATGGGATTGCTGTTTGAAGCCTTTAGCAAGCCTTAATAGGTAAATCACAGCACGGACCCTCAAAATGGATTAAAAACCTAAATGTAAGTCCAGACACTATAAAACTCTTAGAGGAAAACATAGGCAGAACACTCTATGGCATAAATCACAGCAAGATCCTTTTTGACCCATCTCCTAGAGACCCTTACGATTTTAGAGCAAAGCCACACCATCCTCTGTGGATAACTATTCTTTTGAGAAACAGCTTGCCCGCTATGAGGCCTAGTAGAGACTGAACATTTGGCCAGGACCCACTAAGTTACCATGATACCTGATTTACCCATCATGAACTTGGTGCTGTCTGATCCACCAAGCCATAACGTTGGGTGTGCGCAGCAGCAGTCTGTTATCAAATGGAAGTGGTGTTTATGAGATTAGGCTTGAGGAGGCCCTGAAGGCACAAGTAAGTTGCTTGAGGAAGTAGCCCAAATGTCCACGGACTCTATTTTGCTACATCACCTTCACTCTCTCAGCCCATACCTATGTCTTCACACCTAAGACCAGTTGACCAAGGAACAGAACTGTTAGGCCTGATTTACAAAGAGCTCTGTGTGATTTTCAGCTACCACTCAAAAGTGGACTTCTGATACTCTATAGCTTTCCTTTGGACATCCCTGAAGGATGATGGTGAAGGGAAATCCTCCCCATGGGCAGAATTTCAAGCAGTGTACTAGGTCATTCATTTTTCCTGTGAGATACATGTCTATAGTGATTAACGGACTGTGATATGAGTATGTTTGTATAAGTATTAACCAAATATTTTTTCTTCCAGTTTTATCCTATCATCTAAAGCATCTTAAAAATAGCTACCTTTATATCAATATCACAAGATGTATTGTGATCATTAATCTTAGTACTTAAATTACAAAGGAGAAGAGAAACATCACCCAAGGTCTTTGTATCCTCAGTTGTATGTAGGATAACTGTGTCATGTTAGGCAGTATGGTTTAAGGAGATGGTGTAAGATATATATGAGTTCCAACTTGACAAGGGACTGTGATGGCTTTGTGGGATGTCAGCTTGGCTAGGCTAAAGTACATTACTCAGAATTACTTTTCTGGTAAAGGTCCTTTTGGGGGAAGACATAGAAGGATTAACAGTATATGTTTTTGGCAGTGTAAAAGTGTCTGAGGGTCTGAGTCTGTTAACTGGCTCAAATCTAGAATTTATAGAAGAAATTGACTCTGTTTTCTTAATTCAATTCAGACATCTGTTCAGTAAGCTAGAAATACTCTGCTTATACAGATCAAGTAAGAATTTAAAAGGCTGGCCATCTTTTCCTATTCTAGGGACCTCTTGATAACCAGCCAACCCCCAAGTCTCTGCAAGTCAAACTAGTCTGGTTACCAGTTTGACTCCACTGTTTATAATGGTAACCATCACACCTTGTTTTTAGCAATTAAATGCCACCATTTAGCCTCTGACATCTCAGGATCCCATTATCTCCACTGCATTTAGCAATCCTAGTTCAGTGGCAGAGTTTCCTCTGTAATTTTTGACCTAAAGAGAAGAGAGCTTTGACCTAAAGAGAAGAGAACTTTTCAAGGATGCTGTGGCTCCCCCCAAAATTTATTTTTCACAGCTGTTGCGAAAGTTGTGTCTTTCCAGGGTTGGAGAGCAGGTCTTACAGGATAGATATACTCTAACATTGCAATCTCCTTAAGCCTTCAGATACCTTCATCTACAGTATAACATGGCATTTCAACTTCATTTAATGTAGGCCACCTTTTGGGTCCAGCCAATTGACCAACCAACCAACTTGTTATAGCCCTTCCTAACTGCTTCAGCTGAAACAGTGAATCCAGAACCTCTGGTTAGTGAGCCTGTATCAATAAATACAGCATGATTCAACTTTATGATCCTCCCACCTTGATCACACAGCCTTAATATCCATTCTTACACACACCCTCTAGATTTCTGTCTGTATGAAATGAAAAATCATTCAGTTGTTTTTGGTGTGTATCACACCTCTTCATGAATCGCAACTAGTACCTCATCTTTTGAGAACTTCTGCAACTTGTCTAGTTATAGATCTAGAAACAAAAAGGAATGTTGGAAATTAGGTCCTGAGGAGGGTCAGGAGCGCCTTGCAGGCAAGTAACTCAGTAGAGACCCATTCCAGCTTCTTCAGGTAAAGAGGGGCCATCTTCCTATATTAGGCAAAGTATTCTTGAGAAACAGAACCAATAGGATATCTATTTAAAGCTTTATTATAAGGAATTGGCTCATCTGATATTGGAGGCTGGAAAATCCTAAGTCTGCAGAGCCATTGTTCCTCCCAGCTCAAGTCCAAATTCCAGAAACTGCTGTAGAACGAGAAACAGCCAATATCCCAGTATGAGTCTGAAGGCCAGAAGGATGCTATAGAACCACAAAGCGGTAATATCCCAGTTTGGAGGCTGTCAGACAGGAGAATACTCGGGGAATGGTCAGTCTTTTATTTTATTCAGGCCGTCACCTGACTGGATGAGGCCCACCTACATTATGGAGGGCAGTCTGCTTTACTCAATCTACCATTTAAAATGTTAACCTCATCCAAAAAAACACCCTCACAGAAACATTTAATGTTTGATCAACTACCTGGAAAGCATATGGCCCAGTCAAGTTGACACACAAAATGAATTATCACACTTCCTCAGGCAGAAGTGGAAGGGATGCTTCTACTGGCAAAGATGGTTCAGTTTTATTTAGGAGGTTCAGATTCCCCATCTTTATCATTACCCATATATTCCCCTCCTATTTGTAGGAACCCATTCCTTCCCAATTAGGGACCAAACTTTAACAGGGGTCGTTGGGAATTCAATTTGAATTGTAGTTTAGCCACTTGCAGGAGGAGACTCTTGCTTTGGTTTTCAGAAACCCTACAGCTACAGCTGTACACCTACAGGAATATGGTTTCTTTGAGGGCAGATATAGAAGCTTTCAGGTCACTGATGCAGAACTTGAGCAAGGAATTTAAATCCCTGGGTTCATCTTTTCCATTGGCCACTTTCTCCCGGGCAATTAGGAGTAACCAACCAACTCCACTATACCCCTTATTTTGACAGAAATGTTCTAGAGGAGCTCATACTTAGGCACCCTGAGCCTTACCTTCTATAGGTACTCAATTGCAGGTATCCAAAGGTGATAATTTGTGCAACCCTTTTGCCACATCATGCCATGAACTAGCAGTGTCCTTTCACCACTGGAAACAGGCTCCTTAGTGCCTTTAAAACTTATCAGATTAGGGGCTTCCCTGGTGGCGCAGTGGTTGAGAGTCCGCCTGCCGATGCAGGGGACACGGGTTCGTGCCCTGGTCCGGGAGGATCCCGCGTGCCGCGGAGCGGCTGGGCCCGTGGGCCATGGCCACTGAGCCTGCGCGTCTGGAGCCTTGCTCCGCAACGGCAGAGGCCACAGTGGTGAGAGTCCCGTGTACCGCAAAAAAAAAAAAAAAACAAGGAACCGAAATGGATTACACAGTTTGGGGAGCTGGTTAAGCAAATCCAGAGTCTATAGGGCAGACAGTTAGAAATGGAAGAACACAAAAAGGCTGGGATCCAAGAGACAGTGGCCAAAGCTACTGTCCACAAGTAGACTTTCATTCTCCAGGGAATGTCTCAACCCTCTTTTAAGACCTTTCAACTGATTGTCAGGCCCACCCAGGATAATTTCCCCAATGACTGATTAGGGACTTTAACTATGTCTGAAAAAAATCTCTTCACGGGAGAAGCTACATTAGTGTTTTATTAAATAATTAAGAGAAGGTGTGTATATGGTACAAACTAGCTCATGCTTTCCTTCCCTCCTCCAACTCTTGTGAAAGGATAACTCTTGTAACCTACTTATCCAGAACCATCTTGGAAAGGGAATTCTGGGGAATGTAGTTTAGCCTAGCCAAGTTGACATACCACAAAGCCATCACACATGGTATGCTCAATTAACTGCCCTCTCTATATTTTATCTCTGGATTATTTATACAAAATGATCAATCTTAAAATAAGGATAAACTCAAAAGTTTATAGTATAACTTTTAATAATTTTTAAATTATTTTAAATTATTTAAATTAATTTTAATTATTTAATTATTTAATAAAGTTTTAAAATGTTCTACGTAGGTGGTCTGGTTATCTATTGCTGAATAACAACCTACCCTAAATTTAATGGTTTAAGAAAACAATCATTTTATTATATCTCACATTTTTGTGCATCAGGGATTCAGACAGCACTCAGCTGGATGATTCTTCTGTTCCACATGGCATCAACAGAGGTCAACTGGTGATATTCAGCAGGCAGTAGACTGGTCTGGAGGGTCCAAGACAGCTCCACTCATATGGCTGGTGTCCTAGGAGAGATGGTTTAAAACTTAGGCTCAGCAGAAATGGTCAAATGGAGCACCCACATGTGGCCTAACAAGGCAGTCTCAGGGTGGTCAGACATCCATGGTAGCTCAGGACTCCCAGAGCGGGTGTTCATCACCAGCCTCAGCAGTCCTGGAATGATATTTCTGCTGCTTTCTGTTGATCAAGAATGTCACTAAGGCCAGTCCAGATTCAAGGAAAGGGGAATCTGATTCTAATAGAACAATTATGAATCTGTCACTCTAGGAGATCTCTGTGGGGGTTAAGAGATATAAAAATAACCCTTGGTAAAAGGATTATCAAACTGAAAAATGAATAAACTGTGTAGTCACTCTTGATTACCTCTGTCAGAAAAGTATCAAGGAGCTTAATACTTAATAAATAATATTATCCTCAACATGAGACGTATCAGTGCTTCTCACACTTTAATGTCCATGTGAACCACCTAGAGATCTTGTTAAAATGCAGGTCTGGGATAGGGCCTGGAATTCTGCATTTCTAACAAGGCTTCATGTGATACCAATGCTTCTAGTCTGATGAAACAGAGTAATCTATATCATGGGTCAACAGACTTTTTCTGCAAAGGGCTGTATAGTAAATATTGAAGCTTTGTGGGCCTCATAGAGTATTTGTCACATATTTTTAAAAATCCAACCACAGATATATGTCACTGGTATTCAAATTTGGCTGCATAATGGAATCACTTGGGGAATTCTTAAAAATACTGATACCTAGGTCCTACCCCCAATACTCTAATTTAGCTGGCATAAGAATAGGGATCCTTAAAAGTTCTCTAGGTTAAATCTATTATGTGGTAAAGTTTGAAAACTTAATCATCTATATCACTTCCTATTTCTACCTACTTTTGGGTCATTAAATCTTTTTCAATACATCTGAATGAATTAATTAATACAGATCTCTCTTCACTTCAACACAAAACTGACAATCTAATTAAAAAATAGTAACCAAAAATAGACGCTTTCACCAGCACATCCCTGCTCCCAATAGGAAGCCTATCCCCAATGGACATATGTTAGGAAAATAAAATGAAGTTGGATGCTGAATTGAGGGCTAATAGAAAGTGATGCATAAGTAGGTTGCTGGGGGGAAAAAAAAGTGAAACACAGAAAACTTCAAGTAAGTAGAGTGATAAATTGCAAGGCTATAAAAAGTAGAAATTACTATCAACCTCATCAAGATAATTAAGAGAAAACTATAAGAGACCTCACCTAGAGTAGCGTTCTGCTTTAAAGACTAAAGATTTATAAACATGTCAATATATAAATGGCGTGAGCTGCTTACTTAAAATGTTCTCTTAAATATTTCTAACTCTCATAATTTTATACTATATATCTGCATTATACAGGGTTTCCAAAGAAAGTTATAAATTCTTACTCAGTTCTGTCTAAATTAATATGCTTTTAAAATAACAGATACTTTTTAAAGCATTATACCTGGTACCTTTCTAGGCAAATGACTTTAACTGTGAAATTACTATTTTATTAACTCAATTTGGAAAACCATTTTACATGTGCCATCTTTACCAAGTAAAATTTTGTCTATAACATATAATGTATTTGTTCAGAGTTAATATCAATAAATTATTAAAGAAAATAATAAGTTAGAGTGTACCCAAGTAATATTCCACTTTTCATTACATACTGTCTTTTCTCTTTATCCTTTCTGACGTTTTTATTTCAGCTTTTCTCTGTGAATTAGCTCCCTTTGGTTTTAACCTCCTGGACTGCATTTCCCTCTACTAAAACTTTCATATAAAATAGTACATCTTCACACAGTAAAATGCAACAGTAACACATAGTTAATAAGGTCTCCTCATTCATTCATGCATTCAACAAACAAAAATAGTACATGCTCAATAAATATTCATTTGCTCTACAAATGATGCTCAATTCAAGTTTTGACCATGATCTGAACTTCACTAAATGTCAGTCACATATCCTGAGGATTTCAGAATAAATTTCTTATTACCTAGGAATCTATATACATTCCTTCTAATTTAAAAAATTTCAGAAATCTACTTGGTATCTCATTATTCAAATGAAAGCTACATCTGTTACAAGCAAAATTTTCTACTCCTGTCTGCTTCCTATTATGGACTCAGAGATAATCAGTATACGTGTGTATCAGTACATCCACTTTTCCTATGACTAACAGCTAAAAGTAGAGGGAAATTAAGAGAAAATTACACCACCTGAGTTCTTCTTTCCACTTATATTAACTATGTTATTGTACACAGTTCACCACTTCTAACCTACATATTAATTGGGTGTGTCTTTTTCCTTCTACAAATTAGGGAAAGGCACACATGACCTCCCTAGGAAAGAATGGCTCTTTGCTCTAGTTATGATATGTACATCCTGTGGCTGAGAAAAGGCAGAAGGTGCATTTTATTTTCAAAAATTATAAACTTAAAACTATCAAAGGTGAGGTATGTTTAGGCAGATAATTATTTTGTCAACTAACCAATTATAAACCCTTTATAAATTTGGCCCAGTCTGATTTTAAACTATTTCAGAATAAATGTTTATCATAGTTTATTGATAAATTCTGCAATATTCCATCTCATTTCTTTCTAGTAAAAAAAAACTTAATTGAAATTGTAACAGGTAAGCAAATGTCATATAAAGTCTACATGGTCTATTTCATTAACATGAAAAACTCAGGACTTATAAAAAGATAATATTTAATATCCCATTGCTATACCTTACAACTTCATCATCAAAATTGCTAGAACAATAAACAGTAATGATCAGTGTTATATACATTTATCTATTTTTTCTTATTCTGAATCGAGTCAGAGTCATAGCAGAGAGTGAAAATTAAGTGGTTTTAAAGCAACAATGGAAGGAAAAGGAAACATTATGTAATGTATATACTTAAATCACAAGCAACATGTTCACAAACATACTTGTATTATTTTCTGCATAACACACTGAAAAGTCAGAAGGGTACATGCTTCAGAAGAGTCAAATGAAAAGAACTTTTAGAGCAATATCCCTAGAATTAGAAATCTAGAACAACACAAAACAATCAAAATTATGTTACTATGCTTAATAATGCTAAAATTGTATGTTAATTTGTCAGATTCATTTTGACTCTGAATAAAGCACATTACCTATACAGCGTTACCATCAAAATCAAAATTTTTCACATGCATTATCTCTAATGGTGAGAAAACTTCTTAAGCCTTGTTTTCTTGCAGTTCTAAGTTGTTGCAAATGTTCTTTCATGTCCTGAGAAATATGGCAAAGTCATACTACTATGCCAGGTACTGCAATTACTGCTGATGGTTTATCTGATTCTTCTTCAAAGGCTATACATACAGTAAGACTGGTTAAAACACAAGATAATCCCAAATTTGGTCCAATCTTTGTCTGAATTATTGCTAAGTGATTTTTTTTTAAATGGATAAAACTTCTAAACCAAAATAAAATGAGGTCTATATGCCAAGGTACAATGCCTTTTAAGTAGGAAAGGATGAGATGTTTTACAGGACACTTATTAAGCCAATTTGACTAATTAGAATGGTTCACATAGAATAGAAATAAGAGAGAAAAGTAAACCTGAAAAGGTAGTTGAAATAAGATTGTGAAGTTGGGGATATATGTATACATATAGCTGATTCACTTTGTTATAAGCAGAAACTAACACAACATTGTAAAGCAATTATACTTCAATAAAGATGTTTAAAAAAAAGTTAAGCAATGTGAAGAAAGATAAGATGAAATAATCAGTTTATGACAATAAAAGTAATGTAACCATTAAAAAAAAAAGATTGTGAAGTAGAATGTGAACAATATATACTTCTTTAGAACTTACTTCGTGCTTTCTATCTTTGAATTTTTGCTTATACCTTTCTTATAATTATTTATATTTCCCTCAAGCCTAGCCTTATGCCTTGGCAAATAGTGCTCAGTCATCTTTTATTATTATATTTCCCCAAGCATAAGAAATTTATCCAATGTCTAGAATTTATCAAAAAATTATTTAAGGTCTTCCCTGGTGGCGCAGTGGTTGGGAGTCTGCCTGCCAATGCAGGGGACGCGGGTTCGTGCTTCAGTCTGGGAGGATCCCACATGCCGCGGAGCGGCTGGGCCCGTGAGCCATGGCCGCTGAGCCTGCGCGTCCGGAGCCTGTTCTCCGCAACAGGAGAGGCCACAACAGTGAGAGGCCCGCGTACCGCAAAAAAAAAAAAAGTGTTTATCACTAAATGTAAAGTTCAGCAGTACACCATGGAATTTTTTTTTGTAGTTGTTTAGCCATCTCTGGCTATGTTTGCCAATAATTGAGAGAACAGTGTTAACAAGCATGAATTTCAGATATTCTATATTATAAAATCTGTTAATATGAAATATATTAACAATGAAACTATACCTGCATACAAAAAAATAAAATAAATCTAAGTCATGAATTATAAATATACAATGGAAAACTTTATTTAAACCACCAAGGGTCTGAAATCAAAATAAAATTGTATGTGTGAGTGTGGGCAGGTACATAATCTCACATTTGGAATGTACTCCTTAACAGCAAGAAGATAAAATGTTTTTCTCTGTAAGTATTGTCCTTTAATGTTTTACAGTATCTTTTATGATTTGATGTCCTGGCTGTGTATCTGGGTCAAATCCAAACTCTATTCCAGTAACTTGAGGAAATCTGAAATTTAAAAAGATATTCTTGGATAATTCTATAAAATATACATTAATAATAGGTAAGGTAAAGTATTAAATTTTAAGTAAGCACATTTTATTATGCTAAACTAAAAAGGTAGAAATGCTTCCCTTCATTGAATCATCAGGCAAACTGTGTGGGGGAAAAAAGAAAAATAACATTTTAAAATCTCCTATTTAGGGCCTAAGACATGCCCAGCCCATGTGGCTATGGAAAGGAGGACTTGGCCGCAGAGCACAGAGCACCACAGCAAGGAAAGCAGGGTCTAAGGGCAGGGCTGGAGGGTGCTGGAAGCCAAGGGTATGCCTAACATCCTCTCTCTTACCATCCCTCCATTCAGTGTTCTTGCCCTTGGGCTGCACATGTGAGGCTCACAGATTTCTTCAAAAGGCATACAAGCATTTATCACTTCTAACCATAAGTCACATATGAGGATCAAGTCTATGCTACACAAACATACATACACATCTTTTATTGGGGAATTTATCATTTGTCTTAACTTCTTGAAGAATACACAATCTAAAATATTGAGTATCTAGCTCTTTATGATTAACATCACTAAGATCCTTAAAAATATTTAGCAAGTATACATTTACAAATGGCATTAGAAAAAGCAGTATGAATATTTTAAGAGCCCTGAAATTCTGCTTTCTCCCCTTTACAAATGAGGAAAGATGGAAAAAAGTACAAACATTGAAAAAAAAGCAAAAATTAAAACCTTTGCATCTTCATGAAACTGTTAATAAAATATCATTACAGAAACAGTTGCAAAATTAAATTGTATTTTTAGAATATTGTGAGACAGGAGAAATTGCTTTTTCTTTTTCTTTCAGAAAAAAATTTTTGAAGGAAGAAATTGGATTTTTAAAACTCTTTAAGAAAGGAAAGACCTCACCATGAAAGGATTTTAGGCATAGAATATATCATAAGAAAGGCAGGAATGCCAAGAGTATGTGAAAAAAGATGCTGAAAATGAGAATGAGAATATAGATCATAATGTTTTAAGAAAATGAGGATCTGGTGTTGGAAATAATTCAAGGATTAAAAAAAAACTCTTATTGTAACAAATCTTTAACTGTCAAAAGACAGATCCTGAATGCTCATAAGCCCCCAAATTAATAAACATTAAAAATGTTTGCACAGACTCCTACCTTTTCCGTTTGAGCAGTGTAGAACAGTGCTTAAGTACACTGGCTATGGAGACAGGCTTGAGTAGAAATCCCCACTGCCACTTACTAACAGTGTGGTCTTAGACAAGTTCCCCAACTTTCAGGTTTCTCATCTGTAGAATGAAGATAATGTCACCTACCTTATATGATTATTAGAAGGACCAACTGAAATAAAGTATGTAATGTCTGCAAAAACACTTTGTACAATCTTGGCATAAAAGTCAATAAACTGTAACTATTATTATTAGTTACCAGTATTTTTAAAAAGCAGATTAGTACAATGAGAGACTGAGCTAAAAAACTAAAGATAGAACTACCATATGATCCAGCAATCACACTACTGGGCATATATCCGGAGAAAACCATAATTTGAAAAGATACATGCACCCCAGTGTTCATTGCAGCACTATTTACAATAGTCAAGACATGGAAGCAACCTAAATGTCCATCAATAGAGGAATGAATAAAGAATGTGGTACCTATATACAATGGAATATTACTCAGCCATAAAAAGGAACAAAGTAATGTCATTTGCAGTAACCTGGATGGACCTAGTGATTATCATACTAAGTGAAGTCAGACAGAGAAAGACAAATATCATACAATATCACTCCTATGTGGAATCTAATTTTAAAAAATTATACAAATGAACTTATTTATGAAACAGAAACAGACTCACAGATTTCGAAAACAAACTTATGGTTACCAAAGGGGAAACACGGGAAGGAGGGATAAATTAGGAGCTTGGGATTAACATACACACACTACTATATGTAAAATAGATAACCAACAAGGACCTACTGTATGTCACAGGGAACTCAGTATTCTGTAAAAAGCTCTATGGGTAAAGAATCTGAAAAAGAATAAATATATGTATATGTATAGCTGAATCACTTTGCTGTACAACTGAAACTAACACAACATTGTAAATCAACTGTACTCCAATAAAATTTAAAAAGAGAGAGAGAGACTGAGAAGCTTGGTCAATATCAGTACAAGGCCCAAACCCCAGAGAATACACAGCTTCCCCTCTCACTCAACTGAGAGCCACAAAGTAGATGTCTGGTCGCCCTGCAATAAGCAGTGATAGAAATAAAGTCCTGATTAGGCCAGCTGTAAAACTCACAGCTTCTACTTCGACATTTCTAATGGGAAGTGGGAAGAATAAGGAAAACAGGTGATGGACAAAAAACAAGTGTATTCCATTTTCTTCACCAACTCTGGCAACGCCCGACACTAAGGTCTGCTTCTGAAAGTGTTGTGTTCACATACATTCACATTCTCATCTTTTCCCTTCTGATCTATCTCTAGTGCCATCGTAAAGCCAAAGTGCTATAATGGCACGTCCTCTGCATAAGCAAGACTAGTATCATGGGTTCTCCTGTATTTTCAGCAAGAGCCCAAAATTAAAGACCTCTGCTCATATCTAACCTCACTTCAAAGCATATTTCTGGTTTTAGTTCATCCCAACTCCCAAGACCTGAGTTTAGAATAGGTGATTTATATTGGTGTTTCAATTATGTTTAGTAACATAAAACCAATAAATGTACTTGGTTGTCACCAGTATACAAAATCTCCAGTACCAGTACATCTCACACTGGCATGTGAGAAAAGAAAAAAAGAAAAATAAATCCCACCCTTTCCCTCTTCACTTCCTCACTTATTGTTTTTATTTTCATTTTATTATATCTACTTCCAAAAATCAAAATTCTTCTTGGTTCTATCTGAAGTAATGTCCCTGATTTCCATTCACCATTAAACATTCCATATGTTTTTGCATATCTACTTAGAGAGATTTCATTCCTTACCTTTTGTTTCCTTCACTTCTAGATCTTGCCTTTATAGATATACCACATGCACAGACCAGATGAGTAGATAGACCACATGGACAGACAGACAGACAATTAGATAAATTATTCTGACTTCCTTTTTTCAGGAGACAAAGCTCTTTTCAGTGAGGACAATGTAAGAATTAAATGAATTACTCTTTATTTTCTTGATGTGCTATTTGTTTCTATCTTCCCACTTCACATTAAAATATAACAATTGTAGTATCATTTAAAAAATGACCCACTCCATCAAAAATCTTTTCACTGTCTCTTAGTAAACTGCTCTGACTGCCTAAGCTACCACTCTCCGCATTAATTAGAAAATGATTACCTGGTTTTTAGTTCACTTAAAATCTTCTGAAACCATGAATGCCTGATGCTTATGGGAACTCAAAGTACAGGAAAACGTAGTCATAACTTTTTCCAAGCGAGCTTTGTGTACATGTTGAGGGTTTTCCACAGCTGAGAATAACTTACTAAACGACCTATGTATTCAAGAATTTTTTTTAAAAAGTTTTATCCCTTTCTCCTCTACCCAAAGAGAACTTCAAGAATTTGTTTCTCCTACAACTTCAAACTACTCTGAGACTTCTATTATCTGTTTCCATATTCAGTTTCTAAAAGAATACAGTGGTAGTGTAGACTATTTATATATGTGTGTTTAGGGATATGTGTGTGTCTGTGTGTGTGTACACATTTTGTTAAATTTTTTCTGTTAAAAATTTTGGGTATCTATGTAATCCCTATTCAAGGTAAGTAATATCTAGCTTCTGGTTAGCTATCAACATGAACAAATGGCTAGAAATACTTTTCCCAAATACATAGACCACTAATTGGGATGATCTGACTTAAAATACGTGCTATATAGCAAATGTGAATTTCACTTTGGAGGTTTCCAGGGGAGCACCTTATTATAGAGGCAGGCAGAACTCCTCCAGAGTGCTGAAACCAAGGTGTAAGAAGATTACTCTAAGGTAACCAAGGTATAAGAAGCTCAAATTGTAAGATACATCATACATATAAAGACACCTTGGGCAGAGGAAAGAATGGGTTGCAAGCAAGACTACTAAATTGAATGTCATACAAAACTAAATTTTAATCACAGTATAATAAGTAGAGGTAAGCTACAGCTTTCAACTTTATTCTTAACACGCATTTTCTGTCTTATTCAATCTCTCACAATTAGAAGAGATAAACATTTTCTCATGAGTTTTCCTTTGCTTACAATGAATTTATTGCTGTTGGTTACTATTTTTTCAATATCCCTCTAACACATGATTAATAAAACAATCACTGAGTACCCTCCATATGTCAGGAACTCTGTTTGTACTAGAAATATCCAGTGAAAAAAATTAAAACCCTGCCATCAAGAATATTGTTATCCAGCTGGAGAACCATTAAATAAGGAGGAAATGATCACACAGAGTGATCAGAATTAAGACAAACATGAGCCCATGGAGCTATGAGAGCACAGAGGAGTGGTACCAAATCCAGGCCTGGAGGAAGCAAAGTTAAAGCCCAGTCTTTCATTTTTCTCCAATAATCACTTCTGATCATAGATAATTCTTTTGGTACATTTAAGGTAAAACTGAAGAGATGGGGAAAGAAAAAACAGAATGAGTTTTACTCTCTTGCAGAGTCCATCTTCTAAATTCCTAACCTCAGTCTTGCATGACCTTCTTGGAGGACTCAACTTGGTTCCACTGGTTGCTCTCTAATTTCCTCTCCTGTTGCACCTGCCCTTCCCATTGTGGCTTCAGAGTAAAAGGAACTGGCCTGTTTGTACCCAGATTTGCAGCTGGTACTAGTCAATCATTATTACTTCATTCATAAATAAAATATAATGAATAGGTAGTAAAATTAATACTCAATTTTGTCTAACTAATACTAGAACCATGATTAGATCCAGGCCTTCTAACTAATAAAATTCTCCTTCTAAGCTCTGATGCAGTGAAAAGTGCTAAATCCAGCATCAAGATTAAGATAAAGTTGCTAGCTAACATTAAGAAAGATAAAATAGCACTGCTTATTTTAATCTTAAAAAACAACAAAAATAAAATTATACAAAGCCTCAGGCTTCCAATGTCTCCAGATCACTAACATAGCCCTCATTTCCCGCCATACCACAAACACACACACACACACACACACACACACACACTCAAACAGGTCTGATCAAAGAGAAACAAATCAACACAGACATTGAGAAAAAAATTACACTTGATTTTCACTGTAATTGGTATACTAATAGAAAATAAAAACTGGTATGCTTGTAGTAATTTACATAAAAGCAGATAAGTATTAGAAAAGACATATTAAAAGATGCAAAGAAGAGGAAAAAAATGAGAAGCAAATAGGATTGACCGTGAGCAAATCTGCTGGCAGTGATGACATGGCAATCAGAAATGGTGACAGAGGTGGCAAGGAGCAGGTTCAGCCAATGGAAAGATGCAAGCAATAAAAATAAAACAGGAGTTCTGCAGTGGAGTGGAAGAAAAAAGCAAAACTATGCATACATTTCTATTTTCCCTCTTCCAGTTTATGTAAGGAGAGACCAAAAGCAACCAGTGACTCAAGTAAGGAAGAAGAGGAGGAAGTGAAAGAAGAAGAAAGAAGGGAAGTAAAGGAAGAAAGAAAAGGACAAAAAGACCATAATAGCATAAAATAACTTAGGTTGACCAAAGATGCTCACACAATCATTATCGTCAAAGTACCAATGGCATACCAACTAATACATCTCTGCAATCTAAGGGAGAAGGTTCCAGTTCTGGGTTAAATATAAGTACACCCCACTCAGTCTACACCATTGAAAACAACAAAAAAGCAATAAAACCCAGACAGATTGGATAGAACAGATATTTGAAAACTCTGAAAAGTTAACTGTACCAGGTGGATTCTGGGAAAGAACAGCATTTGAAATACTGTCACACTGGTTTACTATTTTTTCCTCAAGTAACAGTCACCTAAAAATATGCTTAACGTAAACAGCGGGGTGCAGGCAGAAAGAGCTCCAGGAGAAGCCCTCTAGCTTTCCTCAAGGAATGGAAAGGGCACTACTAATGCTCAGAAAGACTGCTTTGTTCCCCCACACCCAGCCTCCAAGTAATCCTGTGGTAGTGGCAACAGGCAGAGGCAATGGGAGCATGCAAAAACCAAAACTGAGAGAGGGGAGGCTTCTCCTCTGTTTAGAGGACCTGTGATTATAACAATGTGGGGCAAACACCCATTTCTTTTTTCCTCCCTCAGTCCCCCTACCATCTGTCTCTTGGCCTTAGATGCAGAGGCACTTGCAGAAGTACACAGCAGTGTATGGCAACTAAAGTCCTAGTTTTCTGAGTAGACAACTATTAAAAGAGGAACACCAAGAAATTGCAAAGTTTGAGGGAGATTTTGGACTGTAAAAGCTCAGGAAAGCAAACTCATAAAGTCATTTATGAACTCCTAAGCTCACCCCTGACCTGCATCCAAACTCATTCTATGAGGTCAGCATCACCCTGATAACAAAACCAAAGACAAGATGCACACACACACAAAAAAATTATAGGCCAATATCACTGATGAACATAGATGCAAAAATCCTCAACAAAATATTAGCAAACTGAATCCAACAATACATAAAAAGATCATATACCATGATCAAGTGGGATTTATCCTAGGGATACTAGAATTTTTTCAATATCCACAAATCGATGTGATACACCACAGTAACAAATTTTAGAATAAAATCTATATGATTAACTCAATAGATGCAGGAAGAGCTTTTGTCAAAATTCAACACCTCTTTATGATAAAAAACTGTCCAGAAAGTGGGCATAGAAGGAACATACGTCAACATAATAAAGGTCATATAGGACAAACCCACAGCTAACATCATACTCAATGGTGAAAAACTGAAAGCATTTCCTCTAAGATCAGGAACACGATGAGGATTCCCACTCTTGACACTTTTATTCAACATAGTATTGGAAGTCCTAGCCACAGCAATCAGACAAGAAAAAGAAATAAAAGGAATCCAAATTGAAAAGAAAGAAGTAAAACTGTCACTTTGCAGATGACATGATATTACACATAGCAAACCCTAAAGATGCCACCAGAAAACTACTAGACCTCATCAGTAAATTCAGTAAAGTTGCAGGATACAAGATTAATATGCCAAAATCTGTTGCATTTCTATACACTAACAACAAACTATCAGAAGGAAAAATTAAGGCAAAAACCCCATTTACCACCACATCAAAAAAAAAAAAAAAAAAACCTAAGAATAAAGTCTACCTAGGTTGGTAAAAGACATATACTCTGAAAATTATAAGATGCTGATGAAAGAAATTGAAGATGACACAAACAGATGAAAATATATACCATGTTCCTGTATTAAAAGAATCAATATTGTTAAAATGACCATACTACCCAAGGATCTGCAATCTACAGATTCAATGCAATCCCTATCAAAATATTAATACCAGTGACATTTTTCACAGAACTGGAACAAAAAACTTTTAAATTTCTATGGAAGCACAAAATACCTCAAATAGCCAAAACAATTTGGAGAAAGAAGAACCGACCTGAAGGAATCAGACTCCTTGACTTCAGACTATATTACAAAGCTACAGTAATCAAAACAGTATGTCACTGGCACAAAAACAGACACATACCACAATGGAACAGAATAGAGAGCCCAGAAATAAACCCACACATGTATGGTCAATTAATCTACAATAAAGGAGGCAAGAATATACAATGTAGAGAAGACAGTCTCTTCTATAAGTGGTGCTTGGAAAACTGGACAGCTACATGTAATAGAATGAAATTAGAACATTCCCTAACACCATATACAAAAATAAACTAAAAATGGAATAAAGACCTAAACATAAGACCAGAAACCATAAAACTCTTAGAGGAAAACATAGGGAGAACACACTTTGACATAAATCATAGCAATATTTTTTTGGATGTGTCTCTTAAAGCAAAGGAATTAAGAGCAAAAATAAACAAATGGGACCTAATTAAACTTAAACACTTTTGCATAGCAAAGAAAACCATTGACAAAATGAAAAGAAAACCTACTGAATGGGAAAAAATATTTGCAAATGATATGACCAATAATAGGTTAATATAATATATATACATATATATATATATATATATAGCTCATGCAATTTAATATCAAAAAAATAAACAACCCGATTTAAAAATGGGCAGAAGACCTGAATAGACAGTTTTCTAAAGAGGACATGCTGGTGGCCAACAGGTACATGAAAAGATGCTCAACAATGCTAATCACCAGGGATATGCAAATCAAAACCACAATGAGATATCACCTCATTGTCAGAATGGCTATTATAAAAAGGAACATAAATAAATATTGCTGAGGATGTGGAGAAAAGGGAACCCTTGTACACCCTAAAAGTATGGGAATGTAAATTAGTGCAGCCACTGTGAAAAACAGTCTGGAGGTTTCTCAAAAAACTAAAAATAGAACTACCATATGACCCAGCAATTCCACTCCTTGGTATATATCCAAAGAAAAGAAAACACTAATTTGAAATGAACATGTATGAACGTCACACCCCAATGTTCATAACAGCATTATTTACAATTGCCAAGATATGGAAGCAACCTAAATGTCCATCAACAGATGAGGATAAAGAACATGTAATATAGATATACACAATGGAATACTCCTAAGCCATAAAGAGAATTAAAGTTTACCATTTGCAACAATATGGATTGACTTGGAGGGTGTTATGCTAAGTGAAATAAGTCAGACAGAGAAAAACAAATACTGTACAATGTCACTTATGTGGAATCTGAAAAATACAACAAACTAGTGAATACAACAAAAAATAAATAAATAAACAGATACAGAGAACAAACTAGTGGTTACAAGTGGGGAGACTGAAGGGGGCAATATAAGGGTAGGGGATTAAGAGATACAAACTATTATGTATAAAATAAGCTATAAGGATATGTTGTGCAACACAGGGAATACAGCCAATATTCTGTAGTAACTATAAATGAAGTATAACCTTTAAAAATTGTGAATCACTGTATTGTATACCTGTAACTTATATAATATTATACATCAACTATACTTCAATTAAAAACTAAAAAACTGAACCTCTACACCACAGCTCTGGTCAAGTCTGACCACTGGATGGCACACATGCAGGAAGACAACATAGTGCTACAAAGACTGTGAAAATGCAACTGACATTGGAACCACAGTCTACAGCGGTGAGTTGGAACCAGTTCCCTGAACCTAACCAGGTTGGCTCCCTGCTGAAACAAAACTATTAACATTATCCATAGAATTGAAATGATATCATAGTCTTATAATATTCAAAATGTCCAGAATACAATCCAAACTTACTCGTCACACAAATAACTTGCAAAATCTCAAAGTGCAGGGGAAAAGATAAAGGATGCCAATGCTGAGATGACAAAGATGTTGGAATTATCAAAGATTCTAAAGTAGCTACTATAAAAATACTCCATGAATCAATCAAAAGCATTCTTGAACCAATGGAAAAATAGAAAATTTCATCACTTAAACAGACAATATAAAAAAGAAACAAGTGAAATGTTTTGAACTGAAAACAAACAAAATTTTTAAATAACTGGATAACCTCAATAGCAGAACAAACATAACAGAAAAAAAGAATCAGTGGACTAGAAAATGTATCAATAGAAATTATTCAATCTGAAAAACAAAGCAAAAAAAGATTTTTTTTAATGAACAAAACCTTCAGAGACTTATGCAACTATAACAAAAGAGCTAACATTTGTGTCATCTGTGTCTAAGAAAGAAAGGAGAAAGTGTGGTGCTAAAAAAAATGTATTTAAAGAAATAATGAGTGAAAACTTCCCAAACTTCATGAAATACATTAACATACAGATTCAAAAAGCTCAGAAAAGCCCAACAGGAGAAATCCAAAGAAATTATGCCCAGACATATGATAATTCAACTACTAAAAATGAAATACAAAGAAAAACAACCAGATATATTAACAATGCTTTACATATAAAGGAAAAATAATTTGAAAAACTCAAAATTTTTCATCAGAAACACTGGATTCCAAGAGAGTGGAACAACATATTTAAAGAGATGAAAGAAAGGAACTGTCAACTAAGAATTCTATATCCAGCAAAACTTTCAGGAATGAAGATATGCTTTCAAAGAAATGTTGAAGGAACTCCTTTGGACAAAAGGGAAATAAATGTATCAGAAAATAAATTTGGAATGTCAAAAATTAAGAAAAAGTAATAAAACTGAAAAATATCTGGGTAAATAGGGAGACTATTCTTTTCTTCTTGGTTCTTTAAAATATGTTCAACAGTTGAAAGCAAAAAATATAACAATGTGTGATGGGATTTACAATTTAACTAGATGTAATGTATAAGACAATAATATAAAGAAGAGAAAGTACATAGTAATACATGGTTGTAAATTCTTTACTTTTCTCTTTAAGTGACAAAATACTGATTCTAAGTAGGCTGTGAAAAGTTAAATATGCATATAGTAAGCCCTAGAGCAACTACTAAAAAAATATAAAGAGATACAATAAAAACACTATACATTAAAATAGAACACTAAAAAAATATTCAACTATTCCAAAACAAGGCAGGAAAAGAAAAATAAAGGAAAAAAAAACAGACCAAACATAAATACTAAGATACTAAAATTTTAGACATAGCCCAAACATATAAGTAGCTACATTATACACAAATACTCAAAAAACAAATGAAAAGACAGAGATTGTGAAAATCGATTTTTTAAGACTCTTTTCCTTCAATAATTTCCTTTTCCTTTGAAATGAAGATATTCCTAGATAAACAAAAGCAGAGAGAGTTCTTTACCACTAGATCTGCCTGCCTTGCAAGAAATGCTCAAGGTTGTCCTGCAGGGTGAAATGAAAGAACACTAAATGGTAACTCAAATCTGTATGAAGAAATAAACATCTTAGTAAAGATATGGGCAATCATAAAATCTAGTGTTATTATAACAATGGTTTGTAACTCCACTTTTTGTTTTATACATGCTTTAAAGGACTAATACATATTTTTAAAATTATTAGTCTAGAAGCTAGTAATATTGTAATGTTAGTTTGTAATTCCATGTGTCTACATAATTTAAGAGACTAAGCATTTAAAATAATTATTTAAAAAAATGGTTCCGAAGAACCTAGGGGCAGGACAGAAATACACAGTCATAGAGAATGGACTTGAGGACACGGGGAGTGGGAAGGGTAAGCTGGGATGAAAAGAGTGGCATGGACACATATACACTACCAAATGTAAAATAGATAGCTAGTGGGAAGCAGCCCCATAGCACAGGGCGATCAGCTCGGTGCTTTGTGACCACCTAGAGGGGTGGGATAGGGAGAGTGGGAGGGAGACACAAGAGGGAGGAGATATGGGGATATATGTATATGTATAGCTGATTCAGTTTGTTATAAAGCAGAAACTAACACACCATTGTAAAGCAATTATACTCCAATGAAGATGTTAAAAAAAAGATTAAAAAGATAATATTTATTAGTTTATGTTTGAGGGGCACACATTGTATAGAGATGTAATTTTGTGTCATCTACACCAAAAAGGGTGGAGATGGACCTGTAAAAGAGCAGAGGTTTGTATCTTATTGAAGTTAAGCTGGTGTAAATTCAAATTAGAGTGTTATAAATTTAGGATGTTAAATGTAATCCCCATGGTAACCACACACACACAAAAAAATAGCTATAGAATGTACACAAGAGAAAATGAGACAGGAATTTAAACACTTCCTACCAAAAAATCAACTAAGCACTAAAGAAAAGAGTAATGCACAAAATGAGAGACAAAAGAGCTATTAGACATATAGAAAACAAAGAGCAGAATGATGACAGAAGTCCCTCATCAGTAATTTCTTTAACTGCAATGGATTAACCTTGCCAATCAAAACACAGAGATTGGCAGAATGGATAAAAACACATGACCTAACTATATGATGCCTACAAGATACTCATTTTAGATTCAAAGATACAAACAGATTGAAAGTGAAAATACAGAAAAAGATATCCCATGCAAATAGTAACCAAAAGTGAGCAGAGTGGCTATACTAACATCAGTCAAAGAAGACTTTAAATCAAAAAAGTTCACAAGAGACAAACAAGACATTATATATTAATTAAAAATTCAATACGTCAAGAATATATAACAATTGGGGCTTCCCTGGTGGCACAGTGGTTGAGAGTCCACCTGCCGATGCAGGGGACACGGGTTCGTGCCCTGGTCTGGGAAGATCCCACATGCCGCGGAGCGGCTGGGCCCATGAGCCATGGCCGCTGAGCCTGCATGTCCGGAGCCTGTGCTCCGCATCGGGAGAGGCCACAACAGTGAGAGGCCCGCGTACCACCAAAAAAAAAAAAAATATATATATATATATATATATATATATATATAACAATTATAAACATTTATGCACCTCAAAATAGACTGGCAAAATATATAAGCAAAAGTTGACAGAACTGAAGGAAGAAATTGTTCTACAAAAGTAGGTGGGGACTTCAATACCCCACACTCAATAATGGATAGAACAACCAGACAGAAGTTAATTAAGACAGAAGTTAATTAAACAACACAGTAAACCAACTAGATCTAAAAGACATAAACAGGACCCTCTCCCCAATAAGAGCAGCAGACATATTTTTCTGAAGTGCTTATGGGAAATTTTCCAGGATAGACTGTGTTGGGCCACAAATTAAGTCTCAGTAGATTTAAAACGATAGGTATCATACAGATTTAAAACGATAGGTATCATACAGATAGGTATCACCAACCACAAGATATCATACAAAGTATCTTCACCAACCACAATGTAATGAGCTTAGAAAGTCAATAACAGTAATAAAACTGAAAAATTTTAAAAATTGGGGGAAATTAAATAACACACTTTTGAATGATCAGTGAATCAAAGAAGAAATCACAAGGAAAATTAGAAAATAATTAAATGAATGAAAATGAAAATGCAACATACCAAAACATACCAAAAACCTGGGACACAGTGAAAGCAGTGGTAAGGGGAAATTTATAGCTATAGATGCTTACATTAAAAAACAAGAATGACGTCAAAACAACAATCTAGCTTTACAACTTAAGGAACTAGGGACTTCCCTGGTGGAGCAGTGGTTAAGAATCCACCTGCCCATGCAGGGGACAGGAGTTCGATCCCTGGTCCAGGAAGATCCCACATGCCGCGGAGCAACTAAGCCCGTGCACCATAACTACCGAGCCTGTGCACCACAACTACTGAGCCTGTGTGCTGCAACTACTGAAGCCTTTTTTCCCAGAGCCCGTGCTCCACAAGAGAAGCCCCCGTTCTCTGCAACTAGAGAAAGGCTGTGCACAGCAACGAAGACCCAAAGCAACCAAAAAAAAAAAAAAAAAACTTAAGGAAATAGAAAAAAAACAAACAAAACCTGAAGATAGTTGAAGGAGCATAACAGAGATAAACAAAATAGAGACTAAGAAAACAATAAAGAAAATCAATTAATCTGAAAGTTGGTTCTTTGAAAAAGTCAACAAGCTTTCAGCTAGATGGGCTAAGAAAAAAGAAAGACTCAAATTGTTATAATCAAAAATAAAAGTGGGAACTTGGCCAAGATAGTGGAGTAGGAAGACTCTGAGTTCACCTCCTCTCACAGGCATACCAAAATTACAGCTATTTACAAAGCAACCACGGATGAGAAAGACCAAAACCTACCAGAAAAGGTCTTCTGCAATGAAAGCTACAAAGATAAAATCACATTAAAATGGGTAGGAGGGGTGAAACCATGGTATAGTCAAGATCCGTACCCCCTGGGGGGTGACCTACAAACAGGAGGATCATTACTATTAGAGAGGTTCTCACCAAGGAGCAATGAGTCTGAGCCTCACACTGGGCTCCTGCACTGGGAAAATGAGCTGCCAGAATGTTTGGCTTTGAAGGTCAATGGAGCTTACTTTCAGGAGATGCAGAGGGCTGTGGGAAATAGAGCTCCACTCTTACATGGCACACACAAAATCTCACATGCTCCAGATGTGGGGAAGAAGCAGTAATTTGAAAGGAGCCTGGGTTCAGACCCACCCGCTGATCTTGGAGAGTCTCCCAGAGAGGCAGGAAGCAACTTGAGCTCACTCTGGGGACATAGACAGTGGCGGCACCAGTTTTGGGGAGCTCATTCTACCATGTGGACACTGGTGCTGGCAAGTGCCACTTTGGAATTCTCCCTCTAGCTTATTAGCACCAGGACTGGGCCCTACACACCAGCCTTTTGGCACCAGTACTGGAACATCAGGCCAAGCAACTAGCCAGGTGGGGACAAAACTGCACCTGTCAGCAGACACGCTGCCTTAAGTCCTCCTGAGCAGAGCTTATAGTTGCCCTGGCACACAGCCTTATCCACCAGAGGGCACAGGACCTGACCACACATAACAGTGTACAGGCACTACTCCAGGACCCCCAGAGTCATGCAGCCAAAGACCCTGGGACCCAGCTCCACTGACCAGTGTGCAGACACAAGCCCCGGGACCCCCTGAGCCCCAAGCCCTGACCATCAGCAGGCTCAAACAACAACCCTAACACCCCAGGATCCTGCAACAAGAGACACTGGAGTCCAGCTCCACCCACCAGAGGGCTGGCACAATCTTCAGAACACCCCAGACCCCTCTGCCAGCTGTGTCAAGAGACAGTGACTCCCACCAGTGGGCCAACACCAGCTCCAGGACCCCCAAGGCTTTTTAGCCAGAGATACCAAAACCTGTTATTGCCCACCAGAGAAGCAGCATTATTGCCAGAACTCCCTGGTCCCCAGGTTGCCCACTAGCATACAGACACCAGACCCAGGAACACTACAGTCCAACAGCCTGCTTTGTCAGGACTCAGCCAACACACCAGCAGGCCAACACCAGCTCCAAGGTACCTAAGACTTCTCGCTCAGCCTCACCAGGATCCAGCACCACTTACCAGCCCTGACAACCAGTAGCTGGCAGCCTCCATACCAGGCAGGGACCAGCAACCAAACGGACCAGGGGCCAGCCATGCCTACCAGGAGAATATCAACAAAACTAAGAACTGTTTCTTTGAAAAGAGAAATAAAATTGATAAATGTTTAGCCAGCTTCATCAAGAGAGAAGGCGAGGTCCAAATAAATAAAATCAGAAATGAAAAATGAGAAATTACAACTGACATCATGGGAATACAAAGGATTGTAGAAGATAACCACAAAGAAAACTATATGCCAATAAAATGGACAACCTAGAAGAAACAACCTAGAAGAAATGGAAAAGTTGACAACCTAGAAGAAATGGAAAAGTTCCTAGAAATATCTTGAGACAAATGAAAATGGAAACACAACATATTGAAACTTATGGAATGCAGCAAAAACAATTCTAAGAGGGAGGTTCAGAGATAACAATAAAGATTTCTAATAAACAACCTAAATTTAAACCTCAAGGAAGTAGAAAAAGAGGGGCATACTAAGCACAAAGTCAACTGAAGGAAGGAAATAATAAACATTAAGGCAAAAAATAAATGAAATAGAGAACAGGAAAACAACAGAAAAGATTAACAAAACTAAGGATTGGTCTTTGAAAAGATGAACAAAACTAACAATGCTTTAGCTAGATTCACCAAGGAGAAGAGAGAGGAGGACCCTAATCAATAAAATTATATTTGAAAGAAGAGACATTGCAACTAATACCCCAGAAATACAAAGGGTCATAACAAACCACTATGAACAACTATATGCCAACAAACATGATAACCTAAAAGAAATGATTAAATTCCTAGAAACATACAACCTACCAAGACTGAATAAGGAAGAAAAAAATCTGAAAAGACCAACAACAAGAAAGAATGAATCAGTAATCAAAAACCTCCCAAGAAAGAAAAGTCCAGGACCAGACAGCTTCACTGGTGAATTTTCCCAAATGTTTAAAGAACAATTAATGCCAATCCTCTCAAACTCTTCCAAAAAAAAATCAAACGGTAGGGACCACCACAAAACTCCTTTCATGAGTCAATTACCAGGTATCAAAGTCAGATAAGGACACTACAAGAAAAGAAAACTAAAAGCCAATATCCCTGACGAATATAGATGCAAAAATAATTAACAAAATACTGGCAAACTGAATTCAGCATTATATTAAAAGGATCATACACCGTGATCAAGTGGGATTTATCCCTGGGATACAAGGATTGTTCAACATATACAAATGAATAAATGTGATACATTACATCCATAAAATAAAAGATAAAAATCATATGATCATTTGATAAAATTCAACATCCATTCATGATTTTTTAAATCTCAACAAATTAGCTATGGGGGAACATACCACAACATAATAAGGGCCATATATGACAAGCCCACAAATAACATCACACTCAACGATGAAAGGTTGAAAGCTTTTCTTGTAAGATCGAACAAGACAAAGGTGCCCACCCTCACCACTCCCATTCAACATAGCACTGGAAGTCCTAGTCAGAGCAATCAGTCAAGAGAAAGAAATAAAAGGTATCAGAATTGGAAAGTAAGAAGTACAATTGTCTCTATTTGCAGATGACATTATCTTATATGTATCAATAGAAAATCCTAAAGACTCCACCAAAAAAATCCTGTTAGCTCTAATCAATGAATTCAGTAAAGCTGCAGGATACAAAATCAACATACAAAAATCAATAGTTTCTATACACTAACAAGAAATTATCTGAAAAAGAAAATTTAAAAATCCCATTTACAATACCATCAAAAACAGTAAAATACTTAGGAATAAATTTAACTAAGAAGGTTAAGATCTCTATACTGAAAACTAATACAATGATGAAAGAAACTAAAGAATACACAAATGGGGGGTCCTTGAAGATGGCAGAAGAGTAAGACGCGGAGATCACCTTCCTCCTCACAGATACACCAGAAATACATCTACACGTGGAACAACTCCTACAGAACACCTACTGAAGGCTGGCAGAAGACCTCAGACCTCGCAAAAGGCAAGAAACTCCCCACGTACCTGGGTAGGGCAAAAGAAAAAAAAAGAAAAAACAGAGACAAAAGAATAGGGGCGACACCTGCACCAGTGGGAGGGAGCTGTGAAGGAGGAAAAGATTCCACACACTAGGAAGCCCCTTCGCGGGCGGAGACTGCGGGAGGCGGAAGGGGGAGCTTCGAAGCCGCGGAGGAGTGCACAGCAACGGATGCGGAGGGCAAAGCGGGGAGATTCCCGCACAGAGGATCGGTGCCGACCGGCACTCACCAGCCCGAGAGGCTTGTCTGCTCACCCGCCGGGGCGGGCGGGGCTGCGAGCTGAGGCTCGGCTTCGGTCGGAGCGCAGGGAGAGGACTGGGGTTGGCGGCTTGAACATAGCCTGCAGGGGGTTAGTGCACCACGGCTAGCCGGGAGGGAGTCCGGGGAAAAGTCTGCACCTGCCGAAGAGGCAAGAGACTTTTTCTTCCCTCTTTGTTTCCTGGTGCGCGAGGAGAGGGGTTTACGAACGCTGCTTAAAGGAGCTCCAGAGACGGGCGCGAGCCGCTGCTAAAAGCGCGGACCCCAGAGACGGGCGTGAGCCGTGGCTAAAAGCGCGAACCCCAGAGACGGGCGCGAGCCGCGGCTAAAAGCACGGACCCCAGAGATGGGCGGGAGACGCTAAGGCTGCTGCTGCCGCCACCAAGGGGCCTGTGTGCGAGCACAGGTCACCCTCCACACCCCTCTTCCGCGGAGCCTGTGCAGCCCGCCACTGCCAGGTTCCCGGGATCCAGGGACAACTTCCCCAGGAGACCGCACGGCGGGCCTCAGGCTGGTGCAAAGTCACGCCGGCCTTTGCCACCTTGGGCCCGCCCCGCATGCAGTGCCCCTCCCGCCCCCCCGGCCTGCGTGCGCCAAAGCCCCCGAATCAGCGGCTCCTTTAACCCCGTCCTGTCTGAGCAAAAAACAGACGCCCTCCAGCGACCTACACGCAGAGGCAGGGCCAAATCCAAAGCTGAGCCCCTGTGAGCTGTGAGAACAAAGAGAAAGGGAAATCTCTCCCAGCAGCCTCAGAAGCAGCGGATTAAAGCTCCACAATCAACTTGATGTACCCTGCATCTGTGGAATACCTGAATAGACAACCAATCATCCCAAATTAAGGAGGTGGACTTTAGGAGCAAGATCTATGATTTTTTCCCCTTTTCCTCTTTTTGTGAATGTGTATGTGTATGCTTCTGTGTGAGATCTTGTCTGTATAGTCTTGCTTCCACCATTTGTCCTAGGGTTCTATCCATCCATGGTTTTTTAAAAAAAATTTTTCTTAATAATTAATTTTAATAACGTTATACTTTACCTTCGTTCTTTCTTTCTTTCTTTCCTTCCTTCCTTCCCTCCTTTAGACAACGAATCATCCCAAATTGAGGAGGTGGTCTCTGACAGCAAGATTTATGATTTTTCCCCCTTTACCTCTTTTAGAGAGGGTGTATGTGTATGCTTCTGTGTAAGATTTTGTCTGTATAGCTTTGCTTCCAACATTTGTCCTAAGGTTCTATCCGTCCCTTTTTTTTTCTAAATAAGTATTTTTTAATTCAATAACTTTATTATACTTTATTTTATTCTTACTGTATCTTCTTTCTTTCTGTCTTTTTTTCCTTCTTTCCCTCCTTCCTTCCTTTCTCCCTCCCTCCCTCCCTCCTTTCTTTCCTTCATGCCTTCTTTCCTTCTTTGCTTCTTTCTTTCTTTCTTTCTTCCTTCCTTCCCTCCTTTCCTTCTTTCTTTCCTCATACTTCTACTAATTCTCTCTACTTTTTCTCCCTTTTATTCTGAGCCGTGTGGATGAAAGGCTCTTGGTGCTCCAGCCAGGAGTCAGGGCTCTAACTCTGAGGAAGGAGAGCCAACTTCAGGACACTGGTCAACAAGAGACCTCCCAGCTCCACATAATATCAAACGGCAAGAAGCTCCCAGAGATCTCCATCTCAACACCAGCACCAGGCTTCACTCAACGACCAGCAAGCTACAGTTCTAGACACCCTATGCCAAACAACTAGCAAGACAGGAACACAACCCCACCCATTAGCAGAGAGGCTGCCTAAAATCATAATAAGGCCACAGACACCCAAAAACACACCACCAGACGTGAACCTGCCCACTAGAGAGACAAGATCCAGCCTCATCCACCAGAACACAGGCACTAGTCCCTTCCACCAGGAAGCCTACACAACCCACTGAACCAACCTTAGCCACTGGAGACAGACATCAAAAACAGCGGGAACTATGAACCTGCAGTCTGCAAAAAGGAGACCCCAAACACAGTAAGATAAGCAAAATGAGAAGACAGAAAAACACACAGCAGATAAAGGAGCAACATAAAAAAGCACCAGACCTAACAAATGAGGAGGAAATAGGCAGTCTACCTGAAAAAGAATTCAGAATAATGATAGTAAGGATGATCCAAAATCTTGGAAATAGAAAGGACAAAATGCAAGAAACAGTTAACAAGGACCTAGAAGAAATAAAGATGAAACAAGCAACGATGAAAAACACAATAAATGAAATTAAAAGTACTCTAGATGGGATCAATAGCAGAATAATTGAGGCAGAAGAACGGATAAGTGACCTGGAGGATAAAATAGTGGAAATAACTAATGCAGAGCAGAATAAAGAAAAAAGAATGAAAAGAACTGAGGACAGTCTCAGAGACCTCTGGGACAACATGAAACACACCAACATTCGAATTATAGGGGTTCCAGAAGAAGAGGAGAAAAAGAAAGGGACTGAGAAAATATTTGAAGAGATTATAGTTGAAAACTTCCCTAATATGGGAAAGGAAATAGTTAATCAAGTCCAGGAAGCACAGAGAGTCCCATACAGGATAAATCCAAGGAGAAATACGCCAAGACACATATTAATCAAACTGTCAAAACTTAAATACAAAGAAAGCATATTAAAAGCAGCAAGGGAAAAACAACAAATAACACACAAGGGAATCCCCATAAGGTTAACAGCTGATCTCTCAGCAGAAACCCTACAAGCCAGAAGGGAGTGACAGCACATGTTGAAAGTCATGAAGGAGAAAAACCTGCAGCCAAGATTACTCTACCCAGCAAGGATCTCATTCAGATTTTATGGAGAAATTAAAACCTTTACAGACAAGCAAAAGCTGAGAGAGTTCAGCACCACCAAACCAGCTTTACAACAAATGCTAAAGGAACTTCTCTAGGCAAGAAACACAAGAGAAGGAAAAGACCTATAATAACAAACGCAAAACAATTTAGAAAATGGGAATAGGAACATACATATCGATAATTACCTTAAATGTAAATGGACTAAATGCTCCCACCAAAAGACACAGATTGGCTGAATGGATACAAAAACAAGACCCTTATATATGCTGTCTACAAGAGACCCACTTCAGACCTAGAGACACATACAGACTGAAAGTAAGAGGATGGAAAAAGATATTCCATGAAATGGAAACCAAAAGAAAGCTGGAGTAGCAATTCTCATATCAGACAAAATAGACTTAAAAATAAAGACTATTAAAAGAGACAAAGAAGGACACTACATAATGATCAAGGGATCGATCCAAGAAGAAGATATAACAATTGTAAATATTTATGCACCCAACATAGGAGCACCTCAATACATAAGGCACATACTAACAGCCATAAAAGGGAAAATCAACAGTAACACATTCATAGTAGGGGACTTAAATACCCCACTTTCACCCATGGACAGATCATCCAAAATGAAAATAAATAAGGAAACACAAGCTTTAAGTGATACATTAAACAAGATGGACTTAATTGATATTTATAGGACACTCCAACCAAAAACACGGGAATACACATTTTTCTCAAGTGCTCATGGAACATCCTCCAGGATAGATCATATCTTGGGTCACAAATCAAGCCTTGGTAAATTTAAGAAAATTGAAATTGTATCAAGTATCTTTTCTGACCACAATGCCATGAGACTAGATATCAATTACAGGAAAAGATCTGTAAAAAATACAAACACATGGAGGCTAAACAATACACTACTTAATAATGAAGTGATCACTGAAGAAATCAAAGAGGAAATCAAAAAATACCTAGAAACAAATGACAATGGAGACACAACGACCCAAAACCTATGGGATGCAGCAAAAGCAGTTATAAAGGGGAAGTTTATAGCAATTCAAGCCCACCTTAAGAAGCAGGAAACATCTCGAATAAACAACTTAACCTTGCACCTTAAGCAATTAGAGAAAGAAGAACAAAAAAAACCCCAAAGCTAGCAGAAGGAAAAAAATCATAAAATTCAGATCAGAAATAAATGCAAAAGAAATGAAGGAAACAATAGCAAAGATCAATAAAACTAAAAGCTGGTTCTCTGAGAAGATAAACAAAATAGATAAACCACTAGCCAGACTCATCAAGAAAAAAAGAGAGAAGACTCAAATCAATAGAATTAGAAATGAAAAAGGAGAGGTAACAACTGACACTGCAGAGATAAAAAAGATCATGAGAGACTACTACAAGCAACTCTATGCCAATAAAATGGACAATCTGGAAGAAATGGACAAATTCTTAGAAATGCACAACCTGCCAAGACTGAAGGAGGAAGAAATAGAAAATATGAACAGACCAATCACAAGCACTGAAATTGAAACTGTGATTCAAAATCTTCCAACAAACAAAAGCCCAGGACCAGATGGCTTCACAGGCGAATGCTATCAAACATTTAGAGAAGAGCTAACACCTATTCTTCTCAAACTCTTCCAAAATATAGCAGAGGGAGGAACACTCCCAAATTCCTTCTATGAGGCTACCATCACCTTGATACCAAAACCAGACAAGGATGTCACAAAGAAAGAAAACTACAGGCCAATATCACTGATGAATATAGATGCAAAAATCCTCAACAAAATACTAGCAAACAGAATCCAACAGCACATTAAAAGGATCATACACCATGATCAAGTGGGGTTTATTCCTGGAATGCAAGGATTCTTCAATATATGCAAATCTATCAATGTGATAAACCATATTAACAAAGTGAAGGGGAAAAAACCATATGATCATCTCAATAGATGCAGAGAAAGCTTTCGACAAAATTCAACACCCATTTATGATAAAAACCCTGCAGAAAGTAGGCATAGAGGGAACTTTCCTCAACATAATAAAGGCCATATATGACAAGCCCACAGCAAACATCATCCTCAATGGTGAAAAACTGAAAGCATTTCCACTAAGATCAGGAATAAGACAAGGTTGCCCACTCTCACCACTCTTATTCAACATAGTTTTGGAAGTTTTAGGCACAGCAATCAGAGAAGAAAAGGAAATAAAAGGAATCCAAATCGGAAAAGAAGAATTAAAGCTGTCACTGTTTGCAGATGACATGATACTATACACAGAGAATCCTAAAGATGCTACCAGAAAACTACTAGAGCTAATCAATGAATTTCATAAAGTAGCAGGATACAAAATTAATGCACAGAAATCTCTGGCATTCCTATATACTAATGATGAAAAATCTGAAAGTGAAACCAAGAAAACACTCCCATTTACCATTGCAACAAAAAAAAATAAAATATCTAGGAATAAACCTACCTAAGGAGACAAAAGACCTGTATGCAGAAAATTATAAGACACTGATGAAAGAAATTAAAGATGATACAAATAGATGGAGAGATATACCATGTTCTTGGATTGGAAGAATCAACATTGTGAAAATGACGCTACTACCCAAAGCAATCTATAGATTCAATGCAATCCCTATCAAACTACCACTGGCATTTTTCACAGAACTAGAACAAAAAGTTTCGCAATTTGTATGGAAACACAAAAGACCCTGAATAGCCAAAGCAATCTTGAGAACGAAAAAAGGAGCAGAAGGAATCAGGCTCCCTGACTTCAGACTATACTACAAAGCTACAGTAATCAAGACAGTATGGTACTGGCACAAAAACAGAAAGATAGATCAATGGAACAGGATAGAAAGCCCAGAGATAAACCCACGCACATACGGACACCTTATCTTTGATAAAGGTGGCAGGAATGTACAATGGAGAAAGGACAGCCTCTTCAATAAGTGGTGCTGGGAAAACTGGACAGGTACATGTAAAAGTATGAGATTAGATCACTCCCTAACACCATACACAAAAATAAGCTCAAAATGGATTAAAGACCTAAATGTAAGGCCAGACACTGTAAAACACTTAGAGGAAAACATAGGCAGAACACTCTATGACATAAATCAAAGCAAGATCCTTTCTGACCCACCTCCTAGAGTAATGGAAATAAAAACAAAAATAAACAAATGGGACCTAATGAAACTTCAAAGCTTTTGCACAGCAAAGGAAACCATAAACAAGACCAAAAGACAACCCTCAGAATGGGAGAAAATATTTGCAAATGAAGCAACCGACAAAGGATTAATCTCCAAAATTTACAAGCAGCTCATGCAGCTCAATAACAAGAAAACAAACAACCCAATCCAAAAATGGGCAGAAGACCTAAATAGACATTTCTCCAAAGAAGATATACAGACTGCCAACAAACACATGAAAGAATGCTCAACATCATTAATCATTAGAGAAATGCAAATCAAAACTACAATGAGATATCATCTCACACCAGTCAGAATGGCCATCATCAAAAAATCTAGAAACAATAAATGCTGGAGAGGGTGTGGAGAAAAGGGAACACTCTTGCACTGCTGGTGGGAATGTGAATTGGTTCAGCCACTATGGAGAACAGTATGGAGGTTCCTTAAAAAACTACAAATAGAACTACCATATGACCCAGCAATCCCACTACTGGGCATATACCCTGAGAAAACCAAAATTCAAAAAGAGTCATGTACCAAAATGTTCATTGCAGCTCTATTTACAATAGCCCGGAGATGGAAACAACCTAAGTGCCCGTCATCGGATGAATGGATAAAGAAGATGTGGCACATATATACAATGGAATATTACTCAGCCATAAAAAGAAACGAAATTGAGCTATTTGTGATGAGGTGGATAGACCTAGAGTCTGTCATACAGAGTGAAGTAAGTCAGAAAGAAAAAGACAAATACCGTATGCTAACACATATATATGGAATTTAAGGAAAAAAATGTCATGAAGAACCTAGGGGTAAAGCAGAAATAAAGACGCAGACCTCCTAGAGAACGGACTTGAGGTTACGGGGAGGGGGAAGGGTGAGCTGTGACAGGGCGAGAGAGAGTCATGGGCATATACACACTAACAAACGTAGTAAGGTAGATAGCTAGTGGGAAGCAGCCGCATGGCACAGGGATATTGGCTCGGTGCTTTGTGACAGCCTGGAGGGGTGGGATAGGGAGGGTGGGAGGGAGGGAGACGCAAGAGGGAAGACATATGGGAACATATGTTTATGTATGACTGATTCACTTTGTTATAAAGCAGAAACTAACACACCATTGTAAAGCAATTATACCCCAATAAAGATGTTAAAAAAAAAAAAAAAAAGCCGGAGCAAAGGGCACCGAGGGAAAAAAAAACAAAAAACAAAAAAACATTTTCACAGATATAACTTTAGAAAACTACCATATGAAATGCATGGTTAAATCAAATTCATAACTTATTGTTCTTTATATATTATTCTCAATGAGGGAACCTGAGAGTGCCTATATTAGTTTGCTCAGGCTGACATAACAAAATACCACAAACTGAGTGGCTTAAGCGATAGTACAGGCATACCTCGTTTTACTGTGCCTCACTTTATTGTGTTTTTTACACACTGAAGGCTTGTGGCAACCGTGTGTCCAGCAAGTCTATTGGCATCATTTTTCCCACATTTGCTCACTTCATGTCTCTGTGTTACATTTTGGTAATTCTTGCAACATTTCAAAATTTTTCATCATTATTATATTTGTTATAGTAATCTGTGATCAGTGATCTTTGATGTTACTAATATACAACTCAATGAAAGCTCAGATGATGGTTAGCACTTTTTAGCAGTAAAGCATTTTTGAATTAAGGTATGTACATTATTTTTTAAGATAATTCTACTGCATACTTAATAGACTACAGTATAATATAAACATAATGTTTAAATGCACTGGGAAGCCAAAAAATTTATGTGACTCGCTTAGTTGTGATATTTGCTTTATTACGGTGGCTGGGACTGAACCCACCATATCTCCAAGGTATACCTGTAATTTATTGTCTCAGTTCTGGAGGCTGGAAGGCCAAGGTTGTCAGTGTTGATTCCTTCTGGGGCAGTGATGGAGAATCTGTTCCACGCCTCTCTCCTAGCTTCTGGTGGTTTTCTGGCAAACACTGGCATGGCATTCCTTGGCATGTAGATCTCTGCCACCATCTTCACACAATGTTCTCCTCATGTACATGTCTGTGTTCCAATTTCCCCTTTTTTATGAGGACACTAGTCATATTGGATGACTGGCCCACCCTACCCCAGTATCTCAGCAACAACCCTATTTCTAAACAAACTTACATTCTGAGGTACTGGGCATTAAGATTTTAACATGTGAATGAGGTGGCAATTCAACCTAAAACAGTGCCTTACCTCTAGTCCAAATACAGTTGAAAAATCAGGAAAAAAAAAAAAATGTATGAGCAAATTCAGTTTATTTAGGTCATGTGTTACTTTTTAGGTTTTGGACTTTGACATTTTAAAGGAAATGGACCATTAAAAGCAGAGACCTTTACAGGTGATAAAAATTTTATCAGTAAGTTTAATGGCATTACGGAAGAATTTATGCCTTTTTTTCTCTTTTCTTCCCTCCCTCCCTCCTTCTTTCTTCCCTGCCTTCTTTCCTTCCACAAAAATTTTAGAGTACCTAATGCATACCAGGTGTTATTCTAGGAACTGGGAATACAAAAGAAATAAAAGTCTTTGCCCTCACAGAGTTTCTACAATAATGGAGAAGATAATGAAATAAATACATAAAATTTTATGTTGGATAGTGATAAATGCAAAGGAGGAGGAAGGGGGTATGAAATGTTACAGCTGCATTTGGTGAAGGGTGACCAGATAAGGCATCGCTGAATAGGTAACTTTTGAGTAAACACCTGTATAAAGTGAGAGAACAAGCCACGTGGATATCTGGGGAAGAGCCTTCTAAGCAGAAATACAGCAAGTGCAAATGTCCTGAGGCAAAAGGAATTCCTTTTTCAAGGCATCACACTGACAAAGAGGTCAGTGTGACTGGAGCAAAAGAATCAGAAGGAGAGTAGGAAAAGATGAAATCAGAAAAGTAACAGGGAACAGAGCATGTAGGGCCTTGTGTGTAAAGGTCTGCTTTTACTCTGAATGAGGCGGGAAAACACTGGTGAGTTTGGGGCAGAGAAGTGATATGACCTAACTTATGTTGTAAGAACAACTCAACACAGACTATCCCCTCAACAGCTTTATAATTCTGATGAAAAATATATCTGTTTTCTTGATGATTTACAACTTCTAGTCTGGCAAGTACCACTAGATCAAGTCCCTGCAAGCTTAAAACAGGTCGACTATATTCCCTGTGCTAGACTATAGAATCCTATAAAATCCTTAAAGTTGAGAACATTTCACCATATAGAATTCAAGAGATACACAATTGCCTTATTTTTTTTCTCTTAACTCTGTTCTTTCATTGTTTTTTGTCTCGATTACAGGCAATATGATTTACCCAGACATAAAGATGTTTGTCTTCAACTCAACTCTCCCTCTTGCAACTGGCATGACACAGACTTGCCTGGGTATGTGCAAATGCAGTCATCAGATAATAATTTTTAGTCTACTTATAAATAAAATTGGAGGTAAGGAAATGACTTTTTGAGGAAATAAATAGATGGGCAAAGAAAGAGCAGATTATCAGATCCAGGAAATGCAATGAATGTTAAGAGAGAAGAGTGTAAAATAAGTTCAAGACGATTAACAAATTTTGCTGAACAACTGAACCCATAACTAGGAGACTGATTTACTTGGCCCCAAAATAGCTGTATTTCTTGTCTCAAAGCAATTTAGAATATCTAACAATATCTCTGCATCCAAATCTATTCCAATTTCTGACCACACCTCTACATACAAATCTAATCAAATTGCACCTGGTGCTCACTACACCTTAGAAACATCTCTTACATACATCCTGCACAGCCCTTCTACAGGTTATTCTCTACCCTGTCACTGTCACCTGTTGTTTTCCTGAAATATAAGTCAGATCACTGCTTAAAATCAAATGACAATTCCCCTTAACCCACAGTAAAGGTCTCAAATATTTAGGAGACATATTCCCAAGTTGGCCCTATCTTGGCTTTTCAAACTCATACCATATTCTCACATGCACTACATACTCCTGCTATTCCATTTTTTAAGAATCATGTCATTATAACTCCTACCAGATTTATATATATACATATATATATGTATATATATATATACGTATATATACATATGGTCTACTATGCTGTCAGCTCCTCATGGGCATAAACCATGCTCTATTCATTTTTTAATTCCAATCATGGGGTCTAGTACCCAGCAGGCATTCAAATATTTCATAAATAAAATATTAAGTGATAACCTAATAAGTGATATGGTCACTGATTTTGTTATCTTTTTATAATCACTAAATGATCTTTTCAGAATTATAGGCTTACCAATGGATATCAAAGCTATTAATTTAGAACACAATTCTAGAATTTACTCCAAGGTATTGTTAGTGACTAGGAATATTTTTACCATTTTTCTACTCCCCCATGTTACCACACAATTCAATCTATGAAAATGGTGTTATTCAAAATATGGAGATACCTGATGAGAACTGATTCATCCATGAAAGACCCAGGACTTTCAATCTTATAGTATTTAGATAATGTTCTGAAATGGTGCTGATGAGTGGAAGAAAAACCCACAGTAGTTTAAAAAGAGGGTAAAATTCTGGAGGAAAAGCCACTTACAAAAAGCTTCAGTCTTTCATCTACTAATTTTACAGAAAAGCAGCCATGCTATACTGCCTATGTTGTCTTATGATTGTAGGTGCCTCATTCCACCTTTGTGAGAAAAAAGCAAATACCAGCCCCCAGAAAAAGAGTATTTACTCCCAAGAGAAATATATACCCAAGAGATATATACCCCCCAAAAATTAAAACATAGGTGCACACAAAAACTTGTATATGAATGATTTACATTATTTAAAAACAACAAGAAGAAATAATCAAATATTCATCAACTGATGGATAAATATGTGCATACACACACACACATACACACACAATGGGGTATTCATCATCAATAAAAAGGAATGAAGTACCAATGCATGCCACAACATGGACAAACCTTGAAAATATTTGCTGAGTGAAAGAAGCCAATTATAAATGCCACATTATTATATGACTCCATTTATATGAAAAGTCCAGAATACACAAATCTATACAGAAACAAAGTAGACTTGAGTTTTGGGGGGAAAGTGGGAGTGACTGCAAGGGGTACAGGGTTTCTTCTTGGGATGATGAAAATGTTCTAAAATTGACTATGGTGATTTCACACAACTCTGAAATAGTAAAAACCATTTAATTATACACTTGAAATGGGTGAATTGTATGTTTTATGAATTATGTATCAATAAAGCTATATAATTTTTTAAAAACTGTTAACTGGAACTTTTTCAAGAAAACTCAATCCAAGTAGGTATGCTTTCTCAACTCAAGTGAATTCCCCTTTGAGGGCTTACATCTCTGATACCTGCATTTGCACATAATATCTTCAGCACATTACTCAAGGTTAATGATGATGACCTTGAGTCATTAAACAGTGTTAACTTTAGTGATAGGTTTGAAAGCAGAAAAGTACATATAGTACATTTTAGTAAGTTTTCATCCAAAATGATAAAAAATTAAGTTCTGGTATTAAAAAGTTAACCGTTAGTGGGAAAAATCTGGTTTTTCCTAAGGACATACTCGGAGTCTGAATAACTGAGGAGTTTCCTGAAAACCTATCAGTAATTAACACTGTAGAATATAAGAATTTATGTAGGTAGCAGGTTCTTGATTACTCGGCACATGCAAATGTTTGTCCAACAGCTATTCACTGAAAAAGCTGATAAAATACTGTCATATGCCAGAAGCTGGGTTGATTTTGGTATTTGACTCAGTCTCCCCTCCCCAGACCATTAATGCTGACAGACAGAATGCTTGTTTAAGTGGGCCCAACTCCAGACAATAACAGCACCTATCAACTATTTCAGATTAGCTTTTCTCCAAGAACACCTATTAGCCATGCTGCAAGAAGGAACTGGAAAACACTTCTATTTATGTGTCATCTCTTTTTTTACTGCTGCATACGTCCTAATATCAACTTAAACTCACCAAACTAACACCTTAGTATTTGGCTAAAACCCAGTCAACCAAGGCAAAATCTGAAATACTATAAAATAATTTTAAAAACATTTTTAGTTTTGACTCCAAAAATTCATCCTGCTCCTGCTATGCCTCCCACTCTTTGACCATAAACTGTACACAAAGAAAGCCAATTATATTACCATAAGTTTCTCTTTCAGTATATTCTCCACATTAGCAGCAGGTTGGTTTGATGTTAAAACATAATTTACGCAGTATACGAAAAACCAATTGTATAACCATACGTTATCAATGAACAGTGCAAAAATGAAATTAAGAAAACAATTTCATTTACAATAGCATCCAAAAGAATATTTAGGAATAAATGTAACAAAAAAGTGCAAGATTTATAATCTGAAACCACAAAACATTGTTTGAAGAACTAAATAAATGGTAAGACATCCTGTGTTGATAGGTTAAAAGACTTAATATTAAAATGTCAGTACTCCCCAAACTGCTTAGATTCAACACAATCCATCTCAAAATCTCAGCTGCCTTTTTTCCCCAGAAATTGACAAGATGATTTTTAAATTCATATGGAAGTACAAGGGACCCAGAAGAGCCAAAAGACACTTGAAAAGAACAAAGTTGGAAGATTCTCATTTCCTGTTTTCAAAACTTACTACAAAGCTATGGTAATCCAAATAGTGTGGTTTTGCCAATGAGGATAGATATATAGGGCAATGGAACATAGGGTAACAAGACATTTAAATGAGGGAAAACAATCTTTTCAACAAATATTTCTGCAACAACTGGGTATCTACATACAGAAGACTACGGTTGGACTGCTTCATTACACCATACAAAAAAATTCACTCAACATGGATCAAAGTCTAAAAGTAAGAGCTACAACTAATTTTTAAATTCTTGGAAGAAGCACAGACATAACTCTTTGCGATTGTGAGTTAGGCAATGGTTTCTTAGATATGACAACAAAAGTACAAGCAACAAAACAGAAAAATTGGACTCCTTAAAAATTAAAAACTTTGGACTTCCCTGGTGGCGCAGTGGTTAAGAATCTGCCTGCCAATGCAGGGGACACAGGTTTGATCCCTGATCTGGGAAGATGGCACATGCCGTGGAACAACTAAGCCCATGCACCACAACTACTGAGCCTGCACTCTAGAGCCCACGAGCCACAACTACTACGCCTGCATGCCACAACTACTGAAGCCTGCTCACCTAAAGCCCGTGCTCTGCAACAAAGAGAAGCCACTGCAATGCGAAGCCCGTGCACCACAACGAAGAATGGCCCCTACTCACCACAACTAGAGAAAGCCCGTGTGCAGCAATGAAGACCCAACGCAGCCAAAATAAATGAATAAGTAAATAACTAAATAAAATTTTTAAAAATTCATAAAGAATAAAAACAAAAAAGTTATGACAATAAAGATACATGAGAGTTTGGTAATTTGCCATAAACAACACAATGGCATTGATTATAAATTTGAGTAATCTAACTTAGAAAACAATGACATGCCATTTCCCCTCTATTACAATAGTGTAATTATTGAAACTGCAATATTAACATTGTATGACTTATTTAACAACTTAGGGGAATCTGATGACCTTAAAAACAATGAAGACCATGCAAATGAATACCTTCATTCATATGCTCAATAAATACTGTTGAGAAACTTGTAAGTGCCAGGCACTACTCTTAGTCTTAGATGTATAGCAGGTACAACTCAGACAAAAATCCCTACCCTCATGGAATGATAGGAGACAGACAATAAATAAATTAGGTAAAATATATCCTCTATTATAAGCTAATAAGTGCTATGAAAAATAGTAAAACAAGAAAGGCAGATAGAATGCCAAGGTAGAGGGTATAATTTAAGAGAACCCTCAAAGGAGGCTACTCTGAGGTGACATTTAAGCAATGATAGCCTTCCATGTGAGTATCTGGGAGAAGAACTTCCCAGGCAGAGGAAATATCAAAAGCAGAGACCTCAAGTGGAGAATATACCTGGTGTTATTGAGGAATAGAAAAAAGCCTATTGAATAGCTATAACAGAGTGAGTGACAAGGCAATAGTAGATGAAACCAAAGATGTAATGGGGAGCTAGATCAGATAGGGTCTGGTTGGCCACAGAAGACTTTGACTTTAAATAAGTTAAGGAAACACTGTATGTATTGGATAGAAAAATGATACTGTCTGACATTTTCAAAGATTTCCCTGGTGGGAATGGACTTTAGGAGGGCAAGAGCAGAAGGAGGGAAACCATTTAAGAGGGTATTGTAATTATCCAGAAAAGACATGAAGGTGCTTGGAGCCAGGTGGTGGAGGGGAGGTGACAGAGAGCAGACAGGTTCTGGATATTTTGTAAGGCACAGCCAATATGGATCTGCTGGCAGACTGATTTGAAGGTGTAAGAGAAAGAAGTCAGTAATGACTCCTAAAGTTTTTGACCTGAGCAACTGAAAGGATGAAGATCAAACTGTATTAACTAAGAAGGGTACAAGTGCAGGAAGGAGTGTTTTGTTGGGGAATCAGGAATTAATTTTGGACTTGTTCAATACAGAAGACCAGATATCAATTAAGCACTTAATCAGATCTGGATTTGAGGGGAAGAGTCTAGGTTGAATATATGATTTTTGAGTCAGCAAACAAATTCAAACAGGATTTGAAGCCAGAAAATTGGATGAGATCATCCAAAGGGAATGATACAGAGGGAAAAAATACAGAGAAGAAGAACAAGAACTGATTCTTAGAATGGTCCAACAAGAAGGGGTTGGAGAGATGAGGAGCGACCAGCAAAAGAGATAAAGAATATTCCATGTTCCAATTCCAGCCAGTGTGATTGGAAGTAAACCAGGAGAATGTGGTATTCTGAAAACTAAGTGAAGAAAGGGTTTTATGGAGAAAGGAGTGATCATCTCTGTCAAATGGGGCGGACTGAAAAATGACCACTGGTTTTAGTATCACAGAGTCACTGATGACCTTGAAAAGAGCATACCAAGTTTAAAGGTTAGTTTTCCCTTGATCTTATAACTCAGGATCCATATAGCAAGGAAGGTATCCACAGCTGAATAAAGAAAATTTCCAGGTAGGTAGAAGTAGAATAAAAGGACATCTGACTATCTTCTGGGCCAGTATTTACTAAACTGTATTCAGTGAAATCTTAGTTCTTCACGATATTGATAGATCCTACATAATTTTTCAATCAAGTTTAAAAAACAGTGGGTTAAGTCAAAGTGCTTTTTTTACTCATCAACTTCTCTTATCTTTAATATACTATAATATACAGTTCAAATCTCCAAACGAGGGATATATTAACAGTGTTTTGCAAAATCATTTGAAAATGGAAATTTTTTATGCAGAATATCTTCTGGTAATAATACTTTAAAAATTTTTTTTTAATATTTTGGGAAATGTTAATTCTATTCCTTGCACAAAAGGAAAAAGAAATAAAAATTCTACTAATGTTTAAGTGACCCTATATAAGTTAAATTATGAATTCTTTCAATACTAAAATTTACCCTACTCCCAAAATGTGCCAGTTCCTTTAAATACAATCCTCTTTCAAGATCCTCATGCTCCTAAGAAAATGCTTTGTAACATGATTTATGTTTTATTTGTATATCAGATTTTTTCTTAAAGTAGCTAAAGACTATAGCTTAGATATGAAGTTAACTATCTCAAATTTAAATTCAGATATTAATGCTATGTTTGGAATTTAAGAGTGTGACTTTTAGCTATATATTTTTGTATAATTCTTTCATTGAAGTATACTTGATTTAAAATGTTTCTGGGGCTTCCCTGGTGGCGCAGTGGTTGAGAGTCCGCCTGCCGATGCAGGGGACACGGGTCCGTGCCCCGGTCCGGGAAGATCCCACATGCCGCGGAGCGGCTGGGCCCTTGAGCCATGGCTGCTGAGTCTGCGCATCCGGAGCCTGTGCTCCACAACGGGAGAGGCCGCAACAGTGAGAGGCCCGCTTACCGCAAAAAAAAGAAAAAAAAAAAAGTTTCCGGTATACAGCAAAGTGATTCAGTTAAACATTTATAAGGTTCTTTTTAAGATTCTTTTCCATTATAGGCTATTACAAGATACTGAATACAATTCCCTGTGCTATGCAATAGGACCTGGTTTATTTTGTATATAGTAGTGTGTATCTGTTAATCCCAAACTCCTAATTTATCACTTCCCCCTCTTCCCCTTTGGTTACCATAATTTTGTTTTCTATGTTGTGAGTCTATTTCTGTTTTGTAAATAAGTTTCATTTGTATCATTTTTTAGATTCCACATAATTGATATCACATGATATTTGTCTTTCTCTGTTTTCATCTTTTATGGATATATGCCCAGGAGTGGGATTGCTTGACCATATGGTAACTCTATTTTAAGTTTTTTTAAGGAACCTCCATACTGTTCTCCATAGTGGCTGTACCAATTTACATTCCCACCAACAGTGCAGGAGGGCTCCCTTTCCTCCACACCCCTTCCAGCATTCATTATTTGTCGACTTTTTGATGATGGTCATTTTGACCAGTGTGAGGTGGAACCTCATGGTAGTTTTGATTTGCATTTCTCTAACAATTAGTAATGTTGTGCCTGTTGGCCATCTGGATGTCTTCTTTGGAGAAATGTCTATTTAGGTCTTCTGCCCATTTTCTGACCAGGTTGTTTGTTTTTTTGATATTGAGCTACATGATGTGTTTGTATATTTTGGAAATTAAGCTCTTGTTTGTGACATCGTTTGCAAATATTTTCTCCTAGTCCGGAGGTTGTCTTTTCATTTTGTTTATGGTTTCCTTTGCTGTGGAAAAGCTTTTAAGTTTAATTAAGTCCCATTTGTTGGTTTTTTTTTTTTTTTTTTTGCTTTTGTTACTGTTACTGTAGGAGACGGAGCCAAAGAAATTTGGCTGGGATTTATGTCAGAGTGTTCTGCCTGTGTTTTCCTCTAGGAGTTTTATAACATCCAGTCTTATATTTAGGTCTTTAATCCATTTTTTAAAAATTTTTATTGGAGTATAGTTGATTTACAATGTTGTGTTAGTTTCAGGTGTACAGCAAAGTGAGTCAGTTATACATACATATATGTCCACTTTTTTTGTTTTAGATTTTTTTCCCATATAGGCCATTACAGAGTATTGAGTAGAGTTCCCTCTGCTATACAGCAGGTTCTTATTAGTTATCTACTTTATATATAGTAGTGTGTATATGTCAATCCCAATCTCCCAATTTATCCTCCTCCCATTATCCCCTGGCAACCATAAGTTTGTTTTCTACATCTGTGACTCTACTTCTGTTTTGTAAATAAGTTCATTTTTACCCTTTTTTTAGATTCCACCTACAAGAGGTATCATATGATATTTGTCTTTCTCTGTCTGATTTCACTCAGTATGAAAATCTCTAGGTCCATCCATGTTGCTGCAGATGGCATTATTTTGTTCTTTTTTATGGCTTAGTGATATTCCATTCTATATATGTACCACATCTTCTTTATCCGTTCCTCTGTTGATGGTCACTTAGGTTGCTTCCATGTCCTGGCTATTGTAAATAGTGCTGCAATGAACATTGGGGTGCATGTAACTTTTCAAATTATGTTTTTTTCCCAGTATATGCCCAAGAATGGGATTGCTGGGTCATATGGTAGTTCTATTTTTAGTTTTTTAAGGAACCTCTATACTGTTCTCCATTGTGGCTGTACCAACTTACATTCCCACCAACAGTGTAGGAGGGTTCCCTTTTCTCCACACCCTCTCTAGTATTTATTGTTTGTAGATTTTTTTGATAATGGCCATTCTGACCAGTGTAAGGTTATACCTCATGGTGGTTTTGACTTGCATTTCTCTAATATTAGTGCTGTTGAGCATCTTTTCATGTGCTTTTTCACTATCTGTATGTCTTCTTTGGAGAAATGTTTATTTAGATCTTCTGTCCATTTTTGATTGGGTTATTTGTTTTTTGATATTGAGCTGCATGAGGTGTTTGTATATTTTAGAGATTAATCCCTTGTCAGTTGCTTCATTTGCAAATATTTTCTCCCATTCTGAGGGTTGTCTTTTTGTTTTGTTTATGCTTTCCTTTGCTGTGCAAAAGCTTTTAAGTTTAATTAGATCCCATTTGTTTATTTTTGTTTTTATTTTCATTAGTCTAGGAGGTGGATCATAAAAGAGCTTGATGCAATTTATGTCAAAGAGTGCTCTGCCTATGTTTTCCTCTAAGAGCTTTATAGTGTCCAGACTTACATTTAGGTCTTTAATCCATTTTGAGTTTATTTTTGTGTATGGGATTATAGAATGTTCTAATTTCATTCTTTTACATGTAGCTGTGCAATTTTTCAAGCATCACTTATTCAAGAGAATGTGTTTTCTCCATTGTATATTTTTGCCTCCTTTGCCATAGATTAATTGACCATACAAGTGTAGGTTTACTTCTTGGCTTTCTATCCTCTTCCATTGATCTATGTGTCTGTTTTTTGTGCCACTACCATACTGTTTTGATTACTGTAGCTTTGTAGTATAGTCTGAAGTCAGGTAGCCTGATGCCTCCAGCTCTATTCTTCTTTCTCAAGATTATTATGGCTATTTGGGGTCTTTTGTGCTTCCATACAAGTTACAAATTTTTGGTTCTAGTTCTGTGAAAAATACCATTTGTAATTTGATAGGGATTGCAGTGAATCTATAGATTGCCCTGAGTAGTACGGTCATTTTAACAATATTGATCCTTCCAATCCAAGAACAGTATATCTTTCCATCTGTTTGTTTCATCTTCGACTTCTTTCATCAACATCTTATAATTTTCAGAGTACATGTCTTTTGCCTCTTAGGTAGGTTTATTCCTAGGTATTTTATTCTTTTTGATGTGATGGTAAATGAGAACATTTCCTTACTTTTTATTTCTGATAGTATGTTGTTAGTATATAGAAATGCAACAGATTTCTGTATATTAATTTTGTATCTAGGCCAATATTGTTGATGAACATGGATGCAAAAATCCTCAACAAAATGCTAGCAGACTGAATCCAACAATACATTAAAAGGATCATACACCATGATCAAGTGGGATTTATCCCAGAGATGCAAGGATTCTTCAGTATATGCAAATCAATCAATGTGATACACCATATTAACAAATTGAAGAATAAGAACCATATGATAATATAAATAGATGCAGAAAAAGCTTTTGATAAAATTCAACATCCATTTATGATAAAAATTCTCCAGAAAGTGGGCACAGAGGGAACATACCTCAACTTAATAAAGGCCAGATATGACAAACTCAGCCAACATCACATTCAATGGTGAAAAGCTGAAAGCATTTCCTCTAAGATCAGGAACAAAACAAGGATACCCACTCTCCCCACTTTTCTTCAACGTAGTTTTGGAAGTCCTAGCCACAGCAATCAAATTAGAAAAAGGAATCAAAGGAATCCAAATTGGAAGGAAGAAGTATAACTGTCACCTTGTGCAGATGACATGATACTATACATAGAAAATCCTAAAGATGCCACCAGAAAAGTACTAGAACTTATCAATGAATTTTGCTATATATTTTTAAAAGATGGGCGGTTCACTGTTGACTCGTTCGCCAGACTCAGTGATCACTTTGAATGTACCTGGGCAGCTCATCCCTTAATGCCTCGTCACTTTCATTAAAAGCCAGAACCATATACAGCTGGACTAAAAAAGGCAGAGACCAATGACCAACTCTTTGGGAAAAGCTGACACAGAAGCAGATAGAACACACCATGTCATTTCACCCATCGAAACTTGCTAAGGTAAAGCATTTTACTTCCCCAAACAGAGAATGAGAAATTCAGTTCCCTGGGAACCCACAGGCCATGGGAACAACCCCAACTACAATTTCCCATCATCAGCTTGCACAGAATCCTACCTGGCACAACAGTGATAAAAGGAAGAGCAGCGACATTTACCAAAGATCGATAGTTGGGAGAATCATCCCACAGCAGAGATTAAATTTTTGACAAAATGTTCCTCCAAGAATTAAAAAAATAAATAAAAGGAAGTAAGGAAGTCCACAAAGCAGGCATATTAAAAATGTAGGAAACAGATGGCGAGTATGCAAGAAAAAATGGCAACAGTATGTATAACATGTTCCCTTTGTGACAAAATAAGCATTTATATTCATATTGGTTTATATATAAAGAAATTCTGGAAAGAAACTAGGAAGCTAAGAAGAAAGTTTACCTGAGGAGAGTCAGAACTGTGCAGAAGGGGCCAAGCATAGGAGATATTTTACTCTATAATTAATATTTTTGGTTACTGAATATATCAGTATATTACCTACATGAAAAAGGTAATTACATTAAAAGTTAATAAAAGTAGTAATATCTTATGAAAACACTAATTGTGATTTCCAAGGGAACAGTTTGTTTCAGAGAACCTGGATTATCACTATTTAGTCTCAGATCATTTTCGGAACTATTAGCAAACCTAAAAGGACCTATAGCTGAGTCTTGTCTCTATACACATATCAATGATCAGAATAATCATCCACCAAAACTTTTAATTCTGAAATATTTACTACAAAAATAATGTTGATCCACTAATTTTGAATGTGTGCTAGATTTTAGAACTGAACAGATGTTTATATTTTAATGTCTATGATAAAAATACAAAGCAAACCATATGTTGTAGGGGCACAGCTCAAACCACTTGAGAACAGAGTTAAAGGATTTTGATCGTGCTAAGGTATTCTTGAGGTCAGAATCATAATGTAGTTCATACCGTGTCAAATAGACATTCAATTCTTGTTTAGATAAGTGAAATAAAAGGTCCCAGAAGGCCTTTTAAGTCTTCTATTTATCAAAATTTTACCAAGTGTTTTATGTGTGCTTTTAATAAATAAAATTACATTTTTAAATGCTGTGCCATTTCAAAGTGTAATATTCATCATCTTAGGATCAAGTTCCATTAAAATGAATAAGTTATCAATTAATCCCAGAATTAAAGGAAGAAACAGAAACAAATTAAAGAAATGCAACCCAACAAAATCGAGGTTGTGTGCCTCCCTATCAGTTTATATATAAGAAAAAAAATTACTCTTAAAGAAAATGTTCTTTTAGGTATAGGAATAAAATAGGCAATGTCAAAATTCTATCAGTTTGGGCTTCCCTGGTGGCACAGTGGTTGAGAGTCCGCCTGCCGATGCAGGGGACACGGGTTCGTGCCCCGGTCCAGGAAGATCCCACGTGCCGCGGAGCGGCTGGGCCCGTGAGCCATGGCCGCTGACCCTGCGCGTCCGCGTCCGGAGCCTGTGCTCCACAACGGGAGAGGCCACAGCAGTGAGAGGCCCGCGTACCGCAAAAAAAAAAAAAAAAAAAAAAAAATTCTATCAATTAAAAAAATCTGGAGTACACTTTAGAAAACTCTTATCAGTGAACGGCTTGATGGTTGTTCAAACTGAAAACTCAGTTTATCTTTCAATATATTTTGAATGAAACTATCTATCCTAAATAATTCCCATAATCAGATTACTGTATAACTTATCCCAACACTCACGGTACAATATAATACATGAAGTGAAATCTTTTGCAAAACTGTATTTGCAAAGTGTTTTGATGAGGCGGTACGCTGGATATCTTCAATTGACTCCTGCAGATTCACTCTCTTTTTCTAGCCTACTGTGGGTTCAGGTAGGCCAACCTCTATGGACTGCACCCACTGGCTCTCATGCCTATTGGCTTCCTTCCGACTTGGTTCTTTCTGGGTCATTGTAAATTGGTTGCAAACCTCTACTGAAGGGTATGATTTCTATCAGCTGATCTTTCCACAGCATCCTCTGTGGCCTTTTCAGGCTTAGAGATACCTCTTTATACTATACTCCATACTAGTATTTTCTAATAGAAATAAAATTATATACATTGATTGCATTATCATGTTTTACTAGCCACAGTTTTAAAAGAAACAGATATAATTAATTTAATACATCTTATTTAATACAATATATCCAAAACATCATTTCAACACATAATCAATATAAAAATGATTAATAAAAGTATTTTACATTCTATTTTCATAGTAAGTCTTAGAATTCCAGTATGTATATTAAACTTACAGCACACCTGAATTTGGACTAGCCACATTTTAAATGCTCAGTACTATATTATCCCTTCCTTACAGTTTCCTTCCCCCTTCCCACATCTTTTTAAACAGTCCTTTTATTAAACTCTCTTCAGATTACCCATGTGGGTGTGTCATCTATTTTCTGCCAGGATGGAACTGATATGCATGGAGAAATGCTTGATATAATGTTTAAGAAAAAGTTATGTGAAATTATACAATTACAGTATATTCTCAACTACATGAAAAATGCACATAAACTGCAAAGAAATATCATAAAGTATTAACCTAAAGATGATAGAATTCTGAGCTTTTTCTTGGTACATTTCTATACTCATCAAATTGCATTAAATTCACTAAAAATAATTTAAAATGTCAAAACAAAAATCCTATATAACAAAATTGATAAGCTGAATATAACCAACAGGGATTTACTATCTGTTCTTACCTTCTTATAATAGAACCCACCCCAAAAAGGCCTGTAAGAAAATTGAAATCAATCAAATATAGATTTATGGTATAAATAGAATGTCAAACAAACTGAAAATAACATCACAGCAAATCGACACATTCCTCAGAAAGAAGAGTCAAACACTGCAGAGCTCAGACTATGCTGCTAGTACACTGAGTTTTCAACACTGACAGTTCCCTTCTTTTACAATATAGGTAAGTAGAACAAAGTCAGTACATATGGTCCAATTCAATGTTTGGACTAAAATTAGTAACTAAATATATGCTAAATTTAAATGTGGAATATTTCTAAATCCACATGGTAATGAGTTTAGAAATATCCCTTAGCCTGTGACAGACACAACAAACAGCAAGTAGTTTAAAGTGAAAAATGGGCAATTAAATTCCGGGATTGATTTCTGCCTCTTTTTCTTCATTCAGTATCTTCTCTGTCACACAAAGAAAAAAAGTCCATTTGGAGCTGGGAAGGATGGAACAAATGATAGGATGATATGTCATCACTTCCTTCTATAGCTATTTGCCCTTGCCATCCTACCTGCTCTTACAATAGAAATCCCCAAATATCTGAAATATTTAACATCCTTTTGATTCCCCAGATCAGCCTCTTCAAACCTCTTTTAATGCCCAGTTTTATTGTAATAACGAAAAATCAGAAGCTTAAATAGCTAATAGATTAAATAAAGTATCATCCATTGAAAGGAATACCATGCAACCATTAAAAGTAATGTTATAAAAGATTACTTCACATACTACAATGTGAATTTATTTAATGTACTGAAACTTAAAAATAGTTAAAATGATAAATTTTATCTTATGTATATTTTACAATAAAAAAAGATGATTTCATAACATGGGGAAATGTTCACAATGTATTGTGAGGTTTTTTTAAGTGAAACTATACCATGATGAAACAATAGCAACAAATCATTATACAACAGAAATCAATAAGCCCATTGGTTTATTGTATAAAATTTAGAAGAGCTCACAGAAAAAAATAAATAAATAAAAACTTCCTGTACCATCCACCTATAACCACTATTAACCATTATAAATCCCTAAAATGGGATGGATGGATGGAGACAAATTGATCCCTACTAATGTCACCCTCCATCTAAATTCCCTAATAATCTCTTCAGTATAGAGAAATAATGCCCAGACCATTATCTTCTCATCAAAATCCCACACACTTCACCAAGAATTCAAATATCCTTTTTTTCCTTACCTTTTATTTGTTCACTAATAAAAACAGTTAAAAAGAAACTGAGTGCTTACTATTTTACCTTTCACTTTATATCTATTGCATTGCTTAATTCATACAAATACCCTGTGAAGGAGGTACCATATTCTACTTATTTTACATGTGATAAAACTGAGTCTTTGACAAATTAGTCACTGTTTTCCAAGATTACTTAAGTAGAGAATGGTGAAACCAGCATTCAGATCCAGGTCCAGCTAACACCGAAGCCTGTAATCTTAACTACTCTGATAATACTTCTCACTTTTGTATAGGCACAAATAAAATCTTGCCACACAAAATCAAACCTAGGTTTGATTACAAATTTTCAGATTCACTGAACAATCCTGTTGATCAGCTCCCAAATGCTCTGTCTTGGTGCCTACCTCTAGGCTGATAAACAGATTATTCAACTCCTCCTACATCAAATAATCTAAAAGTAATATATATATTACTTTATAAATTTCAAATAAGAGTAAAAAGTATAGCTCACAAATACCCCAAAATGTACTCCCAATTCATTTAAAATAGGAATCATATGCTTTTCTTTCATCACTGTACTTAAAACTCAAGGATTTAAGCAGTCACCACTAAAAATCAAAAGTGGATTCAGGACACTGAACTTTTTCACAGCTGTTGCAATCTAAAAAAATAACTGTATGTGCTGTAATTTTATGCCTTTATCAAAAACAAAGAAAATATTTTAGCAGCATGAAGGTTTTTTTTCTGAATTTTAGAACAAAAATGAAAGTGTTAGAACATACATAAAAGTTTTAAAGAAGATCATTACCTATAGCCAACATACTTCACCTTTTAGCATATTTGCATTCTGAAAGGATAAGCTAAAAAAACAATTTCTTAAATCAATCATATTCAACACTAAAATATGAAATGTTTGCCACAGATGATATTCTCAAATTATAATTTGTAATCCCTTAAAAGAAAGCACTTTAAAACATAGAAAAACTCAAACTAGGCTACAAGTTCTTAAATATAAATTATGTCCCCTGGGAGCAAGATGAAAGGCGATTTGCCCAGTGTCTTACTAGGTCCTTTAAATTTATTACATCAAGTTTGATGTAAACTAATGCCTCTGCAGCCTTATAATCTAATGTTCCAATTGTAAACAAATCTCCTCAACCTCATTACTGGACACTCCTTCACCCTATTGCTTCCCCTTGCTTTTCATTAAAATCTGAACTTCTGAGGAAAGCATTTACTTGGCTAGCCCTCTCTAGTGCCCACTAACCATTCTCTGATCCCCTATAATGAACAGAACAGGGAGTGATGGGTGTCAGGAAAAGAGAGATGGGCATTCCTCAATACCAATTTCAGACTGGAGAAAAAGCTCTCTTCCTTTTTAAGATTCAGACTTATCTCAATCCACCGCTCCCCATGCCAGTGGGTTCTATTAAACCCAGTGACAGCCTTAGCTTTGGGATCAAATTTGTAGAGTTTAAAAATCTTCTCGGATGATTCTGATTAGCCACTTTCCCAGTGAAAACCACCATTTACTTCCCCTGTTCATCTGACCTACATCTTTCCTTTTACTCCGTATTCTACCATCATCTTGGTGACTTTAACACCCATGTAGAAGCTTTCCTTGGCTCCTGAACTTAGGTGACTGTCTCTAGTCCCCTTCAGCAACTCACTGTTGTGACCACATGTGCCATCCCCTAGAATTATTCCACTTCTGAAGTTCATCTTTAATTCTAATTTCTCTGACCAAAACCTCCATTAGTCTCAGCTTTATCCTTCCCCTACTTCTACATAAGCTCTTAGATATCACTAATACTTCCAGTCCCTTGTTTCTCACATTTGTCACAATTTTCAGTTGCCTCCTTAATTTCACTTCCATCCCAGTTACCAGAACCCATTTCTTCAATACTTTTTTATCAATACCCTTTTTGCTCATATTCTTGGCCTACTTGTGTCTCTACCACACTCATCCTCAGACCACCATTCTTGAGCCAATTTAAACATGACACCACTGCTCCTAGCACTCTAGGTCCCTTACATTCTTACTTGCCACAGTAGCAATTCCAAATGTTCTTGAATCCCACAACCTGCTCCCCAGTCCTATTCCTCACCAGCCTCCTCTGGACTTTGCTCTAACATTAAACTTCTCTTTCCCGAGAACTTTTCATCTCTCTGAGTACATGTGTGGAGACATTCCAGTATCTCTCCTCTTAGCCTTCCTTAATGCAACATACTTCCCAGATCAGTGCTATTCAAAGAATGGGCCATGGACCAAAGTTGGTCCATGAACTCTTACTGGTTCTTGAGGAGATAAGAAATTTCCTCCAGATCATAAAACAGCCACATCAACTAAAATCTCTGTTTAGTTCAACTGACACTATCTCCCTATGCACTTACTTCTCTAACCCCTCCTTTCATTTCATGGCTTGGAATTCCTCTCAAAATTATGTTGTTTCATCTTTCCAACTCTTACAAGGGCCATTGACTGAGAATGCCATTTTCTTCCCTAATTCCTACTCTTCTATTAAGACTTGGCTAAAGCATCACTTCTTCCATCGCAGTAACTCCACCACCACTCTGGGCTAGTTTGGCTGTCCCTCCCCCATGCTTGCATAATATGAAAGATATATCTCTATTTTAGCACTTTCCAAATTTACTATAATTATCTGTTAGGATTAAGTAACTTCTCCCTCATCACCTACTATGAACCCCTTGAAGCAACTTTCTTACTCATTTTTGTATCTCAGCTTTTAATACAGTGTCTGGCTGTTGATAAATATTTTAAAAATGAATAAATTTACTATTTTCTCTAAACCCCATGATCTCTATCTTTTTCATTATGAGATTATCTTCTCTGTATAAAAAAATGAAAATTAAGTAGAATTTCCCAGTTTTATATCCACTCCTTGTCTTACATTTCTTATCATTATTAACAGTAGATAGATGGATAGATAGTAGATAGAGGGATAGATAGTAGACCCTCTTCTTCCTTCAGTATCTATCACCCATCTCTCTATTGTTAATTTCTTCAACCATGATTTTGGTCCCATTTCCTTCTGTCACCTCTGAGATCTTGTTCCATCGATTAACACTCCCTCATTCCATCATTCCTCTTCCTATTGTCTCCTTGACCTTGGTATATAAACATATTTAAAGCATTCTAACATCCAAATTAACTACCTACCCACCCATACCCCTGCCCCAGCTACCATACTCTCTCATTAACTTTACAAACAAGTTTTTTTGTTTTTTTGTTTCTTGCGGTACGCAGGCCTCTCACTGTCGTGGTCTCTCCCGTTGCGGAGCACAGGCTCCAGACGCTCAGGCTCAGCGGCCACGGCTCACGGGCCCAGCCGCTCCGCAGCACGTGGGATCCTCCCGGTCCGGGACACGAACCCGTGTCCCCTGCATCGGCAGGCGGACTCTCAACCACTGCGCCACCAGGGAAGCCCCAAACACGTTTTTCTTAGGTAGTCTACCTTCAAATCTATACAGTGCAATCTGGAATCCACCCTAACAATTCCAATTACATTACTCTGGAAAATAGCACTAATTTCTTGCCCACACCCCACATCAAATTTGCCACAAAATCAAGTCAATTCTATGTCTTAAAATCATTTTCAAAGCCATGAAATTCTCCCCATTTTCTCTAACCTGACTCAGGCCCCCATCTTTGATATGACCTCTTGCAATAACCTCATAAGTGGTCTACCTACTTCCAGTTTATCCTCTTCCCACTCAATCCTCCTTGCTGCTACTTGAGTATACTTTCTAAAAATATGTACCTTTCAAGCATTACATTTTTCAATGGCTATATAATTACACATAAACTAGCTCTTAACATTTTTGGAGGTCAAAGACCTCTTTAAGCAGCTAATAAATGTTTCTGGTTCTTTCTGAGAAAATTATACATACCTAAACACAACTTTGTATACAATGCCAGACACTTGAGGCACACACACACGCACATGCACACACACTCATTCATCATTAAAAGTAAGATCTACTTGGTTCCTACATGTCTTTCTACCTTATCTCCTCCTCCAAAATGAATTCTAGTCACAAGGACCTTGAAGAAAGGCTCCCAAACCACCATTTCATGAGTGTTGTTCCTTCACAACTAGGATACTCTCACCCAACACAATCCAGGAAACTCTTACTTGTTCCCTACAAATCAGTTTAAGGGCTGCTAGCTCTGGGAAGATGTCCTGACACCCTTGCAATAACTGTATTATAGCTTCTAATCTATGTGCTGTCTTTCCCCCATCCCTTAAGACTACTAAGCTTTTGAGTACAGATATTTTTGTCTTAGTCACCTTTAATTCCCAGTGCTTTGTAGAATGACTGACACTCATTATGTATCCAATAAATATATCCTGAATTAACATTCCTCTGTTACAAAACTAATCAACTCACATGTTCTCAACTGCCATCTGTATTTTTATATAATTCCCAAATCAAAATCTTAGTCACAGGGCTTCCCTGGTGGCACAGTGGTTGGGAGCCCGCCTGCCGATGCAGGGGACACGGGTTCGTGCCCCAGTCCAGGAGGATCCCACATGCTGCAGGGCAGCTGGGCCCGTGGGCCATGGCTGCTGAGCCTGCACGTCCGGAGCCTGTGCTCCGCAACGGGAGAGGCCACGGCAGTGAGAGGCCCGCGTACCACAAAAAAAAAAAAAAAAAAAAAAAAAAAATCTTAGTCACCATATATTTAGTGATACCAGTCACTGTGCCATAGAAAGTATAAGGACAGCTACCTAGGCTTAAGCTTAAAAAAATGCAGGTGGGGCCTAAATGAGACTTTGGTTCTCAGTAGAGTGCAGTAAGTTATGTCAGACCACATTCCAACTACAGCAAAGAAAAAAAAATTAAGACATCAGAGAAGTAAGGAAGTAGAAAGAATTAAATGAATTGAAATTCCATCTCATCTATATGACAAGGAAAAGGGAATCCATTTGGAAAAAGAAAGCATCATCTAGAGTTTCTAAAGTTCCTTTATATATAATGTCTGGCATGCAACAAAATTATTAGACATGTGAAAAGGGGCAAAATTATATCAAATAATCAAGTTTAAAAAATATTTCCACAGATGAGCCAGATATTGGAGTTTTTTTAAAAAGACTTTAAAATAATTTAAATTAAAATGTTAGAGAAATAGAAGCAAAAATAACAGAATGAAGCGATGGAAATTTCAACAGAAAAGCAAACGGAAATTATAGAACTTCAAAATACAATGTAAGAAAACTTGAGGAAATATCCATAGAAATACTCAAACTGAAGCACAGAGGGGGAAAAAATGGGAGGAAAACAAGGCAGTGTGTAAAAGACATGTGGGAAAAGTCTTTTTAATGGGCAGATCATGAAACTAAATGCTGGTTCTCTGAAATGATAAACCTTTAGCCAGATTCATCAAGAAAAAAGAGAGAGGGCTCAAATCAATAAAATTAGAAATGAAAAAGGAAAAATTAACAACTGACACCACAGAAATACAAAGGATCATAAGAGACTACTGCAAGCAAATATATGCCAATAAAATGGAAAACCTAGAAAAAATGGCCAATTTTTTTTAGAAAGGTACAACTTTCCAAGACTGAACCAGGAAGAAATACAAAATATGAACAAACCAATCAAAAGTACTGAAATTGAAACTGTGATTAAAAAGCTTCCAACAAAAAAAAGTCCAGGATCAGATGGTTTTACAGGCAAATTCTATCAAATATTTAGAGAAGAGAAAACACCTACCCTTCTGAAACTCTTCCAAAAAATTGCAGAGTAAGGAACACTCCCAAACTCATTCTATGAGGCCACCCTGATATGAAAACCAGAAAAGACACAAAAAGAAAATTACAGGCCATTTACTGCTGATGAACATAGATGCAAAAATCCTCAACAAAATACTAGCAAACTGAATCCAACAACACATTAAAAGGATTATACACCATGATCAAGTGGGAAATATCCCAGGGATACAAGGATTTTTCAATATCTGCAAATCAATCAGTGTGATACACCATATTAACAAATTGAAGAATAAAAACCATATGATCTCAACAGATGCAGAAAATGCTTTTGACAAAATTCAACACCAATTTATGATAAAACAAACTCTCCAGAAAGTGGGCATAGAGGCAACCTACCTCAGCATAATAAAAGGCATATACGACAAACTCACAGCAAACATCATTCTCAATGGTAAAAAACTGAAAGCATTTCTTCTAAGACCAGGCAAGACAAGGATGTCCACTCTCACCACTATCATTCAATATAGTTTTGAAAGGCCTAGCTATGGCAATCAGAGAAGAAAAAGAAATAAGAGGAATCCAAACTGGAAAAGAAGTAAAACTGTCACTGTTTGCAGATGACATGATTCTATACATAGAAAATCCTGAAGATGCTACCAGAAAACTACTAGAGCTCATCAATGAATTTGGTAAAGTTGCAGGATACAAAATTAATACACAGAAATCCATTGCATTTCTATACACTAACAATGAAAAATCAGAAAAAGAAATCAAGGAAACAATCCCATTTATCATCACATCAAAAAGAATGAAATACCTAGGAATAAACCTATCTAAGGAGGCAAAAGGCATGTACTCTGAAAACTAGAATATGTTGATGAAAGAACTCAAAGATGAAACAAACAGATGGAAAGATATACTATGTTCTTGGATTGGAAAAATTAATATTGTTAAAATGACCATACTACCCAAGGCAATCTACATATTCAGTGCAATCTCCACCAAATTACCAAGAGCATTTTTCACAGAAGTAGAACAAAAAAATCTTAAAATTTATATGGAAACACAAAAGACCCAAAACAGTTAAAGCAATCCTGAGAAAGAAAAAATGGAGCTGAAGGAATCAGACTCCCTGACTGCAACCTATACGACAAAGCTACAGTAATAAAAACAGTATGGTACTGGCACGAAAACAGAAATATAGATCAATGGAACAAGATAGAAAGCCCAGAAATAAACCCATGCACCTATGGTCAATTAATCTGTAACAAAGAAGGCAAAAATATACAATGTAGAAAAGACAGTCTCTTCAATAAATTTTGCTGGGCAAACTAGACAGCTACATGTAAAAGAATGAAATTAGAACATTCTCTAATACCATACATAAAAATAAACTCAAAAAGCATTAAAGACCTAAATGTAAGGTCAGATACTATAAAACTATTATGGGAAAACATAAATCACATTAATATCTTTTTGGATCCACCTCCTAGAGTAACGAAAATAAAACTAAAAATAAACAAACAGGGCCTAACCTAACTTACAAGGTTTTGCACAGCAAAGGAAACCATAAACAAAAAGACAACCCACAGAATGGGAGAAAATATTTGTAAACAAAGCCACCAACAAGGGGTTAATCTCAAAAATATATGAACAGCTCATGCAGCTCTATTCAAAGAAACAACCCAATAAAAAAAATGGACAGAATATCTAAATAGACCTTTCTCCAAAGAAGACATACAGGTGGCCAAAGAGCGCACAAAAAAATGTTCAACATGGCAAATTATTAGAGAAATTTGAATCAAAACTACAATGAGGTATCACTTCACACCCGTCAGAATGGCCATCATCAAAAAGTCTACAAACAATAAATGCTGCAGAGGGTGTGGAGAAAAGGGAACCCTCCTGCACTGTTGGTGGGAATGTAAACTGGTACAACCACTGTGGAGAACAATATGGAGGTTCTTTAAAAAACTAAAAATAGAACTACCATATGATCTAGCAATTCCACTCCTGGGCATATATCCACAGAAAACAATAATTCAAAAAGATATACGCACCCCAATGGTTATAGCAGCACTATTTACAATAGCCAAGACATGGAAGCAACCTAAATGTCCACCTACAGAGGAATGGATAAAGAAGACGTGGTACAATATATACAATGGAATATTACTCAGCCATAAAAAAGAATGAAATAATGCCATTTGCAGCAACATGGATGGACCTAGAGATTATCATACTGAGTGAAGTCAGACAGAGAAAGACAAATATCATATGATACCATTAATATGTGGAATCTAAGAAAACAAAAGATACAAATGAACTTATTTACAAAACAGAAACAGACTCACAAGACTTCAGAAACAAGCTTATGGTTAACAAAGGGAAACGTGGGAAGGGGAGGGATAAATTATGAATCTGGGATTAACATATACACACTACTATATATAAAATAGATAATCAACAAGGACCTACTGTATAGCACAGGAAAATCTACTCAATACACTCTAATAACCTACATGGGAAAAGAATCTGAAAAAGAATGGATATAGGTATAACTGAATCACTTAGCTGTATACCTGAAATTAACACATTATAAATCAATTATACTCCAATATAATATAAAAATTAAATTAAACAAACAAAAACAATAAGGAAAAGTCTAACATATAAGTAATTGGAATCCCAGAGGGGAAAGAGGAAGAGAATGAATCAGAAACAATATTTGAAAAGCTATGACCAATAATTTCTCAAATCTCATTAAGCATATCCACCCACATATGCAAAACCTCAGTGAACCACATGAAGAATAAATACAAAGGATAATACACCTTGGCACATTATAGCCAACCTGCTAAAAATTTTAAGTGAGGCAGAAATGGTGATGGTGGTAGTGGTGATGGCTAACACTGCAACATAAGCTCTGGAAGCCAGAAAACATTAGAATGTTATTTTTTAAGTGCTGAAAGAAAAAAAATCCTGCCAACCTAGAGTTTTATAATCAACAAAGAAGTATTCAAAAATCAAAGTAAAATGAGAACATTTATAGACAAAAACTGAGAAAATCCATTGCCATTAATCCTGTATTCCCAGAATTATTACAGAAAATACTCAGGCCAAAACAATTATTTCAGATAGATGTATTCAACTACAGGTAGAAGAGAAGGGCTCTGGAAAAAGTAAACATGTGGGTAATAATTTTTAGTTGACTGTTTAAAAGAAAAATGTGGATAATGTCATGCATAATCTATAACATATATACAGATAAAATATGACAAAAATAACACAAAGAAGGAGGGGATAATTGAAATACTGCAAGGTATACTCTTCATAAAGTAATAGGAATATTATTTGAGTTAGACTATAATAAATAAAGAATACATACATTACATGTAAATTGACTAAACATGCCTTTTATTTACTTATTTATTTTTACAACTTTATTGGAGTATAATTGCTTTACAACGGTGTGATAGTTTCTGCTTTATAACAAAGTGAATCAGTTATACATATACATATGTTCCCATATCTCTTCCCTCTTGCGTCTCCCTCCCTCCCACCCTCCCCATCCCACACCTCTAGGTGGTCACAAAGCACCGAGCTGATCTCCGTGTGCTATGCGGCTGCTTCCCACTAGCTATCTATTTTACGTTTGGTAGTGTATATATGTCCATGCCTCTCTCTCACTTTGTCACAGCTCACCCTTCCCCCCTCCCCATATCCTCAAGTCCATTCTCTAGTAGGTCTGTATCTTTATTCCTGTCTTACACCTAGGTTCTTCATGACATTTTTTTTTTCTTAAATTCCATATATATGTGTTAGTGTATGGTATTTGTCTTTCTCTTTCTGACTTACTTCACTCTGTATGACAGACTCTATGTCTATCCACCTCATTACAAATAGCTCAGTTTCGTTTCTTTTTATGGCTGAGTAATATTCCATTGTATATATGTGCCACATCTTCTTTATCCATTCATCCAATGATGAACACTTAGGTTGTTTCCATCTCCTGGCTACTGTAGATAGAGCTGCAATGAACATTTTGGTACATGACTCTTTTTGAATTATGGTTTTCTCAGGGTATATGCCCAGTAGTGGAATTGCTGGGTCATATCGTAGTTCTATTTATAGTTTTTTAAGGAACCTCCATACTGTTCTCCATAGTGGCTGTACCAATTCACATTCCCACCAGCAGTGCAAGAGTGTTTCCTTTTCTCCACATCCTCTCCAGCATTTATTGTTTCTAGATTTTTTGATGATGGCTAATCTGACTGGTGTTAGATGATATCTCATGTAGTTTTGATTTGCATTTCTCTAATGATTAATGATGTTGAGCATTCTTTCATGTGTTTGTTGGCAATCTGTATATCTTCTTTGGAGAAATGTCTATTTAGGTCTTCTGCTCATTTTTAGATTGGGTTGTTGTTTTTTTGTTATTGAGCTGCGTGAGCTGCTTGTAAATTTTGGAAATTAATCCTTTGTCAGTTGCTTCATTTGCAAATATTTTCTCCCATTCTGAGGGTTGTCTTTTGGTCTTGTTTATGGTTTCCTTTGCTGTGCAAAAGCTTTGAAGTTTCAGTAGGTCCCATTTGTTTATTTTTATTTCCATTTCTCAGGGAGGTGGGTTAAAAAGGATCTTGCTGAGATTTATGTCGTAGAGTGTTCTGCCGATGTTTTCCTCTAAGAGTTTGACAGTGCCTGGCCTTACGTTTAGGTCTTTCATCCATTTTGAGCTTAATTTTGTATATGGTGCTAGGGATTCATCTAATCTCATACTGTTACATGTACCTGTCCAGTTTTCCCAGCACCACTTATTGAAGAGGCTGTCCTTTCTCCACTGTACATTCCTGCCTCCTTTATCAAAGATAAGGTGACCATATGTGCGTGGGTTTATCTCTGGGCTTTCTATCCTGTTCTATTGATCTATATTTCTGTTTTTGTGCCAGTACCATACTGTCTTGATTACTGTAGCTTTGTAGTATAGTCTGAAGTCAGGGAGCCTGATTCCTCCAGCTCCGTTTTTCGTTCTCAAGATTGTTTTGGCTATTCAGGGTCTTCTATGTTTCCATACAAATTGTGAAAATTTTTGTTCTAGTTCTGTGAAAAATGCCAGTGGTAGATTGATAGGGATTGCATTGAATCTGTAGATTGCTTTGGGTAGTATAGCCATTTTCAAAATGTTGATTCTTCCAATCCAAGAACATGGTATATCTCTCCATCTATTGGTATCATCTTTAATTTCTTTCATCAGTGTCTTATAATTTTCTGCATACAGGTCTTTGTCTCCTTAGGTAGGTTTATTCCTAGATATTTTATTCTTTTTGTTGCAGTTGTAAATGGGAGTGTTTTCTTGATTTCACTTTCAGATTTTTCATCATTAGTGTATAGGAATGCCAGAGATTTCTGTGCATTAATTTTGTATCCTGCTACTTTACCAAATTCATTGATTAGCTCTAGTAGTTTTCTGGTAGCATCTTTAGGATTCTCTATGTATAATATCATGTCATCTGCAAACAGTGACAGCTTTACTTCTTTTCCAATTTGGATTCTTTTATTTCCTTTTCTTCTCTGATTGCTGTGCCTAAAACTTCCAAAACTATGTTGAATAAGAGTGGTGAGAGTGGGCAAACTTGTCTTGTTCCTGATCTTAGTGGAAATGCTTTCAGTTTTTCACCATTGAGGACGATGCTGGCTGTGGGTTTGTCATATATGGCCTTTATTATGTTGAGGAAAGTTCCCTCTATGACTACTTTTTGCAGGGTTTTTTAATCATAAATGGGTGTTGAATTTTGTCCAAAGCTTTCCCTGCATCTATTGAGATGATCATATGGTTTTTCTCCTTCAATTTGTTAATAGGGTGTATCACGTTGATTGATTTGAGTATATTGAAGAATCCTTGCATTCCTGGGATAAACCCCACTTGATCATGGTGTATGATCCTTTTAATGTGCTGTTGGATTCTGTTTGCTAGTATTTTGTTGAGGATTTTTGCATCTATGTTCATCACTGATATTGGCCTATAATTTTCTTTCTTTGTGACATCCTTGTCAGGTTTTGGTATCAGGGTGATGGTGGCCGCGCAGAATGAGTTTGGGAGTGTTCCTCCCTCTGCTGTATTTTGGAAGAGTTTGAGAAGGACAGGTGTTAGCTCTTCTCTAAATGTTTGATAGAATTTGCCTGTGAAGCCATCTGGTCCTGGGCTTTTGTTTGTTGGAAGATTTTAATCACAGTTTCAATTTTAGTTCTTGTGATTGGTCTGTTCATATTTCCTATTTCTTCCTGATTCAGTCTTGGAAGGTTGTGCTTTTCTAAGAATTTGTCCATTTCTTCCAGGTTGTCCATTTTATTGGCATAGAGTTGCTTGCAGTAATCTCTCATGATCTTTTGTTTTCTGCAGTGTCAGTTGTTACTTCTCCTTTTTCATTTCTAATTCTATTGATTTGAGCCTTCTCCCTTTTTTTCTTGATGAGTCTGGGTAATGGTTTATCAATTTTATCTTCTCAAAGAACCAGCTTTTAGTTTTATTGACCTTGCTATCGTTTCCTTCATTTCTTTTTCATCTATTTCTGATATGATCTTTATGGTTTCTTTTGTTCTGCTAACTTTGGGGTTTTTTTGTTCTTCTTTCTCTAATTGCTTGAGGTGCAAGGTTAGGTTGTTTATTCGAGATGTTTCCTGTTTCTTAAGGTAGGATTGTATTGCTATAAACTTCCCTCTTAGAACTGCTTTTGCTGCATCCCATAGGTTTGGGTCATCATGTCTCCATTGTCATTTGTTTCTAGGTATTTTTTGATATCTTCAGTGATCACTTCGTTATTAAGTGGTGTATTGTTTAGCCTCCATATATTTGTATTTTTGACAGATCTTTCTCTGTAATTGATATCTAGTCTCATGGCGTTGTGGTCAGAAAAGATACTTGATACAATTTCAATTTTCTTAAATTTACCAAGGCTTGATTTGTGACCCAAGATATGATCTATCCTGGAGAATGTTCCATGAGCACTTGAGAAAAATGTGTATTCTGTTGTTTTTGGATGGAATGCCCTATAAATATCAATTAAGTCCATCTTGTTTAATGTATCATTTAAAGCTTGTGTTTCCTTATTTATTTTCATTTTGGATGATCTGTCCTTTGGTGAAAGTGGGGTGTTAAAGTCCTGTACTATGAATGTGTTACTGTCGATTTCCTCTTTTATGGCTGTTAGTATGTGCCTTATGTATTGAGGTGCTCCTATGTAGAGTGCATAAATATTTACAATTGTTATATCTTCTTCTTGGATCGATCCCTTGATCATTATGTACTGTCCTTCTTTGTCTCTTCTAATAGTCTTTATTTTAAAGTCTATTTTGTCTGATATGAGAATTGCTACTCCAGCTTTCTTTTGATTTCCATTTGCATGGAATATCTTTTTCCAGCCCCTTACTTTCAGTCTGTTTGTGTCTCTAGGCCTGAAGTGGGTCTCTTGTATACAGCATATATAAGGGTCTTGCTTTTGTATCCATTCAGCCAGTCTTTGTCTTTTGGTGGGAGCATTTAATCCATTTACATTTAAGGTAATTATCAATATGTATGTTCCTATTCCCATTTTCTTAATTGTTTTGGGGTTGTTATTGTAGGTCTTTTCCTCCTCTTGTGTTTCCTGCCTAGAGAAGGTCCTTTAGCATTTGTTGTAAAGCTGGTTTGGTGGTGCTGAATTCTCTCAGCTTTTGCTTGTCTTTAAAGATTTTAATTTCTCCATCAAATCTCAATGTGATCCTTGCTGGGTAGAGTAATCTTGGTTTTAGGTTTTTCTCCTTCATCACTTTAAATATGTCCTGCCACTCCCTTCTGGCTTGCAGAGTTTCTGCTGAAGATCAGCTGTTAACCTTATGGGGATTCCCTTGTGTGTTATTTGTTGTTTTTCCCTTGCTGTTTTTAATATGCTTTCTTTGTATTTAATTTTTGACAGTTTGATTAATTTGTGTCTTGGTGTGTTTCTCCTTGGATTTTCCTGTATGGAACTCTCTGTGCTTCCTGGACTTGATTAACTATTTCCTTTCCCATATTAAGGAAGTTTTCAACGACAATCTCTTCAAATATTTTCTCAGTCCCTTTCTTTTTCTCTTCTTCTTCTGGAACCCCTATAATTCGAATGTTGGTGCGTTTAATGTTGTCCCAGAGGTCTCTGAGACTGTCCTCAGTTCTTTTCATTCTTTTTTCTTTATTCTGCTCTGCAGTAGTTATTTCCACTATTTTATCTTCCAGGTCACTTATCCCTTCTTCTGCCTCAGTTATTCTGCTATTAATCCCATCTAGAGTCTTTTTCATTTCATTTATTGTGTGGTTCATCATTGCTTGTTTCATCTTTAGTTCTTCTAGGTCTTTGTTAATGCTTCTTGCATTTTGTCTATTCTATTTCCAAGATTTTGGATCATCTTTACTATCATTATTGTGAATTCTTTTTCAGGTAGACTGCCTATTTCCTCTTCATTTGTTAGGTCTGGTGGGTTTTTGTCTTGCTCCTTCATCTGCTGTGTGTTTTTCTGTCTTCTCATTTTGCTTATCTTACTATGTTTGGGGTCTCCTTTTTGCAGGCTGCAGGTTTGTAGTTCCCGTTGTTTTTGGTGTCTGTCCCCAGTGGCTAAGGTTGGTTCAGTGGGTTGTGTAGGCTTCCTGGTGGAGGGGACTAGTGCCTGTGTTCTGGTGGATGAGGCTGGATCTTGTCTTTCTGGTGGGCAGGTCCACGTCTGGTGGTGTGTTTTGGGGTGTCTGTGGACTTATTATGATTTTAGGCAGCCTCTCTGCTAATGGGTGGGGTTGTGTTCCTGTTTTGCTAGTTGTTTGGCATAGGGTGTCTAGCACTGTAGCTTGCTGGTCGTTGAGTGAAGCCTGGTGCTGGTGTTGAGATGGAGATCTCTGGGAGGTTCTTGCCATTTGATATTATGTGGAGCTGGGAGTTCTCTTGTGGACCAGTGTCCTGAAATTGTCTCTCGCACCTCAGAGGCACAGCACTGACTCCTGGCTGCAGAACCAAGAGCCTTTCATCCACACGGCTCAGAATAAGAGGGAGAAAAAAAGAAGGAAAGAAAGAAAGAAGGAAGGGAGGAAGGAAGGAAGGAAGGAAGGTAGGAAGGAAGGAAGGAAAGAAAGAAAGAAAGAAAGGAGGAAAGCAGGAAGGAAAGAAGGAAAGAAGGAAAGAAAGAAAGAAAGGAAGGAAGGAAGGAAAGAAAGAGGATAAAATAAAATAAAGGAAGATAAAATAAAATAAAATTTTTAAAATAAAAAATTAAGAAAAAAAATTTTTAAAAGAAAACAAAAACGGACAGATAGAAACCTAGGACAAATGGTGAAAGCAAAGCTATACAGACAAAATCTCACACAGAAACATACACATACACACAAAAAGAGGAAAAAGGGAAAAGATAATAAATCTTGCTCTCAAAGTCCACCTCCTCAATTTGGGATGATTCATTGTATATTCATGTATTCTACAGATGCAGAGTTCATCAAGTTGATTGTGGAGCTTTAATCTTCTGCTTCTGAGGCTGATGGGAGAGATTTCCCTTTCTCCTTGTTCACACAGCTCCCGGGGCTCAGCTTTGGATTTGGCCCTGCCTCTGCGTGTAGGTCGCCGGAGTGCGTTTGTTTTTTGCTCAGACAGGACGGGGTTAAAGGAGCAGCTGCTTTGGGGACTCTGGCTCACTCGGGTTGGGGGGAGGGAGGGTTGCAGATGCGGGGCAAGCGTGCGGCGGCAGAGGCCAACAGGACGTTTCACCAGCCTGAGGCATGCCGTGCGTTCTCCTGGGGAAGTTGTCCCTGGATCACGGGACCCTGTCAGTGGCGGGCTGCAGAAGCTCCCAGGAGGGGAGATGTGGATAGTGACCTGTGGTTGCACACAGGCTTCTTGGTGGCGGCAGCAGCAGCCTTAGCGTCTCATGCCCGTCTCTGGGGTCCGCGCTGTTAGCCGCGGCTCGCACCCATCTCTGGAGCTCCTTTAAGCAGTCCTCTTAATCCCCTCTTCTAGTGGACCAGGAAACAAAGACGGAAGAAAAAGTCTCTTGCCTCTTCGGCAGGTCCAGACTTTTCCCAGGACTCCCTCCCGGCCAGCCGTGGCGCACTAACCCCCTGCAGGCTGTGTTCACGCCGCCAACCCCAGTCCTCTCCCGGCTCTCCGACCGAAGACCGAGCCTCAGCTCCCAGCCCCGCCCGCCCCGGCCGGTGAGCAGACAAGTCTCTCAGGCTGGTGAGTGCCAGTCGGTACCGATCCTCTGTGCGGGAATCTCTCCGCTTTGCCCTCCGCACCCCTGTTGCTGCGCTCTCCTCTGCAGCTCTGAAGCTTCCCCCTCCACCACCCGCAGTCTCCGCCCGCGAAGGGGCTTCCTAGTGTGTGGAAAATTTTCCTCCTTCACAGCTCCCTCCCACTGGTGCAGGTCCTGTCCCTATTCTTTTGTCTCTGTTTATTCTTTTTTCTTTTGCCCTACCCAGTTATGTGGGGAGTTTCTTGCCTTTTGGGAGGTCTGAGGTCTTCTGCCAGCATTCAGTTGGTGTTCTGTAGGAGTCATTCCACACGTAGATGTATTTCTGGTGTATCTGTGGGGAGGAAGTTGATCCCCGCGTCTTAGTCTTCCTCCATCTTCCCTATTCCTCCTAAACATGCCTTTTAAATAAGAGAGATCTGCAGGGTGAATTAAAACAAAACAAAACCCTACTATACTCTGCTTACAAGAAGTACATTTTTAAAAACAAGGATACCAAAAGTTGAATGGAATGGTAAAGGATATACTATACAAACACTAACCAAAAGAAAGCTCATGTGTCTATATTAATGTAAGAAAATTGTAGCCTTAAAGGTAAGAAGGATGACTAGAATTATTTCTATAGATAAAGAAGTATATTTTTAATGATTAAAGAACATATTGATTCAACAAAACGATAAAACATCTACAGTTGTTTGTACACTTCTTCAAGAATTATATATTTTTTAAAAAATCTGACAGAGGTAAAATAAAGAAAGCTGTGATAATAGTTGTCATATTAAAAAGATCTCTCTCAGGATGAAAGACCTGTATGTGTACTGAAAATTATAAGAGACTGATGAAAGAAATTGAAGAAGACACAAATAAATGGAAAGATTTTCCATGCTTACAGATTGGAAGAATTAATATTTTTATAATGCCCATACTACCCAAAGCAATCTACAGATCAATACAATCTCTATCAAAAGCCCAATGGCATTTTCACAGAAATAGAAAAAGTTCCAGGGCTTCCCTGGTGGCACAGTGATTGAGAATCCACCTGCCAATGCAGGGGACATGGGTTTGAGCCCTGGTCCAGTAAGATCCTACATGCCGTGGAGCAACTAAGCCCATGTGCCACAACTATTGAGCCTGTGCTCTAGAGTCCGTGAGCCACAGCTACTGAGCCCACATGTTGCAACTACTAAAGCCTGCGTGCCTAGAGCCCATCCTCCGCAACAAGAGAAGCCACTGCAACAAGAAGCCTGAGCACCGCAACAAAGAGTATCTCCCGCTTTCCACAACTAGAGAAAGCCCGTGTGCAGCAACAAAGACCCAACACAGCAAAAAAAAAATAAATTAAATAAATTTTTAAAAAAAGAAAAAGTTCTAAAATTTGTATGGAACCATAAAATATTCCAAAAAGCCAAAGCAATCTTGAGAAAGAAAACCAAAGCTAGAGACTTCACAATCCCCAATTTCAAACTACATTACAAAGCTATAGTAATCACATCTGTAGTATTGGCATAAAAACAGATACATACATATTCAGAGAAAGCCATAATTCAAAAAGATACATGCAGATGGACCTAGAGATTGTCATACTGAGTGAAATAAGTCAGAGAAAGACAAATATCATATGATATTGCTTATATGTGGAATCTAAAAAAAGGGTACAAGTGAACTTATCTACAAAACAGAAATAGAGTCACAGATGTAGAAAACAAACTTATGGTTACCAGGGGGGAAAGGGGGGGAAGGGATAAATTGGGATATTGGGACTGACATATACACACTACAATATATAAAACAGGTAGCTAATTAGGACTTACTGTATAGCACAGGGAACTCTACTCAGTACTCTGTAATGACCTATATGGGAAAAGAATCTAAAAAAGACTGGATATATGTATGTGTATAACTGATTCACTTTGCTGTACAGCAGAAACTAACACATTGTAAATCAACTATACTCCAATAAAAAAAAAAACAGATACATAATTCAACGGAACCAAATAAAGAGCCCAGAAATAAACCCACACATATATCTGGTCAATACATTTATAACAAAGCAGCCAAGAATATACAATGGGGAAAGGTCAGTCTCTTCAATGAATGGTGTTGGGAAAACTGGATTGCCACGTGCAAAAGAAGGAAACTGGACTGCTGTCTTACACCATACTCAAAAATTAACTCAAAACTGATCAAAGATTTTAACATAAGATCTGAAACCATAAAACTCCTAAAGAAAAAAAATAAGCAGCAAGCTCCGTGATATCAATCTTGGCAATGATTTTTTTTGATTTGATACCAAAATCAAAGGCAATAAATGCAAAAATAAATAAGTGGAATGACATCAAACTTAAAAGCTTCTGCACAGCAAAGGAAACCATCAACATGGTTGAAAAGGCAACCTACTCAACAGAAGAAAATATTTGCAAGTCATGTACCTGATAAGGAGTTAATATCCAAAATGTATGAAGAACCATCCAGCTCAATAGCAACAACAACAATCCAATTAAAAATGGGCAGAGGATCTGAATAGACATTTTTCCAAAGAAGACATACATATGACAAACAGGTATATGAAGAAAGATGCTCAACACCACTAATCAAGGAAATGCAAATCAAAACCACAATGAGATATCATCTCACACTTGTTAGAATGGCTATTATCAAAAAGACAATTAGGGCTTCCCTGGTGGCGCAGTGGTTGAGAGTCTGCCTGCCAATGCAGGGGACGCGGGTTCGTGCCCTGGTCCAGGAGGATTCCACATGCCGCGGAGCGGCTGGGCCCGTGAGCCATGGCCTCTGGGCCTGCATGTCCAGAGCCTGTGCTCTGCAATGGGAGAGACCACGGCAGTGAGAGGCCCGTGTACTGCAAAAAAAAAAAAGACAATTAACAAGTGTTGGCAAGGACATGAGAAAAGGGAAACATCAGGCACTGTTGGTGGAATGCAGATCAGTGCAGCCACTGTGGAGAACAGCATGAAGATTCCACAAAAACTAAAAACACAACTGCCATATGATCCAGCAATTCCACTTCTGGATATTTATCCAAAGAAAATAAAAACACTGATTAGAAAAGATATATGCACCCTCCACGTTCACTTCAGCATTACTTACAATGGCCAAGATAAGGAAGCAACCTAAGTTTCCATCCATGAATGAATGGATAAAGAAAATTTGATGTGAGATTTATATATAATTCAATCATAAAATGGAAGAAATCCTGTCATTTGCCACAACATGGATGGAAATTTGGGAACATTATGCTAAGTGAAATAAGTCAGACAGAGAAAGACAAATACCATATGATCTCACTCATGTGTGGATCCTAAAAACAAACAAAGAAACACAAGTTGATGGATACACAGAACAAATTGCTGGTTGCCAAAGGTGAGGGATGGGGAGTGGGCTACATGGATGAAAAGGGTTAAAAAGTACAAATTCCCAGCTATAAAGTGATGGGGATGTAATATACAGCATGGGGACAATAGTTAATAATACTGTATTGTATACTTAAAAGTTGCTAAGAGAGTATATCTTAAGTTTTCATCACAAGAAAAAAATGCGTTAACTATGTATGGTGATACATTTTATGTAAACATGTAATAAATTTCAATATTCATTCATGACTAAAAAACTGTATCAGCAAACTAGGAATAGAAGGGTTTGGGGGTAGAAACACTTTGAGGTAGGAACTATTCATAAAATTTCTATATAAAATTTACATGGAAATACAAAAGTCCTAAATTGGCCAAGGAAATACAAAAGAACAGGAAAACTGGAGGACTTATACTACTGGGCATGAACACTTATATAAAGCTATGGTAATTAAGACAGTATTGTATTGCCTTAGATTGAAGGAAGAGAATAGAATACAAAAATAGGCGCACACACACACACACACACACACACACACACACAGTCACATTATTACCAAGACACTAATTGCAATTCAGTGTGGAAAAAGACACTCTTTTAAACAAAGGTGCTGGAGCAACTAAATAAACATTTATAAATATGAATATAGTTATAAATATATAAGAATAATATGAGGAGAAAAGGTGACCCCTCAACCATATACAAAAGTTAATTCAAGGTGGATCACAGATGTACTGTACAAACCAAAACAATAAATCTTCTAGAAGAGACCATAGGAAAGTATCTTCATAAGCTTGGAGCAAAAACTTCTTATGCAGACCAGAAAAAGCACTAACCATAAAAAAATTTGATAAATTGGACTTCATTTAAATTAAGAACTTCTTTTTATCAAAGTACAACATTAAAAGAGTGAAAAGGCAGCACTGACTAGATAATACAATGGCAAAGCCTATGTTCAAGGATGGAATTATATCCAAAACATTAAGAACTACTCTTGTAAATCAATGAGAAAAAAAACAAACAACACTATTTTTTAATGGGTAAAAAGTAAAAAACAAAAAAACCTTAACTAAAAAACAAAAGAAACTGCCCAATAAACATAAGAAAAATCTCAATATCATTATTCAATGGGAAATGCAAATTAAACCCACAATGGTAAAATTATATAGACAATACTAAATGGCAAGAATGTGGAGCAATTAAAACTCTCATATATTGCTGATGGAAACATAGCTGGTAAAACTATTCTGGGAAAATGTTTGGCAGCATCTAGTAAAGCTAGTAAAGATATACATATGCCTATATGTGACACAAAAATTCCACTCCTGGGCATACACCCAACAGAAATGAGTACTTCTGTCCACTAAAAATGATACAAGAATGTTGGTGACAGTAATTTCATAACAGCAAATACTGGAAACAATCCAACTGTCATTCAAAAGTAGAACAGATAAATTAATTATGGTAGAGTCACACATTAGAATACAACTCAGCAATAAAAAAGAATAAATTACCAAAACATGCAACAATATGGAGGAATCTCAAACAAACAATGTTTAACAAAGGAGGCCAAACAGAAAAGAGTACATACTGTAAGATCCACAGTGATAAGTGAAAAGAATACTGGTATATGACTGAAGGATATGAGGGAGTCATATAGAATATTTCTGATATATTTTTATATTTAGGTGATGATTACATAAAAAATCATTGAGCTCCATGCTTAAGGTTTGTGTACTTCTATATTTAATACCTCACTGTTTTTTGGTTTTTTTTTTTTTTGCGGTACGCGGGCCTCTCACTGCCGTGGCCTCTCCCGTTGCGGAGCACAGGCTCCGGACGTGCAGGCTCAGCAGCCATGGCTCACGGGCCCAGACGCTCCACGGCATGTGAGATCTTCCCGGACCGGGGCACGAACCCGTGTACCCTGCATCGGCAGGCGGACTCTCAACCACTGCGCCACCAGGGAAGCCCTACTTCACTGTTTTAAAAAAAGGAAAAGACAATTGAAAATAATATATATGCACTATGCAAGGCAATAAAAGAAAATGTGAATACAAAAACTGAGTAGTACAGGAGTTCAAAGGACTCTCAGAAGAGTTACATCTAAAACAGAAAGTAAAAGCCAAAAGATTTAGACTGAGTCTTCAACAGAGAGGAGTTACATAAGCACAGAGTAAGTATATGAGCAAAATATAGAGTAAGGAAACACAAGGCATATGTGATGATTGGTGAGTATTTCAGCTAAAATGGTATACATCAGTAGTTCCTAAAGTATGTCCTCAGACCAGGAGCATCAGCATCACTTGTTAGAGATTCAAATTCTCAGGTCCCATCTCAGGCCTACAGAATCAGAAACACAGAAATCTGTGTTCACAAACCTCCATGTGATTCGGATGCACAAAATATTTGAGAACCACTGCTATAAAAGAAGGTGGAAAAAGAAAAATCTATAAAAGTAGGCCGTAACTACAGTTTTACTCTTTGGAAAAGCCATGAAAATTATTTCAGATAAAAATCAACATCTTAAATGAAAGAGAAAAGTTACGAGGACGAGATACTCCAGTGATGAGTTCAATTTTACATATAAAAGGTACTATTCAAAGAGGAATTAAAGTGGAATGGTTTGACAGATCAAAATACAGGACTGAAGAAGAGGTTAAGGCTAGGTTATAGGTATAGAATATATGAAGTAATTAATTTCAAAAGAATTTATAACTTGCTACACACTGCTAGTTCCTAGGGAGACAAAGATGAACAGAAATGGACCCTGCCATTGCTGCTGACAATTTATAATCTAGATTAGAGGGTCTCAAACTTTTTAGTATCAAGACTCAAAAATTATTGAGGACCCCCAAAAGCTTTTGTTTGTATGGGTTATATCTATACTTACCACATTATAAATTAAAACTGAGAAATTAATATATGTACATACTAGTTCATTTAAATAACAATAAACACATTGCATATATTTTTATAAAGAATATATTTTCAAAAAAACTCAGCAAGAAGAGTGGATTTCTGCAAATCTCTTTACTGTCTGTCCCTGTTAAGCTGGAGTCTCATGTCTGCTACTGCATTCAGTGTATTGGAATAGATCACTTTGGTTGAAGTATGTGAAGAAAATCTGGCCTCACACAGTCAGGTAACTGAAAAAGTATTTCAATAAATTTTTCAGATAATTGTGGATATTTTTCTTTGATACCACACCAGAACTCAACCAGGGATAGTTTCTTAACAATCAGTTGCAATGTGGTATCTGAAACCTTATCAGTGAACTTTTCACACTCTATACACTTGGAGAAAATTAGAGTGAAGAAGGTAAACAACACCTGGTAAGATTTAATGAAAATAGTTTTGGCTTTGAAGATCTGCCAAAGGATCTCATAAAGCCCTCCAAAGATGCACAAACTGTGCTTTAAGAACTGCCACTTTAGATTGACAATCCAGGTAATAGTTTAAACCTCAAAAGTAAATAAGCACATAATCTACATGGAGCACCTTTTGCCTAGCTCCTTCTCACCCTTCAACTTGCTGCTGCTCATTTTTCAACTCTCAGCTCAAACACTCCCCAGAACACCATTTGCAGAACTCTCTCCTACTAACTACAGAGGTCCCCTGTGAGGCATTCTCACTGCATTTATCACATGATAATTTTACTTTTATTTATGAGATTATTTTTTTCTCTTTTGCTTACCTAATGCTACTCTATATGTTCCTCAAGGGCTCAGATCATTAGAATGTCTACTTTTGTTCACAGTTATATCCCCAGCACCTCTCCTACTTTCTAAGATCTATCCTCAATATAGCAGTCAGAGTGATCCTTTTAAAATCTAAGCCAGACTGGCGGCCAAAATGGTGGAGTACAGAGACTCTGAGCTCACTTCCTTCCATCAGCACACTAAAATTACATCTACTTACAGAGCAAACATCTATGAGAACAACCTAAAGACTAGCATTAAAAAATTTCCACAACTAAAGATATAAAGAAGGAGCCACAACAAGATAGGTAGGTGGGGCAGAAACATGGTATAGTTAAGACCCACACTCCCAGGAAGGTGACCCACAAATGGGAAGATAATCACAACTGCAGAGGTTCTCCCCAAGGATCAAGGTAATGGAGCCTCACATGGGCTGCCCAAACCAGGGGTTCTGCATGGAAAAGACAAGCCCCTGCAACTTCTGGCTTTGAAGGCCAGTAGGACTTGTCTATGGGAGAGCTGGAGGGCTGTAGGAAACAGAGATTGCACTCTTAATGGGCATGCACAAAATCTCACGTGCTCTGAGGCCCAGCACACAGGCAGTAACTTGAACGGACCCTAGGTCAAACCTACTCACTGATCTTGGAGAGCCTCCTGGAGAGGTAGGAGGCAACTAGGACTCCCACTGGAGACAGATGCAGACAGCAGCCATTTGGGGGAACTCATTCTACCCTAAGGATACTGGTGCTGACAAGCACCATTTTGGAGTCCTCCCTCTAGTCTATTAGTGCTGGGGGCTTACCCACCCACCAGCAGGCCAGCACCAACCCCAAGACCCTCCAGGCCACACAGCCATCCACCCCAGGAGCTGGCCCTGCTGACCAACAGGCCAGCAGTGACCACAAAAGGCAGGGACTGGCAGCCAACTGGGCAGGGGCCAACATTACCTACCATGGTGTCCACAGTAGTTGGCCCTGCCACAACAGAAGGGCCCACACAGCCCACATAGTGAGTACTCCTAGAGCATATAGCTCTGGTATGAGCTATATACTCATAACAGAAGGGAGTATGTCTCATAGGGCTTCTCTTACATAAGGCCACTTCTCCAAGATCTGGAAACATAAATGACCTACCTAATACATAGAAATAAACACATAGAACTAGGCAAAATGAAGAGACAGAGGAATATCTTCCAAACAGAGGAACAAGACAAAAACCTCAGAAAAAGAATTAAAGTAGAGATAGGTAATCCACCCAACAAAGAGTTCAAGGTAATAATCATAAAGATGATCAATGAACTAAGGAGATGAATAGATGAACATACTGAGAATTTTAACAAAGTGAGAAATCATAAATAAAGAACCTAACAGAGCTGAAGAATACAATAACTGAAGTAAAAAATACACTAGAAGGAATCAACAAAGAGTTCAAGGTAATAATCATAAAGATGCTCAATGAACTAAGGAGATGAATAGATGAACATACTGAGAATTTTAACAAAGTGAGAAATCATAAATAAAGAACCTAACAGAGCTGAAGAATACAATAACTGAAGTAAAAAATACACTAGAAGGAATCAACAGCAGATTACATGATACAGAGGAACGGATTAGCAAACGGAAGACAGAATATTGAAAATCATCCAAGGTGAACAGAAAAAAAGGAAAAAAATTGTTAAATGAGGATAGTTTAAAAGATCTCTGAGACAGCATCAAGCATACTAACATTCACATTATAGGGGTCCCAGAAAGAGAAGGAGAAGGGGCAGAGAAATTAGTTGAAGAAGTAATGGCTGAAAACTTCCCTTATGTGGGAAAAAGACATCCAGAACCAGGAAAAACAGAGTGCCAAACAATATGAACCCAAAGAAGTCCAAGAGACATTATAATTAAAATAGCAAAAATTAAACATAAACGCAGAGTTTTAAGAGCAGCAAGAGAAATACAACTAGTTATGTACAAGGGAACTCCCATAAGACTCTCAGCTGACTTTTCAGCAGAAAGTTTGCAGGCCAGAAAGGAGTAGCACAATATATTCAAAGTGAGGAAATGAAAAATCCTACAACTAAGAATACTTTACCCAGCAAGGTTATCATTCAGATTTGAAGGAAAGAGAGTTTTATAGACAAGCAAAAGCTAAAAGAATTCAGCACAACAAAACAAGCTTTAAAAGAAATATTAAAGGGACTTCTCTAAGTGGGGGGCGGGGGTGGAGTTCACAAGTAGAAATATTAAAATTATAAAAAAATATCTCACTGGTAAAGGCAAATATACAATAGGTAGTATATTAATCACTTATAAATCTAGTAAAAATTAAAAAGTAAAATCATCTATATCCACAATATGTAGTTAAAGGATACACAAAACAAAGAGATGTGAAATATGTTGTCAAAAACATTACACAAGGGACTTCCCTGGTGGCACAGTGGTTAAGAATCTGCCTGCCAATGTGGGAGACACGGGTTCGAGCCCTGGTCCAGGAAGATCCCACATGCCGCAGAGCAACTAAGCCCGTGTGCCACAACTACTGAGCCTGTGCTCTAGAGCCCGCAAGCCACAACTGCTGAGCCCACATGCCACAACTACTGAAGCCTGCGCATCTAAAGCCTCTGCTCTGCAAGAAGAGAAGCCACCACAATGAGAAGCCCGCACACCACAACGAATAGTAGCCCCTGCTCACTGCAACTAGAAAAAAGCCCACGCGCAGCAACAAAGACCCAACACAGCCAAATTAATTAATTAATTAATTTTTAAAAATTAAACATGGTGGGGGAGGAATAAAAATGCAGGTTGTTAGAATTCATCAACTTAAAATAATCAGATATGTTGTTATATATAAACCTCATGGTAACCAAAAACCAAGTTTATAATGGATAAACACAAAAAGGAAAAGGAATCCAAAACAGAAAAGGAAGCCCAAACAAAAAAGGAATCCAAACATAATACTAAGAATAGTCATCATATCACATGGAAAGAGGGAAAAAGAAGAAGAAAAAAGAACTACAAAAGCAATCAGAAAACAATGAACAAAATGGTAGTAAGAATATATCAATAATCACTTTAACTATAAATGGACTAAATTCCTCAATCAAAAGTCACAGAGTGGCTGAATGGATTTATTTATTTTTAAATATTTATTTATGGGCTTCCCTGGTGGCGCAGTGGTTGAGAGTCCACCTGCCAATGCAGGGGACACAGGTTCATGCCCTGGTCCAGGAAGATCCCACATGCCGTGCAGCGGCTAGGCCCATGAGCCATGGCTGCTGAGCCTGTGCATCCGGAGCCTGTGCTCCACAATGGGAGAGGCCACAACAGTGAGAGGCCCACGTACTGCAAAAAATAAATAAATAAATACTTATTTATTTATTTATGTATTTGGCTGCGCTGGGTCTTAGTTGCAGCATGCAGGATCTTCATTGCAGTACATAGGATCTTCGTTGCCACTGTGGGACCTTTAGTTGCAGCATGCAGACTCTTTTAGTTGTGGCATGCAGGATCTAGTTCCCTAACTAGGGATCGAACCCAGGCCCCCTGCACTGGGAGCACAGAGTCTTAACCACTGGACCACCAGGGAAGACCTGGCTGAATGGATTTAGAACAACAACAAAAACAACCATAACCATATATATGCTGCCTACAAGAGACTTACTTCAGATCTAAAGACACTCACAGACTGAAAGTGAGGGGATGGTAAATGCTATTCCTTGCAAATAGAAATGAAAAGAACCTGGGGCAGCAGTACTCAGATCAGACAAAATATAATTTAAATCAAAGACTGTAACAAGAGACAAGGACATTACGTAATGATAAAGGGATAAATTCAACAAGAAGATATAACTGTAAGTATATATACACACAATATAGGAGCACTTAAATACATAAAGCAAATATTACCAAACACAAGGAAAGACATTGATATTAACATAATAGTAGGGAACTTTAAAACCCAATTATATCAATAGACAGACAATCTAGACAGAAAATCAATAAGGAAACACAGCTTTAAATGACACATTGGACCAAGTGAACTTGATATATGTAGAATATTCCATCCAAAAGCAACAGAATACACATTCTTTTCAAGTGCACATGGAACATCCTCCAGGATAGATCACATGCTAGGCTATAAAACAAGTCTCAATGAATTTAAGAAGACTGAAATCACATCAAGCATCTTTTCCAACCACAATGCTATGAGACTAGAAATCAACTACAAGGGAAAAAACTGCAAAAAACACAAACATGTGGGTGCTAAACAAAATGCTACTAAACAACCAATGGGTCACTGAAGAAATCAAAGAGGAAATTTTAAAATGCCTGGAGACAAATGAAAATGGGAACAGGACAATCCAAAATATATGGTTTGTGGCAGAAAGGAAGTTCTAAAGGGAAAGTTTATAGCAATACAAGCCTACCTCAGGAAACAAGAAAAATCTCAACCAAACAATTTAACCTTATGACTAAAGGAGCAAGAAAAAGAAGAACAAACAAAACCCAAAGTCGGTAGAAGGAAAGAAATAATACAGATCAGTGTGGACATAGATGATATAGAGACTAAAAATAAATAAATAAATGAAACTAAGAGCTGGTTCTTTGAAAAGATAAAATTGATAAACCTTTATCCAGGCTCATCAAGAAAAAAAAGAGAGAGCCCAAATAAATAGAATCAGAAATGAAAGAAGAGACATTACAACTGACACTACAGAAATACAAAGGATCAGAAGAGATGACTACAAACCATTATTCCCCAATAAAATGGACAACCTAGAAGAAATGGACAAATTCCTAGAAATATAAAAGCTCCCAAGACTGAATCAGGAAGAAATAGAAAATATGAGTAAACTGATTACCAATAATAACATTGAATCAGTCATAAAAAACTAACAACAAAACTCCAGGGCCAGATGGCCCTACAGTTGAATTCTATGGAACATTTAAATAAGAGTTACCACCTATCCTTCTCAAACTATTCCAAAAAATTAAAGAGAAAGGAATATTTCTGAATTCATTTTACAAGGCAAGCATCACCCTAATACCAAAACCAGACCAAGTCATTCATCACAAAAAAATAAAATACAGGCCAATATCACTGATGAACACAGATGCAAAAATTCTTCAGAGAATATTAGCAAACCAAATTCAACAATACATTAAAAATTCATACACCACGATTAAGTGGGATTTATCCCAGGAATGCAAATATGGTTCAATATCTGCAAATCTATCAGTGTGATACACAGTAATAAACTGAAGAATACAAACCATATGATCATCTCAGATACAGAAAAAGCTTTTGACAAAATTCAACCATTTATGATAAAAACTTTCCACCAAGTAGGCACAGAGGGAACATATCTCAACATAATAAAGGCCATTTATGACAAACCCACAGCCAACATCATACTAAATGCTGAAAAGCCGAAAGCCTTTCCCACTAAATTCAGAAACAAGACAACAATGCCCACTCTTGCCACTTATATTTAACATAGTACTGGAAGTCTTAGCCACAGCGATCAGACAAGAAATAAAAAGGTATCCAAATTGGAAGGGAAGAGGTAAAACTGCACTATTTGCAGATGACATACTTTATTTAGAAAACCCTAAAGTCTTCATCCCAAAAGTATAAGAATTAATAAATGAATTCACCAAGGTCTCAGGATACTAGGTTACTATTCAGAAATCTCTTGCATTTCTATACACTAAAGATGAACTATTAGAAAGAGAAATTAAGAAAACAATCCCATTTACAATTGCACCAAAGAGAATTTAATACCTAGAAATAAACTATAAGATGTTGATGAATGAAATTGAAGACATCACAAACAAATGGATAAACTGTCCTCATGGACTAGAAAATACTATATTGTTAAAATGACTATTCTACCCAGAGCCATCTACAGACTCAATGCAATCACTATCAAAATACCCATAGTATTTTCCACAGAACTAGAACAAATAATCCTAAAATTTGTATGGAAACACAAAAGACTCTGAATAGCCAAAACTATCATGAGAAAGAACATCAAAGTTGGAGGCATCACACTCTCTGATGTCAATTAACAATTGAACTGCTGTACAATCCAGCAATTCTACTCCTGGGTATTTACCTGAAGAGAATAAAAACACTAATTCAAAAAGATATCTGCACTCTAAGGTTCACTGCAGCTTATTTACAATAGCCAAGATATGGAAGCAATCTAAGTGTCTATCAATAGACAAATGGATAAAGATGATGTTGTATATAGGTACAATAAAGTATAAAACAGAAAAGAATGAAATCTTGCCACTCTTGACAACATGGATGGATCAGAAAGTGTTATGCTATGTGAAATAAGTCAGAGAAAAACAAATACCATATGATCTCACTTATATGCAAAATCGTAAAAGCAAAACAAACCAAAATAAAAACAGGATCAGACATACAGAAAACAAACAGGTGGTTTCCAGTGGGGGAGGGGCGAAACAGGTGAAGGTGATTAAGAGGTGAACCTTCCAGTTTTACAGTAAGTCATGGGGATGTAATATACAGCATAAGGAAACATTGTTATAACTGTATGGGGGCAGAGGACTAGACTTATCATGATGATCATTTCATAATGCATGCAAACATCAAATCATTATGCATTATACCTGAAACTCATATGGTACATCAATTATATGTCTATAAAAAATTAAAACTTAAAAATCAAAGCTGAAGTCAGATCATATCATTTCTCTGCTTAAACCTTCCAGTGGCTTCCCAGCTCACTCCCAAGAAAAGCCAAAATTGTCAACATGGTCTACACAGCTTTGTATAATCTGATCTCTACTACCTCTCTGATCTTATATCCTACTCATCTTCCCATTGCTTACTCTGCTACAGCCACTGTCATCTCCTAATGTTCATGGAACCCTCTAAGTACATTCTTACCTCAGAACCTTTGCTCTTGTAATTTCCTCTGCCTGGAACATTTTTCTCACGGACAGCCGCATATCTTAGACTACCTCACTTCACTCAGATCTGCGAGGGTGACCTTACCTGGAAACAGTGTTGCCAAACCAGGTTCATTTTTCCAGATGCACGGCAAGCCAAGACACTGAGACATGAAGGTTCACAGTGAAGAGAGGGATTATTTGCAAGGCAGCCGAGCTAAGAGATGGAGAACAAATCCCAAATCTGCCTCCTGGAAGTAAGGAGCTTGGGGGATATTTATAGGATAACGAATAAAGCAGCAGGGAGGTCTGAGGCGTGGGGAGCATGGGAGGCGTGAGGAAAGGTAATTGGAAAAAGGTGCGGTAATCGTCCTGCACAAGTGTGACTAGGTTATGGGTCTCTGAACGTGCTGAGGGTGGAGTTTTCAGCCCTCTGATGTAAAAATACGTCACGAGCGGGACATTCACGCATGCCCAGTTGAAGGGTCGGTGCTCCTATCCAGTCTTAACCACCTCAGCTTCAACTAGACACAGCTGACTCTCAGCCTAGCTGAACTAGGCGCAGTTGACTCCAAGTTCCTGGAAAATAATTCAAGCAAACATATTATTGTTTAGGCTACATGCAGCTTGGGGAGCATGTAAGTCTTAAAACAACCTTGATGAGTGAAGGCAGGTGAAATGGATTCAACCCACAGTTTCAATAGGGTCTTTGCAGATGTAAGTAATTAAGATGAGGTCATTAGAGTAGGCCCTGATTCAATGACTGGTGTCCCCCAAACGCAAGGGAAACTTGGGCATAGAGACAAAGGTGACAATGCCATGTGAAGACAGAGCCAGAGATTGGAATGATACATGTAAAACCAAAGGACATCAGGGATTTCCAGCCAACATCAGAAGTTAGAATAGCGACATGGAACAGATTCTCCCTCAGAGCCCACGGAAGGAACCAACCCCACCAACACCTTGATTTCAGATTTCTAGTCTCCAGAACTGTAATCGACTACATTTCTAAGATTTTAAGTCACCCAGTTTGTGGTATTTTGTTAGAGTAGTTATAAGAAACTAATATAATACTAATTGTTTGAATAAATACAGAAGAAGACCCAAATCTCCCATGCAGAAGTATTCCAAATAATTTATGTATACACTTCATCCTCGAAGTGGAGTAAAACCCTCCCCCACTCCTTAAGTGTGGGCTGCAAATAGTGACTACTTTCCGAAGAGTACAGATTGGGGTATGGGGTGTGGAGTAACTTTACAGTGGAGAAACTTAACAAAAGTCAACATCAACAGTGATAAGTCATGATGGTAATATGCACCCATGATATGATGTAATGAAAATGATATTGTACCTCTATGATCTTCTTTCCAAAAACTCATAACCCCTGTCTAATCATGAGAAAAACATCCGATAAATCCCAGGGACCTTTTACAGAATACCTGACGAGTACACCTGAAACTGTCAAGGTCATCAAAAACAAGGAAAGTCTAGGGAAATAAAATAAATTTTAAAATAAAGCAATGGCTGAGAATCATAGAAAGTATTCACTATCACTTCCTACCAATTACTATTACAGGTGCTAAGAATAAAATGATTGCTGAAACAAAATCCCTGGTCTGAGTAGTTTACATTCACTGTAGTTCTTAAAAACAATGAAAGGCATAAGTTCCTACCTGATCCTCAACATACAATTCCAAGTACAAAACCCAGAGAATCCAGGACTAGGACTAGACTGTCTTCACTGAAAACATGTAAGCAGATTAGCCTTCTCCTACAAAGGGGTAGGTAGAGGCGCCCAAGACGGCCAGTACCACAACAAATGGACGTTTCCATACAGAAGCCACAGAATTTAAAGAACAGGATTTTCTTCTCAAGAACAGGCCCTTTTTGATCACCCCGGGGTTACTGGTTTGTAACAGTCTTGGCAAAGGAGGAAGATATGCTGAAAAAAAAAAGTTTCCTGACTACTAGCAAAAATTCCTGGCAATTTTATAATACAGAAAAGGGAAATTTCTTTTAACTGGCAATTATGAAATGTTTAAACAAAGTAGGCACAGGGATAGATGCTTTGCATAAATTAGCCCTTTCAATCCTGATGAGGAAAAAAGCAATTCTCTTTTTACAAACGGTGAAATAGTCACACAAAGTGTAAGCCCTTGTCCAAGATCACACAACTGGCTGCTAGTGGAAAAGCGCGCTCTCTCTCTCTTTCTCCCCCAGCCTTCAATTTACCCATTAACAGCGTCATTAAACACCCTTATTCCAGGCACCTGTGAGTGGAGCTGGGGTTACACAGCCCTTGCCCTCAGGGAAACTACCCCAATGCCTTCACTTCACCCTGGTCCCATTCTTTCCAGTCTTTGCCACAATCCCAGAGGCATTTTTCTGCCTCTACCATAATCTTAATGTGCCTTTCCTTCCTTCACATTTACTTAGAATCTAGGCACTACAATTTCTGATTTATCACATGATTCTTCAGTTGTAGTTTTCTATCGTATCTAATTACAACACTGAAATGTTGTATTCTACTGTGGTATGAAATCTGACATTCCCTGTGAGGATGGAGTAAGGGAGAAATTAATGCTTCTACTGAATTATATTTTACAGTAGCCATTATGAATGACAGAATCCCAGTTAATCAATATAGTACCCCTCCCCCAGGACTGCAACTTCTTGGAATATTGCCAGTTGGTCATTTGCACGATTGAACCTGGATTAAATGGATATATCTAGAAGAATACAAAGTGACAAATTTGATAAAAAAATAAAACTTGAACAAGTAAGTGAACATTAGAGAAATTGAAATGGTGGCCAAAGATATCTCTTTCCAAAAAGCTAAGGGCCAAGAATATTTAACAGATTACAAAGCTGCTCAGTTTATTGCCTGAGGCTAGTGTAATCATGATTCCAAAACCAGATAACAGTAGAAAAAAAGTATATACTGCTCATATTACTTATGAATGTGGGTATAAAATTATTTAAAAAAATAACCAACTCCAATAATACATTTCAAAATTACATCATTTGGATTTTTATCCCAAGAATGTAATGGTTTAGCATCAGCAAAATCTATCAGTGTAATTCACCATATTCATATATTGAAATATAAAACTGAAATTGTTACCTAGTCCAAGCTCACTCTGCTTGGTGCACAACAGGCCAATAAATCGGAGATAAGGTGTTGAGGCAGGGAATACGACTTGATTTGGAAAGCCGGCAGACCGAGAAGATGGCAGACTAGTGTCTCTGAAAAACCATCTTATCGGGGTTTGGATGTCAGTTTCTTTTATAGAACAGAGAGGGGGAGGAGATGGGGAAGTGAAGTAAAAAGGCCATAACTTTTGCTAATATCCCCTGGAATGGCCAGCATTGGGCGGGGGGGGTGTGTGTGTGTGTGTGTGTGTGTGTGTGTGTGTGTGTGTGTGTGTGTGTGTGTGTGTGTGTGTGTGTGTGTGTGTGTGTGTGTGTGTGTGTGTGTGTGTGTGTGTGTGTGTGTGTGTGTGTGTGTGTGTGTGTGTGTGTGTCAATTTCTTCTTTCTTGCAGCCATCCACCGGTGGACAGGGTCAGGATGCTTCCCTGAACAAAGGCACTTTGGTTTAACATTCAGGCAGAGGGGCAGGGTTCCCTGAGGCAGGCCATTATGTATAGACAGTATCCTTTTAGTGAACAAAAGCAGCGGAAAGCAAAGGTTAAAGTAAAAGAAAGATCCAACATGTAGTCAGATTTGGCTCTTCCCTGTTACAAAATGATGATGGCAAATGATGCAAAAGTATTTGATAAAGTTAAGTAGTATTTGTAAGGCCAACTGGCCCGAGGCAGGGGAACACAATCAGCTTCACAGGTTGCATCAGACCGAAACTTTCCGGACCACCCAGTTCCAGGAACTGACTTGGGGACTTTGAACCCGGCCCGGCCTTCCCGCCTTTCGAGGGGCAGGACTAACGGTCCCCCAGGATACCCGAAAAGACCACCAAATAAGGAATACCCTGCACCCTCCCAGATTCACCACACCCCTTTCCCTTCTTCCCCTATAAAATCTTGCCCAACCCTCACCCGGGTGCGACTTCTCTGGCCCCTTTCTCTCAGACCAGTGAACCTCGCCCGGGAGCGCTCCCTAATAAAGCTCACTTGAAGCTTTCCTCTGTTTCGCGGTGCCGTTTGTTAAGATCCGACCTTACAGTATTTATTATTAAAAGTTCATAAAAGTCTAAGGAATAAAGGGACCTATCTCTGCTTGGTGAACCAACAGCAAAAATTTACATAGTAAACCAACTTTGAATGTGTTTCCTGTAATATCATAAATAAGATAAAGCTGACCCTTATCACCACCACTGATTAGCAGATTATTGGAGGTCCTGGAAAACACTAAGAAAAATAAAAGGAGACACTGAACACGAGAAGAAAGAGTGCAAAGAAGAAAATAATGAATGTAATACAGCAGGTTTTGAGAATAAAAGACAAAATCTACATGATCATCCCAATAGACATAGAAAAAGCATTTGACAAAATCCAGTGCCCATTCTCAACAAATGAGAAATAGAAACAAACTTCCTCAACTTGATAAAGGGAATCTCTGTAAAGCTTACAGTTAATATTGTACTTCATGGTAAGAGTCCGAATGCTTTCCCTGTAAGATTAGGAACAAGGCAAGGATATCTACTCTCACAATTTCTATCCAGCATCCAACTGGATGTTCCAGCCAGTACAATCAAACAAGAAAAGAAAAGACATCCAGATCGTAAGGAAAGAAGTAAAACTCTTTACCTGCATATGTGATATGATCCTGTTTGTAGAAAAGTCTAAGGAATCCACATACAAAAAAATTATTTGAACTAAGAAAGGAATTCTGCAAAATCATAGGTTATAAGATCAATTTACAAAAATCAATCTTATATACTACCAATAATTAATCTGAAAATGAAATGAATACAATTCCATTCGTAATAGCAACAAAAAGAACAAAATACTTAGGAATAAATTTAACAAAAGCAGTGGGAGACCTGTACACTAAAAATTACAAAACATTTTTGAGAAAAATTAGAGAAGATCTAAAGATAGCTGTCTTCCAGTATTTTCAGGAGATTGTTTCCAGAGCCCAGTTTCAGATACCAAAATTGAGGATGCTCAAATATCTTACATAAAATGGTGTAGTATTTGCATATAACCTACACACGTTATCCCATATTCTTTAAATCATCTCCAGATTATTTATATTACCTAATACAATGTAAGGGCTATGTAAATAGCTGTAACCACATGTAAGGGCTATGTAAAGAGTTGCCAGTGCATAGCAAATTCAAGTTTTGATATTTGGAAATTTCTGACATTTTTTTCATGTATTTTCAAACCCCAATTGGTTGAATTCATGGGTGTAGAACTCAAGGATACAGAGAACCAAGTGTGAATGGAAAGAGACATCCCATGTTCATAGATTTGAAGACTCAGTATTGTTAGGATATCAAATTGATCTATAGTTTCTGTATAATCCCTATCAAAACCCCTGCAGCGTCTTTTGCAGAAATTGACAAACAAATTCTAAAATTTACAGGGAACAGGAAAGGACCAAAACTGTCAAAAATTTTGACCAAGAAGAACATTTATTTTTAGTTCACTGAACATATTTTCCTTTAATTCTATGAATATATTTATAGTAGTTGCTTTGAAGTCTTGGTCTGCTAGGTCAACATCTGGACCCACTTGGAGTCATTTTCTATTGACTTCCACTTTTCCTGAGTATGGGTCACACTTTCCTGTTTCTTTGAATGTCTAGTAATATTTGGTTGGAAACTAGACACTATAGAATAATATGGTGTAGTGACTTAGAATTCTGTTGTGTTCATCTGCAGATTGTTGTCTTTTTATTCTCTTGCCTAATTCTCTTTAGGTAATTCACTTGCCTAAATTCAAATTGAAAATTTAGTATGCTCTGAGTTATGTAGCTGCTGATATATCTGTTCTAATCTTACAGTTTATGGTTACTCCTATATTAGCTTGGGGCACACCTTGTGCCTGTATAATTTCAGTCATCCAAGGATTTGGACAGACATTATACTCATATTTGAGGACTCACTCTAAAGTATTCTTGCTTCTAGGGAGCCCACTTCCCCCATCTCAAGATAATATACAATTCTCAGGCTCTGTTCTCTAACACTTCAAGCCCTAAATTTTCAACTTTATCTTGCTCAAACTGCACACAATTGGGAAATGCATTTGGTTAAAAAAAAAAAAAAAAAAAAAGCAATTCACAGCTCTTACTCTGTCAAGCTCTATTTTACAAGTCTCCGTATTTTTTGCTATGTCCCCTGGAGGCTACTTCATACATGGGTTTATCTGTCACCCAGGAATTTAGCTTCGGGGTCTTACTCTTTATTATTGTCCCACTCAGAATTTCTCCTTATATTTCCAGCTGCTTTTTCAACTATGAAGTCTAATCTGGCACCTTAGCTAGTTAGACTGTGATTTACGTCTATGTTTTCCCAGCTCTGTAGCCTTGGGGATTAGGAATGACCTTCAGGCCAAGCTCTTCTCAAGTCAAGTATAACCTTGCAATCACCCCTTCTAGCTGCAGTTTTTCAATAGAAAACTTTCTTCTGGCTTCTATTTCCTTTGCTTTCCAGTACCTTTAATTCATTGCACTTAAAAATATTTTATCTAGTTATTATGATTATTATCTGTTGTGTGGGTCACATAATCATGTCACTCCACAGCCATTTACTAGACATTTCCCCGCTTCCTCTGTACTTTAAATTTTCCAATGTGTTGGAACTTCTTTTAAATTCTATTAGTGGTCACCTTTAAAGGCATTTTTAAACTTATATTGCTTTCTGTTAAGGTTGATATTAAGCAATATATTTAAATTCTCCGTTTAGGACCATTGGCATAGAAGGAGAGGGTGGTCAGTGGGAGCAGTGTGAATGGGTTTAGGAAATTTAAATGGTTTAGAGAACTGTAAAAGTTCAGAATAGACGTCCCTAAAATGTGCTACTTTGGTATGAGGATTACTGTGAGCTACAGAGAAACTACTGCCCCTTTCTTAACTACCTAGAAGAACTCAAATTGGGGATTTTTCCCAGAAAAAAGTTATTACCAGAGATCAGTTTTATCTTAGTGGCCCCATCTATATGGCAGGACAAACATCTAATTACCCAGTATCTGCTCTTCTTTTTATCTTCCTGTGAATGACCCTCCTGCCCTTGAGAGCACCAGGACCCTACCCCATTCCTTAGCTAAGGATGGCATACATACCTCACTTTACCCTTCTATCTCTGAACCTCTCATGTATATGGGGTTCCTGTACACACAAAATTAAATTTGATTTTTCTCCTGTTAATCTATCTCATTAATTCTTAGACCAGCCAGAAGAACCTAGAAGAATAGAGGAAAATTTTCTTTGTCGTCAACAGAATTTAAAAACAAGAATAAAATCAACTTAAAGTTGGTCTGCTTTTTATTATTACCATGCACTAGCAGTTCTAAACAATGCCATTAATTAAATACTTCTCTCTCCATATGCCATTGTTGTTATGACACATTTTAACCCCACGTCCTCCTCCCCCACCTAGTTTTCAGTTTTTCATAACAATATCTGAGATTTGAGGTCTAGGTTATTATTGTTATTATATTTACACCATAAAACTTCTTTCTCAACATAAGTTAATAACAAGATGTATCACAATTGCTTACATCTAGCTTTGTTTGGGCTGGTTTCATGCTCAGCCCCATTCTTTTTACATTCATGTTCTCAGCTCTGGTTAACAAAGTCTGAGGTGAAAAGTCTAGATTATTGCTATTGTGTTGTATTTACATCACATATTGCCTCTTTCAAGATTAGTTATATATCCAGATCAACCACAATTAATCATATTTAGCTTTGTTTTTTGTATTTCCCCATTCTTGAGCTCTAAATTTTGCTTCATCTATCAGTGGTTTTATCAAGAAAAATATGTCATTACATATAAGAAAATGCCTTTCCTTTACCCTCACATATAAAAATAGTTGGGTATAAAATTCCAAAAATACAATCTTTTCTCATTATTGCTATAGACTTTACTCATTGTCCTCTTATACTTAATATTGTAAAAGAAATCCAAATCAGCCTGATTTTTGTCATTTTGTAATTAACCCATTTTCCTACCTCTGTGCTTGTAATATTATTTTCATCCTAATATTTGAAAATACTGCAAGCATGTGTGTTAGTGCATGTCCCTTTTCATTTATTTTTGCCTAGAATGCAATGAGCTTTTCAATCTCTATACCCAAGTGTGAGATTTGAGGTTGGATTAGGGAATGCTAAAGAAGCTACTAAAATTTCAGTGGCAGAATAAAAACCAGAAGGGGCAATTTATTATATGGGGGTGTGGGGGGGGGTTAAGTTTCCCCAAGGGAATCTGATAATAAGAGAGCTAATATTTTTAAAATTTAAATTTCAGGTAATTTATATTGCTAATTTCATATTATTTGTACCATATTGCTAACTGATAATATTCTATGAGATCATTTGGACAATGTTACTGACCATAAATTGAGATAGGAAATAGAATTGGAAGTAAATTCTTAGCCTATCATTTAAGGAAGGCTCAAAATGATTAGTTACGGTATTAGATTTGATCATTTTAGAAGTTTCAGAGGACAACCCTAATAAGAAGGAACAAAAACTGAGGAAGTGGCAAAAACTGAAGAAGCAACCATATAAAGTTATGGACAGGAATTCTCTGATATTCCTTTCATCTCTTTTTCCCCAAAGGAAATAAAATCATACCTTTGATAAACCAGTGGGCAAATTTTAAGCCCATTAGTTAACAGGAAAAAAAAATAGTTTTTTTAAAAAAAACAGAGGAATGTTAGCTTTTAGAGAGAAGAAATTGAATGTTCTTTTCCATTCCTCCCCCTAAAATACACACACACACACACACACACACACACACACACACACAAACACTCATGCCACCCTCAGAAAAATGACTGTTACCACTGACTAGGCATTGGGACTCTTAATTGGCCACTTTCAGTTGGTAGTGATCACTGTGCATGGCTAAAAGGTTTAACAGAGATGTGGACACTTTTTCATACATAGATTTTGATAGTTATGTGACTGAAATATTAGAAAGAGCTGTGCTGGCTCAGCCAGCCTTCACTTTTTCTTTCTCTCTACCTTTTTCAGACTCTTCATCCTGAGACTGTAGAACTTAATCCCTTTGCCCCTTCTCTCTCTTTCACTGTCACGATCTTGAAAAGATTAGATAGGAGCATCTGGAGTAGTTTTCCTGTCCATATAATCACTCTTCTTCAGAGTGTCTACCATATGCACAAGGCTAGACATATGGTGGGCGCTTTCTGATATCTTTAAAAATGAATGAATGAATAAGTAAATCTGTCATCAACTAGATTTTTACTTGGGACTCCTGAACCACTGTGGCTTTCTCAGCTCTAAAACTATCTTCTTTCCTTTCTTCTATGTCCTGTTTTTTGGGTAATGTGTATATATGATATTCTAATGTTTTCAATTCCTCTGAAACAAAATAATAATTCTCACTAAAAACATGGGAATGCAGGTTAAAATATAAGAGTAATCATTTTTTTGCTATACATCTTATGAAAAAATAAAAACTATTATTTGTGAGTAGAAAGCAAAAAATCAAACTGGAAAACAACTTATAACAAAAGTAGAGAAATGATAATATTCTCACTATAATCAGAATTTAAGCAATTTTTTAAATCATAAAGATACTTGAACTACCATAGATAAATGGCAAAAGGAGAGAGAAAATACATGGAAAAGTATAAATGGGTCAGAAACATGAAATATATTCAACCTTACTAGTAACCAAGGAAATACCAAATAAAATAGGATGTAAATTCTTACCGTCTATGCTTATAAGCGAAACAAATGCACCACTCTGGTGGAGGTTATTGATAGTGGGGGAGGCTATGGCCTTTCTCTCAATTTTGCTCTGAATTTAAAACTGCTCTAAAAAATAGTTTACTTTAAAAAATTCCTATTGTCAAAATAGCAAAGATAAATGATATTCAAATTCAATTCAAATGATAATATTAAATTATTGTTGGGTTTCATAAATTGAAAACATATTATCTGGTGGTTGCAGCTAAATTAATGTGACACAGTTTGGAGAGCAAGTTGGTAATATTTATTAAGGGTCTTTAGCATAGTTATGGTCTTAGAAGACCATAATGGACCAATGTCTTTAGGACATTATGTATGGTATTTAAGGTAGGCCTCATTTAAGAATGTATCACAAGGACATACTGTGACATGAAGACAAAGCTCTTTACGACAAGGCTATTTATAATAGAAACATTTGGAAACTCCCTAAACATTATTATCATCCATAACAAGAGAATATTGTCAACAAACTCATTTTTTAAATAATTTTTTTAAAAAAGCAAGGCTAAAATGTAAAGCAAGGCTACAAAACTGCATATGTATGATACAATGTTAGGTATGTAGAAAAATAAAAAATTAAAAAAATACACGGAGAAAAAATTACAGGAAAGTATATCAACATGTTACATTTGATCTTTTCTGAGTGTTAAGATTATAGATAAGTTTTTTTTCTTTTATGTCATCTAGTTTTTTACTATGAGTATATTTTACTTCTTTTAATTACAATCATTTATTTGTAGATTATTTTAGGTTTTCTTCACAGACAGAACAATTCCTTTCCAACCCTTATATCTTTGATTTTTTCTTACATTACCATGCTGGCTGGGGTCTCTAATTCAGTGTTGAATGCAAATAGTGATGGCAGGTACCTTGTAGCTTTTCTAATCTTAAAGGGAATGTTTTCAGGGTTTCAGTAATTTTCCTTCTATTTCTTAGAATGCTTGTGAACTGCTATGTTGAATGACTGTCAAATTTTATGAAATAGTTTTATCAGCTAAAATCATGATATAATTTTTCTACTTTAAGCTAATTATATGAAAAATTACATATATTGGTTTTCTTATATTAAATCAGCCTTTCATGGAAGGAATAAACCCAACTTGGCAATAAAATACTAACATTTTCATACATAGATTTTGATAGCTACTGTTTTGTTTAGGGTTTTCCATATATGTTAATGAGTGAGATTGGCCTATAATTTTCCTTTCTCATACTATCCTTGTCAAAATTATGGTAGTATCATAAGTTGTCAGTAATGGTCCCTCCTTAGCTATATTCCAGAATGATTTCCTTAAGACTGGGATTATTTTTTTGCTTAAATGTTTGATAAAACTTGCCTGTAAAGCCATCTGGGGCTTGTATTTTTTTCTTTGTGAAGAGAATTTTATCTTAATTTCTTAACATAAGTTTTTCTAAGATTTTTTCTATATCATTTAATTTTGGAGTGTGTTGGCATAAAGTTGTTCCTAATAGCCTCTTACTGTCTTCTTTATGTCTGAAACATCTGCAGTAATAACCTTTTTTTGAAATCACTGATATTATTTATATATGCCTTCTCTTTTATTCAAGTTTGCCAGAGGTTTGTGAAATGTATTAATCTTTCAAAAAACCAAAATTTTTTCCTGTTGATACTTACTATTGTCAGTTTGTTTACCACTTCATTAATTACTATTCTTATCTTTACTATTTTCTTCTTGATATTTTCTTTGAGGTTTTCTTCTCTGCTATTCTTTTTCTAACATCTTGACTTGAATACTTAGCTCATTAGTTTAGTCCTTCTGTTCTTATATAAACAATTAAGACCTAAATCACCCTCTGGATACTACTTTAGGTGAATCAAACAAGTTTTGATATATAGCACTTTCATCATCTAATGTGAATATTATTTTAAATTTCCATTATGAGTTATTTGACACATTAGCTATTAGAAATATGTTTTTATCGATTTTCAAACATATGGAATTTTCTAGTTATCTCTTGTTTGTGATTTCAAACCTAACTGTACTGTAGTCAAAGAATAAAGTCTGAATGCTTTCAGTCTTTGAAAATTGTTGAAACTTGCTTTATGACCCAGTAGGGAGTTGTGTTTCCTAAATGTATACATTTTGTAGTTGTACAATTCTGGGCATATATTAATTTATTGTCCTAAGGATCTATATTACTACTGAATTTTTTATCAGTTTGATCCATTAATTACTGAGAAAAGTATGTTAAAATCTCCCATTATGATTGTGGGTTGGTCTATTTCTCCTTTTAAGTCAATTTTTGCTTTATATATTTTGAGGTTATGTTATCAGATAGTTTTCTAATAAATTACAGTTTTGCCACCATGGAGTGACCCTCATTATCTCACATTAATGCCTCTAATTTTAAAGTTTATTTTTTCTGATAGTAACATATCTATTAACTTAATTTTTGTTATTATTTGCATGGAATATATTTTCTCATCCTTTAACTTTTCAAACTTTTCACCTTTCTGTATCTTTATATTTAAATGTCTCATAAACAGTAATGTTTAAAGATTTTTATTTTGAAATAATTATGGATTTACAGGAAGTTGAAAAGATTACCTTCACTCAGTCTCCCTCAGTTCATTTACATCTTAAATAACCATAGTACAATATCAAAACCAGGAAACTGACATTGGTACAATGAGTGTGCATAGATCTGTCATTTTATCACATGAGTAGTTTTGTGTAACTACCACTATAATCAAGATACAGAACTATTCTCTCATTACAAAGATCGAAAAACCCAAATAAACAAGGTGACTTAGCCAATTAATATTAGGCAGCCTTTGTCGGTGCCCCCCTCCCCCCACTGTGGTATGATAGCATATAAATGAAGTGGCCATATTAGCAGACATGTGGTAGGACTACATTCAGGAACATCTGGTTCTAGGGATTCAAATGGTATCATTAGGACCCTGTCTCTGTTTCCTTATGAAGTGGCTTCATTGTCAGGCAGGCTTTCTTTATGTGGTGGAAAAGAGAAATATAGGAAATTTTGGTTTCCATCATTCATAGTTAGTGATTACAGAGAAAAGACTCAGGCCCTCATTACCTTGGTCTACAGGCTAAATACTAAAAAGATACTAAGTCATGTCCCTACATTTGGACCAGTCACTACATCTAAGAGATGGATGCTCTGATTGTCCATACTGGGTTGCAGGCCCTCCTTTATGATGGAGAAGTGGGACCCCCTAATTGTAGCCTCCCCCCGCCCACCACCAGAATCACAGGGAGAGGAAGAGAGGCAGCTCCTACAATGAACAGAGGTCTTCTTTCAGCAGAAGAGGGGGCAGGCAGAAACAACAGCTCCACTGCAACAGTGATTATAATACATGGCCTGGGTGGAGAATCACTGTTCTACATATTCTCATAGAGAATCATTTATTCTCAGGGCTTAAATTTTCACTTCTACCAGGAGGATTCTCAGACATACATCTTGAACCTAATTTCTTTACTGAATTTCAGACCTGGCATTTATAATTACTTGTATTATTATCACCTCAATTGAACACATCTAAATCTAAGCTAATTATTTTCCCACCAAACCAGCTTCTCCTCTGGATTTTGATATTTCAGGCAATGGTCTCATCGTTATTCAGCCTCCTAAATATAAAACTCTGGAGGCATTCTTAATACCTCCTATCAAGTCTTCCTTTGTAATGCCTTTCACAACTCCTTCTTTCCTTTCCCACCACTACTACTGAATTCCAGGCTCTAGTATCTTAATGGCAATATCTTTCTCATTCTAACCTCTACCTTATCCACTCCATACACTGATACCAGATTATAACCTTCTCAAAATATTGCTAGACTTCCACTCCAAAATGAAAAAATCAATTTTCTCTGCTAGGATACAGTCCAAAATACTTAGACTGGTATTTCAAGGCTATTACAATCTGGCGCCAACTCACTTTTCCATTCTACTTGATTATTATTTGCTCATACAAACCCTCTGATCCAGCCAAACTGATGTACTTATCATTCCCCATACATATTATGTGCATTCGAACCCCCCTCTTGTGTTTTGTTCATACTGATTCCCCTGCCTTGAATCCTTTCCCCATTTATTCTCCCTAAGGTGCCTTCCCTTTTCTTCACCTTAATTTCATTTCATTTCTTCCTGAAACCTTTCTTTACAAATTCAGCAATGTGCTGGCTCTCTCCTCTATGGGCAATCTGTCCCACTATTCTTTTAGTAATAAAATGTGAGGCCCCTTCCCGAGCTGTAGTCAAATGAGTCACTGTGTGTACCTCAAACCAGGTCAGCTCTACTCCCAGCTCCTGACACATTCCTCTCTAAGGCAGGTAGTGCACCAGAAATCTCCAGTTCTAAAATATGTCTTTTTGGCAAAGGCCAGATACCTGGTGGCAACTGGGAAAAAAAGCACAACCTAAAAGTTGAGAGTTATGTTTTATTTGGCAGACAAAACTGAGGAGTTAAGCCCAGGACACAGCATCTCAGATAACTCTGAGAGACTGCTCCAAAGAGGCAGGGGGGGGGGGGGTGGGGGGCAGCCAGGATATATAGGAGTTTTTGCAACAAAGACCAGGTAGTTGGAACATCTAAACATTACTGTTACTTAAAGAAAATAAGATATCTCAAGTTAAGGAATTTATCATTTTTCTATGTATAGAAGATGCAAGATTCTGGGCTCACTGAAATCATTCCTTTGATACACACCTCAGCTATCTGGGGCCAGTATCCTGTGATTTCTCATCCTGAGTTTCCTCAGGGTGCACCATAGGGGCAGCTATAATGTGATGGCTTGATGGCTGCAACATCCTTTGTTTACTGATATGGCAGGCAATATATTTCATTCAGACTGGTGTGGATGAGTGTATATACCAATGTGGTCAATGAATGACAGCCATTCTCTGTTCCCAAGAGTGTTGGCATCATCCATATCACTGACCTTCTGCTTCAAATTTTTCTTCAGCTCTCTGGTTCCTTCTGGAGTCCAGCTCTGTATTTCAGCCCACTTTTCTGTGACTCCCCTCAATTTTTTGAATTCTTATCAGCCTGCTCCCATGTTCCCTCTTTGCTGGGAGATTCACTAACAACAGACTTAATTCACAGATGGTTCTGCCACCCTGTATATTACTTATCATTTCTACTTCTGTTATTGTAAATTTCTCTTTGGCAGGGATTTGCCTTATTTGTCTTTGCATCCCCAGCAGCTAGTATGTAGTAAGTACATCAGTCATGTTTTTGAACCACCCAAACACCTCCACTAAGTTGGACCTCCATGAATACTTGTGCTAATATTAATCACACTAACTTTCTCCCATCTCTTTGGACACAATGTAATAGATAGTTCTCCACGACGGATCAGTTCTCCTGTTTCCAATCCTGTCCGGACTTTCTTCTTCCTCTTCTCTATCAGCCAATACTACCAACTTCCCAGAATCCCTCACAGACAGGCATGAGTTTTGCTCTCTTAGATATATCTTTGCTTTAGCAAACTTGCTCTCTTAGCACTTGCTCTCTTAGATATATGTTTGGATGGCTCTGAGAGTCTAAAAACACCAGACCTTCAATAAGGTTTTGTTGATGATGCTCTGAGTTATTGTATAAAACTGAAATGCTCTGTTGTCTTTTAGTCTTGTAACGAAGGATCATCTATCAATCATTCAATATTAGTTTCTTCTTCCTCACTATATCCTTGACTGTGCCAGATTCAGACATTTCCTCCAGATGTGGAGTCCTTCCCAGTCTATTTACCTAAGAACATTTTAGTAATTTTTATTGCAATTATAACTATAGAGTAACAAGAAAGATGTGATTTATAAAAAGGAGGGAGTCATTAGCTCCTTTTAATGCACAAAAAATAGCCAAGCAATAAAACAAAGGCCTTTCTTTTTGAAATTTCTGGTTAACAACCTTTATTTCTGTCTTATCTATTTTATGTCTTTTTTTAGGCCTGGTCTAAAAGTCTACTGTTACATACTTTCTCTTACTAATATTGTCATATAAGGTGAGAATGATTTCCTATCTGTCATTTGGACCACAAAGTCAACATAGATTATTAAAGCAGCCATTTAATTTTAAAAGTAGAAGTTAGATCCTCAATGTATTCGTTAGATATAATATGAAGGAATAAGAAAGTGGCTTTTACTTTAATCAAGTTATTGTTAGAGCCTTGTTATAGAAGTTAGTTTCAATTATTTTGAAAGCTAACAACTGTGTACATCTTTGAGGGAAGGATGCAGGAACTAAAGTATTTTTGCCTGGAAAGAAAAAACCTGACAGGTGACTTGATATGACTCTTTAAGGATGTAAGGGTTACAGTAAAGAGAATAGTGGCCTCATTGTACCCATGATCATGCAGCAAATCAGTAGAGCTGGTGATAGACTCTGCACTGGCAGTTTGAACAAGCCAGAGGTACTGCAGATGCATTTTCTGCCAAATTGGAAGTCAGACACTCTCTCCTCCTGCCAGACGATCAGAACAGAGACATCAGATACGTCCTTCCAACTACCACAGAAATAGAGAGAGGGCAGAACAAGCCAGACAGAAGAGGCTGGAATCTATCTAGTCTGAGGTTGAAACCTCTGTGTCACACTCACCTGGAGGTACCTTCTTATTCCTCAATTCCCTCAAGGAGGAAAAACCCTAGATCTTCTATGCCTTGGTGTTAAGACATACTCTCCTGACCTAATTCTCTCCCCATTTCTGTCCGAGTTTAAAAGACTTAGCTACACCACCATTTTCAAAAGCCGGTTTTTATTTTAACTCATCCATCTTACTTCAAGTCTGGCACCAAATGCTATGTATTTCCTATATGCACTAAGGAAATGGAATTAAATTACTCCAGGAAGAAATTTAGAATATGCAGAAAGAACAGTGTCCTGACTACAAAGTTTGTTGGTTGCTAGAACAGGTAATTGAAAGAAATTGTAGAATATTTTTCCAGAACCAACCTTTGAGAAAAAATACAAGCCAGGTTCTGAGCTGGCCTCTGTAGTGGGAGACTCAATGTCCCTTACTACCCTGTGATGCATCAGAATTTCAGGAATTAGACTGAAAACTCCAGATTTCAAATGCCTCAATCCACAAACCCAGCTCATGTTATTTTGTAACGCTTTATTTATTCAAAAGATTATTTTATTAACCTATTCTAAGGACCTAGATACGTTAAACATGGATTTTATTTTCAGTTTTTTTGGGGTTTTTTTTTGGTGGTATGCGGGCCTCTCACTGCTGTGGCCTCTCCCATTGCGGAGTGCTCCGGACGTGCAGGCTCAGCGGCCATGGCTCACGGGCCTAGCTGCTCCACGGCAGGTGGGATCCTCCGGGACCGGGGCATGAACCAGCGTCCCCTGCATCAGCAGGCAGACTTTCAACCACTGCGCCACCAGGGAAGCCCTATTTTCAGTTTTAAACTGAGATCAGCAACATGGATTTTATTGTCAGTTTTAAACTGAGATCAGCAACACTGGAATTCCTATTAAGGACTCTTGGAAAGATTGTCCAGACTCTTCCCATTTGCAAAAAAAAATCAGTAGGTTTCCATTCATTTGCATGGTGGACTACATTTTTCTCTCCTCTGATGCCTTTTTCTATAATTATATCTTTTTATTAAAAAATCTTCTATCTTTGCTTATCGACTGGTTCTTCCCTTTTTTTTCAAACACATCCTTTAAAAGGTAAACGGGAGAAACCTTCAAGATGGCGGAGTAAGACACAGAGATCACCTTCCTCCCCACAAATACATCAGATATACATCTACATGTGGAACAACTCCTACAGAACACCTACTGAATGCTGGCAGAAGACCTCAGACTTCCCAAAATGCAAGAAACTCTGCACGTACCTGGGTAGGGCAAAAGAAAAAAGAAAAAACAGAGACAAAATAATACAGACGGGACCTGCACCAGTGGGAGGGAGCTGTGAAGGAGGAAAGGTTTCCACACACTAGGAAGCCCCTTCGCGGGCAGAGACTGCGGGTGGCGGAGGTGGGAAGCTTCAGAGCCGCGGAGAAGAGCACAGCCACAAGGGTGCAGAGGTCAAAACGGAGAGATTCCCGCACAGAGGATCGGTGCCGAACAGCACTCACCAGCCAGAGAGGCTTGTCTGCTCACCCGCCGGGGTGGGCGTGGCTGGGAGCTGAGGCTCGGCTTCAGTTGGATCCCAGGGAGAGGACTGGGGTTGGCTGCGTGAACACAGCCTGAAGGGGCTAGTGCACCACAGCTAGCCGGGAGGGAGTCTGGGAAAAAGTCTGGAGCTGCTGAAGAAACAAGAGACTTTTTCTTGCCTCTTCGTTTCCCGGTGCGCGAGGAGAGGGGATTAAGAGCACCGCTTATAGGCGCTTCAGAGACGGGTGTGAGCCGCAGCTATCAGCACGGACCCCAGAGACGGGCATGAGATGCTAAGGCTGCTGCTGCCACCACCAAGAAACCTGTGTGCGAGCACAGGTCACTATCCACACCTCCCCTCCCGGAAGCCTGTGCAGCCTGCCACTGCCAGGGTCCTGTGATCCAGGGACAACCTCCCTGGCAGCACACACAGCGCGCCTCAGGCTGATGCAACATCACGCCAGCCTCTGCCACTGCAGTCTCACCCTCCATTCCGTACCCCTCCCTCCCCCTGGCCTGAGTGAGCCAGAGCCCCCGAATCAGCTGCTCCTTTAACCCCGTCCTGTCTGAGCGAAGAACAGACGCCCTCAGGCAACCTACACGCACAGGCGGCGCCAAATCCAAAGCTGAGCCCCTGGGAGCTGTGAGAACAAAGAAGAGAAAGGGAAATTTCTCCCAGCAGCCTCAGGAGCAGCAGATTAAAGCTCCACAATCAACTTCATGTACCCTGCATCTGTGGAATACCTGAATAGACAGCGAATCATCCCAAAATTGAGGCAGTGGACTTTGGGAGCAACTGTAGACTTGGGGTTTGCTTTCTGCATCTAATTTGTGTCTGGTTTTACATTTATCTTAGTTTAGTATTTAGAGTTTATTATCATTGGTAGATTTGTTTATTGATTGGGTTGTTCTCTTCTTCCTTTTTTTTATATATAGATAAATATATATTTTTTCCTTTTTCGCTTTTTGTGAGTGTGTATGTGTATGCTTCTTTGTGTGATTTTGTTTGTATAGCTTTGCTTTTACCATTTGTCCTAGGGTTCAGTCTGTCTGTTGGGGTTTGTTTTCTTTTTTAGTGTAGTTTTTAGCACTTGTTATCATTGGTGGATTTGTTTTTTGGTTTGGTTGCTCTCTTGTTTCTTTCTTTCTTCCTTTTCTTTTTATTACTTTTTACTTTTTATTAATTTTTCAAACTTTTTATTTTAATGATTTTATTTTATTTTTCTTTCTTTCTTTCTTTTCTCCCTTTTCTTCTGAGCCGTGTGGCTGACAGAGTCTTGGTGCTCTGGCCGTGTGTCAGGCCTGTGCCTCTGAGGTGGGAGAGCTGAGTTCAGGACATTGGCCCACCCGAGACTTGCTGGCTCCACATAATATCAAACAGCAAAAGCTCTCCCAGAGATCTCCATCTCAACGCTGAGACCCAGCTCCACTCAACAACCAGCAAGCTACAGTGCTGGACACCCTATGCCAAACAACTAGCAAGACAGGAACACAACACCACCCATTAGCAGGGAGGCTGCCTAAAATCATAATAAGTCCACAGACACACCAAAACACACCACCGGACACAGTCCTGCCCACCAGAGACACAAGATCCAGCCTCATCCACCAGAACACAGGCACTAGTCCCCTCTGCCAGGAAGCCTACACAACCCACTGAACCAACCTTAGCCACCAGGGGGCAGACACCAAAAACAATGGGAACTACGAACGTGCAGCCAGTGAAAAGGAGACCCCAAACACAGTAAGTGAAGCAAAATGAGAAGACAGAGAAACACACAGCAGATGAAAGAGCAAGGTAAAATCCCACCAGACTAAAAAAATGAAGAGGAAATAGGCAGTCTACCTGAAAAATAATTCAGAGTAATGATAGTAAAGATGACCCAAAATCTTGGAAATAGAATGGAGAAAATACAAGAAACGTTTAACAAGGACCTAGAAGAACTAAACAGCAAACAAACAATGATGAACAACATAATAAATGAAAATTAAAAAGTCTCTAGAAGGAATCAAGAGCAGAATAACTGAGGCAGAAGAAGGGATAAGTGACCTGGAAGATAAAATAGTGGAAATAACTACTGCAGTGCAGAATAAAGAAAAAAGAATTAAAAGAATTGAGGACAGTTTTAGAGACCTCGGGGACAACATTAAAGGCACCAACATTCAAATTATAGGGGTCCCAGAAGAAGAAGAGAAAAAAAAGGGACTGAGAAAATATTTGAAGAAATTATAGTTGAAAACTTCTCTAAGGTGGGAAAGGAAATAGTCAAGTCCAGGAAGTGCAGAGAGTCCCATAGAGGATAAATCCAAGGAGAAACATGCCAAGACACATATTAGTCAAACGATCAAAAATTAAATACAAAGAAAAAATTTTTAAAGCAGCAAGGGAAAAACAACAAATAAAATACAAGGGAATCCCCATAAGGTGAACAGCTGATCTTTCAGCAGAAACTCTGCAAGCCGGAAGGGAGTGGCAGGACATATTGAAAGTGATGAAAGGGAAAAACCTACAACCAAGATTATTCTACACAGCAAGGATCTCATTCAGTTTCGATGGAGAAATTAAAACCTTTACAGACAAGCAAAAGGTAAGAGAATTCAGCACCACCAAACCAGCATTACAACAAATGCTAAAGGAACTTCTCTAGGCAGGAAACACAAGAGAAGGAAAAGACCTACAATAACACACCCAAAACAATTAAGAAAATGGTAAAAGGAACATACATATCGATAACTACCTTAAATTTAAATGGATTAAATGCTCCAACCAAAAGACACAGACTAGCTGAATGGATACAAAAACAAGACCCATATATATGCTGTCTACAAGAGACCCACTTCAGACCTAGGGACACATACAGACTGAAAGTGAGGGGATGGAAAAAGGTATTCCATGCAAATGGAAATCAAAAGAAAGCTGGAGTAGCAATTCTCATATCAGACAAAATAGACTTTAAAATAAAGACTGTTACAAGAGACAAAGAAGGACACTACATAATGATCAAGGGATCAATCCAAGAAGAAGATATAACAATTGTAAATATTTATGCACCCAACATAGGAGCACTTCAATACATAAGGCAAATGCTAACAGATATTGAAGCAGAAATTGACAGAACACTATCATAATACAGGACATTAACACCCCACTTTCACCAATGGACAGATCATACAAAATGAAAATAATTAAGGAAACACAAGCTTTAAATGATACATTAAACAAGATGGACTTAATTGATATATATAGAACATTCCTTCTAATAACAACAGAATACACTTTCTTCTCAAGTGCTCATGGAACATTCTCCAGGATAGATCATATCTTGGGTCACAAATCAAGCCTGGGTAAATTTAAGAAAATTGAAATCCTATCAAGTAGCTCTTCCGACCACAACGCTATGAGACTAGATAACAATTACAGGAAAAAATCTGTAAAGAATAAAAACACAGGGAGGTTAAACAATACACTACTAAATAACCAAGAGATCACTGAAGAAATAAAAAAATACCTAGAAACAAATGACAATGAAAACACGATGACCCAAAACCTACGGGATGCAGCAAAAGCAGTTCTAAGAGGGAAGTTTATAGCAATATGATCCTACCTCAAGAAACAAGAAACATCTCAAATAAATAACCTAACATTACACTTAAAGCAATTAGAGAAAGAAGAACAAAAAAACCCTAAAGTTAGCAGAAGGAAATAATAAAGATCAGATCAGAAATAAGTGGAAAAGAAATGAAGAAAACAATAGCAAAGATCAATAAAACTAAAAGTTGGTTGTTTGAGAAGATAAACAAAATTCATAAACCATTAGCCAGACTCATAAAGAAAAAAAGGGAGAAGACAAATCAATAGAATTAGAAATGAAAAAGGAGAAGTAACAACTGACACTGCAGAAATACCAAGGATCATGAGAGATTGCTACAAGCAACTATATGCCAATAAAATGGACAACCTGGAAGAAATGCACAAATTCTTAGAAAAGCACAACCTTCCGAGACTGAACCAGAAAGAAATAGAAAATATAAACATACCAATCACAAGCAATGAAATTGAGACTGTGATTAGAAATCTTCCAAAAACCAAAAGCCCGGGACCAGATGGCTTCACAGGCAAATTCTATCATTTAGAGAAGAGCTAACACCTATCCTTCTCAAATTTTCCAAAATATAGCAGAGGGAGAAACACTCCCAAACTCATTCTATGAGGCCACCATCACCCTGATACTAAAACCAGACAAAGATGTCACAAAGAAAGAAAACTACAGGCCAATATCACTGATGAACATAGATGCAAAAATCCTCAACAAAATACTAGCAAACAGAATCCAACAGCACAATAAAAGGATCATACAAGGAGATTTTTCTGCAGAGGACTGAAGGTTCTGCCGTAGTCTTCTCACCTGTCTTTCTTGTCAGCCTGCACTACTGATTTCGGACTCTGTGAGAGCTCCTACAATCCTCGAAAGAGTGTATATTCAGGAGGAAGTAACCCCAGAAAAGGAAGAACAGGCAGATCAAGATATGTAGCTCTGTGGCCACCAAGTTGTGGTTTTTGACAGATCATCAAATCAGGGAAGACTATCCCCAAATAGAGATCTTACGAGCTTTAAAGACCAAATGTTGTGAGGAGGAACTGGACTTTAGAGCTGTGGTGATGGATGAGGTGGTGCTAACAATCCATCAAGGAAACCTGGGTCTTCGTATCAATGGAGAACGAATTACTGCCTACCCTCCGGCAGTAGTAGTGAGAATACCAACCGGTTGGGTGCAAACTGATAGTGACATCACTGTTTTGCGCCATCTAGAGAAGATGGGATGCAGGTTGATGAACTGACCTCAAGACATCCTGAACTGTGTTAATAAGTTCTGGATGTTTCAAGAGTTGGCAGGTCATGGTGTTCCTCTGCCAGATACTTTCTCTTATGGTGGTCATGAAAATTTTGCTAAAATGATTGATGAAGCAGAAGTACTGGAGTTCCCAATGGTAGTGAAGAATACATGGTGTCATAGAGGCAAAGCAATTTTCTTGGCTCGTGATAAGCACCATTTGGCTGATCTAAGCCATCTTATTTGCCATGAAGCTCCATCCCCGTTTCAGAGATATGTTAAAGAGTCTCATGGAAGAGATGTATATGTCATTGTCATTGGAGGCCGTGTGGTTGACACCATAACGCTGTTCAACAGATGGGAGGATGCAAAGCAACTGCTCACTAGTGGTGTCGGGATGATGTGCTCATTGAGTAAACAAGGGAAACAGCTAGCTATCCAGGTGTCTAATATCCTGGGAATGGATGTGTGTGGCACTGACCTGTTGATGAAAGACGACGGCTCCTTCTGTGTCTGCGAAGGAGACAATGCAAATGTAGGTTTCATAGCCTTTGATAAGGCTTATAACCTAGATGTAGCTGGTATCATAGCTGAATATGCCGCCTCCCTTTTGCCCTCTAGCCGACTCGCCTGGCGTATGTCCCTGCTCTCTCTGGTGTCCATGACCAGTGAGACTAGTGAGCCGGAGCTGGGTCCCGCAGACAACACTGCTGTCGACAACATGAGCATAAGTTCCAGCTCTGTTGGCAGCGATCCTGAAACCATGGAGTGAGAGCTGCTCACCAAGCTCCCAGGGGGCCTATTCAACATGAACCAACTGCTAGCCAATGAAATCAAACTCCTGGTGGAGTGATTCCACCAGTAAATAATTAACCAACAAAACCCTTGTAAAGCTTTCTTTTTCTTCTTTCCTTTTTTTCATTCTGTTTTCTTTTTCTATTATTTTTTTTAAACCAACTTGCAATGCTGTTCATGGAAAATGCTCAGGAAGATGAGAGAAAAATGAGTAGGATTAGTTAGGAAGGAGGAAGGGGGAGATAGATGAGACCTTTGCTACTAACCTGTTACTGACTTTGATTTACAAATACTACAGATAGAGAAGCAGAAGATGTGAGATACAGAAAAATGTCAGGCTCTCATAGTTACCCTTTTAAATTACTCAAAAATGTGTAGGCTCTCAGGCCATGAAGGACATAATTTTTTCATGGTCTCTTCCTTTTGTTTTTGTACAGTTGGTACAAATTTCAGAGTCGTGTAACTTCACATTGTATTGTAATCCATGAGGAAGACATCTACCTAAATTATAATTTTTTATACAAATAAGAAAATTCAGCCTATACACTATTATCTAGGAGCTTTATGTTCATAGTTATGAAATCTTGAGGAGTTTTTTTATTGACTTTTTTCCCCTTAATTTGGGTGGGAGGGCAACGTGAATGTGACCCCATAAAGGTTTTTTTAATGATAAAGTTGGCATGTTTGCATGATAAAAGGGAAATGAACAGTATTGCAATGTCTGGCACACAAAATAACATTTACTCCATTGTAGATAAAATTGCACTAGTTAAAATATGTGCATTGACTTGTATCTGTTAGTGTTTTATCCTTTTTTGAAAGATATATGCTCTGTTAATGTTGCATTTGTTTTTAATACATGCTAGTCTTAACATTCCCTGATCTATGCCTGCATCTTTAACAATGGCCAAAGTGAAGAAAATGCTACCTTTTTTGTTAACAAGACACTGACTTGAAACATGTGCCTTTAAAGCCTTTTATTTTTTTCCTTTTTTCTTTTGGTGGTTGAGCATTTAAAGAATAAGGACAAGGAAAATATTTTTGGGGGGCAAATCAAGGGTCTATAAGTTCCTAAGTATAAAGTTGAAGTGATTTCTGACACCAGCGTTATATATCTGCATTTTTCACATTTTAGGAGGGTGTGTGTGTGCACGTGTGTGTGTGTGCACACGTGTGCATTCTTGCATGTTTATGTGCTTTGCTTTTTGTGCTTTTTGATCAACCAATCAAAAAGGAAACCAATCAACCAATCAAAAAGGAAAGATTCTAGAAAATGGAGCATGATGGGAAACAGTTTGTTACTTTAACAAAAAAACAACTGAGTCGTTTTCATAACTGTAATCTACTGGGTAGAGGTACCCACCTAAAGACATGAGGAGAATAGCTGCTTCTTAGACTTTTGTGTATGTGTATGTTGTCTGCTTTTTTTCTTTGCTTCTAGACTGTTCAGTGAATGATTTATTCCAGGATACATGCTTTTCCTCTGCTTCTTGCTGTGCATTTTCTCCTATTACACATAGGTTTTGGGGTGGGGTGGACTGAACATTTTTGTTTGGGGACTTATTTAGCAGTATTGAGACTCTTATAGCCCTACTCTGAAGACTTCAATATTCTACTCTTTATATTACTTTATTTCTGAATTTATAAAAGCCCCAAATTGCATATAATATGAGCCTTTAAACATGGGTAAAACTATCCCAATAAATGCTTTGGAAGGTGTGTTAAGAAATGGAGATGCTCCAGAGCTCAATGTAATTTTTTTAAGCAGCAAGTTCCATCTCCCTACAATCCTCTGAAACTTTTTACCCGAGTCCTTTCTTGCCTCTCCAGTGCTTTTTTCCTTCAGATGGACCTTAAACATAATTTCTTTGACACTACTAGAGAGACTTGGAGGCAATAAATCAGTATTAACCAGCTCTAACAGAGGTTTGATCATGCTTATTTGTACAGTTTCCACCCCATTTAAAAAAAGGAATGTAATAAAACTTGTTTTTTCTATAGAATTAAATAATAATAAAATGGAGTGAAAGGTTGATTGTTGACAAATAGAAAAAAAAAAAGGATCATACACCATGATCAACTGGGGTTTATCCCAGGAATGCAAGGATTCTTCAGTATACACAAATCAATCAATGTGATAAACCATACTAACAAATTGAAGGAGAAAAAGCATATGATCATCTCAATAGATGCAGAAAAAACTGAATTTTTGACAAAATTCAACACCCATTTATGATAAAAACCCTCCAGAAAGGAGGCATAGAGGGAACTTATCCCAACATAATAAAGCCCATATATGAAAAACCCACAGCCAACATCGTTCTCAATGGTGAAAAACTCAAGCCATTTCCTCTAAGACCAGGAACAAGACAAGGTTGTCCACTCTCACCACTATTATTCACCATAGTTTTGGAAGTTTTAGCCACAGCAATCAGTGAAGAAAAAAAAAAAAAAGGAATCCAAATCAGAAAAGAAGAAGTAAAGTTGTCACTGTTTGCAGATGGCATGATACTATACATAGAGAATCCTAAAGATGCTACCAGAAACTACTAGAGCTAATCAGTGAATTTGGTAAAGTAGCAGGATACAAAATTAATGCACAGAAATCTCATGCATTCCTATACACTAATGATGAAAAATCTGAAAGTGAAATTAAGGAAACACTCCCATTTACCACTGCAACAAAAAGAATAAAATACCCAGGAATAAACCTACCTAAGGAGAAAAAAGACCAGTATGCAGAAAACTACAAGACACTGATGAAAGATATTAAAGAGGATACAAACAGATGGAGAGATATACCATGTTCTTGGATTGGAAGAATCAACATTGTGGAAATGACTATACTATCCAAAGGAATCTGCAGATTCAATGCAATCCCTATCAAATTACCAATGGCATTTTTCACAGAACTAGAACAAAAATTTTCACAATTTGTATGGAAACACAAAAGACCCCTAATAGCCAAAGCAATCATGAGAAAGAAAAACGGATCTGGAGGAATCAGGCTCCAAGACTTCAGACTATACTACAAAACTACAGTAATCAAGACAATATGGTACTGGCACAAAAACAAAAATATAGATCAATGGAACACAATAGAAAGCCCAGAGTTAAACCCACACACATATGGTCACCTTATTTTTGATAAAGGAGGCAAGAATATACAATGGAGAAAAGACAGCCTCTTCAATAAGTGGTGCTGGGAAAACTGGACAGCTACATGTAAAAGTATGAAATTAGAACACTCCCTAACACCATACACAAAAATAAACTCAAAATGGATTAAAAACCTAAATGTAAAGCCAGACACTGTAAAACTCTTAGAGGAAAACATAGGCAGAACACTCTATGACATAAATTACAGCAAGATCCTTTTTGACCCACCTCCCAGAGAAATGGAAATTAAAAAAAACAAATGGGACCTAATAAAACTTCAAAGCTTTTGCACAGCAAAGGAAACCATAAACAAAACAAAAAGACAACCCTCAGAATGGGAGAAAATATTTGCAAATGAAGCAATGGACAAAGGATTAATCTCCAAAATTTACAAGCAGCTTAATAACAAAAAAACAAAAACCCAATCCAAAAATGGGCAGAAGACCTAAATAGACATTTCTCCAAAGAAGATATACAGATTGCCAACAAACACATGAAAGGATGCTCAACATCACTAATCATTAGAGAAATGCAAATCAAAACTACAATGAGGTATCACTTCACACCAGTCAAAATGGCCATCATCAAAAAATCTAGAAACAATAAATGCTGGAGAGGGTGTGGAGAAAAAGGAACCTCCCTACACTGTTGGTGGGAAAGTAAATTGATATACCACTATGGAGAACAGTACAGAGGTTCCTTAAAAAACTAATAATAGAACTACCATACGGCCCAGCCATCCCACTACTGGGCATATACCCTGAGAAAACCATAATTCAAAAAGAGTCATGTACCACAATATTCACTGCAGCTCTATTTACAATAGTCAAGACATGGAAGCAACCTAAGTGTCCATTGACAGATGAATGGATGAAGAAGACATGGCATATATATAGAATGGAATATCACTCAGCCATAAAAAGAAACGAAATTGAGTTATTTGTAGTGAGGTGGATGGACCTAGAGTCTGTCATACAGAGTGGAGTGAAGTAAGTCAGAAAGAGGAAAAAAAAATACCGTATACTAACATATGTCTATATATATATATATATATATATATATATATATATATATGGAATCTTAAAAATGATTCTGAAGAACCTAGGAGCAGGACAAGAATAAAGACACAGACATAGAGAATGGACTTGAGGACACGGGGAGGGGGAAGGGTAAGCTGGGATGAAGTAAGAGAGTGGCATGGACTTATATATACTACCAAATGTAAAATGGCTAGTGGGAAGCAGCCACATAGCACAGAGAGATCAGCTTGGTGCTTTGTGACCACCTAGAAGCAAGGGAGATGCAAGAGGGAGGAGATATGGGGATATATGTATATGTATAGCCGATTCACTTTGCTATAAAGCAGAAACTAACACACCATTGTAAAGCAATTATACTCCAATAAAGATGTTAAAAAAGAAAAAAAAAAGGTAAACGTGCACTTATCAGAACGTGCCATTCTGTAACAATGTCCTATTTCTGTCCTTCCCCTCACGCTTATGGTCCCCCCCTGCTTCTTCCACTTCTTACCCTCATTGCCCACTTACAATTTGGGTTTTGCTCCTTCCATTCATTAGATTTACACACTGACCTCTTCTTGCCAAAAGATATTTTACTAAATCCCTTTCCTATTTGATATCTCTGGGACAACAGGCAGCTCACTCCCTGAAAGTGACTCTGCCCTTTGCTCTGTGACACCTCATTCAGTGGTTTCTTCTTCTGTTTTCCTGGCCATCCCTTCTCCATCCCTCTATTGACTCTTTCCTGTATCACACCTCTTATCTGCTGTCATGTCTTGGGACTTAATCACCCCTTTGCGTTTTTCCCTTTCTACACTTACTTCTTCCTAGAGACACATCCATTCTCAAGGCTTCCATGACCCCCTTTTGCTTCTAACTTCTAAATTTTCATCTCCAGCCCTAATATCTTCAACTGCCCAATTCTATCAAGGAAAGCTCCATTTTCCAATTTCTTAGACTAGGAAGTGTGAATTCATCTTTTTCTCCTTTCTCTCACTCCTGCCCTGCCTCGTTGTCCTAAGAGTAAGCAATTTGGAAGCCCAGTCTTTCAGAGATGGGCTGCACCCACTCAAGACTACTTATGTGAGCAGGCATTCTGCGACCCTGATGGGTGGGAGGGTAGTACCGCAAGTGTGTGGAGGGGATAATTACCAGGCTATAGAGTATCAGTCTACAGAGATTCAGAGATGTTAAGAAGGACTAAATCAGTGAAATCCTAAGAGAAACTGGAAGGCTGAGAGGTAAGAATATAGCATCAATATGAAGAGTCAAATTGGCACAAATTGAAAAAGTTTAATGATATCAAACTGACCAGTATGTGGGGAAACAGGTACTCTCAAAATTAGCCAGCATGCATGTAATTTGTTATAGCCACCTTGGAAAGAAATTTCAGAGTATCTCTTACAAATGTAAATGCGTATACTCTATGACCCAGCAATTTCACTTCTTCATATACACTAATGAAATATATACCCACATATGAAGGCATATGAAGAAGAGGGCATGCTTAAGAATTTTACTGCAGCATTATTGATAATATTAAAATATTAGAAATAATCTAAATGTCCCAACTAGAGAATGGTTTAGTAAACTGTGATGTATCTGTTATTCAGAATACCACACAGAAGTACAAGATTGAAGCAGATGTGCACTAATACAGAAGCCTCTGCAAAGACACAGTAAAATAGAAAAAAGAAAGGCATGTTATAGAATGATACATATAATATATAATTTCTATAAAAACATACACATATATAAACAACAATGAAATACATGTTTTTTCAAGGACATGTAAGTAAACAGTTGTGTAACAGAAGATCTGCACAGCAAAATGGTTAGAACGATTATTTCTGGGGAGGCAGGAGAGGACTGAGGCTGGGATGGTGAACAAAGAGGACTTTATCCTTATCTGAATATGTATTTTTTTAGAACAAGGAAAAGTCACACTTACGTCAGTTGTGTGATTATTAGAGAGACAGGGAGAGAGGGAGAGAGAGAATGAAAGAGAGAGAATGAGAGAGCAAAGAGAAACCAGAGAATGAAGCAAAGTATCAAATAGAATGGCCAGAAATGAGCTGTGTCAGAGGACAGTTAAGGAACTGGTTCTGCAGACATAGCCTGTCCACTGCAGTGTTTCCCCAGTGCGTGTTTCAGCATACTTGGCTGGTCCAGAAGTGTCCTCAAAAGAACCAAGTTGTGTTGGAAGGAGTGGCCACTGCAGGTAAGGTTGGTGGGGCCAGCAAAAGGAAATAGGGCCAACAAAGCAGTAGCTGATTAGTGTTTAGCTTTGGAAAGGTGCAGATAAGACATAGGCCAGAGCCATGGTTGGCTGGAAAGAGGTCTAGTCAATAGGAAAGAGGTCACAGTAGAATCCATGGACAAAGCAGGCTGGAGTTTGGCCAATGGGTACATGTTCTGTGTACATACAAGACAGGAACAGCTCTATAGAGTCAAAGTTAGATGCAAATTTCAAAGATAATTGCCAATGGGTTTTGCTATTTCCATGGGATATTGAAATAGCTGTTGCTTTTTACATTGGATAGTTTCTATTATCTTCTAGTCAGTCCTTTCTTGAGATAATGCTGTTACCTTAAAATAGTCTAAAATTTCTCCCTGATTCTTATTGGCACACTCAGGCTCCTTGTCCACTTGGATTATGATAATAGCCTAATAAATGGCTTCACTACCTCTTCATTCCAATGCATCCTACCTATCACTGCCAGATTAATTTTCTTAAAGCATCACTTGCCTCATTTTAATTCATATAATCACGAAATGGCAGTGGTCCTCTTTTGCCCAAGGTCTTACCCAACCCAGTATCAGGATCAAACTCCTCTGTTTTGCTCTAAAAGGTCTAAGTAATGTGAACCATTTTATGTTTAGATAACACTAACTCCCACTCTGCCCATAATTTGCATCATCAATTCCTCAGAACACTGGAGTTCAACCCCCAAATCCAGTCCTTTAAAAGTATAAGGAGTCAGTGGTAGACATCAGGTTAGTCCTTTGGTATATCTGCTTCCCAATGTGGCCTCAAATCATGTACATTATTGTCAACCAAAGAAAACTGTTAAGTTTTCTCTGCTTCTCACCTACTATCTTCCTTCTTTTCCTAAACCAAAGGAACTGAGTCATTTATTCTACTTCTGTGACCTTACCCACAGCACTCTTACACTAGCCTCTCTTCCTTCTCTCCAATTCAGGTCAGGCTCTTTGTGCACTCCACTCCACTCTTGTGCCTTTGCTATTAGCCAACCCCTGAAGAGCTCTCCCTACTCCTTCATCTATCCAGATTCTACATATTCCTACCTCAGGTTGCATCTCTATCATGTAGTCTTTTCTAATAACTTCAGCCTACAGAGAGGTTGATCCCATCTCTAAATTCTTAAAGTATTTATACACATTGGAATATAACATTAATATATATTTATTGTTCTTCTTGATTTCACGTGTGTGTGCGTGTGTGTGTGTGTGTGTGTGTGTGTGTATGTTCACCTCCCAGTGTAAGTACCATAGAAGGAATCATATCTTTAATTTTATTGCATTCTCTCTGGTCTTTGCCACAGTGGCTTATTCATAGTGAACACTGACTAAGTACTAAATGATGAATTGATCTGATGTATTTTATACTTGTGTGCAATTATTCTTTATGTATAATATTAATGAGGACTCTTTTGGTTGCAAATGGTAGTAACTCAAATCAAACTGAGTTAATTTAAAAGGGATTTGGTTCACCTAACTTAAATTGTAGGAATACTTTGGTTTAAGGCAAAACTGGATCCCTGTGCTCAAATAATATCATTAAGAATCAATCTTTCTACAATTGCATCAAAACAAAAATAAAAATAAAAAACCTAGCAATAGATTTAACCAAGGACATGAAAGACGTATAAACAGAAAACTATAAAACACTGATAAAAGAAATTGAAGACACAAATAAATGGAAAGATAATTTGTGTTCATGGATTGGAAGAATTTATATCATTGAAGTGTCCATACTACCCAAAGCAATCTATAGATTCAATGCAATCCCTGTCAATATTCCAATGGCATTTTTCACAGAAATAGAACAAATAATTCTAAAATTTGTATGAAAGCATGAAAGACCTTGAATAGCCAAAGCAACCTTGAGAAAGAAACAAAGCTGGAGGCATTATGCGCCCTGATTTCAAACTACATTACAAAGCTATAATAATCAAAACAGTATGTTATTGGCATAAAAACAGATGCATAGATCAATGGAACAGAATGGAGAGCCCAGAAATAAACCCACACATATATAGTAAATTAATTTACAACAAAGCAGCCAAGAATACACAGTGGGACCCGGACAGTTTCTCTTCATTAAATGTTGTTGAGAAAACTGGACAGAAACATGCAAAGGAATGAAACTGGATCACTATCTTACACCATACCCAAAAATTAACTCAATATTGATCAAAGATTTGAACATAAGACCTGAAAGCATAAAATTCCTAGAAGAAAACATAGGCAGCAAGTTCCTTGTTATCTGTCTTGGCAAAGATTTTTTAGATTTGACACCAAACCAAAGGCAAAAATAAATAAATAAATAGGTGGGATGATATTAGACTAAAAAATCGTCTGCATGGCAATGGAAACCATCAACGAAATGAAAAGGCAACCTACTGAATGGGAGAAAATATTTGTAAATTATGTATCTGATAAGAGGTTAATATCCAAAATATATAAAGAACTCATACAACTTAATAGTAAAAAGTAAATTAATTATTTTCTTAAATCCAATTAAAAGTGGGCAGGAGACCTGAATAGACATTTTTCCAGTGAAGACATACAGATGGCTAATAGTACATGAAAAGGTGCTCAGCATCATTAATTATCAGGGAAATGCAAATTTAACCACAATGGGATATAACCTTACCCCTGTCAGAATGGCTGCTATGGAAAAGACAAGAAATTACAAGTGCTGGTAAGGATGTGGAGAAAATGGAACATTTGTGGACTCTTGGTGGGAATGTAAATTGGTGCAGCCACTATGGAAAACAGTACAGAGTTTCCTCAAAAAATTAAAAATAGAACCACCATATGATCCAGCAATTCCACTTTTGGGTATTTATCTGAAGAAAACAAAAACACTAACTAGAAAAGTTATATGCATCCCTATGTACATTGCAGAATTATTTACAATAGTTGAGACATGGAAACAATGTGTGTTCATCAATAGATGAATGGTCAAAGAAATTGTGGTATATATATACAAAGCAATACTATTCAGCCATAAAAAAGGATGAAATCTTGCCATTTGCAACAACATGGATGGACCTCAAGGGCATTATGCTAAGTGAAATAAGTCAGAAAAAGACAAATGCCATATAATCTCACTTATATGTGGAACCTAAAAAAGAAAAGAAAAGAAAAAAACAAGCATACAGAAAGAGAAGTGGTTGCCAGAAGTGGGGGGGATTGAGAGGGGTGGGAAAAATGGGTAAAGGCAGTCAAAAGGTACAAACTTCCAGTTATAAAATAAATAAGTCAAGGGGGTATAATGTACAGCATGGTGACTAAAGTTAATAATACTATATTGCACATTTGAAAGTCATTAGGAGAATAAATCTTAAAATTTCTCATCACAAGAAAAAATAATATGTAACTATATATGTTGACAGATGTTAACTACAGATGGTCCCCAACTTACAATGGTTTGACATACAATTTTTTTGACTTTTTCCAGGCTAGCAGATATGCAGTATGATACTCTCTTGTGATGCTGGGCACCAGTAGCTCCCAGTCAGCCACGCTACCACAAGTGTAAACGAACAATATACTTACAACCATCCTGTACCCATACAACCATCCTGTTTTTTACTTTCAGTGCAGTATGTGATAAATTATATGAGATATTCAACAGTTTATTATAAAATAGGCTTTGTGTTAGATGATTTTGCCCAACTGTAGGCTAATGTAAGTGTTTTGAGCATGTTTAATGTAGGCTAGGCTAAGCTATGATGTTCAGTAGCTTGAGTGTATTAAATGCATTTTCACATATTTTCAACTTATAAGGGGTTTATTGGGAAGTAACTCCATTGTTGTAAGTTGAGGAAGATCTGTAGATTATTTTGGTGATCATTTTGCAATACCTACAAATATCAAATTGGTATGTTGTACACCTGAAACTACTATAATGTTGTATGTCAATTATCCTCCCCCATCCCGCAAAAATCAATCTTTCTCCATCTCTCCATTCTGATTTTCTCTGGGTTGGCTCTCAGGCAGTTTGTTGATCGTGAGTGGCACCAGAAATGGCAGACTTTCATCTTATCCCCTAGCAACCCAAGGAAAAGAAACTCTCAATATTAGGTTGAAATATATAAAATTGTCATTTACGTAGGTCTAAAATGGTTGAGTAATAGCAATTTCAAATGTTTCAATGTAATAGAGCTAGAAAAAGTCCCAAGGCCTAAAGTTCATTACTTCAGTTTAGATTTCGTACCCACTAATAAACCAATCATTGTGGCTACTAGAAGATAGTACTCTTATTGGCCAGGTCTGATTCATATGCCCACCCATGAGTCATATGACAAAAAGGGAAAGAAGACTGGTTTTCTCAAAGGAAATTTAAGATGCTATTATAAGAAAAAGGAGAATAAAATCAGAGGAGGCAAAACACCAGATGCCCACTGTGCATATAATAAACAACAAATGTGGCAATTTACCATGAAGGTAACAAAACCTAACTGCAGGGAACCTCATTGCATAGGCTCCTCCCAAGACCATATATCTAATTTTGATTCTTTTTCTTAAAGAAGGGCCCCCAGTTATATGTTTTAGGACCAATAAAACCTGGAACTGCATCTAATAAAAATGCTCAAAAATATTTTTGAAATTAATAAATATTCCAATATATTGTACTTCTTTCTGGTTTTAGTGGAAATAAACCATTTACTAAATAGTTTATTCATTAAATTCTTTGCAATAACTTAATCTTTTTTTTCGGTACGCGAGCCTCTCACTGTTGTGGCCTCTCCCGTTGCAGAGCACAGGCTCCGGACGCGCAGGCTCAGCGGCCATGGCTCACGGGCCCAGCCGCTCCGCGGCATGTGGGATCCTCCCGGACCGGGGCACAAACCCGTGTCCCCGGCATCGGCAGGCGGACTCTCAATCACTGCGCCACCAGGGAAGCCCACTTAATCTCTTTTTACACTAATAGAAAATAATTTGATTATTCCTTTCAGATCTTTCCAACTTCTCAGGATTCAGCATCTTAATGTATTTTTCTTCGCCTCTGTCACAGACCCACACAGATAAGGTCCTTTACCATTTTTGCACAGCCCAGTTTGAGATGTGCATCTCTGGGTCGCACTGTGGTTCCTGATAGCACCAATTTGAAGAAACTTACCAGTTGTTCATATTCACTCTTAACTAATACTCAATTTTTAAATTCTCAATTCTAAATCAAAACAACTTCTCTAAAATTACCATAGAGAGAACATGAAATGTAAGGTGGATCTTATATTGCAGTGAATCTAGGATGTGAGTTGAGTCAAAGTTGTTTACCTATAGAGGACCCATTAACAGAATTGTGCCAAAGTTGGGTCTAGATAACCAGAAAATGTACCCTTGTTATTGGGATTTCCAACTGTACTTCACCCTTCTATTTGGCAGTCAGCCCCAGGAATGTAAATTCATGCTGTTTTGAATGAGGGGGAAGGTGAGGGAACTAAGTCTGCCTGCTGCTATTCTGATTACAGCATTTGTCCCTCAGAGAGACAGCTCTGGGATTGATACTATTTTTCTTCCCTCTCAGAAAATGGCTTGGGCTGTGTATCAGGGAAGACCAAGGGGCACCTACAAATGACAATTTCTGCTTAATCCCCCAGCAGGTTTCCAAATCTGTGGTCCTTCAGATGTGCCCTTGAGTTTGACCCATTTATCCCCTCCTCCCCCACCTACTGCAAGAAATATGGCATAGAAACAGAGCAGTGCAATTGTGTTGCCTTTTTTTCTTTTAATTTGTTGAAATGGTCTCTAGGCAGAAGAAGCGGGGAGTAGAAACCAGATGGCTGTAGCTGAAGTAGAAACCCACTACTAAGGAGCTTGGAGACGCTCAAATCTGGTGGCAGTATTTCCCTGCAGGGACAGGGGATGAAACAGCAGAGTGGTGACAAAAGATTTCCAGAAGACTCACCTCCAGTGTGCTGTTTTCTCTATCCTAGGTCCACACACATGTAAAATGCAGTCCCTTTTCCTTTAATTTTCCAAAGCACCACCAACCTTGGGTTGGAGCAGACTTTTAAGTTTGGTAGTGGGGAGAGAGGTAGTTAGTGGTAACACAAGGGTCTATATCACAAGACTTAACTTACAAATGAGTATTATCCATCCTTCCTTCGCCTCCCTATACCTTCCCTCAGCATCCCAACCACTCACCAAATCCCAGAAAATTTCACCAAACCACCTGATGTGTTCTTCGACCTCTCCTCCCTACACACATGAGGTAGAGAGAAATTTGAGACTGAGGGAAAAAGGAACAGTCAGAGTTGGCTAAGAGTTAACCTCCTTATCTTCCTACATTTGGGGAGACTCAGCCAACAGAAGAGCCCTTCACCCTGGTCTCCCTACCATCTAAACTCCTGGAGGATAATAGCACACCAAGGTCTGGGGTGGGAGCTGATGCTTCTCTCCCCCACTTGTCCTTAGGGAAAACTTACTCAATCTTTTGTGAAGCACTATGCAAATGCAGGTGAATATCCATTCAGATATCCCCTGGTTAGGGTTTTTTCCTCCCCAACCAAATACATGGTATCTTTTTCAACACTATTTCTCCAACTCTCCAACACCAACTGGGTATCCTACAACTCAATACCTGGAGTTAGCGTCAGGCCCCACATGTTTAAGGGCTCAGACCCACAAATCTGCCCTCACTGCAGAGACCAGTCACAAGTATAAAATCCCCAGATTACCTATACTTCTGTTCAACTTGGCTACAAATTCGGGGGTTCCCACAAATGCCTCTCAGATTTGGTAGCATGATTCACAGCACTTGGGAAACCACTTTACTTACCAGCTTATTATAAAGAATACGACTCAGAAAGAGATGCATAGGGTATGGGAGGGGGGAGGGGGAGATGCCATGCCCCCTCTCTGAGTATGCCAACCTCCCAGCAAACCTATGTCTTCACCAACCCAGAAGCTCCCTGAACCCCATTGTTTAGGGGTTTTTAAGGAGGTTTCATTATGGAGGTTTCATTATGTAGGCATGATTGGTCACACTATTGGCTATTCATGATTAAATCAGTCTCCAGCCTCTCTCCCTTCTGAGGAAGTTGGTGGCGGGGGGGGGGGGGGGGGGGGGGGGGGGGGGCCTGAAAGTTCCAAATGCCTAATCAAGTCTTGGTCTTTCTGGTGACAAGGGGCTCCTATCACCCTTATCACTAGGGAAATTACAAGGGATTTAGGAGCTCTGTGCCAGGAACTGAGGACAAAGACCAAATATCTTTCTTATTATACTACCCCATTATATTCACCTGCCTTGTAAAAAATTTCTAGAAATGTCTCCTTAGGGTGTTAGCCTTTCTGGCTATTTCTGGCTCTCCCTCTCTATAACCCCTTAAGAGATTGACCAGAAACCTCCTTTTTGTTCTTCATTAGGCTCTGCAACACATAAGTCGTTCCCCTGTGGCAGACTTCTTTATCTGTCCCCTCCAAACAAACCATTCATGCATGGGAACAAGCATTCTCAGAGCATTGGAGTTGAATGCCCATGCTGCCTCTCTTCCTTCCACAAGAATCTTAGGATGCCAATGGTCAGGGTGAACTTAAATGGCCAAGGAACTCACCCCCCAGGGCCCCCTTTCACACAGTCATCTTCCCTACTATCCTGGGCCACCTCCATTGGCCTCTGGGTCACTGATGTCCCATAAAGGAGAGTTGAGTCATTTTGAGTGTCCAGGGAGGCCTGTTGGCTCTCATTTGTTCAAATCTCTATTGGGAAACTCTCAGAGCTGGGTCCTGAGATTCTGGAATCTCAGACCAGGAGCTTGACTCGTTAAGATGGGATGGGATGGGTTGAGGACCAGTTTGACTGAAGCCCTCTTGCATTCTGCCCCCACTGCTGCAGGTTTCTCTCCCGGCACATGGTGAACATAGACAAAAACAAAAACACCACCACAACGACAAAACTCCCGGAAACAAAGCTATTTTTAAAAACTGTTATCAAGAGATCTTCCTTTTGAGGCAAAAACCTCACTCCCTCCTCGTTGGGCTTTACTAATCTGTGGCCCCGGAATGTGTTGGAAGGTGAGGGCCTCAAGCTCACACTGGTTGATCTGAAATCCGTGTTTATGTCCCAGCATGTGGCAATGTGCTCCACTCTGATGACACTTTTCGTTTCTAATAATAGAGCAGATGAAGTAATATTGCAATTGATGTTCCCGGGGATTTGATTGGATAAGTGCATAAACCCTGGAGGGGGAAGGGGGTTGTATGGACGGATCACATTAGTATTCCTGTCCTATCAATGTGCGGGGCCGCGAACAACGTCAGCCGGACCGATTCCCTGCGTCTGCCAGTCCCGCCACGGATTCATTAGGGATCCTCAAACAGATGAGCCCCGTGGAGACGAAGAATCAAGACAACGACCAACTGCCTGCTTCGGGGACTGCCAGCCCTTCCAGGCCTGGTGACGGGGGAGGGAGGAGATAGACGAACGGAGCGCCGCTGCGGGAAGACACCCGAGGCTAGAGCGACAATCTCCCCCTGCCCGCCCTCCCCTCCACCTGGCAGCGCAGGCTTTGAAAGCTGCTCACCCATCTGAATGGAAACTAGGAACCGCCGGGCGGCGTGTTCCTTCTCGCCCAGCCTTGCGATCCATGCCGAGCGGAAGACAGTGCGAGCCCGCGCCAGCGTCCAGCTCCCGGGACAGGGCCGGCAGTGCTGCTGAGCAGAACTTGACCGAGCTCCTTCCTCACTGCTAGTGGAAGCGATGCTGCACGGCACAGCCAGCGCTTCCCCGGCTCTCCTTCAAGCTGAAGGTTACCCACCCGCGCAGCCAGTTCCAAGCCTGTGAGCGCCGCGCCTCGGGTCCCGGCTCCGGCTGCTTGGAGGCGGCGCGCAGGGCAACTACCTGGCCGCCCGCGCCGGGGCGCACTGCACCAGCGGCTTCGGCTTGGTGGATGTGTATGCATGAGTTCTGCACCGAATGGGCGCAAAAAGCGCCCCAGCCGGTCCACCCGCTCCTCAATCTTCCAGATCAGCAAGCCCCCGCTGCAGAGCCGGGATTGGGAGCGCAGGGGCAGCGGCTCCGAGAGCGCCCACAAAACCCAACGAGCCCTGGACGATTGCAAGATGGTAGGTGGAAAATGCGCCTCCTTTTGTTTTTTGTTTTTGTTTTTTTTGGAGAGGTGGGGGGAATCGTGTACGTTAATCTTTTGCCTGAGTGCCAGGAACTCCGCCACCCTCAGCTCCTCCATGCCGGTCACGTGCACATGCACTATTTTTAAATCTGCAGTCTCCCAGATTCGGGGTGACACCCGGGTCGTATTGGCCCCGCCAAGAAGTGCCGCGGAAAGGGTCTTGGGGTCAGCGGCTGTAGGTCGTGCCTCTACCCCCTCGGAGAACGGCAGATAGGAAAGACACGGTGAACTGGCTGGCTCACCAGGGAGGGAGGGGCTGAGTAGGTAAGAGTGCTGCTTTGTGGGGAGACAGTAGCAAACAAACCCAAATAGAGTGCACGGGGCTCTGCGGAGGGGACGAAGGTTCCAGCTCAGAGGCTGTAGCCAGTCTTCCCGTCAAGCTCGGAGCCCGGCCGGAGCGGTTCAGTGGTCCGGCAGGAGGTGAATGATTTGCCTAATATAACCCACCTTTGGCCTTTATCCCCAGGCCAATTCAAATCCACATCCCAGCTGTGGTAGAGGGGAGACTTCTATGCGAGAGTTCCCAGCATCACTCTCTAGTTACCTGGGAGTGGCATGGTAGCTCTCCAAATATGCTCTGGCTCTTCAGAAACTGAGTCTGAACGGGTGGCGGCAAGTAGGTCTGGAAACAGAGCTTCCATGACGAGACTTACCGATGAAAAATAAACAATTGCTTTGGATGAAGAGAACTTACATCTTTGTGCCCCAATCTTTAAACAATCTGTAGGCTCTTTAGCAGGAGATTTGGGGAGGTGGCTCAGGGGTCAGCGAAAGCCTCTGTTTAGGTAACGCAAAATAGGAAACTTCCTGATCAGTGTCTTACGAAAGAAACTCGCTCTCTTTTCCAGCTTGTCCAAGAGTTCAACACGCAAGTGGCCCTGTACCGAGAATTGGTCATTTCTATCGGGGACGTCTCTGTCAGCTGCCCCTCACTCAGGGGAGAAATGCACAAGACAAGAACCAAAGGCTGTGAAATGGCCCGCCAGGCACACCAAAAACTTGCTGCCATCTCGGGGTAGGAGACTCTTGGCATTATTTGGTAATTCATATACATGATGTGTGCATGCGGGCAGATATTTATGGTGACTGAGGCCTGAGAGATGTCCTCTGCAAATGTGAGGTTTTAACCAATCACTCCGAGATCAGGATTTTCTAGAGAGCTATGAACAGACTGTAGACCAAATTATTATCCAAAAGTTGTGTGATTCTTATATATGTATTGAATATTTGGGTTATTAAGTGATTTTTTTTTAAAATTAACTTTCAATATGCTGGCCACATGTTGGAATTTGGGGCTTAAGATGTTTTTGCAGAATGTTTGGGCACCAAACTGAAGTTAAATCATCATGCCTCAAGATTAATTTGTCATCTGCTGCTAAACATCTACTGCACAAAAGCCCTGTGCAGTAGGGGAAAAATCTTTGCTGAATCCCAGATTTACTAAACTATTTACACCATGAGATAAATTCCTATGATATCATTTAAAATAAATTCCCTAAAATAAAGTCTTGGATATAAATTACTCTCTTCACTGTAGTGTATGAAAGGGAAGTTTTAACATGAGGAAATCTTTTTAAAGATTGGGGAAATTCACAAATCTAACTAAATTTAAGCTTTTTGTGCCCCCCCCAATTATTTTTATTTCTTTTTATCACATTTATGGATTCTCATGCCTATTTTAGGTGATAAGACAGTGAGTGAAAGCTTCTCTCCTGAGACCGCACTCACTCCTTCCCGATCTCTCAATAGTGGGAGAAAAGTTAGTCCTGGATTTTGTTAACAGTTCCTATTTTCAGATAAGTACAGAGAGCAAGGAAACACAGGACTCCTTATGCAGATACATTGATTTAAGTGTTTGATTCGGTCTGGATATAGCTTTTATCTATTTGTCTTCGTGAGTATGGTTTTATCACAGTAGAAGTTCTAGTTAGTCAGACTCTCCTGATAATGTTGCAGATTGATCACTTGTAGGAATTATATCTAATTTACTTTTTTGAAAGAGTCACTCTTTGTTATCTTTAATGCCATTAATATATATAGTGACAATTATTAGTATATAAAGGATAGAAAGCCATATGTCGCCTCTCTTAATAACTAGTCTACATTTGACAACAGACATTTTACATGATGAAAAATGATTCACTGTGCTAACCTCCTTGAAGTGAGAGATACATAAAATATGTTGCAAACCTATTTAATTTAGTAGAAATATTGAAAATTATTATCCTTTTCTGTTTTAACTGTTATACTATACTTAATAGGAAGTAAATCTGGGATTGAATCTAGGAGGTGGAAAGGAATTAAGTGTTTAAGGAATTTGGGGAAGAAATGCAGCTGTGATAAATCTCAGAGAAGAAGAGAGAAAAACAATCAGAAACACAAAAGGGAATCATGGTGGACTGAAAACTGTGGAGAAACAATGATTCAGAAGGAAAAAGAGGGCTCAGGGCTAAGGAACTGCATCTATGTAAACTCTGTGTCCAAGAGTGCATGGTGTGCTTATATCCAGAGTTCCTTTAACTTGGAACTCAAATTGATATGTTCTAATGAGAAAAGATGGACTGGAGAAATGAACAAGGAGTTCAATTTAGTCTATTCTGCTACACACATGAAATTCAGGTTCTTCTAAAGGTTTAGGAAAGAAAGAGTCTGAAACTATTAGCTAAAAGTTGAGTTTTGAGGATTGGAGGTGAATTTTATGAATTCAGGGGGTTATAGCCCTTTACTACTTACTTACATGTTATCTGAGAGTTGATGTTATTGGGGGCAGTTTTATAAGAATTAGTGGGAAAATACGTTGTTCTTAGAGGCTTGCAAAAGTAAGGCCAACTCTGTAGAATGTTCTAGAATACAATTCGAAACATTTTCCTCCTTAAAATAACAATGAAATACAGTTTAACCTTCTTTCTAAAAAATGACAGCAATATTGAAGGAAATGCCTTTAGATCTTCACCATCTGGGCTCCATTAATGAAGGATGTGATTCCCCTTGGCGGAATTCCATTCCTGATATTGCTAGTTATGTGGGCTCTCATTTCAAGCTTCATGTGAAGGCTGGTAGGGAGGCGGTAGGATTCAATTTACAATTTAATGCAGGGGTAAGAAAACAGTGATTCCTGGGGAATGTAGACAGAAAGACTAGATTTCTTGACTGCCCATTGTTTGCTGGCAAAATCGATTTAGTTGATAGAATAATCCTCTGAGGGAGATATTAGTATCCTTATTCTACAAATGGGTCTTAGAGAGGTTAAGGAAATTGCCCAAAGACACACAACTAAGAAGTGGTACAACTTTGATTTGGCCCCAGATTTGCATGCTTCTGAAATCTGTGAAATTTCCTCCATATAATGCTGCCATTCAAAAAGGTGTCACGTAAAAAAAACAAAGTACTGAGATGTGCTAATGTATAGATGAACCTCCAAAAGAGTACACAAAATGAAAGAAGCCAGTCACAAAATACCAAGTATTATATGATTCCATATATATGAAATGCTCAGAGAAAGCAAATCTATAAGAAACAGAAAGATTAGTGGTTGCCTAGGGCTTGGAGTGGGAACAGGGTGTGAGTGCAAATGAGCTTGAGGTATCTTTTTGGGGTAATGGAAATGATTCAAATTTGAATTGTGGTGACGCTTGTACACTGTATGTTTTCTGAAAATCAATGAATTGCACACTTAAAATGAGTGAATTTTATGGTATGTAAAGGATACCTCAATAAATGTTTTTAGAAAGGTATGATCACCATCAAAAAGGTATGATGAACTCATCACTTGACTTTCATTGCCTTTATTCTTTTCTACATATGTAGCTTTTAGCAAAAGGGATACGAGCTACAAGGATGGGATAAAGTAAATCTTGACTCTCTGTGCATTCATCAAGATGCCTGCCTGATAGTGGTCATCTAAGCACCAATGCGTTGTTCTTTGTAGGAATACAGGTGGGGGGAAAGGCAGGACTTGAAGGAGTAAATGAATTGTCTCATTTCTTACCAACACAGACCACTCCTTTCTTCTCTACCACCTGGCTCTGGGGCCAGAGGAAGAAGGCAGTGTTGAAAGTGGACAGGGTAAAAGGAAAATGAGGCAAGATAAACAGAGAGGAAGAGCAAAAACAGAGTTGGATTAAACCACACAGGTAGCCCATGGCATTGTGAGACCTCTCTATTGAGACCCACAATTTCATCATCCCTAAGGTCTTTAACATTTTAATGTCTCTGAATTTACAGTTCATTTTACAATGGATGATGCATCATATTGAGTGGCAGCATCTTTTCATTCCTAATGGTACATAAAACAGTGGTGTTTCTTACAATGGATGATGTCTAAATATAATAAAATACAGTTTGGGTTAAAAGTTAAAAAAAAAAAAAAAAAAGAATTAAGCCACAAATGCTACATCCCTTTCATCCCTGACCAGTTGAAACCCTCAAGGAATGGTGAACACAAGAGAAGAAAACTTGGACTGTGTTTCTCACTAGCTGACCCTGGGTAAGAAGGCCATCTTCACAGATACAACTGAAACACTTTCTCAAATTGTGTTTAGATCAGCAGAAGTTCAGGTACAGCCTTTTCTTTCAAAGGCATTGGATGTTTTCTGGGCAGAGCCAGGCAGCTGAATCCAAAGTCTCCTCTGAATGGCTTGATTTACCACAGTTATTATACCTTCACCATGCTGATCCTCTCCTAGGCATTAAAGCTAAGAGGGGCACTGCTCAATGTTTCTGTGTATGTGTGTGTGCAGGGGTAGGCAGTTGTCTGGACCCTGTCTCCTTGAACTTCCCTCCAAAAATGACTTCTGAGACATCTTTGAAGAATCCCTAGGGCTCCATGATACAGAGAGTACTGATTTAGCAAAATATCCTTGTTTTATGTTTGAGGAATCTGAGATTTGGAGGATTTAAAGTGACAGCTTGGTCGAGTGTACATGAGGATTTTACAGTCAGGCAAACCAGAGCTGAATACCATCTGTGCTGACCTTGATGGAATTACTTACTCTCTAAGTCTCAACTCCCTTATCTGTAAACTAGTTGTCATGCTCACTCCTGGGGTAGTTGAGAGGATTTAGGGAGCCAGGTGGATGATGCCTACCCTGACAGGGGTATTCTGCCAGTCCCAGGCTGCTCTAAGACTGGAACCCAGGTTTCATGCTCTCTGGTCTAGTGCCTGTTCTATCAACCACACCATCTCCTGAGAGTGAAGAGAGAAAGAATACAGCATATAAGCTAGGAGGGCCCAGAAGAACCAATAACCTCCAGCAAACCCCAGGAGTTTATGCTGTGGTGGTGGGCTGGTTATTAGGAGTCCTTTTCCTTTGCTGATGTGGTACCTTTGTTGCACTGGATATTCACACCATGACCTTCTGTTAGTGACTGCTGATTAGAGTGAAAGTGAGGTTTGAGTATGCTAATGTGAGAGGCAATATAGCTGTCGTGGGAAAGAGCATTGACTCTAAATCAGATTAGACCCAGATAAAATCCTGTTTTTACCACTTACTAGGGATACATGTGTACTGATATTGCAAATTGCTTCATAGGGTGGTAAACGGCAGTGCGGCACAGAGGTTAAGTATTTAGACTTTGGCGCTAGACTGCCAGTGTTCAAATCTCAGCCTTACCACTCATAAATAGTGTGACCTTGGGCAAAGATGCTGTCTCTCTCTGCCTCAATTTCTTAATCAGCAAAATAGGGCTAATAAATAATGGGACCAAACCATACAGCATCCTGAGGATTGAGTAAAGTAACATACAGGAAGCGCTTAGAAGACTGCCTAGCACACAGCAAATGCTATTATTAAGTTCAGATTAGTGTTACTGTAATTACTAATAAGACATTTAAAATTCAGGTGGTCAAGGTACATTTATATAAAAAAAATCTGCCCCTCAAATATTTTTCAAATAAATATTTTAGCTGAAATAAATTTTTGTTTACTTTGGTTTCTTACATTATGTTCTGAGGAATTTTCTAGGTTGAAACTTCCCAGATGGCTACCAAAAGGCCTCTTCTATAATATCTTAAAAGCAATATGGAGATGTGAAAGTTCAAAAGTAGTTAAGTTTAGAAATACTTCCTTGGTATAAATCAACCTAGATTCTTCATAAATCATAATATTTACAAAATCTTTTGGCCTAGCTCTGGTATAAGCTATGTGGACAAAGCTTATGCCATTGGACAAGACTATTAAATTCTCTGTACACCTCAATAATAATTGAATGATTTCTGAGTTGTCCGGCTTCATCATTCTAGTGTTCTATGTTAATTCGTGTAGAATCACATAGATTTTGTTTACAGAACTGAGCTACGAAAAAATCAGCACGTGCAGGAAGTTTGATGATTGAAGTCCAGAAATAGTTTGTCAGGATGTGAACATACTATGATCACAAGGAGAATCTTAATCTCCTAATGGCTTCCGGGAACAACAGAATGATTATCCTAGGGATCCATACCCACAGATTTTAGGTCTTTCCTTTCAGCAATTACTTTCCTGGCCAGCCACGCCTGTGTTTTTCTCCTTTCTCCTTGCATCTCTCCTTGTGTTTTTTCTTCTCGTTTTTTGGTCTATTTTAGTTTTGTTTGATTCTTATTTGACTCTTCTGCTCTGTATTTTCCAGCCCCCCTTTCTGTCCATTCCCTGTCGTGTTTGCTAGGATGTTGAAATGGGAGAGAGAGAATACAGAACTGCAGCTTAGTCAGTGATGCTTCCTCTCAGCACTTCGGCTGAGACTGCAGCAATTACGTGGGGTGGTAGAGAACGGAAGGAGTATTTGTTGACCATGGAGGCAGCTCACTCAGCTTTCTTTAATCCGCATGATGGAGGAGGCCTGAGGTATAGTAAAATAAGCCTGGTTGGCAAGCATGCCAAGCCACCTACACTGTCCTTTATGTTTCCTTCCTATTACAGGTGTTTGGGTTTTTAAATTTTAACTCTCACTGGTCAAATAGTGAAAGGTGAGTTATATCTGCACCAAAAGAATATGCTATCCATCTGAGGTAATGATGGGAGCACAATTCTGTGTCAGTTTTCTAGGGCTGTAGTAACAGAGCACCACAAACCGAGTAGCTTAAACAGCAGAAAGTTCTCGTCTCACAGTTCTCGAGGCTAGAAGTCCAAGACCAAGGTAAGGCAGGGTTGGTTCCTCCTGAGGGCTGGGAGGAAGAGTCTGCTCCTGTCTCTAGCTTCTAGTGGTTTGCTAGCAATCTTGGTGTTTCTTGGCTTGTTGAAGTATCTCTGCCTCCATCTTCACATGTTCTTCTGTGTGAGTGTGTGTCCATATTTTCCCTTTTTATAAGGACACCAGTCTTACTGAATTAGGGGCCCACTCTACTGTACCAGTATGACCTCATGCTAACTTAACTAATCACATCTGCACCAACCTATTTCCAAATAAGGTCACATTCTGAGATGCTGGGTGTCAGAGCTTCAACATATGAATTGGAGGGGTGGGGAGAAGAAAGTTCCACCCATAGCAAATTCCCTTCACCCATCTGTAGAATACACACTTTGGGTTGTTTGTTTCGCCCAGTGGGGATGGTGTTTTGCCCAACACTATCTACATACTTTCTCAACACTTTTGCACACAGACTTCCCAGCACCCAGTGTTTTATCATTTGCAAGACTGTAGCTCATATTAGGGGTGGGGTCTGTGACCATAGAATAGAATGCTTTCTGTATGAAATGGATGTGTTCACAAAGAATCCCCAATATGGTGAGCACTTTGCTATAACCAGTTTAGTTACTGCTGTCTGAAGGTGGAGCAAAATCCAATTGCCAAAGAGAATGTTAGGAGGAGGCATAGATGCACCTACAGTCCACACGTAGGACGTTCACTTTCTCTGATCTGCAAGGCTAGACGTGATTAGGTGGTGGTCCCTCAGTGGTGCTGATTCTGTTGCTTCAGGGCCGTAGCATACTCAGGAGCAAGTGAAAAAGGACTGCCTCACACCAAATTAAAGAAATGTGCTATTCTTATCAACCAAACTAAACGTGATAGGGAATCTAGATACATGGTCTCCCACTGCCAGTTGAAGTTTAGCCTTTTTATGTTTTAAACAGATCTAATGACTTTCACCTTGTTAGAGCTTTCTAATAGATGTTCCAATTAGAGGGAAAATTAAACCTAAAACAAACTCTAGGAAACTCATCATCACTTTATTATTTATACCGTGAAGTACAAGAGAGCAAGGCTGTGTTTCATTCATGTTTGCACCAAGTGCCAAGATCGTGAGGAAATGTGCATCTTGTTTGTTCATTAAGTTTACTTGGTATTTTTAAATCTATTCTTAAAAGACACTGTGTTATATACTTCAATTTAAAAATCAACTATACTTCCCTGGTGGTGCAGTGGTTAAGAATCTGCCTGCCAATGCAGGGGACATGGGTTTGAGCCCTGGTCCAGGAGGATCCCACATGCCATGGAGCATCTAAGCCCGTGCACCACATCTACTGAGCCTGTGCGCCTAGAGCCTGTGTTCCGCAACAAGAGAAGCCACCGCAATGAGAAGCCTGCGCACCGGAACAAAGAGTAGCCCCCATTCGCCACAGCTAGAGAAAGCCTGCGCGCACCAACGGAGACCCAACTCAGCCAATAAATAAATAAATACATACATAAATACTTTTAAAAAACAATAAAATAGAAAATGTTGAAAAAATCAACTGTAGTTCAATAAGAGGAAAAAAAGAAACTGTGTCTTGACACAGACACACACTTTAGTAAAAAAGGAGCAAATACATTAGCTTACATTTTATATTTCTATTACATTTGACTGTTATTTCTTTCTGGTTTGTAACTATAAAACCAATGTTGGTTTTTAAATGAGAGGACTTGAAGAGCACACTTAAGATTGTTTTCTGAGGCATCGGTGTTCCTTATTATAAGGAATCAGTGGGCAGTGTGTATTTTAGAATTACTCAGAAGGTAATCATGTTTGAGATTATTCGATAAAATATCACCCTAACATCTGCTTGGTGGCTTTTTAGTGAATAGTTAAATAACCATTTTCTATTGAGGTCATTTTTAAAAAACCATTCTTTAAACTTTTAGCCCTTGCAAGTTTAGATGTGTCTCATCCAAAGAGATACCTACGTACAGCGAGCTCCGGAGCAGTGACTAAACCACCAGTCAGTTCATTTATTTCCTCTGCTCTAGAAGACATGACGTTTTTTAAAAAGTAAAAATCTCATGAAAAACATTCAATTGCTTGTCTATACACGTATTTACACATATGTATATTGCTTGTGCATATACATATATTTAGATACATTTATAAACAAATACTAAAATTTGTGAAATAGACCCTTGCTAGGATAATGTGTCTAAACCTTTAAATAGAAGCGTTGATTTAGCAAATAATGTTTCCAATCTAATGGAAGACTCTATGATACAATCAGGTTAACAAAAATTACATTTGCAGGTGTAGATAAACAGTAAACTAATAATCTACAGCAATTTAACTGAGTTCGAGCAAAAGGGGGAAGTACATACTAACCCAGAAGTCATCAAACCCCTAGGGTATTATTCAGTCACTAAAAATAAGTATCTTAAAGTCCCCCTCGGTCTTATTCTGTCAGTTAGTAAGTCCTGTAGTATTTTATCTTTTTCAGTGTCTATTGTATCTTCCCCTTTCTCCCCCATTTCTGTAGCCACCCACTTAGTTCAGAATCATGTCCCCTCAGGCCATCAACTATTGTAGTACCTCCCAGTTGTTCTCCTTACCACCAGTCTCTCACCTCTTCTTTTCAATTTATTCACTAGATCCAGACTAATCCTCCTAACACTCTCCTCTGATCTTGTCACTTCTTTGCTTTAAAACTTCCAAAGATGCCCCATTGCCTAAAGCAGTGTTTCTTCACATGTGTTCCCTGCATTGCCTGTCTCAGAATCACCTGGGGTGCCCTCAGACCGAAAGAACCAAAATTCTGGGGAATGAGCCCTGAAAATCCAATTTTTTTTAACATGCACCACCCCATCCCCCAGGAGATTCTTGAACTTGCTAAATATGAGGCCTGTCAGCCTGAAGCAGTGATTCTCAACCTGGGCTGCACACTGCAATCACCCAGAAAACTTAAAAAAAATTGTCGATGTTTGAATTCTTTCTATCCCTAGAGTTTCTGATTTAAATGATCTGGGAGGCAGCCTGGGCATTGGGATATTTTTTAAAACTCCCCAAGTGAGCATTTGTATAAAAATGGATTACATTTGCCTACACTGAACAAAAAATTCAAAGACACCAGTGTTTATTCTCTCACAGAAAAGAAGCCCTAGAATGGCCAATTCGGAACCGGTGTGCTGGCTCCAGGAAGTCAGCATTTCTGTCACCCACTCTTTGTTTATGTCTTCCATCCTCAATCTGACTTTATGATGTGAGATTATTATAGGAGCTGCAGCCATGAGTCCCAGTTCCAGACTGGAAGAAAGGATGAAGGGGGAAAGCCACACTTCCCAGCTGGGTCTGCTCTTTTTAAGCAGACCCAAACAAAACTTCTTCCAGAACTGCATCATATGGTCACATCTAACTACAAGGGAGACTAGGAAATGTATTCTTTTATCACTGCCACCTTAAAAAAAAAGGAGGACTTTATTACTAAGGAAAAGAGAGAGAGGAGATATTGGGAAACAACTAACGATCTCTGTCCCCAACCTGTATTCCCGGACTTAACGTTTACCATTTAACTTGTAAATGCTTTACGTACTCGAACTAGTCTGCTTTTTATTCCTTACGGGTGTGTAATAGGATGGCCCTAGTCTATGAGTCTACATCTATGGTTTTTATATGAAAAAGCACGTTCTAGCTATTAAAAGAAATAATTTACTCTCTTAAATGTCAAGGTCTTACTTGCAGTCTCATTGCCTGCCATGCTCCTCGCACTGAAATTCAGAGCAGATGGAAGGGTCCCAAAGGGATTAAGAAAATGTTGCTGTTTTTAAATGGACCCATGGAAAAGATTAGAGGTTCAGGAACGACTTGGGAGGACAGGAGGTCAGGCAAGGTGCCTTTGAAAGGGCTTGAGTATAATTTTCACAAAGCAGGATGTGAAATAAGGTAGGGCCTGTAAGGAGGATAAGTAGTGGCACTCAAGAAATCAATTTTTAAACACCTACCAGAGATGGGGTGGAACTCTTCTTTTAAAAGATAAATTTAAACTTTCTTTTAAATCAAGGAAAAAAATTCCATCAAGGAGTTAAAATCTGATGAGCTATAACAGGAATAAAAGGGAGGGAGGCAGGGTTTTCTGGATATGGGGATAAGATGATCTGTGATCAAGATTATGAGTTTATTAAAAGAAATTGAACTTGAAATTCATTATATCATGTAAACAATGTTATATCCAGTAGTCAGTACATAAATGGTATTTAATCCATAATTTCCTAAATTATAAACCTATTCAACACATATGACAGTATATTCGATAGGGAAATATATTCATTTCCAACTCTGGAAGTCATCTTCCTTTCTGGGAACCTATTCATAGAGCACCCACCATATGCCACATGCTTTTCTAGGTGCTGGAGACATAGCAGTTCTGAAATAGAGAAGGGCCCTGCATTCATGGTGAAGATAATCAAGAAGTGCTATGGTCTGAAGATTTGTGTTCCCACAAAATGTGGATGTTGAAATCCTAACGCCCAATGTGATGATACTGGTAGGTGAGCCTTTGGGAGGTACTGAAGCCATGAGGGTGGAGCCCTCATGAATGGGATTAGTGCGCTAATAAAAAAAGGCTCCAGAAATATCCCTCACCCCTTCCACCATGTGTGGACACAGAAGGAGGACACTGGCTATGAACCAGGGAGAAGGCTCCCACAAAACATGACCAAGCTTGTGCCTTGATCTCAGACTTCCCAGCCTCCAAAACTGTGAGAAATAAATTTCTGTTGTTTTAAGCCACCCAGTCTGTGGTATTTTGTTATAGCAGCCTGAATGAACAAAGACAAAAAGAAACATGCAAAGGATAGAGCATTTCAGAGAGTGATAAAAGCAATGAAGAAAATAAAATTGGATAGTATTATTAAAGAATGATGGATGCAACGTGGTGACATCTGAGAAGGTGACGTTCTAACTTGATATCTGACTTTGAGAAGGGACAGTCATGTGATCATCTAAGAGAAAAACATTTCAGGTAGAAGGTATAGCAAGTGTAAAAGTCCTAAAATGAAGTGACCTTGGCAGGTCTGAAGAAAAGAAAGGAGACTAGATTTTCAGTTTGGAATTGTCTTCAGCTGTAAGTAACATAGACCAGATTTTAGTGGCATCCATACATAAAGGTTTATTTTCTCACATAATTATAAACCCAGGGATAGGGGATAGCACACATTGCTTCACAGTTTAAAGATATCAGGCCTGAGATTTCTATAATCGGGCCTTTTCCTCTAGGTCCCAAGATTGCTGCTTCACCTCCAGAAATTCTGTCCATGCTCCCAGCAAGTAGGAAGGACGCAAGGCAAAAACATAAGACAATTGTGTCCCTTTTAAAAGAGCTTTCTCAGAAGCCTCACACGACAACTTCCATGAACATCTTGTTGACCAGGACTGTGTCTTGTGGCTTTCTTGGCTACAAGCTTCATGATCTGATTTACATATATCTCTCTCCATACCAGCTGTCTAGTGAGGACAAAAATTTCCCAATCTGTAAGCCAAAGTGATGCTTCCTGAGGCCTAGGTTAGGAGAACTTTAGCAAGATTGGGGAGACAGGAAGTGTAGGGAGCTTGGATGTGAGAAGTGAGCAAAGGGGTGCTAGAGGGGGAGAAAGTAGTGGGAGGACATGCCCTAGCATCTACCTCTCCTTCCTGCCCATTTCCTTCTTGGTTTATTGGTCCATCCATTCCTTCATTAAACATTGAAGGCACAGTGGTTGAGAGTCCACCTGCCGATGCAGGGGACACAGGTTCGTGCCCCGGTCCGGCAAGATCCCACATACCGCGGAGCGGCTGGGCCCGTGAGCCATGGCCGCTGGGCCTGCGCGTCCGGAGCCTGTGCTCCGCAACGGGAGAGGCCACAACAGTGAGAGGCCCACGTACAGCACAGAAAAAAAAAAACATTGAACACCTACTATGGGCCAGCCACTGTACTAGGCTCTGGAAGTATAAAGATAAATACAACACAGCTCCTGCCCTTTGAGGAGCTCATCACCCAGCATCTGTGTGAGACAGACATGTAAACAAATCATTGCAAAACAGTGCGATCACTGCTACAATAGAAATATGCGGATGATAGAGGAGAGGCATAAAGGAGGCGGCAATCAGCTCTGCCTGGGTGGGTGTAGGCAGGAAAGACAACTTCATAAAAGACAGGATGCCACTTGGACTGAGCTTTGAGAGCAACGAGCAGTGTATTTTCGCTTTTATTTGTGTAGCCTTGGGCTTCCTGCCATGAGCATACTTTAAGGGATGCTATTTGTCTGTCTTGAGCCAAGGGGAAGCAGAAATAGTTTAGATGTGCTGAGAACCAACTGTGTGCTATACCCTTTGCATACATTCCTTCATGATTAAATGAGTTCATCTGAAATAATATTTACTTAGAACCCAGGGAGATAATGTTTTAAAGTGAGATATGTTGGCTAAGAAATGCATTTACCTACAAGTAACAGAAACTAGCCCATAGTGGCCTAATCAGAGGCCACTCTGTAGGTAGGTGGGAGCTGGGATTATTTCACAAGTTGGAGCATGTCAGGACAGTGGTCCTAGTGATTCTTGTGGTCCTAGTGACTTGTCCCTTGTGGTTCCAAGATAGTGGCCCCATCCAGAGCCAATAAAACACCAGGGCTGGCTCTCGATTCTAGATGAAGCATGCCTCACCTGGAAGCTTTCCAAAGCACCCATACTGCTAAATATTTTTTAAATTTCCATTTTTTAGTACATTTAGTTCAGAAAGTTGAGGTATTTGGTCAAGATATTGGGTGGGGCTGGGGTTTGAACACTGGTCTCTCTGTGACCAGAGTCTTTATTCTTGACACTACACTGGGCTGTTTTGTTTCCCCAGACGGCCCCTTCCTTTCTTGGAGAGGCCCCAGGATTGGCCGACCTGCTTTCCTTCCCTTCCACTGTCACAAAGTATTATTTCCACTCAGAGTCTCTCTCCTTCCCTGGACTCACTTCAGCACAAGGACCTCTTCATCCGGCACACAGCTGATTTGAGGGTTTTTAAGGTTTCCTCAGCTAGTAAGGAGAGGAAAACAGGCAGGCAGGAAAAAAATAACAAAATTATGGCCTTGCTGAAGCTGCCAGTGGAATGTGAATGGATCTCGGCTCTGCATTCTCGGGGCCTCAGCACTTCTCTCTGGGCCCTGAATTTTTCAGACTTCCTCTCTCAATACTGTGTCTATCTCAAATTGCTCCATCCTTGAGCACCTTCCTTCTTGTTTGTTTGCCTACATAAGTCCTAGAAATGTTGGACCCAGGCCAAGGTGGGCTGAATTCTGGGTTTCAAGAAACGACCTGCTTCTTCCCCACAGGAGACATTTAAGGAAGAGGGGGACACTCCATTACCACAGTGACACTGACCACCCAGCTCCTCTCCAAGGCATCAGTGAGTAGAGGGGTGAAAAGAGAAATGGAGGTGAGGGTGAGGAGTGGTATCCAGGGCTAGAGAGCTTCCCACTGGGTGATGGGAACACTCAAGAAAGTAACATTGAGGCTGGGTGAAAGGATGGGAAGGACTCGTCGGTGACAAGAATGGGAAGAGATTACCAGACCAGTCTCTAAACATCACTTCTTTAAATACCCAAATCTTGTCAATAAACCCACAAGAGGTCCTGCTTTCCCGAAAATGGAGTTTAAAATCATAATACATAGTAATTATCTAAATTGCCCTCTTTGTGGGATTTCTAGTTTTCAGCCAGAATGATGGCTTGTTAGAGCTTCAGGCTCTGAGTTTTAGGCCCTTTTATTCCCTTAGTGGGTCTAATTTTGAAGCATTCAAATTTGGCTTGGAATTCTCATTTCCATTCTTGCCATCCACTCCCTGAGCTGAGGAATTATGCAAAGCTGATGGTTTTTTCTCTCTCAGATATTCATTATCACTATACAGATAATTCAATATCATATTCCTATGAGTCCATTACTATGAAAATTCCTATTTGTCTTAGAATTAAAGAATAAACCATTCCCCTTCACCCTCACCAAAATATTTCTGATGTAGGAAAAATTTAGGTAGAAAATAGAAATTAATTCCTAAAATTACCTCTGGTGTATAATCATGTATAATTCATGCTTCTTGAATTATACACTTCAAACATTTTGGGGGTTTGTGTCATTATTTCTATTTAAAGGGGAATTATTTGGAAAAAAAAAAAAATCCACTCCTGTCTGTCCTGTTCTGCTGTAAGAAGCAGCAGATGTGGTAAGAAATGAGTATTGGGAAAGTGAGCAAAGGATACATCACCTGAAGAGTCTTGTTCTTGTTCTTACTAGCACTTGATTAACTTTTATAAAAATCTATTTGTTTTGGTTTTGTGATAATCCGCATCTGGGTCCTGCTCAAAAATAGTGGCAGATATAGAAAGACCTTCTCTCTGAGGACCACAGCAGAGTTTTCACTGCCAAATGAGCTATAGGAGGCAAATGTAAATGATCAGAATCTGTCTGTGGTTGTGACTTGGGGACATATAGTTTGGATGAGCACAGCTGTCCTCACCGTGGAAGAGAGAAACACTACTGAGAGGTGAGTGGAAAATCTTTCCCAAACTGGGCGTATTTGGATTCTCCAGAGAAACAGCCACGATCAGGAGTGTGTGAGCAGGGGCTGGGGGCTGTAATATAAAATGAGGAATTGGCTCACACAACTACGTATGGAGGCGGGGCAGTCCCACGATTTGCCATCTGCAAGCTGGAGACCCAGGAAAGCCAGTGATGTAATTCACTCAGAGTCCAAGGACCTGAGGACCAGCGGAACCAATGGTGTGAGTCCCAGTCTGAGAGCAGGAGGGGACTGATGTCCTAGCTCAACAATCAGGCAGAGGGAGAGAGAGAATTCAACCTTCTTGCACCGTTGTGTTCTATTTGAGCCCTCAAGGGATTGAAGGGTGCCCACCCACACTGGAGAGGACTACCTGCTTTACTCGGTGTGCCAATTGAAATGCTAATCTCTTCCAGAAATGCCCTCACAAACACACCCAGAAACAGTGTTTAAACACATATCTGGGCATCCTGTGGTCCAGTCAAGTTGACACATAAAATTAATCATTACACTGGGTCAGTTGCCTTGACCATAGCAGATGGCTGAAAGCCCCAGAATTCATAATTCTGAGAGTGGCTGTGAGGAGATCACCTGTGGACATTTGAGAAGACTTCTCTCTGTGCATGGTGAGAGGGGAGACTTGACGTGGTTCCTGCCCGTCAGCACATAGTCAGGAATCAGGACTCAGTTGGTCCCCACCTGAGAGTACAACAGTGTTTAAAGGAGACAGCTGTATCTTCCAAGCTGGGTGACTTCCATGAACATTTTTTGCCGTACACCATGTTCTCTTACTATCTGAAGTTTGAGCTCAAATGGCTGCCTCTGTTTGCATACTGTACCATCATTGAATAATGAGGAAACTGCTCAGATTATTTTAGACCACAGCATGTACCATAATGCAAAATCACTCAGCAAATGTTCCCTCCAGGAAACAAGCCCTATCAACTATTTTTATATTCATGCCTTCAATCTTTTGTTTTCTGAGGAGGAAATATGTTTTAAGCTACCAAGTCTGTTCAGATTCAGAGTAGCTTGAAATTATTCTCGAAATTTTCATATTAGGTTACCGTACAGGCACCATGGTAGATTTGATGTGAAAATGTGAAGCGAGTTAAAATATCTATTTAGGTGTAATCTTTCCAAAAGACATGTCATCACAGTTCATTTGGGGAAAGTCTTGCTTCGTGGTTCACCTTTATAAAGACAATCTCCAACTTCTGAGAAAGAAATGTTGTGGGATGTGAGGGGGGAAGACGCAGGAAAGGGGAATGATTCAGCTGGAAAAGAGGAAAGAAAATAGGGAAGGAGGAAGTAATTAGTTCTTTGGGAACTATGCTGATTAAGGAGTTGGCACTGCCAGGGGATAAAAGGAATGAAGCTAAAGGGAAAAGAAAAGGGAAAATGCAGTTGTAGGATTGGAGGCAATGTGCAATTCAAGGCCTCCAAACCCAGATCCATCAGGGGCCAGAGAGGTGATGTGAAAAAGTGAAGCGGGTCAGGTGGGGTGCTGGTGGTCTGGGGAACCCATGCCTGTGGGTCTGAAGCAGGCTGCCACACAAGCTCCACTGATTACTGATTCCCATGCAGAAAGATGGGCCAAATGTGCCATACTTGTGGCTTTTTTTTCTTAAGAGAGTCCATGAATTCATGTTTGTGTGTGAAATATGATTTTTAAAAGTTGGCCAACAGAAAATGTCTGCCGACTGAAAGTGGCCCTCAGCCATTAGTGTCTACCTCTGTTAATTAGCATGCACTTGCTTGCTCAGAATATTTGCAGATCAGTGGATGTGAACAATTAGAGAGATGCCAGGATGTCTTACCATTTTCTGTTTATGTTAGTAACTGTATCCACTTCTTAATTTCTTTGTTACTTTCCGAATAGCACATTGTGGAGTATTAAAACTTGTCAATACCTGTCACCTCAATAAACAAAAACAAACCCCCCTGCAAAAAAAATCCCTACCAAATATAGAAAAAAACAGAGATATATATTTTGGCCTTGAATTGTTAATGAAGGTTCAACATATTTAATTAGCCTTAGGAACATGTTAAACATTTTTGGAATTGAACCTAAGGAAAGAAATTACAATATTTGTACATGTGTCCTGAAGTCAGATTGCTTGAAAGATCCTTTCTTTTGCTAAGACAATTATTTAAATTATCATATTACACATTACTCTTTCATATCACACAGGACCCATTGATCTTATTAGGATCAACATCAAGACAAATAACCTGTCAGGCATATAACAGAGTCTGAGTGCTACATGAAAGTTAAATATAGGACATACATATCTTACTTTATCTAAATGAGATCCTAAGGGGGGAAAATACTCTCTTAACCTGATTTCATATTACTTATATGATTTAGTATCTAGTAGGATTTAACTGAAAGAGGATGTGGTATACAAAATAGTGACAAACGTCAATTTGCACAAAAGAGTTAAGGCCATTTCTAGATAGCTATTTCTGAATTCCCAGGAAAGAGTATTCATTCTCTGATCAGTTTTCTCTGCTTACGAGTGTGGAACCTACATCAAACATTTCCTTTAACTCAACGTGTCCCTTCCAGACTCAAGATTTAATGTAGCCCAGTGGACCATCCATTCTTCTCTTGCCCTTCCCCCTGCCCCACCCCTCCCTCCCTCAAGCAGTTGGAAGAACAATTACTGGGGCTCATAAGCCATCCCACGTGGTTTTATGAAGACTGTTCCCCTGCCTATCATTGCAGGGGTTCTTTGGGCCTACACCTTTAGAGCTAAAGTGGGTGCTGTCTAATATTCTAATATTTATTGATTTCTTCGAGCCTGAGAGGCCCCTGAGAGGTGCACTTACCCTTTACTAAATAAATAGAACCCCTGTCATGATGGATCTCCACTGCTTTACAGGATGCAGAATGCTTCCACAAATATTAAGTCATTTAATCCTGGAATTATTATCCCTATTTTATGTATGAGGAAACTGAAGCTCTGAGAGGTGAAGTGACTTGTCTTTGGCCAGATAGCATGCAAGTGACAGAGCTGGAATGAGAAGCCGGGTCTCCTGCCTTCCAGTCCATGATCCTGTCCACCAACCCCCAAGTACCACTCTCCAATCATCCTGTTATTTGTCTCTAAGGAATTTCTGGAGAACCAGAGCTGAGACCATGGAGGTTTTTCTCTCTCTTATAAATGGACATGAATCACCTCCATTGGTAAATATTTCCTTATTTCCCTTCAGCTGGTGTTCTGCTGTATTATACAGATCTGAGGAATCCAGATCATAGCCAGGATAGCAGGGAGTCCCCAGGAACAAATCCACGATAAGGGAGGAAAATCTGGCACTTTTCTGTAATTTCTAAGAGAGTAGTATTCTTGATACAGCATGGTCCCTAAACTCTTTCCAACCCAGGCCCTGGGATAGAACCTGTGGCTTTGAACTGAAAGCTAAATCATTAAATGCTAGAGTTTTGCAGTCCAACTAACTTTGCTTCCAGATGTTTCTCCAAATAAATAGAAGACATAGCAAACAGTCTTTTTCTAACTTTCAATCTCTGACCTGCTGGAATGATGGGTGAGCTTCACTTTCCCCAGCCTCAGGATACAATCAATTTCCAACTCCACTGTAGCCAGAAAGAGACCATGGCAGTGATGGCCAGTTTTAGTTTGATTGGCACCTTTGTGGGATAGTTGGGACCTGGGGCAACAAAGTCTCAGGCCAGCTTACTATGCCAGTGAGCAACTAATGGGACTGTTTAGACACCTACCGGTATTTTCCAGAAACACAACCCTGGGGTTCCCGGAGTTGCCTCGGGAGGCTGGCTGCAGCCAAACAGCTGGGAGAATCAGAGCCTCTGAGATCTCAGGGCTAATTCGAAAGGGCTTTGTAACTGTGAGTACATGAAGGCACTCATATTTCCCTCAGGCTGCAGCTCCTCATTTGCCCTCCAGCCCTCCCCCTGTACCTGCTCTAAAGCAAACATTCAAAGCTGTCTAAAACCTGAGCAATTACAAGAATATGCACCTGTCTTTCAGCTTTCAAGACCAAATGCCCCATGAAAATTGACTAAGAAGTCACGAGAGTAACATACTCCAGTGCTATTAGCTCAAGAAAGAAAAATTAATTGTAGGATGTTTCGCTTTCCCCCTTTAACTTGCGGAAGTGAATGCCGAGAGGATCCCAGAACACCTCTCTGTGTGCTCTTGATTCCAGAAGCCCCACAGTGTCAAGCAGTGGTTCTAACTCTGCTGCACGTTAGACTTCCTGGAGGAGTTTTTGAAGATACTGATACCTGGATTCCACACACCAGATCAATTACATCAGAATGTCTCAGCGTGAGGTCTGGACAGAATATTTTTTTAAATTTCTGCAAGGTTGAGAACCACTGGTGTAGAGGAATGAGGCCCAGACTGGTAGTCCGTTTAGAATTTCAGCCAAGCTTTCAACTGAGTAATTTTGATCAATCCCTTCCCTACTCTGAGCTGTAGTTTTCATATCATTTCTAAGTTTCCTTCAAGCTGCAAAAACGTGTGTCTGTACATTACAGAATCACTTGTCATGGTCAAAAATGAGTAATGATCTAAATATCCAATAGAGGATTCATTAAATGAAAAACAGTACACCCAGGTGCTGGGTTACTGTGCAAACACTGAAAATGACAGTAAGTGGAAAAAGCAGATTATAAAACAGTTTTACAGTATGACCCCATTTTTGAAAAAAAAAACGAAAATTATACAGCTAGATATAATTGCAAAGATATGCACCAAAACCTTTACAGTTTTTCCTTTCTGGATAAATGATTTTCATTTTCTTTTTTATATACCTGTGTTTTCTAAATATTCCATATTAAACATTAAGGGAGAAAATCGACTCACATGTCAAGCGTTGAATATCCGTTTTGAACACAGCTGTAGAAAATCTCAAAAATAATTATATTTGTCTACGTGGAATTCTAGCTCTTCTATTTATTGGGCAGATATATGCAAAAACCTGATGCTTTGCTTGTCCTCTACGTTACCTTCAAAACTGTACTAGCTTTAGATGCATTCATTTTCCTGATTTGGAACTACTGATCTAGAGAAAAAAAAATGGGAGAAAGAATTTCTCCTGCAGTATTTGTTCTGGGTCCTGGCGGGGCTGCCCCCATTTCACTGGAGAGAATAATTAGAGAGGAAGCAGGATCGAGAAAGTCGGGAGGACAGAGAGCCAGGAAGCTTTTGATCTGTTCTTCTTCCCTAGAGCATCCTGTCATATTTTTTGCCTGTGTGTCGGTGGTTATGAAGATAAAATGAGAGACATCAGAGCAAGGACTTAGCACACCTTTCTGTACACAATTGCTCACTAAACTTCCATTCATTCACGCATGCCTCTGTGAAGCAAATAACTTAGCTACTTACCAAGAGCATGACCTCACAGCGTCCTCATCCCCTGCAAGCCTCAGGTTCCACCCCTGAAAAAGTAACAGTAATAATAGCACCAACCTCACTGGGTTCCTGTGAAAATTAAATGATGTGATGTAGGTAAAGCACTTAAGCAAAACATCAAACATCAGACATCTCATAAGTGCCAGCTATTATTATTATTATTACACCTTTTTCCAGTATTCCTTAACCAAAAACACCTTTCGGTACGACTTCCGTTGTAATCCAGAAAAAGAGAATGGTACAAGCTTATAGCTTTAACAATTTGGGAGGGAAATGATAAAAATAGTTTGGAAGATTATATTTTGATTAGAAAAATGTATTTTTCCTACCATTTCAGTACTAAAAAAAAAAGAGTATTATTTCAAGTGCTCAAGAATAATCCTTCTGTGGTTTGACACCAAGAATAGAATACTTCATTTCAGAAAAAATGCCTTAGAGAAATAATGAGCCACTGATAAAGGCAGTTACACTAGAAAAATGACTTTGGGTTTAAGGCAAGTCTTTTTCTTTTATAAAAGTGGTTAGGCCTTCAGAAATGTTTTCAAAACAACACAATATATGCGTATAATATAATGAGTGTATCTTGGCTTTTTGTTGTCAGACTCGAAGTTCAAGAGGACTAAGAGGGGAATGGGGAAAAAGAAACTCTGACATTGATGGCTGCAGTTCACAAGCTTTATTAACATGAACAGGATCTGAGAACAACATGGACCAGAGGTTCCTAAACTTGTGTTGCCCGCTAGAATCACCTGGGAAGCTTCAAAAAATATTAGGGCTTGGGTCCCACCCTCAGAGGTTCTGATTTAAGCGTAGGGGGCATGGCCTGGGCTCCAGAATTTATTAACTATCCCCAGGTGATTCAGATGCGTAGACAAGTTTGAGAACCACTGGCACAGACAAAGGATCCACCCAGCAAACACGGCTCCCAGGCGTCTCCCTTCCTTTTTCCTCAAGGGGATGTTCCCGGGCTGTGGCAATGGAGGGCAGCCCCACATGGGACCCTCTTTCCTTCCCCCTCTTTTTCCTGCCCTCTGCTGGAAGAGTTATATCAACTGCCCGTAAACCATTTATGTTACATCATCTAAGATCAGTGACCAGACTTCAGACTGTAATCCTTGCTGGGCCAGCATCATGCCACCTCCCTTTCTCTGCCTCAGTTTTCACAGTCTTCCTTTAGCTGTGCCTGCATCACATGACCAGAAAACTTCCATTTATGTCCCACTTAAGAGCCTCCATGGGCAGGCCTTTAGTTCTATACTAAATGACATCAATAAACTGGGAACACATGTTTCAATCACAAATTTTAGGTAGAAGCCAAAGTTCAAATGGTAGCTTTGAAGGATCTGGTGATCAACAGGTAAACAAGCTATGGTTTGAGCTCTGCTCTGTCTGTCTGTCTGTAGGGGAGTGACATAAGTTGGGTCAAATATAAACTCAGCTGTTGAATTGAGAAGGAAGGAAGTCATCTACTCATATTTTCAAGAGTTTTCACTTTATTGCTTACATTGGAAGTAATAATATAAGGCACCTGTTTGAACAAGAATTTGAAGCCATAAGTATTTCACCCTTCAGGCTATACCCAAAGAAGAAACTAGGAAATACATAACAGATGTGGACTATGGACAAGATGAGATTCTATAGAAGAGACTGGTTGGCCTGGAGTGATAAAATAGCTTTAAGATTTTAAAACTGCTTTAATGATAAAAATAATCTCCTATTGTCTTTAGAACATACCTGTGTGATATTTTTACTCTTGTGCTATAAGTGAGGAAATGGAGGCCCATAGAGATTAAGTGTCTTGCCCAAGGTCACATAGTCAATAAATGGTAAGGTCAGTACTTGAACTCATGACCTCTTGATTCAAAGGCCACTAGATTTTCCCCTGTGCCACCACCGGAAGAACATAAATAATGTCTGAATGTGATTCAAATTTATTTGATAATTTATAATTTTTTACTTTCCCCTCCATTTTTAAGTAACTGCCAAGAACTGTTTGGTTATTGATCAGTAATTGTAATATCAATTTGGGTTTTTGTTGCAAGTAACAGCAGCTTGCTCTAGATATCTTAAGCAAATAGGAGGATATTTTGGAAGGTTATGTGGGGATCATACAATCCAGTGGGGGAATGTGAGGGAGGGCTTGGAAAATGGACATGAACCAAGGAGACTGTACAGGCTACATAGCAGAAACAGGCTGGCCAGGATGTTGCCCTGGCCAATGCCACTGATAGACTTTGCTGCCCCAACTGAGTCCTAACCACCCTTTCCTCTTGGGTCACACATGCAGCTTCAGAGCCCTGGTAAGATTGCCCAGCTGGTCATGTGCAACATCCTGGCTGCAGGGAGTAAGGAGAGAATGGCTGACCTCCTTTCAGCTTCCATAATGGGAATCAGGACACTGACCCCTCAGTACCACTGATAACGGGGAATGTCCCAACAGGAAGAAGGGTCGAATGTTGGACGGCCAAAGAAAGGACAAACGTCTTCTGCAAAACAATGGTTTAAAAGATAGATCTGCATTTTTCTATTTTCCTGCAGTGTTAGGAAAAAAAACCTCACAAGAGAGGTTTCTAAGGAAAATTACAAGCTATTACAAAAAGAAAAATATCTATATTCATTCTTTTAATTCGAAAAGTCTGTGGTTCATGCCTCAGAGTCACTGGAGACATCAATTTGCATAACAAGAAGAAAATAAAACTCCGCACTTGGGGAGTTTGTTATCTGCCATCTCCCAAGTTCGGAGGTGTGTGAGGGTCACACTCTCCTCAGGGTTCTAATCCAGCTCCAGTGCATGAAGAGTCACCCCACGTAACTGGGTCATGGCTGCTCCAAGCCAGACTCTGGAAACGCCCTCCTTGTTTGTTCATTTATTCTTCCTATAGTCATCATGCACTTCTCTGTGTGCTAGGCACTGAGGCTTCCAGTTCCTCGTTCTGGGATTTCAAAGTTAAAAATTCATAGATCCTTACAAACAATATCTTGTTTGTTCATGTGTGTGGTGGGCTTGTCCTTGCATGTATGAATTTGCGTGTATGAGTCCTCTGGTCTTAAGTATGCTGCGATGTAAGAATTAGAGATAATCTCATTTTTAAAACCACACAGTGGACGTAGGTAATTTAGAGAACCCCGTAGTGATAACACTGGAGTGGTAGAGAGACTAATATGTTTAAACAGTGTTAAAAATGTTCATCATCTTGGAAATTCACCTCCTGTTCTATCTTCTAGTTTCCTACTTGCTAGGTTTTTCCTCCTTTTCTGCTACGTGCATACACGCACAACTAAAGTGTAAAAATTCCTTACTGGTAAGTGCTGTTTTTAGAGAGAATCTTAGGTCTTGAAAGATTTTGTTCCATAAATCTTTTTGACATGCTTACTGCCTTTCAGAAAAATTCAAAGGAGGGAGCTCACCAAAGACAAGTTTATACTGAAAGTCAGACTAATTTAGATGATAAAAACGGAGCTGGAACCGTAAATGGGAAGAGCTGTACAATGACTTAATGTTATCATTGTTTAAATCTTTTTCTAAACAGTGCAAGCACCACCACAGTTTGTTGTAATATCCTTTTTTCCTGAAGCTGAACCTGGGTTGTATCAGCTCCGTGTCTGTTTTCATAAACCAAAACAGAAAGAGCTTCCTAGAACAAAGGGGCTTTATCTGTAAAGCAGAGAGAGGCAGAATGGGCTTTATGAAGAGCATTTACTTTTAGGAGAAATTGTGTAAATACCTTTTCAAGTGTCAAAATAATAACCTTTTGTTTCAGGAAGTTGAATTGTTAGAGCATCTATGTTTGCTTTTCTAAGTATTTGGAAGGCCATTTGCATTTAAAAACAATGAGTAAAAAGAATGATGATCTAGCCTCCTACTTCACAGAGAAAGTAAAAGCATCAGCTGCTCAAATACCTCTATAAATAATGAAACTATGTTTCTCTGTTTTTCAGTCCCTGGGGAACTACTCTTACCTTTAGTCCACCTCTGACCTTCTCTGGGGAGTCTGGTGCTTCCCCGACTCCCTTTCCAAGAATTCTGCTCTGGTACATTTGGCTAACAGGGGCCTTGTCCTATGTGCGCTGCTGAGTCAGCCCATGCTGCAGCCTGAATCACTAATGTTACCAGACTACCCCACTCCAGGATTGCTCTTGGCTCTTGTGTCTCTGAATCTCTTTCCTCACAGCTTCATCCTATACACATACTGACTGAAATCGAGACTACTGCTCTGTGTCTTCATTTCCCAAGACACCGCTAGCATGAGGCTGCTGTTACCAGTTAATCTCTCCTCCTGCCCAAGCATCCCCCGGGTGTTACCCCTGAGAACTCTTCCATCTATTGATATGGTCCAGGAGAGAATCATTCCAATTTCTCCACTGAATCACACACGTAGCCCCTTACTTTCTTGCCTCTTGAGTGGAACATCATCTCTTAACTGCATTCAATTCTCTTATCGCTTCTGAAATGTCATCAGCCTTTTTGTTGCCTTCCCAGCTTTAGAGAGACTGATGTGGTTGGTGATACTGAAACTCAGCCAGGATATAGTAGGCCTTTCCAACCCTGGGTGTACTAATGAATAAGAAGCTGTGGAAACCTCAAATACTAGGTTCTAAGACAAATGGCTCTATTTTCAAGATTTCATGGGTTTTGGAAACCATATTTCATGAGGTCAAAAAATATCCCCTAGAACAAAGATTCTCAACTTTGGCTGCATATTAGAATCACCTGAAAAGCTTTTAATGACTACTGATGCTCAGGCTACAACCCACATCAGTTATAGCAGCATCTCTACGAGTGAGACACAAGCCAGCCAGGTGATTCCAGGAGGCAACCAAAGTTGAGAACCACTGCCCTTGAAAGTGGCAGGGTAAGGAATTAAATATGGAGATCGTCACCTGATATTTTTTCTTTCATAAATGAATTTATATACCTTCCAGAAACCTGGATTTTAAGAACAATTTCACACCCATTCAAAGCTTTATGCCTCTTTGTAGTTCAACACAATGCAGTAAAACTGTGTCCCAAGTAAAAGTCGGAGGTTACTCCAATCTTTTTCTCATGCTTATTTCTGAACTACAGTTACTCTTTCAACAAAGATTTATTGAGCATCTACTATGTACCAGGCACTGGGGGTACCCCAGGAAATAAAGCAGATGTGATACACCCTCATGGAATTTATATCTGCTAGAGGAGACATGATAAATAAGAAAACAAACAAGATAATTACAAAAGCGGTATGTGTACAAAGAGTATAATATAAAAGGACAACGTGACAAGTGTGTCACATCCAGGGCAAGGGAAAGGCAGCTGGTTTGGGTGGACAGGGAAGTCCTCTCTGAAGGGGTGACATTTGAGATGGGACCTGAATGGTAAGAGGAACTAGCTCTAAGAAGATCTGGGGCAGAGCATTCCAGGCAGAAGGAGAAGCAAGTGCCAAGACCCTGAGGTAGGAATAAGCCTGGCGAGCTCCAGAACCTGACAGACTGGGGAGTGGTGAGAGGGTGGGAGAGCAGGGCAAGACAAGGTCAAGGAGGGACTTAGAAGCTAGCCCAGCAGGGCCTTGTGAGGTCACAGGGCGGATGGGATTCAAGGTGCAGTGAAAAGCCATAGGAGGATGAGATTTATGTTTTTTAAATATACGGGAGAAGACTGTAGAGGATAAGAGAGGAATCAGTTCCACGGGTGGGAGTGGCTTATTTTAGAGGTGAGGCCAGAAGGACTTCTAGATGGACTGAAAGCTGAAGGGGGTGAGGTGGGGGAAGAGGATGAGTGGAAGGGGAGAATCAAAAATGAGTCCTTCATTTGTGGCCTGAGCAGCTGACCGGATGGTAGCGCCTTGTCATGAAACAGGGAGGTCTAGGTGAGGCGCATTTCGGGGGATGAGAGAGCAAAAATCAAAAGCTCTGTTTGAACATAATAACTGTGAGATTCCTTTAGGCATCCATTAATATCCATTAGAAGATAATGTCCATTAGGACAAGTCTGGAGCTCAGAGGAAAGGTCGGGACTATACATTTAAATTTGGAAGTCATTGGCATGGGGGTGGTATTTAAAACTTTGGGACTGGATGAGTTGACTTAGGGAGATAGTGTAGATAGACAACAGGATAGAGCTCAGGGCAGAGCCAGTTTAGGAACAAAGGTGAGATCTAGTCAAGAAGACGTAGGAGGAGCCAGGAATTTCGGGTTAGAGGGCCCTGGGAGTCAAGAGAGAAAGTGTCTCAAGATGGAAGGTGTGACTGCCGTGTCAAATGCTGCTGAAATGTCAAGTAAGAGGACAGAGGGACCAGGGCAGTCTGTGAGAGAGAGGTTCTTGGTGACCTTGATGTGAGGAGCCAGCAGAGCGATGGGGACAGAAGTCCAGACTGGAGGGTTGAAGAGACAATGGGAAGTGAGGAAGTGGAGACAGTGGCTATGGACACACATACCAAGAAGTTTTGCTGTGCCTTAGAAGCATGTAGTTATCTCTGTCCTGATCTAGATCACTGAAGAAACCCATTACAGTGTATACATTTCTCTTGTCAAGGCAGGTGAATACATCAGATGCCTGATCCCAGTTTGAATGTCATATATTCAAGGCATCCCCTGGTTGGCATAATGGCTGCAAGAAACTTGAATGAATGCTTGGGATAGGATTGGTTCTGCTCTCACCCCAAGCGTGAATAACTTCTGGAAAGTTGCTTCCTACCAGGCTCACCTCTCCAGCTAACCATCATAATCAAAGAGCAAAATATATGGTCAGCTTAAAAGCTATAAGTAAAAGTTGATTATTAAATGACAAAAAGGCTATCTAGCATAGCTTAGATATTAAATAGCATAAAGTAAACCTTCCTCAAATTCCTATGCATTTCCATTTTAAACTTTTAGCTGAACTAGATTTTTCACCCTCCTTCTCTAGCAGATAGGAAGATGCACGTCTTCCGTTACGGAGATTAAATTGTCCTGCCAACACCTTTTAGGTGGTGGCCTGAAGAAGCAATTGAATGTGCTTGACTAGTTACTGTCAGTGGAACAGCTTAATTTCAGTTTTTAAAAAGGCAAAAATCTAGTCTTTTGAATTTGTTTTATTTTTGGCTGTGTTGGGTCTTCATTGCTGCGTGCGGACTTTCTCTACTTGCGGCCAGCAGGGGCTACTCTTCATTGCGTTGCACGGGCTTCTCATTAAGGTGGCTTCTCTTGTTGTGGAGCACAGGCTGTAGGTGCGTGGGCTTCAGTAGTTGTGGCACGCAGGCTCAGTAGTTGTGGCACACGGGCTTAGTTGCTCCACGGTCTGTGGGATCTTCCCAGACCAGGGCTGGAACCCATGTCTCCTGCATCGGCAGGCGGATTCTTAACCACTGTGCCACCAGGGAAGCCCAAAAATCTAGTCTTTTGGAAGAGAGTCTTGGGAATCAAAATGTAAAACCCAAAAAAATTCAGAGACTTAGTTGTCTAGAGTGTCCATATAGACAAGCCTTTGGGGTGCAGTCATGATTGAAAAAAAAAATGCTATAGAGGTACCAATTTATCCTTTTCTCTATTTTGCAGAAAAGGATAATTTGTAACTCTCAAAGTCAAAATAGCCTTGCCCTGTATAGCAGGGCTTTCAGAACTGGAGTCCAGAAGTCTCTTCAGGTAGGTAATATCCTCATTAAATATCAAGGAACAGCCAAAAAGTGGATCATAATCTTGGAACAGGGCCACGTTTAAAGACAGAAACCTGTAGTCGTAGCAGTAAAAACAAGATATTTCTGATTTCTGTGGGCAAACCTCAAGTGGGAGCAGGAAGTGATGATCATGGTGAGGAAGAGGAGAAATAAGAAAATTCTGAGAGGGACCTTTTAAGCATCAGATATCCTGGGAGAGGACAGCATGAAGAAAAAGAAATTATGTTAACCACGATGATTATGTTCCTTCTGGTGTTCATTGCCATGTACACTCACAATTTTAAAAAATCCAAATATGTGTAGTAGTAGTAGTATGAAAATCTTAATCCTGTTTGCACTTATTCCTGCAATTTATCTTTGTTCGAGGGGTTGATTTCTCATCAAGGCAAGGAATACATATCACACACTTAACTTTCAAAAAAAATGTGTATAAAGCATACATGTCATGTCATCTGTCAACCAACAGCACAGAATATCTACATTTCAGCTACTATAGGTATCCTTCCTTTTATTTTTAACATCTTTATTGAGGTATAATTGCTTTACATTGTTGTGTTAGTTGCTGCTGTATAACAAAGTGAATCAACTATATGTACACATATATCCCCATATCCCCTCCCTCTTGCGTCTCCCTCCTACCCTCCCTATCCCACCCCTCTAGGTGGTCACAAAGCACCGAGCTGATCTGCCTGTGCTATGTGGCTGCTTCCCACTAGCTATCTGTTTTACATTTGGTAGTGTATATGTCCATGCCACTCTCTCACTTTGTCCCAGCTTACCCTTCCCCCTCCCCGTATCCTCAAGTCCATTCTCTATGTCTGTGTCTTTATTCCTGCCCTGCCCCTAGGTTCTTCAGAAACTTTTTTTCTTCTTTTTCAGATTCCATATATATGTGTTAGCATAAGGTATTTGTTTTTCTCTTTCTGAGTTACTTCAGTCTGTATGACAGACTCTAAGTCCATCCACCTCACTACAAACAACTCAATTTCATTTCTTTTTATGGCTGAGTAATATTCCATTGTATATATGTGCCACATCTTTATCCATTCGTCTGTTGATGGACACTTAGGTTGCTCCCATGTCCTGGCTATTGTAAACAGTGCTGCGATGAACACTGTGGTACATGACTCTTTTTGAATTATGGTTTTCTCAGGGTATATGCCCAGTAGTGGGATTGCTGGGCCATATGGTAGTTCTATTTTTAGTTTTTTAAGGAACCTCCATACTGTTCTCCATAGGTATCCTTTTAACTGACCTTCACTTACTTGAGCCACTGGATTAAGGGAAGCTCTCCATTTCCTCTATAGAACTTCCAAATGCCCACGTTAGCAAGCATCTAATACATGCCATGGACTTCTGCACATCCCCACCCCACCCCAGTTGAGTTGTATGCTTATCAAGAGTCAGTTATGTTGGTTTCCAAATATGTTTATTTTTACACTGTAATTTTGATTAGGTAAACTGATGAGATAGGAGGGGCAAAAAGAGAGCTGTTAACATACAAACTAAGTAGTTGAACACCTTAGAAAGTGACCATAAATGTGAGCTGGTAAGAGAAAATTACTATCAAATTAGGTATGCACAAGATAACTGTAAAACACTATGAACAACAATCATAAAATTTTAGGAGGATTCTGCACTTGGTGTGCATCACAAGTGTCTTTAAGTTCTTGCTGCACTTTAAAGAAATTGAAACTGGAAATTGGAGATGATTGTTATGGGTGTGGGGTTTTGTTGTCAGACGAAGAATCCCAATCAATGAATCCACATTTAAAGGGAAGACCTTAGCCTTTCATCAGAAAACTGGTGGATAACTGTAAAATTACGTCTCAGCTTAAAATAACAGTTTAAGATATAGAGTTAGAGCTGACTTACTAACCACACAATGACCAGTCTCAGTGACACTGGATAAGAGAGTTCTACTCTACCTGATAGGGTTGCTCATTTTGGAGTCTCTGAGCTTTACTTCTCACTAGAAGCTTGGCTAAATCATTTATATTCAAGAGAGATATCCTAGAAATAGGTTAGCCATGAGTTTCTCTCAGTTCTATCCCTGGATCAAGTCAGATCCCCAGAAAGCTACATCACAGACCATTTTGATCTAGATTATGCTGGATATTCCTTCAGAGAAATGTTTTAGTGTTAGACTCTTGACTTTTATCAAGAATCCATAAAAGAGATGATCATATGAAGACTATCTCTGCCTGGTCTGTCAAACTGCTATTCTAAGCTTTCTGATATACTCTTCAAAGTCCATGAAGACCCACAGGAAAACTTCACGCAGCGTTAAATGCCTGAAGGCAGCCACATGGGAAGAGTAGGAGAGAGAGGGAAGGAAGAGGAGAAAGATCACAGCCTTTGACATAATTGTCTCAACCGATTAATTATAAAGCTCCTCTTTCCCTCTGCTTTAACATGTTTTCTTGTGGGTTTGTGAATTTTAAAAGTTGATAAACCTAATAAATATGCATTATTTTATCCACTTAATCTAAACCATACATATAGCTAATTTAATTAATGTTAGATCTGTTTTGATAGAAAACAATTTTTTCAGCTTCAACAATTAACTTTTTCCAAGCTTTTCTATTTTAGTGCCCCTACTTTATTTTTATCTTTTAAAAATTTATTTAACTTGTATAGAGTAAAATTTACTTTTTTGCTGCACATTTCTATAAGTTTTGACAAATACATACAGTTATTTAAGCACCACCACCATCAAGATACAGAAGAGTTCAATTACCCCAAAACATTCTCTCATGCAGCCTTTCATAGTCAGTCCCTCCGGAAATCCCCAGCCCCCGGCAAACGTTGATCTGTTCTTTGTTACTCTAATTTTGTCTTTGTCAAATGTCATGTAAATGGAATCATATAGCATGTGGCCTTTTAACTGTGTCTTCTTTCACTTCTTTCACTCCCTTGAGGTTCTACTTGATTCTACTTGAACTTCCTCCATGTTGTCGAATGGTCATTCCTTTTTATTGCTCAGTAGCGTTCCATCTTACAGATACACCACCATTTGTTTATCCTTCCACCAAATGAAGGATATCTAGGTTATTTCCAGTTTGGGTGATTATGAATAAACCTGCTGCAAGCATTGACATACAGGTTCTTGGGTGAACATAATTTTCATTTATTCTGGGTAAATACCGAGGAGTAGAAGGTCTGGGTCACGAGGCAATTATGTACTATGTATTTAACTTCATAAGAAGCTGCCAAACTTTTTCCCAAGTGATTGTAACATTTTGCACTCCAGCCAGCATGTATAAGAATTGAAGTGTCCCTGCACCCTTGCCAGCACTTAGTATTGTTAGCTTTTGCTCGTTTTAGGCATTCTAAAAGCATATACAGGTACTTCGTGTTTTTAATTTGAATTTCCCTAATGACCAATGGTGTTGAGCATCTTTTTTTTTCCCATTAATTAATTAATTTATTTATCTTTGGCTGCATTGGGTCTTTGTTGCTGCATGCAGGCTTTCTCTAGTGCAGCAAGCAGGGGCTACACTTTGTTGCTGTGCTTGGGCTTCTCATTGTGGTGGATTCTCTTTGTTGCAGAGCACAGGCTCTAGGCGCACGGGCTGTAGACCACAGGCACAGTAGTTGTGGCGCATGGGCTTAGTTGCTCTGTGGCATGTGGGATCTTCTGGGACCAGGGCTTGAACACGTATCCTCTGCATTGGCAAGCGGATTATTAACCACTACACCACCAGGGAAGTCCGTGAGCATTTTTTATGTCCTTATTTGCCATGCACATATCTTCTTCTGTGAAGTGTCTGGTTAAGTGTTTTGCTTATTTTTTTTATTGGGTTGTTTTCTAACGGTTGAGTTTTGAGAGTACTTTGTATTTTCCGTATAAGCCTCCTTTGTCAAATATGTAATTTGCAAATATTTTTTCCAGTCTGAGGTTTGTATTTTCACTTTCTTTTATTTATTCATTTATTTATTTATTTAGTTTAATTTTTCAATTTTATTTTATTTATTTTTTTATACAGCAGGTTCTTATTAGTCATCAATTTTATACACATCCGTGTATACATGTCAATCCCAATCACCCAATTCATCACACCATCACCCCCACCCCCTGCCACTTTCCCCTCTTCGTGTCCATACGTTTGTTCTCTACATCTGTGTAGCTATTTCTACCCTGCAAACCGGTTCATCTGTACCATTCCCTAGGTTCCACATATATGCATTAGTATACAATATTTGTTTTTCTCTTTCTGACTTACTTCACTCTGTATGACAGTCTCTGGATGCATCCACATCTCTACAAATGACCCAATTTCATTCGTTTTTATGGCTGAGTAATATTCCATTCTATATATGTACCACATCTTCTTTATCCATTCGTCTGTTGATGGGCATTTAGGTTGCTTCCATGACCTGGCTATTGTAAATAGTGCTGCAGTGAATATTGGGGTGCATGTGTCTTTCTGAATTATGGTTTTCTCTGGATGTATGCCCAGTAGTGGGATTGCTGGATCATATGGTAATTCTATTTTTATTTTTTAATGAACCTCCATACTGTTCTCCAAAGTGGCTGGATGAATTTGCATTCCCACCAACAGTACAAGAGGGTTCCCTTTTCTCGACACCATTTCCAGCATTTATTGTTTGTAGATCTTTTGATGATGGTCATTCAGAATGGTGTGAGGTGATACGTCATTTTAGTTTTGATATGCATTTCTCTAATGATTAGTGATGTTGAGCATCCTTTCATGTGTTTCTTGGCAATCTGTATATTTTCTTTGGAGGAATGTCTATTTAGGTCTTCTGCCCATTTTTGGATTGGGTTCTTTATTTTTTTCATATTGAGCTGCATGAGCTGCTTGTAAATTTTGGAGATTAATCTTTTGTCCGTTGATTCGTTTGCAAATATTTTTCTCCCATTCTGAGGGCTGTCTTTTCGTCTTGTTTATGGTTTCCTTTGCTGTGAAAAAGCTTTGAAGTTTCATTAGGTCCCATTTGTTTATTTTTGTTTTTATTTCCATTACTCTAGGAGGTGGATCACAAAAGATCTTCCTGTGATTTATGTTAAAGAGTGTTCTTCCTATGTTTTCCTTTAAGAGTTTAATAGTGTCCAGTCATACGTTTAGGTCTCTAATCCATTTTGAGTTTATTTTTGATATGGTGTTAGGGAGTGTTCTAATTTCATTCTTTTACATGTAGCTGTCCAGTTTTCCCAGCATCACTTATTGAAGAGACTGTCTTTTCTCCACTGTATATCCCTGCCGCCTTTGTCATAGATTAGTTGACCATAGGTGCGTGAGTTTATCTCTGGGCTTTCTATCTTGTTCCATTGATCTATGTTTCTGTTTTTGTACCAGTTCCATATTGTCTTGATTACTGTAGCTTTATAGTATAGTCAGAAGTCAGGGAGTCGGATTCCTACAGCTCCGCTTTTTTCCCTCAAGACTGCTTTGGCTATTCGAGACTTCTGTGTCTCCATACAAATTTTAAGATTTTTTCTTCTAGTTCTATAAGAAATGACATTGGTAATTTGATAGGGATTGCATTGAATCTGTAGATTGCTTTGGGTAGTATAGTCATTTTCACGATGTTGTTTCTTCTAATCCAAGAACATGGTATATCTCTCCATATGTTTTTATCATCTTTAATTTCTTTCATCAGTGTCTTATAGTTTTCTGCATACAGGTCTTTGTCTCCCTAGGTAGGTTTATTCCTAGGTATTTTATTCTTTCTGTTGCAGTGGTAAATGGGAGTGTTTCCTTAATTTCTCTTTCAGATTTTTCATCATATAGTGTATAGGAATGCAAGAGATTTCTGTGCATTAATTTTGTATCCTGCAACTTTACCAAATTCATTGATTAGCTCTAATAGTTTTCTGGTGGCAATTTTAGGATTCTGTATGTAGAGTATCATGTCATCTGCAAACAGTGACAGTTTTACTTCTTTTTTTCCAATTTGTATTCTTTTTATTTCTTTTTCTTCTCTGATTGCTGTGGCTAGAACTTCCAAAACTATGTTGAATAATAGTGGCGAGAGTGCACATCCTTGTCTTGTTCCTGATCTTAGAGGAAATGCTTTCAGTTTTTCATCATTGAGAATAATGTTTCCTGTGGGTTTGTCGTATATGGCCTTTAATATGTTGAGGTAGGTTCCCTCTATGCCCACTTTCTGGAGAGTTTTTATCATAAATGGTGTTGAATTTTGTCAAAAGCTTTTTCTGCATCTATTGAGATGATCATATGGTTTCTATTCTTCAATTTATTAATATGGTGTATCACATTGATTGATTTGCATATATTGGAGAATCCTTGAATCCCTAAGATAAATCCCACTTGATCATGGTGTATGATCCTTTTAATGTATTGTTGGATTCTGTTTGCTAGTATTTTGTTGAAGATTTTTGCATCTATATTCATCAGTGATATTGGTCTGCAATTTTCTTTTTTTGTAGTATCTTTGTCTGGTTTGGGTATCAGGGTGATGGTGGACTCATAGAATGAGTTTGGGAGTGTTCCTTCCTCTGCAATTTTTTGGAAGAATTTGAGAAGGATGGGTGTTAGGTCTTCTCTAAATATTTGATAGAATTTACCTGTGAAGCCATCTGGTCCTGGACTTTTGTTTGCTGGAATATTTTTCATCACAGTTTCAATTTCATTATTTGTGATTGGTCTGTTCATATTTTCTATTTCTTCCTGGTTCAGTCTTGGAAGGTTATACCTTTCTAAGAACTTGTCCATTTCTTCTAGGTTGTCCATTTTACTGGCATAGAGTTGCTTGTAGTAGTATCTTAGGATGCTTTGTATTTCTGCAGTGTCTGTTGTAACTTCTCCTTTTTCTTTTCTAATTTTATTGATTTGAGTCCTCTCCCTCTTTTTCTTGATGAGTCTGGCTAATGGGTTATCAATTTTGTTTATTTTCTCAAAGTACCAGCTTTTAGTTTTATTGATCTTTGCTATTGTTTTCTTTGCTTCTATTTCATTTATTTCTGCTTTGATCTTTATTTCTTTCCTTCTGCTAACTTTGGGTTTTGTTTGTTCTTCTTTCTCTAGGTCCTTTAGGTGTAGGGTTAGATTGTTTATTTGAGATTTTTCTTCTTATTTGAGGTAGGCTTGTATAGCTATAAACTTCCCTCTTAGAACTGCTTTTGCTGCATCCCATAGGTTTTGGATCATCATGTTTTCATTGTCATTTGTTTCTAGGTATGTTTTTATTTCCTCCTTGATTTCTTCAGTGATCTCTTGGTTATTTAGTAACCTATTGTTTAGCCTCCATGTGTTCGTGTTTTTTACGATTTTTTCCCTGTAATTGATTTCTAATCTCATAGCGTTGTGGTCAGAAAAGATGCTTGATATGATTTCAATTTTCTGAAATTTACTGAGGCTTGATTTGTGACCCAAGATGTGATCTATCCTGGAGAATGTTCCGTGCACACTTGAGAAGAAAGGGTAATCTGCTGGTTTGGATGGAATGTACTATAAATAGCAATTAAATCTATCTGGTCTATTGTGTCACTTAAAGCTTTTGTTTCCTTATATATTTGTATTTTGGATGATCTGTCCATTGGTGTAAGTGAGGTGTTAAAGTCCCCCACTATCATTGTGTTACTGTCGATTTCCTCTTTCATAGTTGTTAGCAGTTGCGTTATGTATTGAGGTGCTCCTATGTTGGGTGCATATATATTTATAATTGTTATATTTTCTTCTTGGATTGATTCCCCTGATCATTATGTACTGTCCTTCTTTGTCTCTTGCAACATTCTTTATTTTAAAGTCTATTTTATCTGATATGAGTATTGCTACTCCAGCTTTCTTTTGATTTCCATTTGCATGGAATATCTTTTTCCATCCCCTCACTTTCAGTCTGGATGTGTCCCTAGGTCTGAAGTGGGTCTCTTGGAGACAGCATATATATGGGTCTTGTTTTTGTACCTATTCAGCGAGCCTGTGTCTTTTGGTTGGAGCATTTAATCCATTCACGTTTAAGGTAATTATCGATATGCATGTTCCTATGACCATTTTCTTAATTGTTTTGGGTTTGTTTTAGTAGGTCCTTTTCTTCTCTTGTGTTTCCCACTTAGAGAAGTTCCTTGAGCATTTGTTGTAGAGCTGGTTTGGTGGTGCTGAATTCTCTTAGCTTTTGCTTGTCTGTAAGGCTTTTGATTTCTCCATCGAATCTGAATGAGATCCTTGCCGGGTAGAGTAATCTTGGTTGTAGGTTCTTCCCTTTCATCACTTTAATTATATCATGCCCCTCCCTTCTGGCTTGTAGAGTTTCTCCTGAGAGATCGGCTGTTAACCTTATAGGAGTTCCCTTGTATGTTATTTGTCGTTTTTCCCTTGCTGCTTTCAATAATTTTTCATTTTGTTTAATTTTTGCCAATTTGATTACTATGTGTCTCAGTGTGTTTCTCCTTGGGTTTTTCCTCTGTGGGACTCTCTGCACTTCCCAGACTTGGGTGGCTATTTCCTTTCCCATGTTAGGGAAATTTTCGACTATAATCTCTTCAAGTATTTTCTCTGGTCCTTTCTTTCTCTCTTCTCTTTCTGGGACCCCTATAATGCGAATGTTGTTGTATTTAATGTTGTCCCAGAGGTCTCTTAGGCTGTCTTCATTTCTTTTCATTCTTTTTTCTTTATTCTGTTCCACAGCAGTGAATTCCACCATTCTGTCTTCCAGGTCATTTATCCGTTCTTCTGCTATTGATTACTTCTAGTGTAATTTTCATTTCAGTTATTGTATTGTTCATCTCTCTTTGTTTGTTCTTTAATTCTTCTAAGTCTTTGTTAAACATTTCTTGCATCTTCTCGATCTTTGCCTCAATTCTTTTTCTGAGGTCCTGGATCATCTTCACTATCATTATTCTGAATTCTTTTTCTGGAAGGTTTCCTATCTCCACTTCATTTAGTTGTTTTTCTGGGGTTTTATCTTGTTCCTTCATCTGGTATATAGCCCGCTGCCTTTTCATCTTGTCTATCTTACTGTGAATGTGGTTTTTGTTCCACAAAAACCAGGCTGCAGGATTGTAGTTCTTCTTGCTTCTGCTGTCTGCCCTCTCTTCCATTTCTTAACAGTGTCTTTCACAGAACAATTTAAAAATTATTTTGATGAACTTAAATTTATCAATTTTTCTTTTTTGAATCATGTTTTTGGTATCTTGTTTAAACCTCTTTGTCTCATGTAAAACATCAAGGACTTTCTCCTATGTTTTCCTTTAAAATTTTTATAGTTTTATGTTTTATATTTGTGTCTGTGATCCATGTTCAGCTAAGTTTTGTATAAAGTATGATGCATAGGCTGAGTTTATATTTTTGAATACAGATGTACAATTGTTCAAGCACCATTTTAAATTGATTTGCATTGTTTTAAAAAATTAGTAAAATCTAATTTTAATGAAAATTATTTTTAATATTAGAAAATTTTAAAAATTCAGGAGAGTAAAGAAGAAATATTAGTCATAATATCATCACTCAAAGAATAACTGCTAATTATATCTTGGTATTTTTCCTGTTTTTTAAATGCCTATATAGGCATAATTTAAGTAACATGTATTTTTACCATAACGTAATGTGTTCATTGCAGAATTTAGAAATTAAAAGGGAAAGCACAAAGAAGAAAATTAAAATTACATCCTTGAATATTACTTTCTTCTTTTGTCTACATATATATATATATTTTTTTTTTTTTTTGCGGTACACGGGCCTCTCACTGTTGTGGCCCCTCCCATTGTGGGGCACAGGCTCTGTACGCACAGGCTCAGCAGCCATGGCTCACGGGCCTAGCCGTTTTGAGGCATGTGGGATCCTCCCGGACCAGGGCATGAACCTGCATCCCCTGCATCGGCAGGCAGACTCTCAACCAGTGCACCACAAGGGAAGCCCTACATATATATTATAATAAAATTGTACCCCTTGTAAACTTTTTTACATTAATAAATATAATAAGTAATATCCCATATCTTTAAAATTAAGACCATATATACTGTTTTATTTTATAAGATATTATAATTTATCCAATCCTTTATTAGTTTCTTTTCACTTTTTTCAATTATAAATAATACTGTCAGATAATCCTGCATAAAATTTATAAATATATCTGTTAATTTCCTTAGTGTCAATTTCTAGAAGTGAAAGGTGGGTCAAAGAGTATTACTATAATGACTTCCAGAAAGATTGTACTAATTGATTTTCTTCAGCATGAAGTTAGCAATGCAAGATATTTATTGGGGGAAACATTTGTGAGAGATTAAGGGGAGCAGGAGCAGCAGTACAAAGGGAAAGCTTTCAGCAGGACTGACACCTGTGAAAGAAGAGTGGGAGGAAAGGAGGAATGGGTAAGCAGAGCCTCAAACTGCAGTGCAGCACTGAAAAATTCTCAGCCAGGCCAACGAGCAGCCCTTGAGCAAAGATGACCTTTTAGAGGAATCTTGCATTGGGCAGGCGTGGTCCAGTTCTAGTGGCCACTGTGCTCTGTCACTTGCTAGGAGCTCTGCAGAATGTGGCATTGGCATGCACACCTGGGTGGATCCCAGAGGTACAGCAGCCAGAGGCCCTGAGCTCGCTGCACTCCTCACAGCATGTTCTCTCTCCTGTGGCTGCCACATTCAGTTCCAACCATAAGAATGTGAACATTACTCTTAAGCGTGGCCAATGTAGTAGAAAATAATAATTATTTTTAAATTTATTTTGAGTTTTCTTGATAAGTAATGTAGTTGTACTTATGTTCATTGATAATTTATATTTTTGCATTTGGCCATTACTTGTTCATCACTTTTGCCCTTTTCCTACAGTGGTATTAATTTTTTTCGGTGCTTTTTAACTCTTAATATACTAAATCTACTTTTGTTAAATGCAGTGCAAATACATTTCCTCAGTGTATTATTTGTCTATCAATCTTTTCTCTGCTAGCTCATTTTTTGTGTTTTTTTGGCTTAGAAAGAGCTTCCCTAAGTCAAAATCAGAAATATTTTCATACATTTTCTATTTCATTCTATTTTTTAATGATTTTTCCTTTTTTATTTTTTGTTCTAGTATATAATCCAGAGTAGGAACCATTTATTTCTAAATTTTAACCAATTTTCACAGCACTATTTTTGTAAATAATCTATACTCTTTCTCTGTTCTGTTACGCCACATTCATCAACTTCTTGTCTCTTGTGTATACATGATATGTTAGCCAAAGAGTTGAAAGATCAGAGCAGACTCCTGAGTATCATACATCTTACCCAACACCAAGCTTTACAAGTGACACAAAGCATACTGACAAGAACTCATCACAGATGATACCTATTCCTTTCTGGAGAAGCCTGAGTCCATCAGACACAGCTTCCCAAAACTGTCCCTTTTTCCTGCATTAGGATATGTTTTGGTTTCAGATTGACAACTGAGTTCTGAACAATTTATGTGAACATGTTGTTCTCACACACACAAAACAAAACCCATAATCTTGATTTTGGGGTTCCCAGTTTTATACTCCTTTAGTTGGACAGAAAATGCTTACATGACTCCCTCTCAATCTCCAGCCAGCCTTGCCACATCAAGCCATAAACTGCTGGCTTATTTAGAATACACATTCTAGACGGACCAGGTCTATGCTGCCAAAAAGCATTAGTATTTCAGATAAGGACTCTTGGGTATCTTTTCACTAATAAGTACCATCAACATGTTTATAAGTATCTCTGGCTGTGGTCAATCCTTTTCCCCTAGTAAGGAAGGCGGGAGTCCCTGGCCTGCTGTTAACTCTTTATTTCCCATGTGAGTATCACTTGATTTACCAATGAAAGGTAACATACACAATTTCTTTTGTATCCAATTTCCATGTCCCTTCCAGCACCATGAATTGAATAACCTGAATTCTGTGCCTAGAATTCATCAGCATTTTATGGCACCACATTTTCATCACAAAAATGAATGAATACTGCAAATCAAAACTATAATACAATGAGATATCACCTCACACCAGTCAGAATAGCCATCATCAAAAAGTCTACAAACAATAAATTCTGCAGAGGGTGTGGAGAAAAGGGAACCCTCCTACACTGTTTAGTTTCTTTAAGAAACTAAAAATAGAGCTACCATATGATCCAGCAATCCCACTTCTGGGCATATATCTGGAGAAAAACATGCTTTGAAAGGATACACGCACCCCAGTGTTCATTGCAGTGCTGTTTACAATAGCCAAGACATGAAAGTAACCTAAATGTCCATCCACAGATGAATGTATAAAGAAGATGTGGTACATATAATATATACAATGGAATATTACTCAGCCATTAAAAAGAATGAAATAATGCCATATGCAGCAACATGGATGGACCTGAAGATTATCATACTAAGTGAAGCAAGTCAGACAGAGAAAGACAAATATCAAATGATATCGCTTATATGCAGAATCTAAAAAATAAAATGATACAAGTGAACTAATTTACAAAACAGAAACAGACTCACAGACTTAGAGAATGAACTTATGGTTACCGGGGGGGAGGGTGGGGGGGAAGGGACAGATTGGGAGTTTGGGATTGACATGTACACACTGCTATATTTAAAATAGATAAGCAACAGGGACCTACTGTATTGCACAGGGAACTCTTGCTCAATAACCTGTGATAACTTAAATGGGAAAAAGTTTGAAAAAGAATAGATATATGTATAACTGAATCACTTTGCTGTACACCTGAAACTAGCACAACATTGTTAATCAACTATACTCCAATATATAAAAAAAAAGAACAAAAAATAAATAAGTACAAAGTTACTAAGCATATGATACTTGTCTCTTGTACATGCATCATTCCTTTTTGGTCCCATATGGCTCCGAAGTCAGTGCTGGGGGAAAACCCTTTTAACTCATTCCAAACATTTCCTTCCATGTGGAAGTAATGTCCTAATTCTGATCCATAACAGGAGGCATATCCCCATTTTATAAGTGGTACTACATTGGAATTTCATAATAGTTAAATGGAAAATGCTTTGAATACATATGACATATGCAGGAAAATATATAACTCTTTCAATAGAACATGTCTTAAACATAGAAAGTCTACTTAAGTGTGGCCAAATACACAAAAACCTTTATAACTCTAAGCAAAGTCCTTTTTACTTTGCACAAGAAACATCAGTATAAAAGTATTAGAAAACTGAGGAGAGTTAACATACATCAGAAAAACACATTGAAAATAATCAACATTTTAGAGCCAGAAATAGGGTAATGACAAGAATTTTTCACAAAGAGTCACCCTCTGAACAAGTAAAATGGAGGAGGAATCACTCTGTGGATACACACACAAGGTTTATGCTAGGAAAGACATCTGCTGGTAGGATTGGACCATATTATCCATAGTTTGTGTATTGATTACTTGACCAGATTATGAGATGTTTGGGGAGCTTTCTTGTAGCAGTATCAGCAAAGAGAGAAACATTTCACTGTAACTTAGATAAAATTCTTTCAATTATGAGGGACAGAAACCAACACTGAACTAACCTAGGATAAAGGAGGCAAGAATATACAATGGAGAAAAGACAGCCTCTTCAATAAGTGGTGCTGGGAAAACTGCACAGCTACATGTAAAAGAATGAAATTAGAACAGTCCTTAACAGCATAAACAAAAATAAACTCAAAATGGATTAAAGACCTAAATGTAAGGCCAGACGTTATAAAACTCTTAGAGGAAAACAGGCAGAACACTCTGACATAAATCACAGCAAGATCCTTTTTGACCCGCCTCCTAGAGAAATGGAAATAAAAACAAAAATAAACAAATGAGACCTAATGAAACTTAAAATGTTTTGCACAGCAAAGGAAACCATAAACAAGACGACAAGACAACCCTCAGAATGGGAGAAAATATTTGCAAATGAAGCAACTGACAAAGGATTAATCTCCAAAATTTACAAGCAGCTCATGTAGCTCAATATAAAAAAAAAAAAAAAATCCAGAAATGGGCAGAAGACCTAAATAGACATTTCTCCAAAGAAGATATACAGATTGCCAACAAACACATGAAAGGATGCTCAACATCACTAATCATTAGAGAAATGCAAATCAAAACTACAATGAGATATCATCTCACACCGGTCAGAATGGCCATCATCAAAAACTCTACAAACAATAAATGCTGGAGAGGGTGTGGAGAAAAGGGAACCCTCCTGCACTGTTGGTGGGAATGTAAATTGGTACAGCCACTATGGAGAACAGTATGGAGGTTCCTTAAAAAACTAAAAATAGAACTACCATATGACCCAGCAATCCCACTACTGGGCATATACCCTGAGAAAACCATAATTCAAAAAGAGTCACGTACCAAAATGTTCATTGCAGCTCTATTTACAATAGCCAGGACATGGAAGTAACCTAAGTGTCCATCGACAGATGAGTGGATAAAGAAGATGTGGTGCATATATACAATAAAATATTACTCAGCCATAAAAAGTAATGAAATTGAGTTATTTGTAGTGAGGTGGATGGACCTAGAGTCTGTCATACAGACTGAAGTAACTCAGAAAGAGAAAAACAGATACCTTATGTTAACACATATATATGGAATCTAAAAAAAAAAAAAAAAAAAAAAAAAACTTGTTCTGAAAAACCTAGAGGCAGGACAGGAATAAAGATGCAGACGTAGAGAATGGACTTGAGGACACAGGGAGGGGGAAGGGTAAGCTGGGACGAAGTGAGAGGGTAATATTGACATATATACACTACCAAATATAAAATAGATAGCTAGTGGGAAGCAGCCACATAGCACAGGGAGATCACCTCGGTGTTTTGTGACCACCTAGAGGGGTGGGATAGGGAGGGTGGGAGGGAGACGCAAGAGGGAGGGGATATGGGGATATATGTGTACGTATAGCTGATTCACTTTGTTATACCACAGAAACTAACACACCATTGTAAAGCAATTATACTCCAATAAAGATGTTTAAAAAAAGAGAGAGAGAATTAATTGGCACAAGAACTCTATGAAAGTGTTGAAATCAGGTGTAGAAAGGATAGGGAGGTCCCTGTCCTTTCAGGAATAACTTGCATAATAACTGAATCCAGAACTTAAACACCATGAGGAGTCTCTGTTTGTCATCTCTGTGACAGTTCATCCCCTCACTCAAGACTAGCTCCCTCCACCTGGAGAGAAAGTGAAAAAAAAAAATCTTGGAGACGGAACAGATTCTCTCCCGCCTCTTGGCTATCAGTTGGGGGCAAGGGATGGGTACTGTGATGAAACAGCGTAAGTCTGCTGGCCACCTCTATCAATTACTGTGTCTAGGGAAGCAGGTTCATGAAAGAAAATGACAGATATATAGGAGCTGCATGAGTGGAGCAGGGAGAGGAGTTGTTCCCAGGGCATCGGTGCTCAGGCAAACGTGGAGAGTGTGTAGGGCAGAGAAAAGGGTATCCATTCTATCCTTCCTGTAAAGAACAGAGAAGGGGGAAGGGCAGAGGCCTTTAAACCATGGTCTTCAATCATAAACTTTACGTTTTAGTTTCTGTGGCCAAAATAAAGTCTTTGGTATCTCTCTACAACCAGTGGACTTTGAGTATTAAAAAAAAAAAAAATTGAATCGAGTTCCCTTTCCAGAAATGCCAAAAAGATGATGCTTTAGACACCTCTGATTCACTACTTCCTGTTAGTAGCACAATTATGCATATAAATACACTAATGATGTTTAAAATATAGTACTTTAAAAATGGTTGGCTTATTCTTCACTTAACAAATACTAAGCCAATGTGTCAGTTACTGTATCAGGCACTGGGGCACGAAAGTGAACAAGTTACAGCCCCTGAGCCCATCAAGCTTACACTGAAGTGGGAGATAGAAAGGAGCAAACAAGCAATGATAATACAGCATGACACATGGGATAACTTATCCGAGGGATAAGTTATCTCACAGGGATGGCACTTAATGCAGGTTATGGATTTTAGGGAGAATTTCCCAAAGAAAATGATGTTGACATCTGAGACTTTAAGAATGTATAGGAGTTGGAGAGGATAAAGGAGTTGAGAAAAGTGTGACAGCCAGTGGAAGAGCATGTGCAAAGGCCCTGAGATGCCAGAAATGATGGCACATCTTAGAACAAGTAGTTTTAATATAGGGCTGTAGTGTAGTAATCAGTGAGCAGCAGAGAGCGATTAGGCAGGAGAGGTAATCAAGAGCCATGTTGTAAGCCATATTAAGCGGTTGGGTTTTATCCTAAGGGCAATGGGGAGCCATTGAAGAGTTTTAAGCAAAGGAATAATATGATCAAGTTTGTATTTTAGGAAGTTTACTCTGCGGGGGCGGGGAGCAGATCGAGGTGTAGAAGGATGTAGAGCTCACACCCTCCCGTGAATCTGTCAAAAATACATGGGAATGGGTAAGGTGGGCCAGGGCAGAAACTTGAGGAACACCAAAATTAAGGACAGACAGGTAAGAGAGTCAGCACAGGAGACTAAGAAGCAGCACCCTCAGAGGTAGGAATAAAAATAAGAAGGTAGCGGAACAGAAACAAGGAAGAATTTCAAGGAGGAGGAAGAAGTCAAGAGTGTGGAATGCTCCAGAGAGGTCATAAAATAACAAAAAGTTGTCCATTAGATTTGATAGCAAGTATAACAGGAACTTGGAAAGGGTTTCAGGAGAGATAAGAGGACAGTGGTTGAAGCAAGTGGTTGGGAGATTAGAAATAAAAAAGTGAATATAGACATCTTTGAAAGAACTTTGACTATAAAGGAAAGGACAGAGATAGGAAGGTACTAGGAGGGGACACAGGATTAAGGATTTCTTCTAAGCTGGAAGAAACTTGAATATATTTATTCTAACCTTCATACAGTTAAAACCATCAACAACAGAATTTTTTTCACATATGAGGCAGAATAGTGAGTTAATGCACTAGTCTTAAATGTACAGTTTATTTAATTCCTACATGTGAATAAACACCACCTAGATCAAGATGCAGAACATTCCCAGCTCCCCAAAATGTTCCCTCATGACTCTTCTCACTCATCCTCATCCCCAAGAGGTAAATAACCACTATTCTGCTTTCTATCACCATAGATTAGTTTTGCCAGTTCTTCAAGTTCATGTAAATGAAATCATACAGCATATCTGTGATATGCATCCATGTGTTGCATGCAGCAGTAATTTTTTTAATTGCTGTAAAATATTTCATTGTATGAATGTATTACAATTTATCCATTTTCCTGTTGAATGACTTTGAGTTGTTGCCAGTTTGGGGCTGTTATGAATAAAGCTGCTATGAATACTCTCATATATTATGTTTTGGTAGACATAGGTTTTCCATTCTCTTGGGGAAATGCCTAGGGGTAAATGCTGGATCATAGGATAGGCATATATTTAGCTTGAATAAATAAAGCCATGGGGTTTTTTTTTTGCTTTTTTGGGGTTTTTTTTTTTTTGGTTTTTTAGCCATGTGTTTTTGAAGTACCAATTATACTCCCAAGATATAGAAATTCCTCTCACCAAAGCTTGGTACTGTCTTTCTTTTTAATTTTACCTTTCTGGTGAGCAGATATTTTGAAAGTCAGGTTTTCTGAGATTACAAACCACAGCTTCTCATCTGGTACTTATAAAAATTACAAAGAATTTTACCTTAAGTATTTCCCATCATTGGCTACTGCCCTTCAGTAAACCAAATCTAATATTAAACACATGTAAACATAAGTCAGGATGCTTCATAAGAAAGAGGTAACTTAATTCTCCTTTAAAGTTAGCTAAATTATAACATAATGATCAGGAAAATCCTGTCAGAAAGAATCTCAGTCCTAATTATGAAGATGTTGGAAATATTACCATCCAATGTACAAGTAGGAATGGAGTGGTTTATATGATGATAGAAATTCTTCATTGATACATAATTCCAATTTACATTCTGTGTAAGTAGTGAGTTTGGAGATAATGGCTCTGTTTCCTCTTCTCATTTTCATTTAAATGAACTGTATTTGAAATCATCACTCACTATGAACGGAATTATGGACTCCACTATTTTGAAGAATACTAGTGAGTCTTCTGGGGGAAAATAATGAAATAGAATAAACTGTGGACACAAAATTAAATACTGATTATTTTGTAATCTGACTCACAATCTTTCCCTCTGTTTGATGCAGTTTCTGTTTGATGCAATATCTGAAACCTGACAAAGAAAATAAATATATGACACTCAAATAACATTACCTGTATGATTTATTGTTGCATTAAATAAATGTTTATTCATGTTACTATTACACACAAAATTGGTTGTCGATGTCATCACCTAATAATTTACTTAATTCTCATAAGTATCATGGTAAATCTATTAAGAAATCTGTTCACAATTTTACCAAAATAAGATGGTTACAGATTTAAGTGTAAAACCTGAAGTGATAGAAGTACTGGAAAATAATAGAGAAACACATTTCTGTAATTGTAATGCGAAAGGCCTTTCTAAAAATGACACCAAAGCCAGGACCATAAGTAATAAAATGTTTGACACATTTAAATATTTAAAAGTTTTAAATTTGTGTATTTGAGTAAAATAATGCCACATAAAAGCAGATTCAGAATGTGAAACATTTTACTGGACAACTAACCTGGTCTCTTAAAAAAAGTCAATGTCACGGGGGAAAAAAGACAAGGGACTGAAAAATCAGAACCAACATGGCAGAGTAGAAGGATGTGCTCTCACTCCCTCTTACGAGAACACCAGAATCACAGCTAGCTGCTGGACAATCATCGACAGGAAGACACTGGAACTCACCAAAAGGATACCCCACATCCAAAGACAAAGGAGAAGCCACAATGAGGGTAGCAGGGGCACAATTACAGTAAATTCAAATCCCATAACTGCTTGGTGGGTGAATCACAGACTGGACAACACTTATACCACAGAAGTCCACCCACAGGAGTGAAGGTTCTGAGCCCCACATCAGGCTTCCCAACCTGGGAGTCTGGCAATGGGAGGAGGAATTCCTAGAGAATCAGACTTTGAAGGCTAGTGGGAATTGATTGCAGGACTTCAACAGGACTTGGGGAAACAGACACTCCACACTTGGAGGGCATACACAAAGTAGTGTGCACATCGGGACCCAGGGGAAGGAGCAGTGACCCCAGGGGAGACGGAACCAGAACTACCTGCTAGTGTTGGAGGGTCTCCTGCAGAGGCGGGGGTGGCTGTGGCTCACTGTGGGGACAAGGACACTGGCAGCAGAAGTTCTGGGAAGGACTCCTTGGGGTGAGCCTTCCCAGAGTTTGCCATTAGCCTCACCAAAGAGCCCAGGTAGGCTCCAGGTTTGTGTTGCCTCAGGCCAAACAACCAACAGGGAGGGTACCCAGCCCCACCCTTCAGCAGTCAAACGGATTAAAGTTTTACTGAGCTCTGCCCACCAGAGCAACAGTCAGCTCTACCCACCACCAGTCCCTCCCATCAAGAAACTTGCACAAGCTTCTTAGATAGCCTCATCCACCAGAAGGCAGACAGCAGAATCAAGGAGAACTACAATCCTGCAGCCTGTGGAACAAAAATCACAGAAAGACAGACAAGATGAAAAGGCAGAGGGCTATGTACCAGATGAAGGAACAAGATAAAACCCCCCAAAAACAACTAAATGAAGTGGAGATAGGCAACCTTCCAGAAAAAAGAATTCAGAATAATGATAGTGAAGATAATCCAGGACCTCGGAAAAAGAATGGAGGCAAAGATCAAGAGGATGCAAGAAATGTTTAACAAAGACTTAGAAGAATTAAAGAACAAACAAAGAGAGATGAACAATACAATAACTGAAATGAAAACTACACTAGAAGGAATCAATAGCAGAATAACTGAGGCAGAAGAACGGATAAATGACCTGGAAGACAGAATGGTGTAATTCACTGCTGTGGAACAGAATAAAGAAAAAGGAATGAAAAGAAATGAAGACAGCCTAAGAGACCTCTGGGATAGCATTCAATGCAACAACATTTGCATTATAGGAGTCCCAGGAGAAGAGAGAAAGAAAGGACCAGAGAAAATATTTGAAGAGATTATAATTGAAAGTTTCCCTAACATGGGAAAGGAAATAGCCACCCAAGTCCAGGAAGCAGAGAGAGTCCCATACAGGAAAAACCCAAGGAGAAACACACCGAGACACATAGTAATCAAACTGGTAATAATTAAAGACAAAGAAAAAGTTATTGAAAGCAGCAAGGGAAAAATGACAAATAACATACAAGGGAACTCCTATAAGGTTAACAGCTTATTTCTCAGCAGAAACTCTACAAGCCAGAAGGGAGTGGCATGATATAATTAAAGTGATGAAAGGGAAGAACCTACAACCAAGATTACTCTACCCGGCAAGGATCTCATTCAGATTCGATGGAGAAATCAAAAGATTTACAGACAAGCAAAAGCTAAGAGAATTCAGCACCACCAAACCAGCTCTATAACAAATGCTCAAGGAACTTCTCTAACTGGGAAACACAAGAGAAGAAAAGGGCCTACAAAAACAAACTCAAAACAATTAAGAAAATGGTCATAGGAACATACATATCGATAATTACCTTAAACGTGAACGGGTTAAATGCTCCAACCAAAACACACAGGCTTGTTGAATGGGTACAGAAACAAGACCCATATATATGCTGTCTCCAAGAGACTCACTTCAGACCTAGGGACACATCCAGACTGAAAGTGAGGGGATGGAAAAGGATATACCATGCAAATGGAAATCAAAAGAAAGCTGGAGTAGCAATACTCATATCAGATAAAATAGACTTTAAAATAAAGAATGTTACAAGAGACAAGGAAGGACACTATATAATGATCAGGGGATCAATCCAAGAAGAAAATATAACAATTATAAATATATATGCACCCAACATAGGAGCACCTCAATACATAATGCAACTGCTAACAACTATAAAAGAGGAAATCGACAGTAACACAATAATAGTGGGGGACTTTAACACCCCACTTACACCAATGGACAGATCATCCAAAGCGAAAATAAATAAGGAAACAGAAGCTTTAAATGACACAATAGACCAGATAGATTTAATTGATATTTATAGGACATTCCATCCCAAACCAGCAGATTACCCTTTCTTCTCAAGTGCACACGGAACATTCTCCAGGATAGATCACATCTTGGGTCACAAATCAAGCCTCAGTAAATTTAAGAAAATTGAAATCATATCAAGCACCTTTTCTGACCACAACACTATGAGATTAGAAATCAATTACAAGGAAAAAAACGTAAAAAACACGAACACATGGAGGCTAAACAATAGGTTACTAAATAACCGAGAGATCACTGAAGAAATCAAAGGGAAATCAAGTAATACCTACAGACAAATGACAATGAAAACACAACGATCCAAAACCTATGGGATGCAGCAAAAGCAGTTCTAAGAGGGAAGTTTATACCAATACAAGTCTTCCTCAAGTAACAAGAAAAATCTCAGATAAACAATCTAACCCTACACCTAAAGGACATAGAGAAAGAAGAACAAACAAAACCCAAAGTTAGCAGAGGGAAGGAAATCATAAAGATCAGAGCAGAAACAAATGAAATAGAAACAAAGAAAATAGCAAAGATCAATAAAACTAAAAGCTGGCACTTTGAGAAGATAAACAAAATTGATAACCCATTAGCCAGACTCATCAAGAAAAAGAGGGAGAGGACTCAAATCAATAAAATTAGAAATGAAAAAGGAGAAGTTACAACAGACACTGCAGAAATACAAAGCATCCTAAGAGACTACTACAAGCAACTGTATGCCAATAAAATGGACAAGCTGGAAGAAATGGACAAGTTCTTAGAAAGGTTTAACCTTCCAAGACTGAATCAGGAAGAAATAGAAAATATGAACAGACCAATCACAAGTAATGAAATTGAAACTGTGAGTTAAAATCTTCCAACACAGCTTCCCTGGTGGCTCAGTGGTTAAGAGTCCACCTGCCAAAGCAGGGGACACAGGTTCATGCCCCAGTCTGGGAAGATTTCACATGCCAGAAATTGGCTAGGCCTCTGAGCCATGGCCACTGAGACTGCACGTCCGGAGCCTGTGCTCTTCAACGGGAGAGGCCACAACAGTGAGAGGCCCACGTATGGCAAAAAAAAAAAAAAAAAGAAAAAGAAATCTTCCGACAAACAAAAGTCCAGGACCAGAAGGCTTCACAGGTGAATTCTATCAAATATTTCGAGAAGAGCTAACACCTATACTTCTCAAACTCTTCCAAAATATTGCAGAGGAAGGAACACTCCCAAACTCATTCTACAAGGCCACCATCACCCTGATATCAAAACCAGACAAAGATACTACAAAAATAGAAAATTACAGACCAATATCACTGATGAATACAGATGCAAACATCCTCAACAAAATACTAGCAAACAGAATCCAACAACACATTAAAAGGATCATACACCATGATCACGTGGGAGTTATCCCAGGGATGCAAGGATTCTTCAATATATGCAAATCAGTCAATGTGATAAACCATATTGACAAATTGAAGAACAAAAACCATATGATCATCTAAATAGATGCAGAAAAAGCTGTTGACAAAATTCAACACCCATTTATGATAAAAACCCTGCAGAAAGTAGGCATAGAGGGAACTTTCCTCAACATAATAAAGGCCATATATGACAAACCCATAGCCAACATTGTCCTGAATGGTGAATAACTGAAAGCATTTCTACTAAGATCAGGAACAAGACAAGGTTGCCCACTCTCTCCACTCTTATTCAACATAGTTTTGGAAGTCTTAGCCACAGCAATCAGAGAAGAAAAAGAAATAAAAGGAATACAAATTGGAAAAAAAGTAAAACTGTCACTGTTTGCAGGTGACATGATACTATACATAGAGAATCCTAAAGATGCTACCAGAAAACTACTAGAGCTAATCAATGAATGTGGTAAAGTTGTAGAATAGAAAATTAATGCACAGAAATCTCTTGCATTCCTATACACGAATGATGAAAAATCTGAAAGAGAAATTAAAGAAACACTCCCATTTACCACTGCAACAAAAAGAGTAAAATATCTAGGAATAAACCTACCTAAGGAGACAAAAGACCTGTATGCAGAAAACTATAAGACACTGATGAAAGAAATTAAAGATGATACCAACAGATGGAGAGATATACCATGTTCCTGCATTGGAAGAATCAATATTGTGAAAATGACTATACTATCCAAAGCAATCTACAGAGTCAATGCAATCCCTATCAAATTACCAATGGCGTTTTTTGCAGAACTAGACAAAAAATCTTTAAATTTGTATGGAGACACTAAAGACCCCGAATAGCGAAAGCAGTCTTGAGGGAAAAAAGCGGAGCTGGAGTAATGAGGCTCCCTGACTTCAGACTATACTACAAAGCTACAGTAATCAAGAAAATATGGTACTGGTACAAAAACAGAAACATAGATCAATGCAACAAGACAGAAAGCCCAGAGATAAACCCACACACCTATGGTCAACTAATCTATAACAAAGGAGGCAAGGATATACAATGCAGAAAAGACAGTCTCTTCAATAAGTGTGCTGGGAAAACTGGACAGCTACATGTAAAAGAATGAAATTAGAACACTCCCTAACACCATACAGAAAAATCAACTCAAAATGGATTTGAGACCTAAATGTAAGACCGGACACTATAAAACTCTTAGAGGAAAACATAGGAAGAGCACTCTTTGACATAAATCACAGCAAGATCTTTTTTGATCCATCTCCTAGAGTAATGGAAATAAAAACAAAAATAAACAAATGGAACCTAATGAAACTTCAAAGCTTTTGCACAGCAAAGGAAACCATAAGCAAGATGAAAAGACAACCCTCAGAATTGGAGAAAATATTTGCAAACGAATCAATGGACAAAGGATTTATCTCCAAAATATTAAACAGCTCATGCAGCTCAATATCAAAAAAACAAACAACCCAATCCAAAAATGTGCAGAAGACCTAAACAGACATTTCTCCAAAGAAGACATGCAGATGGCCAAGAAGCACATGAAAAACTGCTCAACATCACTAATTATTAGAGAAATGCAAATCAAAACTACAATGAGGTATCACCTCATACCAGTTAGAATGGACATCATCAGAAAATCTACAAACAACAAATGCTGGAGAGGATGTGGAGAAAAGGGAACCCTCTTGCACTGTTGTTCGGAATGTAAGTTGATACAGCCACTATGGAGAACAATATGGAGGTTCTTTAAAAAACTAAAAGTAGAATTTCCATATGATCCAGCAATTCCACTACTGGGCATATACCCAGAGAAAACCATAATTCAAAAAGACACATGCACCTCAGTGTTCTTTGCAGCACTGTTTACAATAACCAGGTCATGGAAGCAACCTAAATGCCCATCGACAGATGAATGGATAAAGAAGATGTGGTGGGCTTCCCTGGTGGCACAATGGTTGAGAGTCCGCCTGCCGATGCAGGGGACACGGGTTTGTGCCCCGGTCCAGGAAGATCCCACATGCTGCAGAGTGGCTGGGCCTGTGAGCCATGGCCGCTGAGCTTGCACGTCTGGAGCCTGTGCTCCACAACGGGAGTGGCCGCGGCGGTGAGAGGCCCACGTAACGCAAAAAAAAAAAAAAAAGATGTGGTACGTATATACAATGGAATATTACTCAACCATAAAAAGGAATGATATTGGGTCATTTGTTGAGATGTAGATGGATCTAGAGACTGTCATACAGAATGAAATAAGTCAGAAAAAGAAAAACAAATATCATATATTAACGCATATATGTGGAACCTAGAAAAATTGTACAGGTGAACTGGTTTCCAGGGCAGAAAGAGACACAGATGTAGAGAACAAACGTATGGACACCAAGGGGGGAAAGCAGGGGTGGAGTGGGGGTGTGGTTTGATTAATTGGACGATTGGGATTGACAGGTATACACTGATGTGTATAAAATTGATGACTAAAAAGAATCTGCTGTATAAAAAAATAAATTAAATAAAATTCAAAAAATAAAAAAGACAAGGGGCTGTTATAGATTAAAAAGAGATGATAGAGATTTAATCTTGTGTGATGAGCCTTTATTGATTCTTGGTTTATAATTTTTAAAAATTATTTAGGGACCATTGATAAAATTTGGAAGCATATTAGTATTAAGAATGCTTTCTGTATTAATTATAAAGTTAATTTCTTTATGAATCAATTTCTGTAGCTATTTATTTAGCAATTAAAGGATAAACATACTAAGAAAAATAGTTTCAACAAATGTTTTTGAAATAAGTTTATAACTTACCTTTATGGCTTTTAGGAATCAGTAAAAAAGGTAAACACTTTGTGAATAAAACAGGCAAAGGACATGAAATCCCAAATCATGAAAGAAGAAATAAAATGATCAGAAAATTTGTGGAAACATTTCTAAGTTTCTTGGTAATCAAAGAAATGCAAATTAGATCACCAAATGTTGAAAAAAATTATGAAATCTAAATATTATCATAAATGGCTGGTAGAGAACATAAATTAGTTTAATCTTGATGGATGTCTATTTAGCAATATAAAAGCCATGAAAATATTCCTACCTTTCATATAGTGCCTCTTGGCCATTTGTATGTCTCCTTTTGAGAAATGTCTCAGCACTACTTGTCATAGGGAAATGCAAATCAAAACCACAATGAGATATCACCTTACATCTGTTACTATGACTATTATTAAATGACAAAATATACCAACTATTGATGAAGATGGGGAAAGAGGGAACCCTTGAACACTATTAGTGAGAAAGTAAATTGGTACAGCAATTATGGAAAACTGTATGGAGGTTCCTCGAAAAATTAAACAAAGAACTACCATATGATCCAGGAATCCCACTTCTGGGTATATATATATCTAAGAAAAATGAGATCCAGTATATCAAAGAAATATCTGCCATCCATGTTCACTGCAGCATTATTTATAATAGCCATGACATGGAAATAACCTAATTGTCCATGGATGAATGAACAAATAAAGAAAATGTGACATATGACATTTATTTAGAGACTTCCCTGGTGGTCCAGTGGTAAAGAATCTGCCTTACAACGCAGGGGACTCAGGTTTGATCCCTGGTCAGGGAACTAAGATCCCACATGCTGCGGGGCAACTAAGCCCACACCCCACAACTACTAAGCTCATGCACCTCAACTAAAGAGCCTGTGTGCCGCAAACTACAGAGCCCACACACTCTGGAACCTGCACGCCACAGCTTGAGAAGAGAAAACCTGCACACCACAACTAGAGAGAAGCCCAAGTGCCACAACAAAGAACCTGCAGGCCACAATGAAAAATCCCGCATGCCTCAATGAAGATCCCCGTGCTGCAACTAAGACGACGCAGCCAAAAATAAATAAAATAAATAATCTTTAAAAAAAATTGTATTTATCACATATATGCCATATATACTGGACAGCTATATATATTCCATATATATAATGGAATATCATTCAGCATTAAAAAAGAAGGAAATTCTGCCATTTACCACAACACGGATGAACCTAGAGGACATTACGTTAAGTAGAATCAGCCAGACACAGAAAGACAAATACTGCATGATCTCGCTTATATGTGGAATCTAAACAAATTGAACTTATAAAAGGAGAGAGTAGGATGGTAGTTGCCAGGGGCCATGGAGTGAGGGAAATGGGAAGATGTTGGCCAATGGCTACAGAGTTTAATTTATGCAGGATGAATAAATTCTGAAAATCCATTGTACAGCATGACGACTACAGTTAACAATACTGTATTTGTGACCTTGAAATGTGCTAAGAGAATAGATCTTAAATATTCCCACCACACAGACACACAAATGGTAACTATGTGAGATGATGCATATATTAATTAGGTTGATTGTGGCAACCATTTCATAAATGTATACATATATCAAAACATCACATTGTACACCTTACATATATATAATTTTGGTGAATTATCCCTCAATAAAGCTGTAAAAAAAATTCCCACCTTTCATTCAGAAATTCCAATTGTAGTGACTTATCCCAAGGAAACAGTCATGCATTTTTTCAAAGATTTGTGGATGTTTTCCTTAAAAAGGAAGTCTGTGGGTATATTAACACGGAAAAGTGTTCACAATGTAACATTATTCTTAAAGCAGCTTACAAAATACTAGTTATGATATGATCCTATTCATTCTAAACTTATGAATTTTATATTTATATATTCACTAAGGAAAACATATGCAAAATACAGCAAATTACTGTGTGGAATCATGGGTGACTTTTTGTCTTCCTTAAGGTTAATTTTCAAAGATTCTACGATGAGTATGTGTTAATTTCTTATTAAGGAAAAAGTGTTACCCTTAAAAGAGTGACCTATTGGGTAGCTTTGCCAGTCTTTTGAGAAAAGTGTTTTCTACTTCCTTTTGCTACACAGAAAAGTGTCCAAACCCTACTTGATTGTAGCTCCTGCTGTATTTCTGTCTGATCTAAATCTGTATCGGTAAGGGTGAAGTACTTTCTCACACATTATCTCCACAAAACCCTATGAAGGCATTTGAAATAAGTCTGATCTCATACTTTTATAATTAAACAAAGAGAAGGTCATAGGGATGAACTGCCTTCTTTCCTTGTGTCAGAGGAGAGGGGTGGGGAGCGGGGCATTAGGGCTCCTGACTTTTCCGCGGATTCTCAGGAGTTATTTTTTTAAGCAGTTATCTAAGAAATGCATCTTACTAACAAAGCCAATTGTGACTGGTTTGTTATTTTCAGGGACTGACTCATGAAACCAGTATGACTATACCGTTTACTGAACATCACCTTGAAAAGAACTTAAATATTCCTTTCTGCATGAATTTCAAAATGAGATAATTTTTGTTGTTTAGAAATAATTTCAGACTTATAAAAAGAGTTGCAAAAATATAGTGCAAAGAATACCTGCATACTCATTGTAAATATTTTATTCACTCGTAAATATTTTACCCTATTTGCTTTATCATTATATATGTACACGTCATTATATATATGATTATTTTCTGAACCATTTGAGGGTAAGTTGCACACATCATGGCCCTTTATGCCTAAATATTTCAGTGTATATTTCCTAAGAATAGGGCTACTCCGCATAACCACAGTATAGTTACCAACTTCATAAATGTACAGTGAAACAAGAATCATCTAATCTATCATCCATAGTCCATTTTTGTCAGTTGACTTAATACTGTCTTTTACAGCATTTTCTCCTTTTCCAGTGCAAGTTCCACTCTAGGTCAGGTAATGCATTTAGTTGCCATGTCTCTTTAGCTTCCATTAATCTGGGATATTTCCATAAACTATTCTGGGTCTTTTATGACATTTCCATTTTTGAAGAATATAGCCCTCCCTTTTTAGTAGAATGTCTTAGCCTGCTCAGGCTGCCACCCAAAAACTACCATAGGCAGACTGCTGAAACAATAGAAATTTAATTCCCACAGTTCTGGAGGCTGGAAGTCCAAGATCAGGGTGCTGGCATGGTTGGGTTCTGGTGAGAACCCTCTTCCTGGCTTGCATATGGCTCCCTTCTCCCTGTGTCCTTACATGGCAGAGAGACAGAGCAAACTCTCTCCAGTGACTCTACTGATAAGGGCACTAATCTCATCAGACCAGGTCCCACCCTCATGACCTCATCTAACCCTAATTATCTTCCAAAGGCCTCATCTCCAAATACCAAAACCTTGTGGGTTAGGGCTTCAACATATGAATTTTGAGGGTACATAAACATTCAGACCATAAATAGAACATTCCTTATTTTGTAAAACAAACACACTTTTAAATATATTAAACATGAAGCAGCCTAAACCTATCAAAATAGTATTTTCTAAATCAATTAAACCAGAATAAAATCATATCAGCAATTTCTCAAACCAAATGCTCACTGAAATGATATTTTATTTTGTTGAAACCCAGTTATTACCACCTTGTCTCTGTATCGGGATTTCCATTTATTTATTACCATCGTTCTAGAATGTGACCCCTTTTGCCAACACAATACTAAAATAGACAAAGATTACTCTCTACAGAAACATACTTTGTCTTAAGGATGTTTATGAGAGTCAGCCTATATCAGAACAATAGAGTGTGCTTCAATTCATTTTCAGACATCAAGTATTCAGAAAAAGTATTTCAGATCAGCACTTGGCTAATAAGACCAAAGGGATTTTTTTCCATGCAGCTTCTGATCTTTTTTAAATCAGCATCATACAGTGTGTTTTGCTGCAATTTTTTGTGAAACATTGCATCTTTCTTTTCTTTCGTTATATATTAAGCAATCAATATTGAATTAATTAGTCCATTACATATTAGCATACTATTCTTTGTGGTTAATCTAAAATCCTTCACTTTTTAAATTTTAGGACAATTTTTCACGTCTTCCAATTAAGTATCATCTTGTTCACAAACAGTTTCTTTTTAAAATGTATTTGTTAACCTGACACCCTCATATTAAGTTTAAGTTTACCAGTGTACCCTAACAGTATCAGGTTAACGTACCATCTCCATGTCAAGGTTACAAACTTGACCTTTTCTCCTTAATCAGAATCTGGCTATGCAACTTTGTCAAATATTTTTGAAAATTCAATGCATCTCTTATCTACAGAATTCATTTTCCTTATTTTTAAGGTATATCTTAAAGCAAATTACCTCCACACTCAATAAACTATGTTTTGATGATCACAAAATGTTGATAATGTGGTTTAATGTAAAAAGTATATCCCCTGAATAACAGTTCCCCAAATGATATTTTAAAATATACATATTAGGAAAATTATCTTTTTTATTTTTAACTCCTTTTTCTTCTATCAATTCTGATTATTTTTCCTAAGCAATATTTTCTAAATAGCCTTCCAAAATTCATTCAGTTTTCAGCCTATATTAGCTACTTCTGACATATTTTTGATTATTTGGCCTTTCAAGTAGAATGTATATTACTGTATTCCAGGGGTTTTTCCTTTTTCTTTTTCTTTTCTTTTCTACTCCCCCACCCTATTTTTTTTTTTTTTTTTGCCTTTGCACTAATTTCTCAACAAAGCAAAATTTTTCTTTGCTTTTGTAAAACAAACGTTTTAAAATATAACTGGCCTAATATGCCTAACACATCTTCATATTTAATTTCTTCTACACATGAAGCAATTATGTGATCTGATTCAACATAATCAGGAATCAGAATTTCTTCTTTGTGGTCTACATCAAATTTTTACACCTGGGTCTGAATTTAAATTGAAGATTTTTATGGACTTTTAAATGTTGCTTTTTTTCTTTCTAAGGTGTCTGTTGATGGTTTTATCTATTTGGAAGCTTTTGATTCTGTTTTGAAGTAACATGGTCATGGTATAGTGGTAAATGCTCAGATAATCTTAAATCAGGGTACTTTTGTTTCAAGTCTCGTGTTGTTCAAAGAAAAATAAATGATCAGGATTCACTTTTTTTCCTCTCCTAATGATGGCTTCCATGGAAGAATCAATGTCAAATTCAAACCTGCAAACATAACACTTTAATGCTAGTTCTTACATTAATGAATCTCTGGTGTTTTTGTTTTTTAGCCTTTTTATAGTTTTTTTGTAGTTTCTCTTTTTGTAGTTTCACAGTTAATCTTACAGATGACCTAGTATTACTTGAATTTGTAGACCTTCCTTTCTTCCTTCCTCCCTCCCCTTCCTCCCTTCCTTCCTTCCTTCCTTCCTTCTGTGGAAAATGTAGTCCCTGCATAATGTACCATCAGCACAAGTAACCACGATGTTTATTTGACTTGGCCTTCTAAGAAATTATAACCAGGATTTACTCTGCTATTGTAGTGTAAAAGCAATACTTCTCAGGAATATACAGATAAAGTCCTGCTGAAAATGAGAACAAGCTTAAATTGTAAAACACAAAGAACCCAGCAAAGGTAAGAATAACATGCAAAATAAACAGTAGGATTTTAACTCTCCAAGAACTTTAGTTAATAGCATTACCTGATAATGACTTAGAGTATGCATGTCTTAAATCATAATAAAGGCACAAAAGAAGAATTAAAAACATGGGACAAAAGAGGGTATGTAGAAAGACCAACTATATTTGGAGAAGAACTCACTCCAGACATGAAAAATATGATCCTTAAAATGAAAACCTAATGGATAGATGATAAACAGCTAAAAAGAGTTAACTGGAAGATGGATCTAAGGAAAATGCTGAGAATGCAACAGAGAAAAGTACAGAAAATATAAAAGAGGGGTTAAGAAGACATGAAGACTAAAATGAGACAGCTCAACATATTTCTAATAAGAGAATCAGAAAGAGAAAATAGAATGGAATGATACAACAGGACCCAAGGAAAAAGGAAGACCTTAAGAGCAACCAGCGAGAAAAGACATTACCTACAGAGGAACTACAATTAAACTGAAAGCAGGTTTCTCCACAACAAAAATTGAGGCCAGATGCCAATGGAATAAAATGTGTAGCAGATAATAGGCACACACACACACAAAATGAGCAAAAAACCTTGCTACACCTCTCAGTGGATTGTTTTCTTATGAACTGAATGAGTTTCATATATTATTCAAACATCTTTGTCCATTTTACTCAGTGCAATCGCTGGTTGCATCTTTCTCTTGTTTTAATACTAGTTTAGTTTTTATACAGGCGAACCTGTTAATCTTATTAAAATTGTTTTAAACCCTCGAACAAGAAATTGTAAGTAAAAATGCAGAAATATTTTAATGCTTATTAAAAAAATACAATGGAAAAAATTGTACTGAAATTCTAGGGGATACAAATTAGAAAAAAAAAGGAGTATATGAAATTAGTAGGAACTATTGCCAGAAATAAAGAAATACAGTGCATGGGATTTATAGCAAAGACTTCAGCCTAAAATAGACAAAGGGCATAAACACACAATTGGAATAAGCAAACATGAAGGAAAAGATTCAACTCTGCTAATAGGTGATAAAGCACATGGTAAAATAATATATAGAATCTTACACAGTGTAAATTAGCAACATGTCAAAAAATAATTACATCCAGGTTTGGTAGTTCTGCAGTGAAATTTGTATACTTATATAATGCTGGAGACATTGAAATTTAGATTTACATAAAATTAAAAATTCAGGAAGGACTGGGAGTTTGGGAATAGCAGCTGTAAACTATTATATATAGGATGGATAAACAAGGTCCTACTGTATAGCACAGGGAAGTGTATTCAATATCCTGTGATAAAGCATAATGGAAAAGAATATGAAAAAGAATGTATATATATGTATAACTGAATCATTTTGCTGTACAGCAGAAATTAACACAACATTGTAAATCAATTATACATCAATAAATTTTTTTAAAAGTTAAAAATTCAGTTCCTCAGTCACATTAGCCTATTTCAGAGACTCAGCAGCCACATGAAGTGAGTGGCTACCACACTGCTCAGCGCAGAAGACTGTTTCCATCATTTCAGGAAGGTCTGCTGAACAATGCTGCTCTGAAGGACAGACATTTGGTTTTTTTAACCCTCATTACCATGTTGAAATTATTCAAAATGGGAAAATGTTTATGATAGGGTGATAAGTTAAAAAAAAAAGAAATACAAAATTGGCCTACAATTATTTTAACTGAGTAAAAGCAAATACCCAGATAGTCAAAGTTTAGAAAATTTGTCACGAAAGTTAACTTAGATACATTAAGATGTGGGATTTGGGCATAATTTGTTTTTCATTTAAAAATGATTTGAACTCTGTCATAATACTATTTTCTCATTTTCAGAGAGCAAACAAATATAATACTGCTTGATGCTTGGGAAAATTGCCTTACAACTTCTTACTCTGTTTTCTAAGTCTTTCTCTTGGCTCCATGTAGACTGGGTGATTATTTTTCTTTATCCTTGCTATTATTTTTGACATTGTTCCTTTCTGGTAGAACACTGCATGCTTGACATAAAAAAATCTGTGTGTGCCTCTGTGTGTGTGTGTGTATGTAAAAGCAAGGATAGAATGGTGAAAAAAAGATAAACATTTCAAGATTTGTATCTTTAATTACACGACACGTTTAAATTGCAACAGAAATTGCCTTTCATAATTCACAGGCGAGGGAAATGAATGTGTGTATATCACTCAGAGACTTCACATATTCATGTTGGGAAATGTAACTTAAGCACACACTAGTCAAAGTAATCAACTTGGAAAAGGAATGACATTCTTCACAAAGAGTAGCTGCACTGTTTATAAAAAATAAAAATAAGACAGAGAGAAATGGTAGTGTAAAAATTAAATAGAAATTAATTCCTAAAAAAATAAATAAATAAATATTTCCTGTCCACCCAAAGCCCTGGGAAAGAATGGGCTAAATTCCATGTTTCACTGCAGGTTTAGCAGCCAGCATGCATAACCTTCCACCATGAAATGTAGTTAAGTCCCCACACAGAATTGTCCCCATTGGTCCTTTCCCTCTGTCTTCGTGTCAGCCAGGCTTCTATTATTCTTCCATTTCCTGCCTGGATCAACTTTTCCAGTTTCCCTGTTACACAACGCTGAAGGATGTTTCCCACCCTTGCAGCAGGTCCAGAGAACACAAGCAGGATTTTTACCTTTCACAAAGCCAGAGAGGAGCTGTCTTTACTTTGCACTGAGACTGCAGGCCCCTGTCCATGCCACAGCCTAACAACCTTCAAGCAGTTTTCATCAGCTGTAGGCACGTTTGGTTTCTGTTATGAGTCTCTGGAATATTAGTAGTGTGAGCTGGAACATAAGTTTATGCATTCCCTGCCTTTCCCACTGGCTTCCAAATGAGCACCCCTGTAAGGGATTTGTTCAGAGCAGTAGGTAGAGGTTATCATCCTTGCCCTTGCCCGAACAGTGTCACCTTCCAGTCATCTCAGCATTTGGGGGCTCTTCATTAACTCATATACTAATTTGTAAAATCGGTGTTACTGCACTTCCTTTGGTTTGCAATAAGATGTCAGTTTGTATTAAGAGTGTTGCGATGTGAGTTCAAAGACAAGAAATGAAAGAAGGCCAAAATGAAGCAAAACTTTTAAAACAAGACGTTTTTAAAATTAGAATAAAGCCTTGCCCAGTAAAACCTGGAGAGCAAACCAAATAGGATTTTCAACTTGAATGCTCACCCTCCAGGAGGGCTCTCTGAAGAGTCTGCCAAGCCATGCTTGGCTTCTCAGGGGTGTCTGCCATGTGGGATGCTGTATCACTGCCGTCCTGGAACCTCCCATGGTCTTCCATCTGCTTAAGTTTGAGCTAAGGTGTGGGTTTGGATCTACTTACTAAGATTTCCTTAATGTGTATCTGGAATGTTATCTGAAAACATTTTTCTCTCTTTGTGCCTAGAACATACTTGGATTCCATTAAGCGACTCTTTTGCTTAATGAAATCATCTCTGTGGCTGTGTGTAATGATTTGAGGGTTCTCCACAGGGTCGTCTGCTTTAAATATCAGCCTTTCTACTGGCCATCATTATTGCTTCTTTCCATTGGATGCTGCATACCTTCCCTAAGGGGTAAGGCTGTGTTAGGCTAACCTGTTGCATCTCAAAGTGTGTTTCCTAGATCAGCTGGGAACTTATTAGAAATCAAATGATCAGGCCACAGCCCAGACTCTAGGGATGGAGCCCAGCACACAATGGTTTAACAAGCCTTTCAAGTGATTCTAATGCACATTAAAGTTTGAGAACCTCTGATCTTAGCCTGTGGGCTTCAAACGGTGTGCAAGATGATCTGAAAGAAAATAGTATAACTTTATATTTTATGGTCTCTTTTTCTAATTCCTATTTTTTGACATTTTAATATGCCCAATATGTTAATATCATTATATATGTATGGTTTATCAACAAATACATGTATAGTAGGAGTGCATACTTAATTTTTTTATGGGTAGGGATGCATGATATACAAAGTATGAAGACTACTTGTCTAAGTATAACATTTTAAAACTCTTATGGTCTAAGTCGGCTGAGCCATTAGCCACCAACAATGTCATATATTTGCATTAATATATTTATCTCACTGCTCACTTCTAAAATGCTTTGCAAAAAATCTATAGTGTTTATTCCTCCTCTTGTGCAGAGAACTCTCATATTTATAACAAAGAGCCCTCTGCATTACATGCTGGAGACTTCTCCCTCTCGGTAGGCAAAAGAGAGAATAGTTACGACCCATGAACAGCATCAAGGGCACCTACCCACTCCCCACTCAATCCATTCATGTTTGTGCATCAGAAAAGAGCACAGAAAGCCAGAAAGAGAACTCCATACCCAATATTTAACACACCCTTTCCCCACTCTCATTGCTCTGCTTAGATGGAGGGACCCCTGGGGGGCTTAGGGGACACACTGTCCTCACTGGCAGTCTTCCCCGCTCCCCCCACAAACACCAGCTTGCACTAGCCTGGCATGCATCCCGTGTTATACACTTATGCTCCCTTAGTGTTATGCATTTCCCTGAGCCAGGCAGAAAATATCACTGTGCACTTATTATAAATGGAAAAATTGAAGAACTAGGAGTAGGGCCAACTTAAGCTACAATAATTAAGGGCCTCAACAAATAAAAAGTAGAAAAAAAGTTATTTCATTCCTAGCACAATATTTTGCATAAAGTATGCTCTCAATAACTATGCATGAGATGAGTGACAAAGATATAAATACAGTTCGGTTCCTGAGCACTCAGTTCTGGTAATATTACAGAGTACTTAAAAGCATAAATTCAGGTTTGAGTCTTATCACTGTGTTTACAATTAGTTTGACCTTGAGCAAGTTCCTTAAACTCTCTTAAACTTCACTTCCTTCAATCGGTAAGCTAAGGATAAGGACAGTAACTACTTCACAGATTCATTGGGAGAATTAAATGAGATGTAAGTGCTTGGCATGGTATCTGGCACCTAGTAAACTCCCATGAAATGTTCTTTTTATTGCACTTTGCTAATGCTGAATCAAATGCCAAGAAATAATAAAGCGGGTTCCTACCCTCAAGTCCTGTGACAGTGAAGCCCACGCCCCTTTTTGTTTTTTCCTAGCTAAAGGCTAATGATCTTACATAACTCATACTATTTTAAAAATCAGAAGTAATGCCTCTATTGGAGAGACTGACCTAAAGATTTGTAAATCACTCTCTCCTGCCCATATGTCTGTCTGCTTGGAAGAGCTATTTCTGTTCTTGAGCTGACTGTTGGCAGAGGTGCAGAGTCCTTTCATTCTGTTTCACCTAATGGCACATTATACTTTACCATTAAGAAAGAAAAAAAAATTATATGCAGATCTCCATGATGGAGCCATCAAGGTGAAAACCCGATGGCAGTAAAATGATACCACATCAAGGAAGAAACAAAAGACTGTAAGTTTCCTGTCACTGTTCAGAAAAACCAATGTCTTAGGGGAGACTTTACAATATGTTATCACCAAATAAAAACACCATAGGATAATAATGGGAGTTTCCATGAACTCTTAAAAAAGGACTCCAGAAAAAGTGACGCTTTCCTTCTTTTTTTCCAGATTCTCCCTTTGTTAATAGCAGGAAATCAATAAATATTATTTGAATTAATAATTAAATAGGAAAAAAGCCTGTAACAAAGTTGTAAAGATGTCTAGGCATTACATGCAGAATTGCCTCCCTGGAATACTTCCCCCATTCATTTGTACTTGTTATGACCATATAATTCCCATCTATTATTTCACTTAAATCTTTTCAATAATGCTATGAATCAGGTATTACTATCCTAATTCAGTTTCTGAGGCACTGAGAGGTTCAGAAAGTTGCCTGAGATCACATAGTTATAAGTAATGAAATCAAGATCTAAACCCAGAATTGTTTGTTGCAGGACCACTTATGCTTTATATGGAGGTTGGAAGGTGGCCTTTATGTTAATATTTTTTTCTTTCTTTGAGAAAACGTGAGCTACTGCTGTAAAATGGGCTCTCCCCCTCAGGTGGTCAGATTACCGTTGCTTCCTTCACTGACTTGACCACTCTGAAGGTACTAGCCTTGCCCCTTTGAGAACACTACATGTAACACTTGGATTCATACATGGTCAGCCTTGAGCATTCAGTTTGATTCATTTAAACAATCATGGATTGAGAGCCTTCAGTGAGCCAGGCACTCTGCTAAGTGCTTGGGGAACAGAAGTAATGGATAAAACTTCCTGCTCTTAGGGATATTAATCTGGAAGGAAACATACCAAAACATTAATAATGGATACCTCTGATATTAGTATAAGTCATCCTTTCCTTATTTTTACTTATCTACATAAAATGTCTGTTAATATGTATTATTTTTATAAAACAGCTTAAAGAAAAAAAAAGAAGGCTGCAAGAAAGGAAATTCTTAAGAAACCAATCTCTAATTGTGAAATGGAGCTGGTGATGGCAGAACCAAGCACTGTAATTCCAGCCTCAGCTTCTGCATATCATGTAGGCGCTACTTTTTAAGGCTGCCTTGGTGAACTGTTTAATTGAGAACGTACTATGTACCAGACAGTCATTAAGTGTTGGAGGTTATGGAGATAAATAAGATAAACTTTCTGGCCTCAAGGAATTTATAGTCCAGTGAAAAAAACTCATGGTAGTATATGATATTTTCCATGTGTATAGATACTGGTCTCTTCTGTTTGCATAAAGCTTTTGCCTTTTTGTAGAAAATAGCTGTTACATCTGTCTTAGAAACGCACATTAACATATTGTCATGAAGTGTCATCTTTTGAGAGTTATGCAAAAAATACAAATTATCATTGCATGCCAATAGAAAGACAGAATAACACGAGAGAATCCCATTAGGTATAATGTTTGAAGAACTTCTAGCATTGGGTAGGAGTCTGAAGTTGGAAAAGTAGACTGCAAAATGCTAAAAAAGTTCTAACTCTTCTCAAGATCCTTCATGTAAACTGAAAAATGAGCCAGAGAGCTAAACTGGCAGCACTGAAGCTCTGGCACATAGGAGGAGCTATATGTAGTTGCCATTGTTATTTATATGATAAACAGACGCCATCTTTCTACCCTTTTCCTAAATGCTCCCCAAAGAGCCTTCCTGGTTTAATCGTTTTGTGAGGTTAAAAAAAAAAAAAAAAAGAATTTCAGGCCTGGTGAGCTATATTTTGGACTCTCATGACGTTTTGTCACCTCTCAGGCCATCACTTTAGATAAACAGTCTCTCACATATAAGAAGAAGCCACAACCACAATGGATTTGACAATTAGTTACTCTATAACTATACATATTGGTATATGTAACTATACTGAATTGTCATCATTAGATATTAAAGTACTGATCAACATTTGTGCCGTGCAGTTAAATGAGATGGGGAAATTTCTTTTTCTTTTCATCAAAAACTCTCTTTTGGATTAATTGAATAAGTTAAATTTGGTCAGCCCAGTTACCTCAGGTTGTTTTAAAGTCATGTCATTGTTCTGGCAATATTGATGAAGCCTATAGCTTTAGCTAAAGAAAAATATAGCATCACCTAGTTTAAAGACATAATTAAGAATGAGGAGCTAATCGCTTCTTGGCCTTTTCGCTAAGATCAAATGAAGAATGAGGAGCTAGGGCTTCCCTGGTGGCTCAGTGGTTGAGAGTTCGCCTGCCGATGCAGGGGGCGCGGGTTCGTGCCTCAGGCCGGGAAGATCCCACATGCCGCGGAGCGGCTGGGCCCGTGAGCCATGGCCGCTGGGCCTGCGCGTCCGGAGCCTGTGCTCCGCAACGGGAGAGGCCGCGGCAGTAAGAGGCCCGCGTACCGCAAAAAAAAAAAAAAAAGAATGAGGAGCTAAATGCCATTTAGATAAACCAACAGTTTAATATGTTGAACCCTAAAATTCCAGTGGATAAAAGCAGGAATTAACCAGTTGCTGCAATTAATGACCCAGACTTTGAATATAATGAAAATTAATGAGCTGAATTCTTTCCAGTGTAACACATGATCACTGAATGATAACTGATCTTTGAAGATCATTGCTACCAGGTGAAAACAATAAGCATCAGAGGTTGAAAATCTTGATTTTTGATGCAAAATAATATTTTCTCATTAAAATGTGGAAACATATATATATACTTCTTTAATTTAAATATAAATGTAAATATGTATATACTTAAAAATAAACTGATCCTAGCTACAGTCAGTAGGATAGGGCTGGCTGTCGCCATGTAACCCATGGTGCTGACTTGTCATCTCAGCAAAGACTCCACCAGCCACAGGCTTCCATCTGCTAGCTGTAAGAATCACAAGACCTGGAGAACCAAGGCTTAAAGAGCTGTTTGCAGACCCCACATAAGTCCCAACCAGAGACCATAAAGAGAAAAACATTGAGAAAATCAGAGGGAAAGATGGAAAGGCCAAAAGACCCTCAAGCCAAAAAGGATGGAAGGTTGGGAGAAGAAGCCAAGACAGAATAAGATATTTTATTCTGGAAATGGAAGGAATAGTGCCTTGTAAATGTTAGTTTTCTCCTGATCAATAAGCATGAGTTTCAGGTAGCAAGAAAAAAAGTTATGATGTTCAGCCCATTAACTCCTCCAACCTCAGATGCCCTGGGATATGCCCAAAAAGGCTCTTCAGCATCACAAAGGTCACCACCTGCTCCCAGCTCTCCTCAGTAATGCCTTAAACAGTAACATTTAAGATGAATAAAAGATGATTTACAATTCAATAGTAATATTTTTAGTCTTATTTCATTGTAAGTATCACAATGTCAGGAAACTGATGGCTATTGATTTTTTTGAAAGTGCTTAAATATGTTTAAATATAGGTTTTACTTTTTTTTTTTTTTTTTGCGGTACGCGGGCCTCTCACTGCCGCGGCCTCTCCCGTTGCGGAGCACAGGCTCCGGACGCGCAGGCTCAGCGGCCATGGCTCACGGGCCCAGCCGCTCCGCGGCACGCGGGATCCTCCCGGACCTGGGCACGAACCCGCGCCCCCTGCATCGGCAGGCAGACCCTCAACCACTGCGCCACCAGGGAAGCCCGGTTTTACTCTTTAAATAGGAAAAAAAATGAACAAGGTGCTTGGTAATGCTACCCATTATTTATCAACTTCTCAACTGGGTCATGGGGAAATGTCAAAGATCCTGCCAGAGGGCAGACCAAAACAACAGGGAGATGAAGACCAGAATACAGCCCTAAATCATAAAAGGTGTGGCCCCTCTGAGGCCTGTTGCTTTGCAAAAGGTATGCAAAGTAGCTACCAAAAGATAATTCTGTTGCACTACAGGTTTTACTCTGCTGTTAAAAGTCAAGTTTCATTTCTGACTGAACCCGAATAGCACCAAGGCAGAATTTGATCCAGACTCGTGTTCAGTGGCCAGGAAAGTCACCAAGCCATATGTTCCCATGAAACTGACATGCGGTGAAGTGAGGGGATTACTGCAATTACTTCTTCAAAGGCTCCTGGGGGAGCCAAACTTGCTATGACTTTCTGTGAAGAAAATACAGGAGGTTGCCGCTTAAAACACAAGTTTCATAAAAATTCACTAAAAGGAAGATTATGAGAAAATTGGAGACAAAAGAGAGAGTCAACTATTATTATATAAAGATACCTTGAAAAATATCTTGTTTCTGTTCTTCTGCTTAACTGGGCTCCTCTATCTATTGCAGGGCTTATTTTGTTATGAAAGAGTATAGTCATTTAGTAGGTACCTGCCATCTGTTCTGTGTTTATGAACTTGCAGAGACCCTGTAATTACATTTTAAGAATTTGAAACCTAAACTAATAACTGGGTCTCGCACACGCACATGAACACACAGACACACACACTTGTGCCCTCTCTGCCCTCTGACTATTCACTGATTATGTAAACTCATGGAGCCTCCTTGAGAAATCTCCTTCATGAAACCGTATGAACGCTGGGCTCTGAAGCCTTCACTGAATTTGGCACAGAATTAGGATATATCCTTGTCTAAGTGGAATCTATCTGAGAGGAAACCACTGGGGGTATTTGAAGAGATATCCCGGAGATCACTATCCTAGGGTGGGTCAGTTAATCCCTTTCCTCCCCAGCTATTTGCTCTGAAAAATAAAGCAAAGAATATCATCCCTTTCCCTCATCCCATTTGGTTCCCTGAGTCTTTCCTTGCCATTTGGCTCAACAGCCAACAGAGGTGGTTCCGAGAAGAACGACTTGGATATATTTTCTGCAACAGGAGTTCTGGTTTCCATCTCTGCTAGCTGACAACCCCCAAGTGTTTATCTGTCATCACCAAAGTCTGTGAAATGCTGAGTGGTTGTCAATGGGGTCACACCTTTCTTTCTCAGCCTAAGGGTATGTTTATTTAACCAAAGTCTCCTTCAGCTCCATGTATGGTAGCTGTAAACAATGTTTTAGAATGGCAGAGAAGTTTTAATACTAAAGATTATACACAACCATAAGGCTTGTGTATAAGATTATACACAACTTTGATGTATTTAGATGGATTGCAGCCAACTTCTAACAATCCTTCACAGTTTTTACTTGTTTTCCCATACATGATCTCATTTGATCCTTGCACCAACCTTGAGATACTTTGGTCGTGAATAGTTGTTATGCCTATTTCACAGCTGAGGAAACTGAGTCTTGGAGAACTTAACGTGGTTTTCCTACAATCACAATTCTACACAGCAAAGTCTATATTTAGAGCTAAGTTTTCTGACTCCGGAACCCATTTTCCTTTTATTATGTCTTTCTGCCTTCATCTAAATATATAAACCACTGCATTAGGGACAGACTTTCAAAATAACAAACATTTTGCTGGTTTTCAAGAAGCTATTAGCAGCTGCACAAAACACCAAGTCTGGCAAGCTTGGCAAAAGAGCAGACAGATGCAGGGCCAAGGCATTTCATAACCAAAATCCCCAGTAGGCTAACCCCCGAACTTGACCTTACTAGTCATAAAGCTTCCCAGTTGTTTTGTTCAATTTATGCCAAGTTATACTTGCTTTACCACACATCTATCTGTATGTTCATCCCTCTATCCCTCCGCAATCTGTATTTTTTTTCTGAAGTTGCAGACATCAGGACACTTTACACCTAAACAGTTCAGCATGCTTATCTTTGAGTGGAGTTCAATATTTGCCTATGGTTCTTTTTTTTAAATTTCATTTATTTATTATGCCTCAATTGAAAGGGTTGAAAAGGATAAAGGAGAGGAAATACAATATGTAAAAGAAAAGTGCTTATAACTTAATTTAAAGTCATCTTAACAACAACTTCCGTGTGAAACATGCTTTAAAACATCTTAATACAAAATTAAGGAATAAGTATTTTGTAATATACTGAAAATCTCTCTGACTACAATTTTCTCTTTCTTTCTTTACACTTAAGTAATACTTTCCAGGTACATGTTGCAAAAGCTTCGGGACAAACTTTGAACTCATCTGTACTTTCCTTTATGAAATATCACTGCCTATGGTTCTTTTATAAAAAATGAAATTTGCATATAATCCAATGCACAAATCTCAAGTGTACCATTCAATAACTTTTGCCAAATGTGTACACCCAGGTAACTCAAACTTTTATCTAGATATGGAATACTACCCTAACACTAGAAAGTTCCCTCTCATATCCCTTCCCAGTCGATACTCTCTCCACCACTGTTCTAATATTTATCACTATGGATTAGTTTTATCTGTTCTAGAACTTCATATAAATGGAGTCATACAGTATTTACTCTTCTGTATAAGGATCTTCTCACTCAAGATTATGTGTTTGAGATTTATCAGTATTGTTCTGTGCATAGGAGTTTACTCCTTTTAATTATTGAGTATTATCCTATTGTAGGAATATTCTAGTTGCTTTTCTTTTTAATTGAAGTATAGTTGATGTACGATATTCTAGTTTCTTTATCCACTTTCCTCTTGACAGACACCCAGGCTATTTCTAGTTTTTAGTTATTCTAAATAAAACTACTATGAACACTCTTAAAAAGATCTTTTTATGAACAGATTTTCATTTCTCTTGGGTAAATACCTGGAAGTGGAATTGCCAGGTCATAGGGAGGTATATGTTTAGCTTTATAAGAAACTTCCAGAACTTTTTTCAAAGGCGTTGTACCATTTTAACTCCTACCGACAATGTACGAGACGTTGTTCCATATCATCATCATTTGGCAGTGTCAGTCTTTTTAATTTTAGTCATTCTGGTGGGTGTTCATCATATTACTTTTGAATTATAAAATAAGAATATTCACATTATGGGCTTCCCTGGTGGCGCAGTGGTTGAGAGTACGCCTGCCGATGCAGGGGACACGGTTTCGTGCCCCGGTCCGGGAAGATCCCACGCGCCGCAGAGCGGCTGGGCCCGTGAGCCATGGACGCTGAGCCTGCGCGTCCGGAGCCTGTGCTCCGCAACGGGAGACGCCACAGCAGTGAGAAACCCGCATACCGAAAAAAAAAAAAAAGAATTAAAAAAAAAGAATATTCACATTAGAGAGCATTTCCATTATCAAGGGGTGACTTAGGCAATGTCTGTGTTCTTGTCCCCCTATTACTACACCAGTGCAGGCTCTCTTAAGTCCTAATATTAAGACATTAAATCCTGTTTCTCATCCTTAAAGAGTTGATTGAAAGATTCATAACTTGGCAGTTATTTTAAACGTTTTTGGATTCAACTTGAGCTCTAAATCACTGAAATATTGTCGAAGTTAATTTTTAGGGTGTTTTTCTATTAATACTTAGGCTTTCAAATTAATCAAAATGATCAGGTTAGCTCCTGACTTCTGCTTAATAGAAAAATAAATAAATAATCACACCTAAGTCACTAACTTCTGAAATTTCTTTCACTGAATTAAATGAGCATCACCTCAGGGTGACTCTCATAGACCTCAACTGGATTAATAAGAGTAAATCATTTTAGACTAAGCATCAGTCACACATGGTAACGTTACCTCTAAGTTAAGTTGCTTCCGTTCCTGGAGTAAGTATGTAGGCCTAATTTTGTTTCAATGTCAAATCTCCCCTAGGCCTTATAACTTATCCCTAGGAAGTTTCAAGTTTCCACGTTGTTGTTTTCCTGACTTTTCCTCCATTCTCCAGGCTCTGACTCTTGCTCACTTGTTACAAAAATAACCTAAATGCTCTTAATTCTTCTCAAAAATGTATTTCAGCCCACTGATCATATTAGACGTATTATAAGCCATTCAGCAATTTTTCTTTTAATGAACTTTTAGAAATCAGTAGCAGTAATACAGCTTAGAGCTCTTAAAGTGGGAGAAATAAATTGTACAAGACCTGAGGCTAATGTAGCCTAGTCAAGGCATTGCAAAACGCTAACACAAAAGATAACTTGCCCGTTGCTGTTTGACTAGTTTCTTTCTTTCTCTATACTTCAATTTTCCAAGATGTTAAAGGATAATATATGAGCATATGTAAGAATTTTTTAACCAGAAAATTTATAACGCAACTTTAGCATCAATTAATTTTCGTTAGGCTGATTTGGCAGCATCCATTCAGTTTCCTCCCATAACATGTAAGAAGGGCAAAATGGTTCCACAGTTTAGAGAATCTCCGTTGGTTACAGAGGCATTAAGAAGCTGGCACCCAAGGAAATGATAGGAGTTAGGCATTTTAATCTCTGTTCTGACATGCCTTTTTTTCAAAAGCACTTAATACATTGCTTTGTCTCTCACAGTCCAGCTGTAAAATAATATATTGGCTCTAAAGATTTGTTAATACAGTAATCATTTGTTTAAATTACATAAAATGTCATATATATATGAAGTTTGCATATTTTTGGAACTAGGCCACAAAACACATATTTTGTACTTCTGAAAACAAGAATACTCCATGGTTTGGAACGATACTGTACTGGCTAATTGCCCCATTCATCAAATGTACAATACATACCACAGACTCTTTATAGTTTTTTTTTTAATCTGCATATGAGCCACTAGGGCCAATGTTATGCCTAGGTGAAAATAAGCAGCTATGATGGAAATGATGACGCAGCACGGAAAAGACCTGCCTGCTTTAAAATATTTTCCCTCTAGCCTGTCTTTGGGACATTACCTTCAGTTTTTTCTATCAAAATCAATGTTAGCAGGTAATATACCAGGATCACTTTTTATTATGTGAACCACTGATGCCCATTATTCCTTCAGAGTCTGGCAGGGCCATGAGGAGAGGGGAGAGGACAGACGCAGAGACATTTTGAAAGGCTGAAGATGATATGAAATAATGAGGCGTTGTGTGTGTGTGGCAGAGGGATGGGGGAGAACTCCAGCGAGCAGGAGGATAGCTTGAGGGTGGAAAGCACCTGGAGGAAGAAGCTCTGCAAGAAAATCTGGGACTTCCGCCAAAGATATACTTGATTCCAGTGTTGGCCTAGGGCTGGACCCATGAGACACAGATGAGAAAGTAATATAGGCTCTTATTTTTCAGATAAAGCCAAATTTTGCATATGAGCTCTTTTGAGGTCCTTTGTTCTGACACAGGAAAGACATAGAATAACTTTGCAGGCATCATTCATACTCAGGCAAAGAATTCTGCATTTTCCTGTGTTATATAAGCCATATTGTTGAATAATGCTGGCTCATCTACTAAATAAGTATTCAAAATATAAACTTATTATCATTGTAAAATGCTATGTAAATACAAATTCTTTATAGTGTGATTCCAGAACTTAAATAAAAATGAAGCCACCATCTTTTTTCTGATAGTAGCGCCTGACATTATGCCACTGACCACTTTACAAAAGAATCAAATCCAGATGCTGCATTGTTTAGTCAGATTTCATTTCATTTTAAATGAATGGAGATAAAAATAAAGATAACACATTAGGACATTTGACAGAGTTCCCTTTTAGACTTCTTTCATTTCTAATCTATCTCTAAATTGTATCCCTTTTGTTTAGTTCGCTTTATTCAATACATGCTATTTTACCTGCATATAAAATAGTGTTCTATCAACAACTAATTCCTCTCCTCTTAAAAAGTGATCACTCCATGTTTTATCATATTCACATTTGTTTGCTTTACCACAGTTAATAGAGAAAGGCTCAAGTACTTTATAATAAATTTTAGAGCATAAATTCAGTATTTATTTAGGCTTAGATTGTTAAGCAAAATTATTAGAATTTTATTACTTTTCTTTTTTCATAAATTTTTCATTTTTTCACTAAAAACACTTAGCCTTTGAAAAATTAACCATAGCAAACAATAAAGGATGTCCTTTAGACTGAGACAAAAGACTGATAAAAATAATTTGTATCTTGGCTCTCTAACCATATTATGCTAGGGCCTTAATACTAAAGAGCTATCTTCTAACTGGTAACTGAATAGCTCTTCATTAGTTTCTCTAAAAATAAGAGTTTTTAATCTCTTCTTGCAAGCTAGGATAGTCTTATGGTTTAAATATATTTTGGGAGTTTGTTCCAACAATTAAATTGAAAATGTCTGATATTTTCAATTACTTAAAACATTCATGATTTTAAGCTCCTAGCAGAAATCTGCTGCTGAAGGGGAAAAATATTAAGAGCTGTTATTCAGAAAGACACTTATGTAAGAACTGTGACCTTGGTTATTGGTTTGAAAGCAAGAAGTCCTATATTTTAGACCCAAGGCTTTAGAAATCTTTAGTGGGCATTTTCCCCTCTCAGAGCTGAGACAAATGGCTGATGAGTGAAATCTTGAGAATGTTCACAGCTTTTCTCTTTCATTCTGTTGCAGCCCAGAAGGTGGTGAGATCCATCCAGAAATCTGTCGGCTCTACATTCAGCTGCAATGCTGCTTAGAAATGTACACAACAGAGATGCTAAAATCCATATGTCTGCTGGGGTCTCTTCAATTTCATCGAAAAGGTATCTTCATTTAATATATTGCCATAAACACTGAGAAATGTTAAACAAAACCTCATCTTTTGCAAAGGCCTATATGTACCATTTGTCTATCTACACACAATTGGAATGGATATAAATGTTCAGGAAATGTTTGATATAAATGAATAAAAGAAGTCTATATCAGTACTATCAAAGTACATAAGAACATTGACCACCTTGAATAGAAATTGTGGTAGAAACAATTCTCAAATTTATTATTTTACCACTTGTGAACATGATTTTGGCTAGAATCAGCATGGGCAGCCAAATTATATAATGATCTTACTAGGGTAGAAAATGCTATCCAAGATTGCTGCTACTTCCCTAAATGTATTTGGTTGCAAGACGACAAATTATAAGTTGTGTCCCAAAGATTTAAAAATAGGAGGAACTCAACAAACAAAATCTCATTCCCTGGTTTAAGCTATAAAGAGACTATATTGGCTTAAATGAATGAAACCTCTAGAGGCAGCAGTGGCTTCAGCATGGCTTGATCAGACTTCTGACTCCCATTCTGAGTGATGTTCTGCCTTCTGGTGGGGGGAGTTGACTTCACCCTCAAGCTGCCCTTCCCACACATTTGCAAACTGATTCCAACAGTTTCAGTCATCACATATGCATACAGAGAGAATTTCTCCCCTTATAGACTAGCAAATGTCCTGAGCTTCGTTCCAACTGGACCAGGTCAGACCACATGTCTACACTTGAACCAATCACGGTAGCCAAGGGGATGGAATTAAACTGATTGGTTTAGGCAATCAAGGCCCATTCCTGGAGCTAGGAGATGAGTCAACCCCACCCAACCAGTGGCTACTGCATAAAGGGACAGGGTGGAATGGAATGGAATGGATGCTGGGGAGGAAGCCAAAAGTTTCTGTCACGGGAGGATTCAATCTATATTTTCTTTGCTAATTCATTGAACAATAATTTTTGGGAGCCTCCTGAATGCAAACATTTTGTGATTGAGATCAAGAAATAGAGGGATGCACAGAAGGTAACCTTTGTCTATGATTTAAATTCAGAGATAGAAAAGGTCAGTAAACTGTAATAATCAGGGAAAATCTTTTAGAAAGCGTGGGACTTGAGCTAGGTTGTGAGGATAGGGTTCAGACAGTGAAGGAAAAAGAAAGACCTTTCAGGTGAAGAAGCAGCTGAAGAAGAGATATGAAATCAAATGAGCATGCAATCTGAGAGGAACTAGATGACATGATAAAGTACTTGTAAAAATCAAATCTTGCATACACATGTATGCACAAGTCAGAACTAAAATTATGCTACGCTGCTCCAAAGAGAGATTATTTTCTCGATACATGAATATTATCTTTTTCTTTCTCCTTCTAAAGGCTGAATTTTCATGGGTTTCCACCTTCACTTCATGTTTGGAGAGATTATCCCCTTGACACTCAGGAGTCCTGATCAGAAAATTGAATACTCAGACACACTGATGACCCAAACAGTTGTCACTGGCCCAATGTCTTTGTTTGTCCTCTCTGTTCTCATACACTGCCACCATCACCCCCCCACACACACACACACGCATTCACATATGAACACACACACAGAGTAGTATCTGCATTCTTTCTAATCATGGTTGACTAGACTGGGTATGGGTCATTTTTTTCCCCAGGTCTGCATTGGCTGTGCTTGCAGTATTTCATGCCCGTGTTGCCCCTGAAATCTCCCCTGATGATTGTCCGTAACACCATGTGACCCCCACTCCCTGTCTCACTCTAACTCCTTGGTTTTTCACGTGGTCTCCCTGCCATCCACTCCTACTTTCTGTCTTTTCACAAATGACTTTTGAAAGGAAGACCCTTCTCTGCTAGCTCTCTGCTTAAAAGTAACAGGGATTCCCTCATCCAGGTTCTTCCTTATCGTATTTGGTCTTGACCACACAAATAAAAAACAAATCATCTCTTAACTGATCAGCTCATGTGGTCTGCACTGCCTCCTATCTTCACTGTCCGTCTCTGATCCCTGTCCTTCCGTGCCTCTTCCTTTAAAAATAATAAACCTCTGCTCCCTGCTCTAGCACCTAACACTCTAAGTATGACTCTAAAAAGAATATAAGTGATGGAATCTTTGATTTCTCCCCATTGTAATTAAGTCTCCAGATGGATTTCTATTTGATTCTTCTAAAATCATTACTACTTAAAGTGCAAATCCTTAGAAAATGCGCTTCAAAATTATCCAGAGTGCTGGATAAACATGGAGACTCATGAATCCTGTCCAGGACCCACTGAATCAGAATCTGGGGGCACTCCAGGTGACTCTGAAACACAGTGAAGATGGATAACTGTTTTGCTACCTTTGAAACAAAAGGAAATCACTCCATCATGTGTATAAAAATGGAAACTTTCAAGCCCTTACCTGGCTATTCTTACTCACCTAAGTACATACTTTCAACTTTGTTGTATGCTTTATTCTTTATCACCACTAGACAGAAGTCTGTCTACCAAGAATTAAGATGCCAGATAATATACTCTTTATCCAAACAGTGGTATCTCTAGTGTGGCCTTGGGCTGGAAGGGGTCCTGTCTAGATGAGCTCACTCAGTCCCTTCAAGAAATCAAATAGAGTTGACCCTCACAGATTCAACCAATCACATATCACGTACTATGCTTACAATCTATGGCTGTTTGAATCCACAGATATGGAACCACGGATACAGAGGGCCAACTATGGGACTTGAGCCATGGATTTTGGTGTCCATGGCAAGTCCTAGAACCAACCCCCCATTCTCCCCCACACACATACAGATACTGAGGGATGAGTTTAGTCCTCAGAGTCTTAGGGGAATGGTGATTCCCATTCTAGTCTATAACACTCGAAATCTCTTTCTGCTTAGAATCTCTTTCTGATATGTTTCTTTTAATGTTATGGTAAAAATTCGTATTTTGATAACTTTTAGGTTAGCTAATTTTTTCTCCATCCTAATTTCTTATTACAGCTTGGCCAATTCTTCTTTACTCTTTGTCTTCTATCAAGGAAAAACAGGAACTGTAATTGAGTCATTATTTGGGCTCTATATGAGAGTCTCTGGTCAACTTTTTGTTGTGATTAGATTCTGAAGCCAAATTGTTTTCCAATTCTCTGTACTTTTACTTTTTTAATTAATTTATTTATTTTATTTATTTTTGGCTGCGTTGGGTCTTCACTGCTGCATGTGGGCTTTCTCTAGATGCAGCAAGCAGGCACTACTCTTCGTTATGGTGCACAGGCTTCTCATTGCAGTGGCTTCTCTTGTTGTGGAGCATGGGCTCTAGGCGCATGGGCTTCAGTAGTTGTGGCTCACGGGCTCAATAGTTGTGGCACGCAGCCTCTAGAGCGCGCAGGCTCAGTAGTTGTGGTGCATGGGCTTACTTGCTCCGTGGCATGTGGGATCTTCCCAAACCAGGGCTTCAACCTGTGTCCCCTGCATTGGCAGGCAGATTCTTAACCACTGCGCCACCCAGGAAGCCCCTTAATTTATTTTTATTTCTAATTACCTCCCTGATTGCCACCATAAGTCCAGAAAGTATTGAATATCACATTTAGTTTTACTATTGTATTGAGTAGTCATGTGTTTACTCTTTGAAGAAAAAGGTCACACAAGGTTACCGCAGGGGCAAGGAGTATGGTTTGTTTCTGGGAAAAATAAGCCTCAAATCATTTTAAATCTCATTTTCTGCAGAAAGCTTGAATTTAATAATGAAGATTGTCCTTCTCTCCCAATTAAGCAAATTATAAATATCCTTTGTCCTTAACAACATCTTCAGTGGACCTTCATGATTTTTGCATGCACCATGTTTCTGAATTTTTGCTGTCTCATAAGTCTGATTGGTACAATCTACTTGGAAATCTTTTATACTTTATAAGATCATGCTATTGCCAAAAAAATGAAGACAAACAGTACTAAGATGATTGTCTTATTTCATGGCCAAGAAAGTTAAAGTAAATTATGGTAATATAAGATAAAAACCCACATTTAATAAAGGCTATTGGATTATACCATACAGAGTGTGGTTCTGAAAAACTGTGGAGAAGATGACAGATGGGAATAATTTCAGGCATTGTGTAATCTCATATTTTAACACTTAAAGTTTTAGCTTGGGCCATTACTTGACAAAGTCTAATTTCTATGTTTATAGTGAAAAATAGTCTCTCTCACTTCTTCACAGTTAGTAGGTAGGAAGTCTTTCCCCACAACTGAATCCATGTATCATATTGACCATTATTGCCTGTTTCCTGACACCAGATAAAATGCGACCACGGGTTTCATTCACTCTATTGGCAGAAAGTGAAGCCAGATTTCTAAGAGAATTGATGATCCTGCCGTTTTGACCAGAGCTTTCCTCTCTCCCATTCTCCCCGCAGTCAGTCAGTTTTGACAACCTTCCCATTCTGAAAGCAGCAGAGAAGAGAGAGCACTCCAGTGCAGCCCCCCTTCACATGTGAACTTGCTCCTTCATCTTTATTTTCATCTCTCCTTGCTCTCTCAAGGGTCTTCTCTGACTCTGCTCCACTCTTCTGCCATCACTTACAGCCAGATTGTCCCCAGGTCCTTTGAGGTATACCATTATCCCTTCCTCCCCCTGAGATAAGATGGGTTCTTCCCCTGCAATGTGCCACCAGTATATATAAAGAGAGAAAAAATGTGGAGGAAATGTAGTCACAAAAGGGGAAAGAAGAGAGAAATGTCAAACTCTAGTGGGAGTTGAGAGCTCAAGATGCTCTCATAAGAAATTAATGAACCGCCATCCATCCAGCAAAATACAGGATAAACTTAAGACAAAGAATAGAATATGAGCAGTAAAGACTCCAGGGTATTCAGCCTCCTATTAAGAAATGTAAAGAAAATGGCCCACCAATAAAAGAAACAAGCAACGCAGAGACGGAAATAGAATAAAACCACAAGTAAAGCCTTATTTTCCAATGTAATGAGGCAATTGATACTAAATAGAACATTAGGTTTGAAGAAATGAAGCAGAATAAATCTTAAAATACATTATGATTCAACTTATGAGTGGAAACATGCATTTGTTCTTTGAACAAATATTTGTTGAGCACCTGTGTAAGGTACTGGGAGACTGAAACGATCAGGGTTGAAGACATCCCTGTTCTATGGAGTATATAGTCTCGTGAAGAGAAATATTCACGAGAATTTCTAAAATTTGGGGGGGGAAATTTCTAAAACTCCCAAACACTAAAATTACAATGTCAATAATTAGAATAGGTAATGTAATAGAAAGTGACCATGACTGGGTGGCTACTTTAGAAGGGATGGTCAAAGCTCTCCGAGGAGGTAGAACTTAATCTGAGATTTACTGACAAGAAGGACACAACTTCATGAACATTGGTATCTAATGCAAAGGACCCAAGACCAGAACAACTTGTACTATCTGGAGAACCCAAATATAACCAACTTCTGGAATGTAAGGGCAATCTAACACCATCTATTACTCTGTCTCCGTGTCCTCATATATCAATACCAAACAGTGAACAGGACACAATATTCATCACCTTTTGTCAAAGTAGATGTCAGCTGAGGACTAGGATAAGAGCAACGATAATAGCTTCCACTTATTGTATACTTTCTACTTGCCAGGGGCTTTATACATGTCATCTTATTTCATCCTCAAGTATCGTTTTCCCCATTTTACTGACAGAGAAGCTGAGGCTCAAAGAGGTAACTTGTTGTCCAAGGTCACAGAGCACATTAATCCTGCTGCAAAGTTCATGATTGTTCCACTACACCAGACCATTTCCCACTAAGCCACATTGGAGAAAGGCAAGAGAACATATCAAATCGGGAAATGAAAGATACTAGCACCATGGGCTGAATTTTATCCACACATCTGACAATGATTGGTGCGCGTATTCCAGAATACCATGTTTAATGGCTAAAATTTATTGTATATTTAATTTCTTACCAAAATAAGTTCAGAGAGTTACTTTTAAGATGAGAGGGAAAGTTAACTGCGTAGATCATTTAATGATTTATAAGATATTTGCTGTGATCCAAAGGGAGCATGATTTAGCCATGATACCCATTAAAGGAAAGTTGAAATTAATTAACTATACAGTCAATACCGTCTGCACATTGTTCTGCTCTACCTTGGGGGTTGGAAATGGAGAAGTGAAAGCCTCACAGGGACCTCCCTCAAATGTGTTTCCATTGTCTGCTCTTCTCCTGTGCCCTGTGATTCTGCTTCCTCACTCAGCTAATGGAACCACCAAGATGACTACTACTCTGGGGTCAATGATAGGACTACAGTGTCACAAGGAGCACAGAGAAGGACACAGGGCGGGGGAGGGAAATAGCTCTGTATCGGAAAATGTTTATTTCCCAGTGTATGGGCAAGAATGGATTTCTGTTTATGGTATAAGTATTATTTTCCACTATGTGTTTATGGCACTATGAATATCTTCTTACCACAGTGTAGAAAAGCCTTTGAAACTATTTTTTAATATAGGCAAACAACTAACTGAACTAATATAACTTATTTCTATTTAAATTACATGCTTTTTGGAAATGCAAGAGTAAAAGTGGATTACTTAACAAACAGCTTACATTTCCCCAGTCCTTTTCACACTGGATGGAGTTATAAATCTCCTACCCGTTATGAAAATGCATGAGAGTGAGAGTAACCATGTGGATAAGCTTCCACGCATCTCATGTAAACTGTGTTCATTTAGTTGTTCACAGTCAGTATGAAAACTGTCCCGAGAGCCTTCCCTGTGTATAGTATCATAGCAGATAATGTGTCAAGAGCACAAAGGACATAGGAAATTTGCCCCTGCCGTCAAGGAAATGATAGTGCAGTGACAGAATATTAGCTCAGAGAAGATTAGTGTGTTTTGTTTTGATTCCTAGAGAAATGTACACAAATGGATAAAACTGACTCTGCTGGACATCGGAGTCCAAACTCAGGGCCTCCAAGGAGACACTATGGCAATGCTTCCTACTGTCACGATAGGCTGAAGACAGGCAGGCAAGAAAGGAGTGGAGAGGAGAAGGGGAAATGGAGAGAGCAAAATATGAATAGAAAAGAAAGAGGTTGGGAGAAATGAGATCAAGAGGAGGAAAGAAGTCTCCAGAGTGGAGTGTGATAAAGGGGCCTCCACTCTAAATAAAGGACCCCAGCCCAGTCTTCTGGGACTCTTGAGGCTGCCCCACAATCACATGTGGTTTTTTTCCTCCTAAACAACTGACCATTTCTCACAAATATAAGAATAACTAGCCTTCCAAACTGGTATGTGCTTCATGTGTGGTTTCCCTTAACTTTTCCTCAAACATGCCTATTATATTATCCATAAACAGGCTAAAAATACATGGAAATCCCAAAGGAGCTGAAGGCCAAAAGCTTTGCGAGGCCCTGAGGAAAGTGGCCAACTTTTTGACATCCTGGTTCTCAACAGTGGTGAAGCCAGCTTAGTGACATTTTAAGGTGCTCTAAAGGCTCCCCTTCTCCCCTCCCCCTCCATCCCCTCCCCAAGAAAATACTTGTTCACTGAGGCCTGAAACTGATGTTTCAGGGGACAGAGTTTTTCATTTCATAATAAAAAATGATTTTAAATGCATAGTCACTCTTGGGCAAAGTAAAACTTTGACTTGAAGTTACCATCTAGAAGCAGCTTGACCCTTTCCTGAGAGCAGAGCAGACAGCCCACCTGATGTTAGAAACAGGTGCTCCTTCTAAGGATAACTGGTCAAACGGGGGAAGCTGGGGATGCAGAACTCAGATAGGCCAACATTCAGGTTTGTGAGGCGCTCCCCTGCCAACTTTTTAATGTGGCTCAGAAGAACATCTATGGAACAGCCCTGCTAGCCTCTCCGGCCTCATCTCTCACCAGCAACCCCATCTCAACAGCCTCGGCATCTTGAACTACTTCGAGGAACTTGAACTTAGAAGTTCTTTCCAGTTGCTCCCTCTGCCTGAAACATATTGTCCATCCTGCCCCACTCCACAACGATCCCTTTCACCTGGTCTACCCTATGCTTTCTTTGGTTTGTAACTTAGATGGGACTTTCCTGCAGAAAGCTTTTCCTGGCTCTCCAAGGCAGGGCCTATGCCCATGCAATGTGTCCCCCAGGCACGTGTTACATTGAGGGGTAGACACCTGATTTGTTGTCTGTTGTCCTTTCCAGAGTTGATCACCTTGAGTGTGCTCACCATTGTATCTCCGGCATTTAGTACAGTGCCTGGAGCAGATAAAGTTTCAATTAATAATTATTGAATAAGCAAAGGAATTTGCTTTCATTCTGCATCTGTTGTTAAATGAGAGGGAGTATAATTGGAGAAAAAGAAGCTTGTCCAGAGATGTTGGACTGAACTCATACGTATATTTCCCCTCCTACTAAAAACCCATCGAAATAACAGCAAAAGATATAATGAAAAGAATAAATCCATATTCGTTCTTATATTTGTCAGGGTAGGGTAACAGCTGCATGAAACATCATCAAATCTCAATGGATTAGAACAATGAGAGTTCATTATTCACCATTGTCATAGTCCAATGCCAGAGCTAGGGTGGGGTGGGCCCTTTTATTCTTTCCATTCCCCAAATCCATCCAATTGTCAGGGGAGAAAAGAAAGCATGGATGTTCCCATGGGAGGATTTTTAGAAGCCAATCTGGAAGAGGCATACATCACTCTTACTCAGAATCCATTTGCCATAACTCTGTCAAATGGGCCCTACTAATTGTAAGAGGAAAAAAAAATAGAGGTCGGCAGACACAAAACAGTCTCCCATGGCCCTGAAAAACAAGGAAGTATGATTTCAACAAACCAGAAATTGAGGAATTTCTCAAAGCTAGAAAGCAACAGGGATTGGATTGGTAGATATAAATGAAGAAATGAAGCCACAACCAATAAGAAACTCAAGAAACAAAAGAAATTCATGCAGGAGAAAAATACGACAAAAATAAAATCAATTCCAGACATACTTCAAAGTAGGAGTCAACAAATACAAATCACAGGAAGGATTTCTGGAGCTGTTGTCAGGGAAATAAATGTTTGAAATTGCATTCAGGAAAAGCTGGGCTGCCCCACACTGAGTAACCAAGACCATCATTGCTTACCCCAGGAGGACACCTGCTGTGAGTGTCAGGACCAGGCAGCAAAGCAGAACAGAGGGTGAAGTAACTCGAATCCTCCATAAGGACTGCTGCAGAGGAAGAAGAAAGTGAGCACATGACTCCAGTGTTTTTTCCCAGGCTAAATTGTTCCACATATCTCTTTGGAGTAGGAGTTGTAAACAGGAAACTCAAAGCAAACACGGGACCCAAAAAATAGGCTGTGTGCCCAGGTAAACTTATCAACGGAGATGAGAAGCACCCTGAAGACAAGCTTTAGACACACCTTGTCCAGCCACACATCCTGCCCCTTTTCCAATCACCAGAAGGAGGATACTCATCAAAATGATGGGCAAAGAGAGATCCTCAAGGACAAAGCTAAACAGACATCCAGGGATTAGCAGATTTTTAAGAAAATCAACACCCTGAAAGGGAGGTACCAAATGGCAACACGCAAACAACTAATACTTGATGAACAAATTTTAAAGTAGAAACAGATGAAGAATTTAAAATATAAACGTAATCAACAGATTTATTTTAGGTCTGTCATACCTCAAAAGCAGTAACTGTAACAGAAAGGAAGCAACGGGATTTGTTGGAAATGAAAGTGTTTTCCATCAAATAAAATTTTAATAGATGGGTTAATTAGTGTTGGGAGATCATTCTCCTTCAGGCTCTTGCATTTCAGGGAACAGAGTTTTTCTTGCAAAGTGAGGCACTGACTGCCCTTTGTTTCACACTATCTTTTCAAGGATGTTTATTTAGTAAATGTTCTTGAAAAACAGAGACAGTGCCTCCCCTCCAGAGCAAGGCATGCTTACGATTGATTCAGCATAATGAAAACGTTTCCCTCTAGCGCAAAGGGCAGACATGCTTATAGAAGACTTCAGATCCTTAATCTCAGGGTTCCTGAGATTAAGGTTCCTGTGTGTGTGTGGAGGTATAATGATCTGGCTCTTCTTGTGTCTCCCTGTGGGAATTAAAACTCAAGAAATTAACACAAATGCTGATACTCTACTACAATTTTGTGAGTGCTAAATTTTCTTTGTCTCTAACCCAGAGTCTCGTGTCTCTTTCCAGGATCCATGAGATTGTGACAAGTTAATTCACAGGTAGAGGGAAATCTCAGACCCTTCACAGTTCTTAACAATTATTATAATGGAAATACTGAGAGCCTAAAATAGGGACCTGAAAGGTCAAGTCTAGGTATTCTCCCAGAGCTCAGCCCCCCACAGTGAATATAGAATATAGGGCTAATTAAGATCCAGAGACTCTAACATGAAATAGGATTCTGAAAGAATAGGGAAAACAGAGAGAAATAGATAATTAAGAAAAATAGAAAAACTTTTTGCAAACCTAAAGAAATATTTATATTGAAAAGGCTATAACATCTTAATAAATCACTCCATAGATTACTTAATATTTACAAAGGGAAAAAGAGTCCTCTACCATGGTAAAAGCTGGAAGAAATCACCTTAACCAAGTAATCAATACTTAACTAACATCATTAATAATGGGACAAACACATACGCTTTCTAATGCAATGCACTAAAAAGGACACAATATCACTTCTATAATATTCTTGCCAAAAATGTTTACTCTGAACCTAGACTTGTGGAAACAATCAGACAAATCCAAATTTAAAGACATTCTTTAAAACAACTGGCCCAGACTCTTTATTCAAAAATATCAATGTCATGAAAAATGAAAAAAGACAAGGATGCTATTCTAGATTAAAAGAGAATAAAGAAACATGACAATTAGATGTGGTACATAATCCTTATTTTGATCCTTCAATGTAAAAAAAAAAAAAAGCTATAAAGGACATTATTGGAACAAATGGGGAAATTTGAATATAGAATATATATATATTAAATAATAGCATCATATCAAATTGAATTGAAACATTTAAATCAAAATTAAAGTTTTTCATGTGTTAATTGTTTTAAGGTTATGTAGGAAAACATTTTTGTTCTTTAGGAGTTATATGTTGAAGTATTTGGGATAAAGTAACATTAATGTCTGCAACTCTTAAATGATTCAACAAAAAATTATATATATATTATACATTTATACATATACACGTTATATGCATAATCCATATGTATGAAACCTATATATATATGTATATATACACACACCCACAGAGAATGAGAGAGATAAAAGAAGAATATGGCTAAATATTAAAAATTGGTTAAACTAGAATATTTGGATGTTCATTGTATTATTCTTGCAAGTTTGCTATAGGTTTGAAAATTTTCAAAATAAAAAATTGGTGAAAGTAGATTGCAAATGCCAATCAAATGCCAAAAAATGGAGTAATATATAAAACACCCATAGCTAGACATATTTAGGAACCATTTCATAACTCAAAATGTTTAAAGATAAAAAATTTTCAGAGGGCCATAAACAGGCTACATACATAGCATCCTTGGGTATAGATAGAAGAAAGGGAACAATATCATCCAAGTTGTGAGAGAAACTTAGTTAGAACATAGATTTTTATATCCAGCCAATTAGAATTTAAGTGTGCATACAGCAAGAGAGAGATAGAGAAGAAAAAGTATTTTCAGTAATATAAAGAATAAGAAATTTTGTATTCAGAGATCTCCTCTGAAATAATGTCAAAGATATGTTCCAGCAAAATGAGAATGAATCAGAGAAACAGGAAGATATGGAATCCAAGAAACAGTGGAATACAAAGAAATTGTAAGCCATAAATACACAGCATTAGAGATATGAAACAGTTACAACAGAAAACCATACTATTAAAAATGTATTTTGTGAAAAATTTTCTAGGACAAATGAGTTATCAAATTTAACTCAAGAAGAGTAAAATCTTTTAATAAACCATTAAACCTAGACAGTACTGAAAAAATAATCAATGAGTCATCCTTCAATAAAGTTCTAAATCTCAGATGGTAGTAATTTATAGTTTCACCTACAGTGGAAATTATCAGTATCTATTACATAGAGAGAATTCTTACAAATCAACAAGACAGCCCTATTTTTTTTTTACCATCTTTATTAGAGTATAATTGCTTTACAATGGTGTGTCAGTTTCTGCTTTATAACAAAGTGAATCAGTTATACATATACATATGTTCCCATAGCTCCTCCCTCTTGCATCTCCCTCCCTCCCACCTTTCCTATCCCACCCCTCTAGGTGGTCACAAAGCACCGAGCTGATCTCCCTGTGCTATGCGGCTGCTTCCCACTAGCTATCTATTTTACGTTTGGTAGTGTATATATGTCCATGCCACTCTCTCACTTTGTCACAGCTTACCCTTCCCCCTCCCCATATCCTCAAGTCCATTCTCTAGTAGGTCTGTGTCTTTATTCCCATCTTGCCCCTAGGTTCCTCATGACTTTTTTTTTCTTAGATTCCATATATATATGTGTTAGCATACGGTATTTGTTTTTCTCTTTCTGACTTACTTCAGTCTGTATGACAGACTCTAGGTTCATCCACCTCACTACCCAGTAACTCAATTTCGTTTCTTTTTACGTCTGAGTAATATTCCGTTGTATATATGTGCCACATCTTCTTTATCCATTCATCTGTTGATGGACATTTAGGTTGCTTCCATGTCCTGGCTATTGTAAATAGAGCTGCAATGAACAGTGTGGTATATGACTCTTTTTGAATTTTGGTTTTCTCAGGGTATATGCCCAGTAGTGGGATTGCTGGGTCATATGGTAGTTCTCTTTTTAGTTTTTTAAGGAACCTCCATACTGTTCTCCATAGTGGCTGTACCAATTTACATTCCCACCAACAGTGCAGGAGGGTTCCCTTTTCTCCACACCCTCTCCAGCATTTATTGTTTGTAGAGTTTTTGATGATGGCCATTCTGACTGGTGTGAGATGATATTTCATTGTAGTTTTGATTTGTGGTTTTCTAATGATTAGTGATGTTGAGCATTCTTTCATGTGTTTGTTGGCAATCTGTATATCTTCTTTGGAGAAATGTCTATTTAGGTCTTCTGCCCATTTTTGGATTGGGTTGTTTGCTTTTTTGATATTGAGCTGCTTGTAAATTTTGGAGATTAATTCTTTGTCAGTTGCTTCATTTGCAAATATTTTCTCCCATTCTGAGGGTTGTCTTTTCCTCTTGTTTATGGTTTCTTTTGCTGTGCAAAAGCTTTGAAGTTTCATTAGGTCCCATTTGTTTATTTTTGTTTTTATTTCCATTTCTCTAGGAGGTGGATCAGAAAGGATCTTGCTGTGATTTATGTTATAGAGTGCTCTGCCTATGTTTTCCTCTAAGAGTTTGATAGTGTCTGGCCTTACATTTAGGTCTTTAATCCATTTTGAGTTTATTTTTGTGTATGGTGTTAGGGAGTGTTCTAATTTCATACTTTTACATGTAGCTGTCCAGTTTTCCCAGCACCACTTATTGAAGAGGCTGTCTTTATGCCACTGTATATTCTTGCCTCCTTTATCAAAGATAAGGTGACCATATGTGCACGGGTTTATCTCTGGGCTTTCTATCCTGCTCTGTTGGTCTATATTTCTGTTTTTGTGCCAGTACCATACTGTCTTGATTACTGTAGCTTTGTAGTATAGTCTGAAGTCAGGGAGCCTGCTTCCTCCAGCTCCATTTTTCTTTCTCAAGATTGCTTTGGGGCTTCCCTGGTGGCGCAGTGGTTGGGAGTCCACCTGCCGATGCAGAGGACACGGGTTCATGCCCTGGTCTGGGAAGATCCCACATGCCACAGAGCAGCTAGGCCCGTAAGCCATGGCCGCTGAGCCTGCACATTCGGAGCCTGTGCTCCACAATGGGAGAGGCCACAAGAGTGAGAGGCCCGCGTACAGCAAAAAAAAAAAAAAAAAAAAAAAGATTGCTTTGGCTATTCAGGGTCTTTTGCATTTCCATATAAATTATGAAATTTTTTGTTGTAGTCCTGTGAAAAATGCATGTGTATTTTGCTAGGGATTGCATTGAATCTGTAGATTGCTTTGGGTAGTAGTCATTTTCACAATGTTGATTCTTCCAATCCAAGAACATGGTATATCTCTCCATTTGTATCATCTTTAATTTCTTTCATCACTGTATTATAATTTTCTGCATACAGGTTTTTGTCTCCTTAGGTAGGTTTATTCCTAGATATTTTATTCTTTTTGTTGCAATGGTAAATGGGAGTGTTTTCTTAATTTCACTTTCAGATTTTTCATCATTAGTGTAGGAATGCAAGAGATTTCTGTGCATTAATTTTGTATCCTGCTACTTTACCAAATTCATTGATTAGCTCTAGTAGTTTTCTGGTAGCATCTTTAGGATTCTCTATGTATAGTATCATGTCATCTGCAGTTACAGCTTTACTTCTTCTTTTCCAATTTGGATTCCTTTTATTTCTTTTTCTTCTCTGATTGGTGTGGCTAAAACTTCCAAAACTATGTTGAATAATAGTGGTGAGAGTGGACCACCTTGTCTTGTTCCTGATCTTAGTGGAAATGGTTTCAGTTTTCCACCATTGAGGATGATGTTGGCTGTGGGTTTGTCATATATGGCCTTTATTATGTTGAGGAAAGTTCCCTCTACGGCTACTTTCTGCAGGACTTTTTATCATAAATGGGTGTTGAATTTAGTCAAAAGTTTTTCTGCATCTATTGAGATGATCATATGGTTTTTATTCTTCAGTTTTTTAATATGGTGTATCACATTGACTGATTTGTGTATATTGAAGAATCCTTGCATTCGTGGAATAAACCCCACTTGATCATGGTGTATGATCCTTTTAGTATGCTGTTGGATTCTGTTTGCTAGTATTTTGTTGCGGATTTTTGCATCTATGTTCATCAGTGATATTGGCCTGTAGTTTTTTCTTTGTGACATCCTTGTCTGGTTATGGTATCAGGGTGATGGTGGCCTCATAGAATGAGTTTGGGAGTGTTCCTCCCTCTGCTATATTTTGGAAGAGTTGAGAAGGATAGGTGTTAGCTCTTCTCTAAATGTTTGATAGAATTCGCCTGTGAAGCCATCTGGTCCTGAAGACAGCCCTATTTTTTAAATGGGCAAATGATATGAATAGAAAATGAAAAGAAGAAATACAGGCAGCCAATTCACTTATGAAAAATAAATTTAATCTCAGTAGTAATAAAAGAGGTAAAAAGAAACTTCAATGAGAGATTCTATTTTCCCTCATCAAATAAGCAAAAATTAAATATTGATAATATGAAGTTCTGGCAAAGGTGTAGGGAAATAGATTCTCTCATTTACAGTTGGTAGAAGGAAAATGTAAATTAGCATAGACTTTTCAGAGGCCAATTTGGCAATATATATTAAGGTACAAAATGTGAATACATATACTTTGCCCAAGTTTTCTGCTTTAAAGGATCTGTCCCATACAAATACTGGCATACTCTGGAGAAAGGGAAGAATTACAATGTAAATTCCTTACTAGGGGATACTGTGCACCCATTTAAAAGCATAAAATAAATCAGAATGCATTAACATGAAAGTATCTCTAACCATAGTAACGCGGCAAAGAAAGCTGTATAACATATATAGTATAATTACTTTTTTTGATGCTGTGTATCTGTTGAAATCATCTGATGCGTAAGCTTTCGTCCTTGGTACTGGACTTACAGAACTGAAGAAAACAGATAAGGTTCCTGGCCTTACATACTTTACATATCCAGTTTGGGAGATGGGAGATGAGAGTGGGGTTGGGGTGAGCAAATAATAAACCAGTTAGCAAATACATAAGATAAGTTTCTATTAGTGATAAGTGTTCTATTAAGGCAATAAACAGGGACTGTAGTGGGAGAGGATGCCCAGCGTAAAGTCAGTGCTATCAGTAAATGAGAGCAATTATGATCTCCCCACATATGTTCTGGAATTGAAAACCCCTACAATTCCTATCAATCTCTTGTCTTTCAAGATGTGCCAGCCAGAGAAGATGTAATATAATCAAAATTCTGCAGCGATTTTGTAAGCTGACAGAGAGCACCAAACTGCAAGTCCAGCATCCAAGTTTTTCATTCTTGTGCATCTGCATTAGCAGAGTTATATCTAGTCTCTGAAAATGAGGGAAAGGAGGGTGTACTTGGCATTGCAAGCTCATAGGCATGTTTCAGGAATACATGAATAATTATGTTACCTTTTTTTTAGAATGTTTTTGTCTTATGTAAGTAGAATTAGTACAGGCAGTAAGTGTACACAAAGTGATTGTGGACTGGACTTTACATATGTGTTTGTGTATAAGAGGAGTACATATGAAGGAGATAGAGGACTCCAAGAAGGAACATCACGCTATCTTGAGTCCTCCCTGTTCCCATGAATGAAAGTTTTGGGCTCTACAGTCCTGACCACAGGGTAGGGACTACAGTGGCCCCACGCCAAGCAGAGCCCATAAAGCAGAGAATTTCTTTGTGTGAATCTTCTTCATCCACCATTTGCTATCCAAACCATACTCCATTCTCCATGGCATTTCAAACCCAAAAGAGCAGAACAGGAGCCATGTGTGCTTTCAGGTGGCCCTCTCCTTTAGACCTCTGAAAAGCAGAGGGCTGTTTTGGGGGACACCCACCCTTTTGTCCCTCTCTCAAGTGCTTAGCCACTCTTGCTCAGACTCACATCCCAAGGCTGACTGCTCAGAGGTAGGTGCCAAATGGACTGCATGTGTGCACTCTACCAGAAGATTCAATGCAAGTGCTTTTAAGAGGTCAATGCCCTCCCACTGGGAAATGGTAATATGCTATGTACTTAATGGTAATATGCTATGTACTTAATTAATTTCTACCAACAGCAATACCATAAAATTGGAAAAAACAATTCCAGGATCAATGTGCATAAAGTATACACAAAAGGATCAAAAGTTTTCATCAGTAAACTTGTGTTTGTGCTTTGGCTGAATATTCAGAGGTCCACTTCTACTATAGGCTGATGAATGCTGTACAGTTAATTACCAGTTAATTGCTTATCTCTTTCTCCTTGTGTTGCTACTACATGGGTTAGAAATGACAGGGATGAGATTTCTGCTAGTTGCCTTCAGATCAGGAATCCAAGGGAAAAGCTTCCCATTAGATTTTACCATAAAGAGCCTTCCTTTTCATAAGCGTTTTTGTTTTTTTTAAAAAACATGCAAAAACAATCACATCATGATTAGGGAAATTGAGCTACAAGGTAACCAGGTGGAGCTGCCATCTCATGAATGTTCAATGATACGGGCTGTAACAATTTCTTAACAACCAGTCTGGAGATGTAGCTATATAATACAAATAAAACTGGTTGAAAGAGTGAAAGCAACAATATAGCTACCATTTATACCAGACTACATAATGTTATACAACAGCTTTGTAATTATTTGTTTTTTTTGTTTTTTTTCCGGTACGCGGGCCTCTCACTGTTGTGGCCTCTCCCGTTGCGGAGCGCAGGCTCCGGATGCACAGGCTCAGCGGCCATGGCTCACGGGCCCAGCCGCTCTGCGGCATGTGGGATCTTCCCAAACTGGGGCACGAACCCGCGTTCCCTATCTCCAGCACTTTAAGCTCCATGAGACAAAGACTATCCTTTCTTTCACCTCTGTCTCTCTAGTACCAAGCCCAGTACCCGATACTTAGCTGACACGCAGGAAATATTGTGAGTGAATGAACAAGTGAGTTAATGAACAACTGAAAAAGCCAGGTTTAAAACCCAGTTCTTCGAAACTGAGTTATTTGTAATGAGGTGGATGGACCTAGAATGTGTCATACAGAGTGAAGTCAGAAAGAGGAAAACAAATACCATATGCTAATGCACATATATGGAATCGAAAACAACAGTACTGATGAACCTAGTGGCAGGGCAGGAATAAAGATGCAGATGTGGAAAACAGACTTGAGGACACAGAGTGGGGAGGGGAAGCTGGGATGAAGTAAGAGAGTAGCATTGACATACATACACTACCAAATGTAAAATGGCTAGTGGGAAGCTGCTGTATAGCACAAGGAGATCAGCTCGATGCTTTGTGATGGCCTAGAAGGGTGAGATAGGGAGGGTGGGAGGGAGGCTCAAGGGATATGGGAGGGGATATGGGGATATATGTATACCTATAGCTGATTCACTTTGTTGTACAGCAGAAACTAACACAACATTGTAAAGCAATTATACTACAATAAAGATATATTTAAAAAATGAAAGTAAATAAATAAAACCCAGTTCTTGAGAATTCCCTGGCAGTCCAGTGGTTAGAGCTCGGCGCTCTCACTGCTGGGGCCCCAGGTTCGATCCCTGGTCAGGGAACTGAGATCCCGCAAGCCATGCGGCACAGCAGAAAAACACACACACACACACACAAATAAAAAATTAACACCCAGTTCTTGGGCCTCGTATGCCATTCCCATGATAGCAAGATACACCCTTGCAGATACCCAGAAGTTCAAGGCAGAATAAAAGACATTAACAGAGGATATCGGGGCCATGGACTATAACTCCCATTTAATTTCATATGAACTTATGGCCTAACCAATTCGGAGATTTGTTTCCAGAAAGTATTGATTTATTCCCTTGAGATCAGTCCCGGTAAATACAAGTCTTAGTTCATTGGCAGTTCACTACTGTGGACGGCTACCCAGTACATGGTGCTTTAGTTGATTGCACTTTGTGGTCTCAGCAGAGTGAGGCTGGATCTTGAGACTGGGCTCTTTCCTCATAGAATGATACACTGAAGGAAGTTGGAGAGCCAAGGAAATGGAAGGCAGGTCCATAATCTCTGCTGCTTCTCACAGGCCCAGAGGGCTAGTGTCAGAATCAGAGAGAATGGCAGGAGCTCCTATTTCTTCTGCTGGGTGTCACCTGCTCCTGGCCCTTTTACCTGCCCCTGCATCTGACGACCGAAAAAGCAGCACAATTTCACAGGCTGAATCTCCTCTTCCTAGCTGATCCGATCTAACTCACGAAGAATGGGTTACAAAGCACCAACAGTCCATCAAAGGCAGGGCCCTTACTTTAATCTTGATCTTCAGGTTGCATTGCACTCAGATAGCTTTCCCAGAATGTTGTGAAAATATGCTATACACACACACACACACACACACACACACATACACATTACTTTAGTATTCAAAGAAGTTTCTAGGGTTAATGGAGCATTTAACTCAAAGCATAGCCAATGTTTGCAGTGATATCTTGGGCATAGAATTTGCATTTATGATTTCTTATCCTCTTCTCTTTACCAACACCAACCCCCTTAGGAAAGGAGCCTGGAGGGGGAACCAAGAGTTTGGATTGCAAAATTGAGGAGTGTGCTGAAACACCTGCTCTAGAGGACTCATCATCATCCCCTGTAGATATTCAGCAACATTCCTGGCAGGTTTCCACAGACATTGAGAACACTGAAAGGTAAGTGGGAAGTTACCCTAAATAGACTGCCAATCCTCCTCTAGTTAACACTCAGGAGCTAGAGAGAGTCGAGATTTTCTCTTTCAGATTCAGAAACAGAGCTCTCAGTAAACTGAGATGAGAGACGGTAAGGGGTCCAAATCCATCTGTGGAATGACAGCAGAGCCTCCAGGAGATGTGGGCTCCCAGGCCTCTGCTTTTCCCACTCCATCAGTCTTGCATCTCCATGGAGATGAAAATGGAGTGCTTCCTTGGGAAGGGAGAAAGGTGGATCTATATACCCATCACAGCTCACCCACCAGGATGGGTCCCAAAATTTCCATTTGTTTAAGGGAGAAGAATTGAATTGTGCAAAGATGTCTCCTAGATTCTCAGATTTCAGGTGTATGGAATGGCCTATTCAGTTGCCAGTCAGGGGCTGAGTGTTCTGTCCAGTTCACAGACAGCTTTCCAAAGGGCTGTCTTCTCTTACTCTCCCAGGATGTAGACGATGGCCCCTTAGCGGTCAAAGTGAGTTAATGCATTTGTCTTAACAAGCAGTAGCTCATGGCTAGAGAGGGAGTTTCTTTCTTGGGAAGAAGAGATTCTACAGTGATTCTATTTCATTTGGGAAAAGGAAGCAATAACAATAATATAATCATAAACGCATCTAGATGCTAAAAATTCCATTCTGTGAGGCAGAGGGACAAGCCCCTTGTTTATTGGCCTTCACACTGATATCTTGTCCTTTGCTACTGATGTCCCCAGAGCCAGCACGAAGCAGCTGAACACTAGGCAATTCCATCGAGGACTCTGTGTGTGTGGGGTTGAGTCATTGACAAGATAATGAACACTATTTTTTTATTTTTAGAAATGTATCACACAGTGACATTTAGAGCCATTGTAGTTCTACTTTCAGATTGTAATATAATTCTAAAGCTAATTAACCAAATTTCTGTGTTTATAGAAAATTGAAGCATGTGGTAATTACGTGCTATTAATAAAACTGGGATTTTGTCTAAGCTTGGAAATCCAACAATTCAAACAATAAAGCTGTTTGGCACAGTTTGGTAGAGCTATAGACAAATGATGAGTGATTTCTCTTAATTTATAAAGTAGAAAATGCTTTGCTCTATTCCCAGGAGTATCTGCCAGAGTGCCATGGTCAGTGTGTAATCCTTCAGCAAAGCCATGTTCCTTCTCAGAAACCTCGCACAGAATCTCTATCCAGGCCTTGTAAGCTTGTCAGAGAGCAAGCTACGGCTGATAATAATAATAGGGGAGTCTAGCTCTCAGCGTTGGAGGTATTTCAGTTCAGCCTAAAAGTTCAGATTCTGGTCAAAGGAGGTGGGAGTGACTGGGAGAAGTAGGCACAGTAGACCTGGTCTGGGAGGGGGCTTCCTTGCTTCTCCCTATCACTTTGCCCTAAGAAATCTGTGGGTCTCAAACTGGGCTGCACATTAAAAACATTCCAAGCCAATTTGATGTGTTGACCCTTGGGAATGCTTAACACCTGTGTTACTGTGAATTCCAATTACGATAATGAGAGACGACAGGGAGTGAAACCACACAGGCAGGACAGCCCTTGGACCAGATAAGAGAACATCATCACCCAGCCTCAGCTTTGCCCAGGGTTCTCCTGTTGTTCTAGTTGCGTGCCCTTCACCTGCCCTTGGAAACGTGAAGTACTGTCCTCATTACCAGAGGCTCTTCTCTGATCTCAGCCAGGTCCAACTGAAGGCAGATACGAGGGCTCCTATAGCAGAATGCCCTGCGGAAACGTTTGTCAGAGTAATTCTTATTCCTTCCAGAGCCAACCCAACTCAGATTTTCTTTTTTCTTATACAAGCAAAATAAATGCAATATTTGCCTACTGGAAGCTCGAGCTGGTACAGTTAGGCACAGACTTTGTCCTTCAGTTGTCTCACAGAACAGACGGTTCGAGATTACATTTCAAAAATTTACAGCTGATAGTTTTTCTTTTTATCAATTTTACAGAGACATGCGAGAAATGAAAAACCTTTTAAGCAAACTCAGGGAAACTATGCCTTTACCATTGAAAAATCAAGGTGAGTCTTGTCATTTCTCTTTGAGGCAGAGGATGTTTTTAACATGATAACCTTGGGTCTTGTTTCTTCAGAATTAAAGCAAGTTGTTGTTTTTTTTACACAAGCAATAGAAGGCATTGAGCCTACAGTTGTCTTTCCTCAAGAAGACAAGCGAATGAGAATAGTTTATCAGGTGAATGCAGTTTTGCTCTGAGGGGGAGCTGAGAAACACTCTGATGACACAACAGACACCTCCTCCACTGGCCCTATCAGTCAAGAGCATTTATTCATTGTATACGCTGTGAAAAGCACCACACCACGTATGGCAAACACAAAAGGACTGAAGACTTGGCCCTTTAAGAAGTTTACAGCCAAGCGGAAGAGACTTAAGAACACTTCCAAAGGAAGATCCCTGCCAACCACGTGTTGTGTTGTTATCTAAACAAAGTAATAGTAATAATTAACATAAATTGCCACTGTGATTTTGCATCCAATTCCAATGTATGGGGGTTTTTCCAAACCACCAAGCAATTATCGGACACCAGCTGGGTGTCCTGCAGTTCAACTGAATTCTGACACTAACTGGGGACAGCGTCGGATTCCATGAGTTAAGGGTTCAGTAGTCCTAAAAGACTGCCCGCCCTCAGCCCCAACTTTAGACACCAATCCCAAGTCCAGGTTGTCACCTAAGCTTCTGACATCCAGCTATAGACCAGAGGGTCCAATAAACTCCTTCTTAGGTTCAGTTAGTTCACTAGAGCAGCTCACAGAACTCAGAGAAACATTTTACTTACCAGATCACCGGTTTATTATTACAGGATATAACTCAGGAACAGCCAGAGAGAAGAGATGCACAGGGCAAGGTATGGGGAAAGGGCACAGAAATTCCATGCCCTCTCCAGGAGCACCACTCTCCCCAGTCTCAGAAGCTCTCCAAACCCTGCCCTTTTGAGTTTTTATAGTGGCTTCTTACACAGGCATGACTGATTAAATCACTGGCTATTGGCAATTGATTCAACCTCCAGCCCCTCTCCCCTCCCTGGAAGTCAGGGGGTGGGATTGAAATTGTTAACCCTCCAATCACGTAGTTGATTCTCCTAGCAACCAGCCCCCACCCTCAGGTGTTTTCCAAAGGTCACATCATTAACATGACAAAAGACATCTTTATTGCTCTCTAAGGAAGTTCCCAGAGCTTTGGTAGCTCTGTGCCAAGAATGAGGTCAGAGACCAATATATATAAATTACAATATCACAGCCACTATCCTAAATACCTTAGATGTATTAACTACATTAACTTATTTAATTCTAATAACAACTTTGAGGGAAATGCTATTCATGTTTCCCAATTTACAGGAAACTGAGGCAAAGAGAGGTTAACTAACTTGGCCAAGGTCACACAGACTGTAAGTAGAAAGGCTGGGATGTGATCCCAGGTAGCCTGTCTCCGGAACTATCCTATGGGAGTATACACCAGAAAAGGAAGCAGAAACACAGAAAGGGAAAGGGGATATTCACTAGAATGTAAGTTCTGTGAGGGGAGGGCCTCTGTATGCTTTTGTTAACTGTTTTATCTTCAGTACCTAGAGAAATGCTCGGAACATAGTAGAATAACACCCAGCATAAACATTAAATGTTTGTTCAACCTGCACCCAACTTTGCAGCCCCAGAGTCTGAAGATATGTACAAAGGACTAATAATAATCACTTTCACTAAGCACATATGGCCAGAGCAGCCTTAAGGGAAGCATCAGCTTCAGAGGGTGGTCCATAGAGGGTGGAGAAAGGGTTTTTAGAAGTAAGAAAGATACATCTTGTTTCCACCGAGCAAAGCCCAGGCGGGAGGGAGGGCAGGGTGCTGCTTGCCTCTGGGTGAGAAGGGAGAAGAGTTGGCAGCAGAGCGGGAGCTCCACTTGGCTCAAGGAGCAGCGTGGCAGAAGGTGGAGAGGTGGAGGTGAGAACACCAGACAGTGTAGTGTGACCTGATCTGCAAGGGACGGAGGCAGGTAACAGAAAATAAGAGGCGGGCGATTGACATATATACAATAATAGGTATAAAGTGGATAACTAATAAGAACCTGCTGTATAAAAGAAATAAAATTCAATTAAAAATAAATAAAATTTAATAATAAGAAAAGTAAAAAAAAAAAAAAGAAAGAAAAGAAAAGAAGAGACCAGCAATGTGGTGCATCAGGTAAACTGCAAGCACCCCCAAAGGGCCTGGTGACCGAGGGTTCCTGGCTTGAGCCGTCGGTACAGTGTTTGGGAGGCCTTGTAGGGTTTTAAGAAAGCAGTGTTTTACTACAGAGTGTTGTAGTAACGAGAGCCCTCTGGACACAGCCTGCAAGTTTGCTGCTAGAAATAAGCATGGTTAAGGCTAGCCTTGGGTCCCGATGCTTGCTCTGCCGTTTTCCTGGAACAAGTAATTTAACTTCTGGAAATGTACATTTCCTTATCCCTGAAAAAGAAATTAGACCACCTACTTCAGAGGCTTCTTGTAAGGATTAAATGATTAAACGCATGTCAATGCCCACTACCAACCTTACAGAGAGCAAGCGCTCCACAGATGCATTATTATTATTGTTATTGTTATTATTGATATTTACCAGCTGGCCCACCAACCTAGCTCAGGAAAACTCCAAATCATCATCAAATTGAACAATACCTGCTACATTTCACTCTGAAGCAGACTATGTGTAGCATCCATGAAAGGGTGATCCTGAGCCAGCTCTCCAGAATATTGATCTCTGAGACTTTGGATTTGGGGCTCCTGTCTGAAGCTATCCTCACCTTTGTATTATGTAGGGCAAGTCCCCCCCACCAACAGGATGTGGTTGGTCTTCTTTTACTTCACATCCAGTTGCTTAGGAGGATGACAACCCACGGCCCCCCAGGCTGAGTTTCATGGATGCCATAGCCTATATTTTAAATTAAATATCTGAAACAGTCCCTCTATATTTAGTGAAAGTTCATCCAACAGTTTTTGAATCAGGCATTATTGGAAAAATAGAAATTTTATTTTCTTTACTTAGGACATTTTTATAATCACAAAAAGTATAATAGAAATACTGGGACTTCCCTGGCAGTCCTGTGGTTAAGTCTCTGTGCTTCCACTGCAGGGGGTGTGGGTTCGATCCCTGGTCAGGGATCTAAGATCCCACATGTCAAGTGGTGTGGCCAGAAAAATCCAAAATTATAGTAGAAATATTTTGTATAACTTTGTATTACTTTTATAAACGGAAAAAATAATTAGAATTTTAAATACATTTTAAAAATATAATAATAGTAATGAATGATTGATACTATGAGTAAAAACACAAGTGAAAAGGGAAAAATCAAAACAAGTGAGGCCTAGGACTTGAACCCTAGAGCCATTTGGGCCATGCAAAGCAAAAAGCTAGGAGATAGAAGGACTTCTGCAGGAGGGAGCAATGCTGTATGATTTAAAAATAATTTTTAAAATTCAGGTGAAGTCTTGTGGGAAATTAAGCTTTCTTCATTGGGGGGAGAAATGGGAACCCTTAGCACGGGAAGATACATCTCTGTTCTGGGCATGTTTAATGGGTACTCACAGCATGACGTCACTGGGAGCAGAGCGGTGGGGAAGGGGAATGCGAGTCTCCGCTGGGACGTCTGAGAAGGCCTGAAGGAAGGAGAGCAGGTCTGTTGGAGTCACCATGGGAACATCTTTTAGCAGATGCATGCGGCACTATTTGAATCAGCAGATCAGCCAGATCCCTCTCTCTGCGTATACCAAGACAGAGCATAGAGGCTGCCCCATGACCTTCCTGGAATTCTTTTCAGGAGATTGATTCATTACACAGGTCTAATCTATGCAGAAGATGGTGTGGGGTGAAATGTGGGAAAATGTGTTCCAGTTTTTTTCTGTAGGACCTTATTGTCAAAACATAATTCTAACTGGATGAAAAGCATTATAGAGAGCCATCTGTTTTCCTTCTGCCTGCTTCTTTCCTTTCTCTTTTCATTCCATTTACACGTGAGTTTGAAGCAGAGAGAAAAAGGGAAAAGATACTGCTCCTGGTCCCCCTTTTTCCTACACTACACAAACCCTGACCATGTGGAAATCCTGCCAGGCACGTGCGGGGTGCGGGTGGGGAACCCACCCTGGAAATGCTCTGAATCCCCTGTTCTCCAGACTCCCTCCTGTCCCGCAACTCAGAAACTCTTCCATGTTGATTTGAGCATTTCAAGATTGAATCCTATCTTCCCGCCTTCCCACCACAATCAAAACTTGACTCAACAACAATATGCTTTACATTGATTTCCAGTGACAAACAAAGGAAGGTGGCCAAGATCAGGAATTGTAATGGTTAGTGATTATGCCTTTATTTGAGATGGGACCTTTGCTTCTGTGCTTCCAGTTTAAGGCTGGAGACAGAGGTGCACAGAAGAAAACTCCCTTGCTCGGCTGCAGCTCCCGGCAGCCTCCCGGCAACGTCCAGGTCTCCTGGCTCTCAGCCTTCTGTCCTTTCCTCTGCTTCAGCACCTCTCCTGTCCTACATTCCAGGTCACTGGCAGTGCTGTAGGGAGCTTCATTAATTATGAGAGTCTTGCTGTGTCAAATGGATTACAAATGGAACCACCTGTGTAGAGCCCACAAAGTTACCGACAAAGGCTAAAAGGAGATGGGAAAGTGAAGGACAAGCATCTTCTAAATGCAGGCTGTAATCAAACAAAACACTGCAGAAATAATTTAAGCCTGAAAGACAGTTTCACCTTTTCCAAAATTCTGACTTCATGAATGCTGTGTGGTGTGTCAATACATTTACTCTTGCCTAGAATTCGGTTGGTGGTACCATGCATTAGAGTCTGTCTGAAGTGGATCAGTCAGGAATTGCAGCTGTTCTAGAATGGGCCCCCTCCTGCAGACAGTCCTACTCCAGACTAAACTGGGCCTAGGAACAGTTCCCCCATTCTCTATACCTGTGATCCACTCCAGTCTGGACGTGCATAACTAGAACCAACATAGCCATGGCAGGCGGAAGAGTTCTCTGGCATCTGGCTGAAGAACACTGAGCAGTTATACCACCTGCTAGCCTGGAGATGACTTTTTAGGTCCTTCTCCAGCACCTCATATAAAGACTTTCTGTGCCTCAAGTTGGTGTCTGAATGTCACTCTGGGCAGTTTTTTGTTTTGTTTTTTAATTAATTAATTAATTTTTGGCTCCGTTGCATCTTCATTGCTGCACGTGGGCTTTCTCTAGTTGTGGCGAGCAGGGGCTACTCTTCGTTGCAGTGCGTGGGCTTCTCATTGTGGTGGCTTCTCTTGTTGCAGAGCACAGGCTCTAGGCTCACGGGCTTCAGTAGTTGCAGCACGCAGGCTCAGTAGTTGTGGCACACGGGCTTTGTTGCTCTGCGGCATGTGGGATCTTCCCAGACCAGGGATTGAACCCATGTCCCCTGCATTGGCAGGCAGATTCTTAACCACTGTGCCACCAGGGAATTCCACTCTAGGAAGTTTTACTGGTTACCCCAGATCCTTTGCAATCTCTACAACATTTTGCCCAGGATTCAGCATGACATATGCTATCCCTCCCCCGCTCCTCCAATCTAATCCACTCATCACTGATCACACATCAGTTTCTAAATACATTACTCTAATTATGTTGAGCCACTACTCAAATTTTATGTGTCTACACATTGTCCATTGAAGGAAAAACAGACTTCTCACCTCATCATTTCTTGTCCCCACCATCATCCAACATGTGATAGTCACTTACAATATGCCAGACTCTGTGTCAGGTGCTGGGGATGACTCCCCCTAGAGGCTTTCCATCTCAACAGGACAGAATGGGATGAGAATCACCTGGGAAGCTTTTTCAAATGACATAAGCCTCCCCTTGCAGAGATTGTGATGGAGCCTTCAGGGTATGACATGTGAATTCTGGAAACAACTAACACACACACACACACACACACAGAGATACACACACACACAGAGATACACACACACACACACACATACTATTGGAAAGACAAAAAAATAGCACTTAAAATGCAACTATTAGTTAGATACAGGTTGCTATAAGGGTATATTAATAGTTAGAAACAGGTTGCTACAAGGGCATATTGGATTCTCACCTAGTCAGATTTTAGTTGTAAATGGGGAAGGAGAAGACAGGAGTAATTGAGAATTGCTTTTTGGAAAGTATCTGAGCTGAGATTTTTTAGGATAAATTGAAATTAGCTAAAGAAAAAGATAGAAAGAAGAGAGTCTAGGCAGAAGATTCTGAATGTGTGAAGGTGTCTGAGGAGATGACAGAGCAGGGCATTTTGATGAACTATAAACACTTCATTATTTGGGAAAGTGGTTAGAAAAGAGGCTTAAGGACTTCCCTGGTGGCACAGTGGTTAAGAATCTGCCTGCCAATGCAGGGGACACGGGTTTGAGTCCTGGTCTGGGAAGATCCCATATGCCATGGAGCAACTAAGCCTGTGTGCCACAATTACTAAGCCTGTGCTCTAGAACCCTCAAGCCACAACTACTGAGCCCATGTGCCACAACTACTGAAGTCCGCAGCAAGAGAAGCCACCGCAGGGAGAAGCCCGCGTACCACAACAAAGAGTAGCCCCACTCACCGCAACTAGAGAAAGCCCACGCACAGGAACAAAGACCCAACGCAGCCAAAAATAAAATAAATAAAATAAATAAATTTAAAAAAAAAAGAGGCTTAAGAGAGAGATTAGAGGGAGTCTTTCAAGATGGTGGAGTGGGAGGACCTTGAGCTTACCTTCTCTCATGAACACACCAAAATCACAGCTAACATCTGAACAGCCATTGATAGAAAAGACTGGAACCTACAGAAAAAGATCTTCTACATCTAAAGGCGTAAAGAAGAAAGCACAACGAGACGGTAGGAGGGGTGCACTTGAAATATAACCAAATCCTTAACCTCCTCCCCCACCCCACCCCACCTTGGGTGACCTTGCAGAGGCTCTCCCACAGGAGTGAGAGTTCTGAGGCCAACATCAGGCTTCCCAGCCCAGGGGTCTGGCATTGGGAAGAGGTGCCCCCCAGAGCATTTGGATTTGAAGGCCAGCAGGGCTTATTTGCAGGAGCTCCACGGGACTGGGGGAAACAGACACTTAACTCTTAAAGGGATTGCACAAAATCTCACATGTACCAGGACCAAGGGCAAAAGCAGTAACCTCAGAGGAGCCTGGGCCAGACCTACCTGCTGGTCTTGGAGGGTCTCCTGGGGAGGCAGGAGGGGGGGTGCTGTGGCTCATGCTGGGGCCATAAAAACTGGTGGCAGATATATTCGGGATTATTCATCTGCATGAACTCTCCTTGAGGCAGACATCTTGCTTGGGTCTTTAGCACAAAGACCCGGCCCCACCCAACAGCCTGTAGCCTTCAGTGCCGGATGCCTCAGGCCAAACAACTAACGGGTGGGAATACAGCCCCACAGCCCCACGCATTAGCAGTCAGGTTGCCTAAAGACTTCTTGATCACACAGCCTGCCCACCAGAGGGCCAGGACCCAGCTCCACCCACCAGTGGGCAGGCATCAGCCCTTCTTGCCAGGAAGCCTACACAAGCTTCTAGACCAGCCTCACCCACCAGGGGGCAGAAATCAGAAGGAAGAAAACTACGATTCAGTAGACTGTAGTCTGCAAACACAGGCCAGACACTACCCTGGGACCGCTGGCCCCTGGCCCTTGGGTGAGTGCACCGCTGGGACCCATAGGACGTCTCCTACAGAAGGCTACTTCTCCAAAGTTGAGAAACGTGATTAACCCAAAATGAGGTGGCAGAGGAATGTGTTTCAGATGAAGGAACAAGATAAAACTCCAGAACTAAGTGTTGTGGAGATAGGCAATCTACCCGAGAAAGGGTTCAGAGTAACGATTGTAAAGGTGATCCAAGAACTCAGGAGAAAAATGGATGTTAGAGGGCTTTTTTAACAAAGAGTTAGAAAATATAAAGAACAACCAAACAGAGTTGAACGATACAATAACTGAAGTGAAAAACACACTGGAAGGAATCAATAGTAGAGTAAATGAAGCAGAATGGATCAGTGAACTGGAAGACAGAGCAGGGGAAATCACTACTGTGGAGCAAAAAAAAGAAAAAAGAATGAAAAGAAATGAGGACAGTGTGAGAGACCTCTGGAACAACATTAAGCACACGAACATTCACATTATAGGGGTCTCAGAGGGAGAAGAGAGAAAGAAAGGACCAGAGAAAATATTTGAAGGGATTATAGTTGAAAATTCCCCTAACATGGGAATGGAAATAGCCACCCACGTCTGGGAAGTGCAGAGAGTTCCATACAGGAAAAACCCAAGGAGAAACACGCCAAGACACATAGTAATTAAATTGGCAAAAATTAAACAAAAAGAAAAATTATTGAAAGCAGCAAGGGAAAAACGACAAATAACATACAAGGGAACTCCCATAAGGTTATCAGCTGATTTTTCAGCAGAAACTCTACAGACCAGAAGGGAGTGGCAGGATACATTTAAAATAATAAGTGAACAGAGTATCTGTCAGGCAAGAGCTGCTGTGATAGTTTATGATGATGCCAATAAAAAGTGGGTGCCAGCTGGTGGTTCAACCGGGTTCATCTGAGTTCATATATATCATCATACAGGCAACAACACATTCAGAGTGGTGGGCAGGAAGATTCAGGACCAGCAGGTAGTGATATATTGTGCCATTCCTAAAGGGTTGAAGTACGATCAAGCTACTCAGACCTTCCACCAATGGTGGGATGCTAGACAGGTGTATGGTCTCAACTTTGGCAGCAAAGAAGATGCCCATGTCTTCTCAAGTGCCATGATGCATGCCTTAGGCGTGTTGAATTCACAGGAAACAAGGCCAACATCGCCTAGACAAAATTCACAACTACCTGCCGAAGTTCAGAATGGCCCATCACAAGAAGAATTGGAAATTCAAAGAAGGCAACTACAGGAACAGCAATGACAAAAGGCGCTGGAGCCGGAAAGGCTGGAGAGAGGAAGAATGCAAAGGAAGAGATTGGAGAGGGAGAGGTTAGAAAGGCAAAGGCTGGAGAGACTGGACTGGGAAAGGCCAGAAAGAGAGCGGCAAGAGCAGTTAGAAAGGGAGCAGCTGGCATGCGAGGGAGAGTGAAAAATGGCAAATGCCGCTGCCCCTGCCTCTACTTCTGAGCCAGGCTGGCAGGTAGCCTCTCAGCCGCGGAACCTCCAGCCCAACAGGGCATTTTCTTGGGACCACCTGCACCTCCACCCCCTCCTCCACTCCCACCAGGTCCTGCCCAGGCATCAGCCGCACTCCCTCCACCCCCAGGGCCCCCTCTACCCCCTCCACTTCCATCCTCAGGGCCCCCCCTCGGCCTCCTCCACCGCCTTTTCCGAATCAGGTACCCCTCCTCCCCCCCCCCCTCCTGCTGCTCCCCTCCCTGCATCTGGATTTTTTTCGGGATCCATGTCTGAAGACAATCGCCCTTTAACTGGACTTGCAGCTGCGGTTGCTGGAGCAAAACTTAGGAAAGTGTCACGGATGGAGGATGCCTCTTTCCCAAGCGGAGGGAATACCATTGGTGTGAATTCGGCCTCATCTAAAACAGATACGGGTCGTGGAAATGGATCCCTTCCGTTAGGGGGTAGTGGTTTAATGGAAGAAATGAGTGCCCTGCTGGCCAGGAGGAGGAGAATTGCTGAAAAGGGATCAACAATAGAAACAGAACAAAAATGAAGATTCAGAGCTTGTAACTTCTAAGGCCTCTTCAACAAGTACACCTGAACCGACAAGAAAGCCTTGGGAAAGAACAAATACAATGAATGGCAGCAAGTCACCTGTTATTTCCAGACGGGATTCTCCAAGGAAAAATCAGATTGTTTTTGACAACACGTCCTATGATTCATTACACAGACCAAAATCTGCGCCCTCGTCACAGCCCAGTGCCAACTGAGTCCAGGTGGAGGGACTTGGACTATGACAGGCTGAAACAGGACATTTTAGATGAAATGAGAAAAGAATTAACTAAGCTAAAAGAAGAGTTCATTGATGCAATCAGGCAGGAACTGAGCAAGTCAAATACTGCATAGAGAATCAAACTAAGGAGAGACAGGACTTTAATCTGGAGAAAGGAAAAAAAAAAAACCAACAAAGAACAACTGTGGTAACAACAACAAAACCCTTACATTTTGTGAGCTGTAAGAAGAAAATGGACACAAAGCAGGGAAAAACCAACATACTTTGAAAGACTTCAGACATTACTACCCTGGTGATAAGCTGTTTCCCTCCCAGTTTGCTGCTTTTTTCTGACCTTTACAACAGGATGGAAGAGAGTCGTATAGGAGTTCCTGTATCAGTTATGCAGAAAATACTGAATCCATCAGGCAAGATCACCGTGCATTTAGATACTTTCATGTCAAGAGAAAATCACACATTTTCCACAATCCATTGCTAAAATAAAGAGGAGAAAGGCTTGAGAAGTTTTCTTCAGAGATGGTGATGAGGAATTTAGCAAGTTATGCTATTGTATTGTTTCTCTCAGGTTTGTCTTCCTATCATATTTGATATTCCATGAATAATTGAGTTCAGCCCTATGTAGGTTAAGATCATAAAATGTGGAACAAATGGAATGGTATGTGCTTTCAAAGGGTGATATTTATAAGAAATGTCCTAAAAATGATTTGTTCGGAGTGAGGAATTTTAGAATGATAGGAAGTCTCTCGAGTTTAGCCTTCATGCAGTTTTGTAGGTTCAAACATAAAATTTGTCCATAATTTAAAGATTTAGATGCCTTCCTAAATTGTTACAATGCTTTACCAAATCTGTGACTCCTACATAACACAAAGCAGTGGTCAAATGTAAAACAATATATTGTAGATTCACTGTAGGTTTTCAACCTTTTTTAGATTTATGCATGTGGATACATTTATAATGTAATTATAAATTATAAAATTAGAAAACCACCACAAAATTAGCTTTTTTAAATTGCAGACAGTAATGCATGTCAAACTAATATGTAGTGGCCTTTTCAAGGCCTAGTCCCAGGGAAAACATTTTGTAGAGTACAGGGGAGTGGAAGGAAGGGAAGGAATAATTTTTTATTCAAAGCTAATTTCTGCATTATCTTCATTCTCAGTTATCTGCATGAATAATAATGGGGAATATTTTGTGACTTCAATTGGTAAATATGTTAACAGCATCAAGTACTTAATCTTTTACATCATGTCTTCAGCTATTTGTATTTTAACTTGAGTAAGTTCAATGGTCTGAAACATGATTCTGAGCTTCACATGAATTACATCTTACTGTGGAACTCAAAAGTTCCATCCCTGAATTTGGCAGTTGTTATTACCTTGGTGCCCTGCAGTTATACAGGTGTTCAGGTACACATTCCTGACTACAAAGCTGCTTTTGAATCTTATGTTGCAATACTAGAAAAGTAACAATGATGGCAGCAATTAAGGTCACAGAAATCATTAGATCAAGGGAAAACAGTGAGGGGGGTCCTGCATAATTTTCTTTTAATAAATAAAGTGAGATTTAGGTGGTGGGAAGAAGGAACTATATACTCTACTTACCACCGTGTGTGCATGCGTGCGTGCGTGTTTGTGTGGGCACTCACGTGTGTGTATGTTATCCACTCCCTTTTCTTTGAAACTTCTAAGCTTAAAATAGGGAAGAAATCCTGTATGTTGCAATGATAGAATTTTTTGAAATTTTAGGAAATCAAAATTCTCCAGGCTCTCCATCTTGATGTGCCATATTTGCTTTGAAACCTTGGATTATCAGTAGTTTTACTAAAATTTTGAAGAAATAATCCACTTTCATCTGCTATCTAGATTTCTTAATCTAAATTCTTAAAAACAGAACTTGTTGATAGCATAGTTTTCTAGGTGCTGCAAGTTTGCAGCCATTACCACTTCAAAGAGGTTTGAATGAGGGAATTTTTTTCCCTTGTTAAAATAGTTCTATTCCTGTAGAAACTTCAGTTTTAGATCTGTGATGGAGGAGCTATCATAATTCAAGTATACAGTTCTTTTTTTCTATCAACTATTCATTGTCATCCAATAGTGAAGACATTAAAGATGCAGCAAGCTTACGAAGTACTACTTTCTAAAAGAAATAGGTGGCATTTTCATCTTTATTATTGTACTTTTGGTTATGCAAACACTTTGATGATACAAATGTTTATGTCCCCCATAAATCTGCTCAGAAATCGCTTTTGATTTTGTTGATTAAGTTAAGCAGTCTCTAGTAGGATAGAGTACTGGGTACAAGTGGTCCAAAGTAAGATAAAAGACTACAGTAAAAATGCTAGATCTTAAAAAAGAAACTGGTTTATGCACTAAATGTTTTGTGCCTTGGTCTAATATTAACATGATGTCTGTGTAAAATGACAAAAAGAACCAGAGTTGAATCACGTTTTATCTCCTGTCATTCTGCATTGTCCCAGATTGCTAAATGTGTTCTTTCCAAGAAGTCTGATTGAATTACTGCATCCATTTACTGTCCTATGTGACAGTTTTGTCCTTGTTAGAGATTTGAGTAATTAAAATGGGAAACAGAAGCTTAGGTTATTTTCCTTATCAAAACTATGTTCCTTGGAGGCACAATATTATGATGGTTTTCATGCTCTTGTACCTTGGATGTCTTAAGCTGAGTGCAGTTTAGGGGATCCTTTCTAATTACAGGCAGGTACTTCTTTCCTTCAACACTGTGATCTGACCTGTGACAAATCTGTACTATACACGATGTAAATGGCTAACAAGTCAATTGCAAACCAACTGAACGTACAAATCTTAGTGCCGGTGCTGAAATCTCTTCAGAATAGTCATCATGATCTCAAAGTTTGTTTCAAAATTTTGCAAGCATCAAGTGTCAATCAAAACTGAAGATGAAACACTAATGAATGTTGAATTCTCATGCTTTAGGTGTATTTCCTTATTAGAGTTTTTGGTTCTCTGCTATTTTTACCATACTGTTCATTTAAATTTCCTACATGCTAACTTCGTTTGTGCGATTGAAATAAAATTGCAGTATATATTAACAAAAAGAGAGAGAGAGACTAGAGAGGTTGGGGGAGGCCCCTCTAATTCATGTTAAGAGGTTTAGACTTTATCCCGAGGTCACTGGAGGGATTCAGTTAGTAGGCAAGTACAATAAGACAGGTGAGAAATGCTTACAATCTGACCTAAAGACCAGGGCTTGGAGAAGAGGATAGGACCAGTTGGATGATGTACATAAGGCCAAGGCAGAATCAAGGATGAAACCTGGGTTCAGACTTGGAAAGCAGAGCGAATGATGGTGTCAATCACTACATTAGAACAGAGCGGTACCAGTAGAGGTAGAGGACAGGACAGTTGAAGTTCTGGATGCGGGGGGACTCCAAGAGCGATGCTCCGTGGTTGTGATGGACGTACATGTCTTATGCTGAGGTGAGACATGCGAGCTAGAAGGACAGGAAATACAGATGTAAACGTCAGCAGTGTCGTGGTAATCAAAGCCCTAAAAATGGTTGAGACCACCCACGGAGAGTACATAGAGAAGAGCCCTGAAATACCAAAATGTAAGAAGAGCAGTTTACAAAAACGGAGAAGAAACTCAACATGGTATAATAAGAAAGCTGCAAGGAAGGAATGGCTAATAGTGTGGGGTAGTTCAGCTAGATAAGAACTGAAAGTGTCCATAGGATTTAGCAACAAGGGAGTCACTGGTGAGGTTGGCCAAAGTAGCTTACTTGGAATTGGGGGCCCGGAAGCCTAATTAAGGAGGGTTGAGGAGTAAGTGGGAGCTGAAGACCTGGGCAGCCAGGGTAAATTTATTAAGTCTTTCATAAAGAGTTGCTCATAGAATGGTGGCTAAACAGGGTTGGAAGCGGACAAGGCACCCAGGGCTGTAGCAATTGTATGGAAGCATGAAGGAAGGTAGAAGCACGGAGCAGTCAGAAAAGACTTTTCTGAAAAAAGAGATGGTGTGTGAAAGGACAGGGAGGCAAGGGAAGGAATGGCCTTATTTAGGGAATTCTAAGTAGTTCTGTTTTAGACCATCCCCTCCTTCATATGCCTTTCATTCCAGCCAGACTGGACAATTTACTTGGACCCAAATTCAGGCTGCCTTTGACCTCCCTGTCTTTGACCTGCCCTGACCTCCTCCTTTGACACTGTTTTCTCCATCCGGAATGCCTGCCCCCCTACTTCACCAAATGTCCAAGTTCTCCCCACACCTTGTAGCCCAGCATGAACACGGAGCCCCCAGGAATTTTCCACAAATGTCTTCTTTACAGATGGGAGGAATTTCCCCCTCTGGGAATTCTCAAAGCATTGTATTTGTATCTCTGTAATGGCATTTCTAATGAAGCCTTCTAGTTACTCAGACAAAGATCCCTGAGGCCAAGGTTCACCTTTCTCTTAGGACCCATCTGGTATTACCCCCAGCACCCGACATAGAGCCCTACACTTCGTAGAGCTTTGATTAATTCAGTGGTCCTCAAAGTGTGGTCTCAGGACCAGCCGTTATCAGCAGGTCCAGGAACTTGTAAGAAATGGAGATTGCCTGGCCCACCCCAGACCTACTGATTCAGAAACTCTGGAGGTAGGGCTAGCAATCTGTGCTTTCATAAGCCCTCAGATGAAGCTGATGCAGCTTATGTTTGGGAACCCTGGCATTAGTTGAAGTTCTCCTTTTTTAACAGATTAGAAATGTGCAACTGCAGTTCCATTGTAAGCACTTCTCTTGACTTAGAGAACATAGCTTTAAACTCAAACACTCAGTTTATTATTTGAAAACTTCTCATTTTCATGTCCTTCCGTTTCTTAACATATCATTTATGTAAAAAATATTTTATTGGCAAAAGAAATTTGAGCAATAGAGAAATGGTATTACTGTACCTTGGGGGACTCCAGCATCCCTGGCTTTAATAGGGATTAAACATTAAACATCCAAGAATTAAACATTAAATGACTGGGGTTTGAATTTACTGATGACTGAATACCCTACTCTCCTTTTCTTTCACTTTCTGCTATCCTTTCCTGCCTCCTCTTCTCTTTCTCACTTTTTATTTTCACATTTAAAACTCTCCTAAATTACAGTTCTCTGAGGGTATGCACTTTGGAGAAAAGATACCATAAAACTCTCAATCATTTCCAATAAAAAGCAAAGATTTCCCAGCAAGTTCAGATGGATTAGCACAGAAAGTTTAGAATGAGTGGGGAAACATCCCATTTTGCTCACATTCTGTTGACAGCCCCTCACTTCAGAGACAGGATTTCAGTATGTGGGAAGACATCTTTCCTTGGCTTTAAATTGACTTCAAACCATTCCAGGCAGACTTACTGCTCAGTGAATTTCAGCATTTACTGCAGATGTCAGCTTCCTAGAGTGTAGAAAGCTGCTCTGAATTTCTGCCAAGAATTTTTGAGCTTTTGTGTCACCTCAGCCCTAGGTGATGATCAGACAAGCTCCAGGCTAGGCAAAGGTGTCATAAATGCTCAACTAAGATGCCCCAAACCAGCAGTCGTCCTTAATAGGCAGTCTGTCCTTTGCTTAACATCTGAGCACTTTCTCATCAATCCTAACACTTCCTATTTACTTATGAATGCTATATATGTATGTGTGTGTGCATGTGTGTATATAGCACTCACAAGTGAATGTTATATATATATATATATATGAAAAGAAGGCTGAATGAGGAGAATTTCAATAGCACAAAGGTTTTTTGATTCACTGTAATGAATGCACAGATACAAGGGTCAGTCTTGATACAAATCTCATAATACCTGTGTGCTTTTAATACCTAAAAAAGAGAGAATGGGAGCAAATATACCACCACAGCACACACATGCACACTTTCTTTGTAAATACAACATACCAACGTATGTAGATATTTCCTCATGTAGTGGGAATGATACACACCAGAATTGCATTTTATTGTGTAATATATAAATACCAATGAGGTCACTCCCAAATCTCTTAAATGACTGAAGAAAGGCAAGCATATAGGGAATTCAGGAAATAAATGGGAATTCAGGAAATAGATCTCCAAGTCTCATAGAAGTAGAAATAAGATTTTTCTTTGCTATTAGTATCTTCATAGTTTGGGTAATTCTGTTCCAAGGAAGCATTAACTTCCAGCTGAACTTGAGTTTGGGGAAGTATAGTCAGTATTCAAAGAGATACCAAAAAATAAAATTCTTTACCCTTCAGGGTCTGCTGTATCTTGGCCATATCCAATTAGGTTAAGTTCACTGATCATTTGGTGGTTAAAGAAGTTAAGAGTCCTAAAAATGATGAGAGAGTATGGTTATCGTTTCTATCTGCTCCAAATATATTATGATTCATCTCAGAGATTCTTCTGAGAAATCAGGTTTATATATAGGATTTGACATTGCTTTCAGCATCTTAACTGTTTGGGGCAAGTTTAACTGTAAAAGAGAGATGTCCTATTTTTTTGCCTCAAAATGTTGACATCCAGATTAGAGTGAATTATTTTTCACTATGAAAAAGACAGAGTCCTGTTTTTCTCCACATTAGCAGAGTGTGAGTATTAAAAGAGGATTTTAATCTGGGGAGCCTGGGGGAGGAGGCTGTGTTTGATTAATCTGATGTGCCCAGCTGGGGCCCCTGTTTTCTTCCCTGGCTCTGACTTGCTACTCTAGTTTCAGCTACGTGTGTAACATAGTGCAGCATTCCAAGGAACACTGTCAACTCGGTGGGTGATGCTAATTTACAAATAAATATGACACATGGGAGCCTTGGGGGATGGGGAGGGAAAGCCAGGGCACTTGGATGACAGTTTATGTACGAGGACCAGAAAGCCAGGACTCATTTATTCCTGATAGTTTCCTGAGCATCTAGGCTCTCAGTAATCAAGAAAAACAATCCTCATCTACAAGCCAGTTTTATTGAAGTGGGGCACAATTCTTCACTATATCAATCACTCCATCTAACTCCTGATTCTGGGCTGTTTTTCAAGGTCCTGCATCTTCAACGTTAGGATGGGGAAAGGAGGGAACATTTTAGCTCTGCTCTGGGAGGGCAGTGCAACTAGTCCCGGCAAAGCTTAGGTATATAAGAGTTGCCAGCCAACCAGCCATTTTGTTGCCCCTAGTTCCATTCTGACCATATCTCAGCGCTGCCTCAGCTAGCAATTTCCAGATTATTTCCCTGTGGTCCTTCTCCAGCCTCTGCAACCCACATTGGCCAGTTCCGCTCCAACAGGCTGTTTCTACCCACACTCTCTGTTGAACTGCACTATTTCCCAAAAACCCAGCTCATTAAACTGTATTTGGTTTACTGGTTTATTTCTTTCTCTACTTGTCATCATATTAAAATTTTCAAACCACAACTTGTGAATTCAACAGCTGACAATCTTCTCTGAATGCCCTTGTGTGCAGATATCTATAGAAAATGCTAGGGAGGGCTTCCCTGGTGGCGCAGTGGTTGAGAGTCTGCCTGCCGATGCAGGGGACATGGGTTCGTGCCCTGGTCCGGGAAGATCCCACATGCCATGGAGCGGCTGGGCCCGTGAGCCATGGCCGCTGAGCCTGCGTGTCTGGAGCCTGTGCTCCGCAATGGGAGAGGTCACAACAGTGGGAGGCCCGCGTACCGCAAAAAAAAAAAAGAAAGAAAGAAAGAAAGAAAGAAAGAAAGAAAGAAAGAAAGAAAGAAAGAAAGAAAGAAAGAAAGAAAGAAAGAAAGAAAGTACTAGGGGAATACTCAACAAGAAATAGTTGAAGCTTCTTCCCGAGGCATAAAGTAGGTGAATGGAGGTAAGACAAGGTCCTATGTAAAGGAAAATAGTTAATAATAGCTATATTTACTGTTTCCTCCATGCTAGGCACCAATGTCCCCACCCAAGCTAAATGTTTTTAATAGATTGTTTCATTTAATTCTCACCTAGGGTAAGTATTACTGAGCCTTATTTTACATATGGGGAAAATGAAGCCTAACGAGCTTAAGTGACACTTTCAAAGTCATAGGACTAGTAAGTGGTAAAGTATAAGAAAGAAGCCAGCTTTACTCCAAAGCATGGGCTTTTTCTAAGAAGTATACATCTCCCAAGTGAAAAACTGCCTCTAAGCAGTTTATATTTAATTCTAAGCAGTGGTTCTCAACTGTGGGCTCTTTGCTTCAACCTCACTGCCACCCCAGGAATATGTGGCCATATCTGGGGACATTTTCGGTTGTCACAACTGGTAGGGCAGTGCTACTGGCATCTAGTGAGTAGAGGCCAGGGATGCTGCTAAACATCCTACAATGCTCAGGACAGCCCCCAACAATAAAGGATGATCTGGTCCAAAACGTCAATGGTGCCGAGGCTGAGAAAGTTGGATTCGAAGGATGAAGGATTTTTAAGGCCAATTCATAAAAAACAAGTTGTTTTGTCTGTACCTCACTCATATGTACATTCTATCCCATCACAGATGACAGCAGCCTTCTAAATCTAACTCCCTACCCCCTGGTTAGAAGACGGAAGAGAAGGTTCTTTGGGCTGTGCTGTCTCGTCTCAAGCTAGGTGATTCCTCCTGGAAACCACCACTAGGAAGACCTGAAAATATCACTGAACCCGAGGACCTCCAGACAGCTGAACCACAGTTATTGGTTTTCGACTATGTTTTCTATGCTTCCTTATTACTTTTATCCACCTCCCACCGCCCTTTGAAACGATTTTACATTTGAAAGCAGCTGCTGTCAAGAAAAAAAAAAGATTCAAAAAGCAGGCTGTTTTTAAAAGGATTTTTAAAGCTGACATTGTGCATGTCTGCTCCAAACCACACCATGACAGATGCAAGAATTATGATTTTTAAATTATTGAAAGGTTTTTCTAAGTATTACACAGAGAAAAATTATTTCATGTAGAATAGTATATCTATAGCTCTTGCTGATGTCACGTTAACAAATGATCACATATGAGAGTCTTTAAACATAGAAATCTATTTAAAACTGCAAAACTGTTCAAAATCCAACCAATATTAGGAATAATATTATAATCAAACATATACCACCTCAACCTATTGCTTTCTCTGCACTCATTTACGTTTAGTCTTCCATTCTGTCAGAATCTAAGAGCTTCAACGTAAAAATATCTTAATTTATAATGCAACAAGAACATATATGAAAACTATTTAAATTTTGTAAATACACAATAATCCTAATAACTTCATACAATGCATATGGGCAACTAATTTCCTTTCGATCCAATGGTGTCTTTTTCAGCTTCTTGGAGAATGAAGTAATCCAGTTAGGAAATGGTGTAGTGACATATACAATTACCCTCAAATGTAAAATTGAGTATTATCATATTTTGTTCTAATTGAAATCTGAAGCATGATGTCTGCACATCAGCATAGTGTTAAATCTTATAGGGCATGCTGGAATTAGCTCAGATCGTAAAAATACTTAACATTTTACATTGTTAATAAAATCTTTTTAGTTAAGCTAAGTTTGTCTCATTTTAGATGACTATGCAGATAGGACTTTTCCAACGTGTACTTGGTGTCTTGTCTTATGCTTAGAATCTTAAAAGCAGGACACATTAAGCAATACTCTATTTTAGAAAGGAGGAAGCCACACGCTTTGTTTTTCTGCTCACAGCTCTGCTGTGCTCTTCCTCCACTAAACTCGTAACATGATACAGATTTTGTTATATTTTCCCTTGCTCTTCCTTTGGCCCATTTCCCAGACAGAGTTTCCCATGGGTTGAAAGATCAAGCCTTTGGACTGCTTTTCTTGTTTTCCATAGTCTGAAATTCCTAAAGTCAGACAAGAGGCACCAGAGTCCAGCACAATAAAAGGATGACCTATACGTGGTTTATCCAAGATGCATCTTTAATCCCAACCCTATAATTTCACAGTATTTATGTGCACAGGCGTTTATAAGTCCACCAGTATTTTGACCTGAAAAGTAAATATACTCAAGCTTTTAGCTTTAGTGAAGAGCAAGACAAACTACTGGAATAATTATAGTATTAGGTTGAATTATATGAAACTGCTGATATTTGACTGTTTTTGACCTAAAAAATGGCAGCTTCATATAGCTCAACCTAATATCTGATGTTGTGGAAATTATCCTTGAAATTGTCTTCTAGTTTTTTTGATTGAAAGTGAAAGGATTAAAGAGTTGGAAGAGATCTCAAAAGGCGATGCATACCTCTATTTAGATCACACCAGCTGGTTTTTGGCCTTATTCTTGGAGTCCAGAGATGTATTCCAGTGAGTTGGCAATTGACGCATGGCTATAGGTATGAATAGCTTCATATCAAGACGTACCCTTGAAAGTTATACGAGAAAAATCACAATTTCCTAAATCAAATACTTGTAATACAGTGTGGGAATATGCTATTTTAAAACTCCTAGGGTGACTGCTCCTTTGCAAAGCAGGTAACCACTCCCAAATTTACCTGGTCCTCAAACCCTGATTTTCATAAATCAGGTTTGATTCAAGTTTAATATCCTTTCCTGAATGCAGTTCATTTTTATCCCCTGAAGTTTAATTCGCTTCAGGTCCATTGTTTTAGAAATCATGAAGGAGCCCAATCTGGCACGCTCTCAGCTCCCATCTCTGCCCTCTCCCACCTTCCACTATACTGAACCCTTAGCTTCAATCTAGTTCCTACTAAAAAAACTACATGCAGAGTTATTAACAGATAAGCCCAGCCTTGGTGTTCAGCACCTTCTTCTAAATGCCAGAACTAAATCACTTCTGCTTGGTTAATTTGTGCTCACTCTTGCCTTAGCCTCAGTGTGAAAGTAACACCTTCCGTGCAATTGTCCTTTGTACAACTGAAGACTGTTAATAAATTCAGGTCTCACCTCCATGTCTGGGGAGGGCTATAGTAGCTATTCATGGAGATGGGGATTTGTCTAATTCCCTAGCTAGGCTTTCCATATCTAAGAGAAATAAATTCAGCCACCTTATCTTTTCTTCATAGTGCCTGTTTCCCGGCCTTGGATCAATTTTGTAGTTCCCGTGGACACACTCCAAGATTTATAGATCTTCTTTCACTATAGCAGGTCCTAAAATTAAATTTAGCGCTCAAAGTCCCAATAACCTACCCTGGCTCAGAGCTGCAATGGGTAATTCATCATCTCCCATTAGGTATGCCAATGCATCTTGTTAGGAGCTGACCCTACTCCCCTGTCACCTACCAAAGGACTTTCTCAGGTGTAGTTCCATGAGATAACTGTCTCAGCTTCCTGCTGGTAATTTTCTTTCAGATTAGCAATAACACTGAGCTGATCTCTAGGGATAAAGAGAGCCCATTGAACTCATTTTGTTGCATGTACGCATATTCTTGAAACAAAAAAGAATGTAAAGTTTTTTCTGGCACACAACCACCCATTTTACCACCATATTTTTCATATCCTGTGTTGATCTTTTTTTTTTTTTCAGATTACAGAGACAATACATGTTCTTTGTGAAAAATCTGAAAAATACCACCAAGTATAAAGAAAATAAAAATCACCTGAATCCTGCCACAATCACATTGTTTAAAACCACATTTCCAGGCTTTAAATCAGTCATTGTCTGGGCCCAAAGTCACTTTTGGATGAGGTAGATGAAGAAGTGCCCAGAAGGCCAAGGTGCCGCTTTAAAAAAAATCCATCCACTAATGTTTTGCACACGTCTAGGAAGAGATTCAGCGCACACTTCTGATTGTGCCATTGTTCAAGGGTACAAAGATGACTTTAAAAGTAGCACAGCACTGATGCCTCCTCTAATGAAAGCTCTTGGGGGAATTCTAAAATCCTGCCAGATCATTTTGTTCCTCGGTGCTCCTGCAAGTTTGGATACTTACTATTTGGCAGTACTGCCATCTACTGGAAGCTAAAATTATACAGCGCATAAAAGCATGTAACTGATTTTAGACAGCCAACAAATGGGCCAGATTAACAATGATCCCATGGAATTTGGAATTTCAGACTCTGGAAGTCTCAAAATCGAAAGAATTAAAGATATCCATCCATAATAACTTCCCACCTACCCACACACATACCTTAGCAATGTCTACCATTTCTTTGTGTTCTAGAACATCACCAAATGCAAAATGCTCAACTTTCAGGTTACTATAGAAAGGATGAAAAACGGTCCAGGATAAACCACTAATATTACATATAAAGTCCAGAAATAAACCCAAGAACATAGAAGAATTGAGAACATTAAAAAGATGACATTTCAAATCTGTGAGAAAATGTTGGATTATTAAGTTATATTGGGATAAATGGTTAGCCATCTGTTGAGGGATATATTAGATCTATACCTCATAACTGTCATCAAAATAAATTCTAAGTGAAGTATTTAAATTAAATATTAAAGCACATAAATAAACTGGCAGTATTGATGAATATATATGTAATTTTAGTGTGTGTGGGGGGAAAAGCCTTTCTAAGCATGATAGCAAAGGAAGAAATCCCAAAGGAAAAGATGGGTGGATCTGACCAATTAAAAATGCAAAACTCCTATAGAGTAAAACAAACAAACAAACAAACAAACCAGATTAAGAGAAAGCCAAGTTTTAAATATATGCAACAAAGAGTACAGACGTCTAATAACATATATCAAGAGCTTAAATTCCACAACCTTTGGGAAGTTTCCATGATCTACAGCTCCTTCCCCAGCCAAGTGTTCCCATTTTATTCTTTCCCTTTCCTTATTACATTTTTTTCATTATTGCTTGTTGAATTGTCTCTCCACTAAACTGGAAGTTCCAGATGGCAGCAACCAGGTCTATTTTGCTTATTCTTATATCCTCAGCACAATGCTAAACACGAAAGCAAATACTGAAAACATATTTATGAAATGAGTGGATAATGAATGCATGAATAAATGACAATTTATGACTCAAAAAGAATCAAACTTTCCAGTAGAAAATTGAGCCAAGCACACAAACTGGTGATGTACCATAAATTAGAATAATGCACTAATAATATGAAAATATTTGAACATACTAGTAATCAAAAATGCAAATAATTATGATATACTCTTTTCCATGTATCAGAAAGGCAAGACTATAAAGAATGAATGTTTCCAGGGACAGTAAGGAAGTCTGGAAGTGAACATCCTCTTACAGAGCCAACAAGTAGGTAAATTGATTCCACTTTCTGGAAAATAATTTGGCAATATAGTTTTCACCTCTACCAAGTAATTCCACTGTAGGGAAATTCTCCTCAAAAAGATCAGAGAAAAATGAGCTAAGATATATTCATTCATTATTCAAAAAAAATATGCAAGAAAGAATGCTTATTTGGAAGAATGAGGAAAAAATGTAAATAAACCCACAGTATACGGTTGGTTAAATATGGTATATCCTTTCAGTGTAATACTGTGCACCAATTAAGAATAAGCAACATATGTATATTTATTGAAATGAACTATATTGATAAATTAAAAAAGCTATAGAAAAATATCTACAGTATCATCCCATATTTAACATATACATATATATGTGTGCATTAAAGAGTCTGAAAAGATATTTGCTAAAATGTTAACAGCATTTATCTCTGGGAGGTGAGATTTGGAGCAATTATATATATATATTTTTTGCATATCTGTAATTTCTGGTTTTTCCACAATGAGCATGTAGTACATGTATAATTTTTTTCAGGGAATAAATAACAATGTTCACAATATATATTAAATGAGAAACATGTTATAAAACAGTATGTATAGTATGACACAATATTTGTAAAAAAGAAAAATATATATAAATATTCTATGTATGTATATATATGCATAAGAAAGCTAGAAGGACATACACTAAAATGTTAATAGTAGTTATTTATGGGTAGTGGGATTATGGGTGATTATTTTTTCTTTTTGCTTCTCTGTGTTTTCTAATTTTTCTACAATGAATATGTATTACTTGTGTAATAAAAACTAATAATAAAAGTTTAAAAAAAAAGAATGAAAAAGTGAAAGAGACATTGTGATTCACCATTTGCCCAGATCCTACCCACCCCCTCACCCCACCCCCTTGACATATTCGTTGTCATCAAAATGATGGCAGTGGAGATATGGAGAGGAAACACCAGGGCACCGTAACTTTTGAAGAGAGAAGATGCAAAACAGACAAAGGGGGGGCTGGGGAGAGGAAAGAGAGAAGAAGAAAGGAAGGAAAGAAGGGAGGGATAGAGGGAGGGAAGAAAGAATTAAGTGAAAGTGAAGTCAGTGGAGGAAGGATTAAAACAGGCTTTGGAAACTTTCACTAACAATAGCAATATGTCTGAATTGCACTCAGTTTTCCTGATAGTTACGACATAAAAAAAAAACCCAACAACGTTGAGTTAAATAATTTTATTTTCTGATAAAAGGAGATGGTACACACATCTGGAGAGACATCTAGGAATTAAATTCTGACAGGAATATATCCCAAGAAGTTTTTCAAAACGCAAACTATTGAGTCCAGCTAGTTGTCAAGGATTGCGCAGTATAGTCTGGAGTTACACAGAATTTTGTCTGAATCTCAGATGGGCTGCAACAAAGTACACAGCTATGGCTAGCAGTTCCATAATCTGTTCTCTCCTTTTTACCTTTAGTAACAGAGATCCCAAATTTCAGGGAGACACTGGCCCCACCTAAAGTAAATACTCCATTTCCCAGGCTTCCTTGGTTGTGGGTGTGGCAATATAACTGAATTTTGGCCAATAGCTTATGAGTGTAATTGCACAATTTCCAGGTAACATCCCCAAAATAAGGGGCATGCACTTCCTTCCCTTCCCACTAGGCTGCGAGGAGAACATGAGGGTGGAAGCTGAAACAACTGTCTTGGACCCAGAGTCAGACACCACGAAAAGATGACAGAAGAGCCTTAGCAGAGATTACCTATCTCATACTGCTATCTGCTTAACTAATTAATTAATAACTTCTATCTCATTTAAGGCATTAATAATTGTGAATCTTTGTATAGAAGAACTTATTCACTAAATTAGTCAACTTCTGTAAGCCTCAGTTTCCTGAGAGTAAAATAGAAACAATATATCAATATCACAAAAGGTTCAACCAAATGACTGTCCAATTACTTGCTTAGAATCAAAGCTCTTTTATGAGAAAAATCAAATGAATCAAACACTGCATGATACTGTGTTGCAGAACAGCAGACAAAGGGAAATCTTTGAAATAAATAGTGATTTTAAATCAAATGATCAATTGATTTCCATTTGCAAAAAAGAATTAAACTTCACCCTTGCCTCATTCCAAGTTGGTTGTTGATCTAAAAATAAAAGGTAATACAATAAAGCTTCCAGAAGGTAATATAGGAGAATATCTTCATACCCACAGAGTTGTGAAATAGCTCCTAACAGAACACAAAGCATGTACAGAAAACCCTTTAACATCATCTGCTATCATAGAACATACATGTACCCTGTGATCCAATAGTTTCACTCCTAGGTGGAGACTTAGAAATATATGTGTGTGTATTCAAAGACAGTTAAAAGAATATCCATAGTGGCATTACCTGTAATAGGAAAAACCCATAAACAATTCAGCAAAAGAATCCATCAACAAAAGAATGAAAAAGTAAATTGTATAATACTATACAGCAATAGAAATAAATGAACTCCATTGCAGCTACATACAACCAGATGAAAGAATAAAACTATTGCAGTACTGAATGAACACATCTAGGTGTAAAAGTGCCTGCTGCCATTAGCAGCCAACATTCACAGTAGCTGAGCAATGGATGCCGTGGTTGAGTAAAACAAACATGGGCAGCACCACAGCATCTACTACAGTTCACCCCCAGCACTGTTCCGATCCACTTGCTTCTCACATTGATCTACACCACCCAGGCATAGCTTCTTCTGGATTCTGTTATCGTAACTCACACACACAAAAAGAGAGACAAAGCACAGCCCCTGCTATGCAGCTGGTTCCAAGATTATATATAGCTGATATTCATCCCCTCTCTTCTCTACTACCCATTCTAGATTCCCTTCATCCTAGTCTGGCACTGCTGAGTTGCCTGGTATTACGACCCAGACCCTCCCTCCTAGTGGTCTGAGACCCTGCTTACCATGCCTTTCAGTAGAGTATGGTTGCTGTATTTGCCCATTTACAGCAAAACCCGAAAAACCCATAAGCATACCAAGAGGTACCCAGTCACCTAAGTGCCAAACATATTCCTCTGTGCCCTCATTATGTTGCAGCAGCCCTCCTTCCTCCTGATGATCAGGGCCAATAACCTCTGTCAGTGTAGTAACTCTTTTATTTGTCTTATAGTTTTCTGGCATGAGGAGTCTAAAGTGACCAGGTAGCAGTGGTAGCTTAAAGTTTAGTGGGACTCTGCTCTGTGACCCTCTAGACACACAGATTCTAGACCCCCCAGATAGGAAGCACAAATTCCTCAGTAGATCACTGGGGCCACTCCTACTTTCACCCCTTGATTTTTGGACCCATATATTCTATGTATTAGTGACTCAGAACCAAATAGTGACCCTTGAGTTAGGGAATATAGTGCATCCTGAGTATGGTGCACCCACTGCTGCAAGGAGTCCTCTCCTTGAAGAGGCTGTGCCTCTTCATCCCACTCTGTTGGGATGGCAGCTCCTGGTTGGTGGAGTATGTGCAGGAACAGTGGGTCCTGGTCGTGTCACTGATGCACTCCTTTGCTATTAAATGGGGCCTTTGGTCTGAGGTAATGTTATACAGGATCCCACAGGGGTGGATCAGACACTCTGTGAGTCCATGGGTACTGGTGCTGGCTGCAGCCCTGCAGATGGTGATGGCAAACCCGCATCCAGAAACCAGGTTAGTCCCGGTCAGGCTGATCTAGTCAACTTGTCACCAAGTGGCAGGTTGTTCTCCCCAAGAAATGCTATTGTATCAAGGACACAGGGTCAGTCTCTGTTGCCAACAGGACATTCAACAATGGCTGTAAGTAAACTAGTGTTGGTGAGAAAAGCCTGTATTAGTTTCTTACTGCTGTAACAAATTACCACAAACTTAGTGGTAACAACACAAATTTATCACTTACAATTCTGGAGGTCCAAAATCAGTTTCACTGGTCTAAAATCAAGGAGTCAGCAGGCCTGCGTTCCTTCCGGAGGCACTAAGGGAGAATCTATTTCCTTTCCTTTTCAAGCTTCTAGAGGCCTCGGGCATTCCTTGCTCGTGGCCCCTTTTTCCATGTTCAAGCCGACAGTGTAACGTCTTCAGTTCTCTCTGTCTCCGTCTCTGACAGAGACATCATCATCACATATCCTCCCTTGACTCATTCTTCTGGCTCCCTTTTATAGGGAACCTTGTTGTTACGTTAGGCTCACCCAGATAACCCAGGATAATTTTTCCATCTAAGATCCTTTTAACATAATCAGATCTGCAAATTCCCTTTTGCCAAGAAAAGTAACATATCTATAGGTTCCAGGGATTAGGAAGTGAACATTTTTGGGGAGCTGCTATTCTGTCTACCACAAAACCAGTGCTGTTGGACCCATTCACAGCCTCCATTTCTTCCAGGAGCTGCTTTTTGAATAGTGTATCTTTCTCTGCTGCAGATAGCATGGCCTTGCTCTAGAACCCTAAGCGTCCATGCCATTACTCTCTTATTGGAGTATGCCAGAGTCTTCCTACCACCCTTTTATGCCCAGATATTTGTAGCACCATCGCCTCTGCCAGATGATATGGCCTAAGTGACAAGGTTGCTTGTACTGAACTCGCTTAAAACCTGCTGCAGGGCCCCTCCCTGCTCTGGAACCCACTTAAAACTAGAACTCTTCACATACCCCGATAAATGGGTCAGAGGTCTACCACCAAGCGTGAAATATGCCACCTCCAAAGTTTGACAAGGCCAACCAAGCCTCACATTTCTTTCTCAGTGGTAGGAGATGCAAGAGACAATAACTTGTCACTTGGGTTGGGATATGCCAGCATCCCCCAGACCACTGGACTCCTAAAAAGTCACTGATGGGCAGGCCTCTTAATCTTTGAAGGCTTATCCCCCATCCTCTGAAGTTTGTGTGATTTACTTACCAAGGCATTCAGAGTACTCAGCACTTTGTGCTCACTAAGTCCAGGTAACATGATGGCATCAACTTAGTGGACAAAAATGATGTTCTCTAGAAAGAATGCTCAGATCAGTGTGGTGAGGCCTTCTAGGGATAGAGCAGTTTCAAAAAACCATCTGAGGACATGGATTTATGCTAAACCCCAGGTACCCAACCACTCAGTGATTAAAGTAAATATTATAAAATGAGAATATATAGTGCTATAGATGAGGGATGTCTACTAGAGGTAGAGCAGGCTGATTCTAAAAGGTCATCTGAGGACATGGAATTGGACTATACCCCAGGTTCACAGCTGCTAAGTAATAATATTATATAGTGAATAATAGAGTTCTATTGTCTATGTTCTCATTGTTAGATAAAAACCCATAACAATATGGCTTAATTTATAATAGTGCATATGCACTTAATGGTTGATTAAACTCAGCCTGGGCTTTTAGGAATTTCCTCTCCACCTGCCCCAAGAAAAATCTCTACTGGGGACCCTGAAGGATAGTTAATTTGCTGTAGGGAAGATAAAAGTAGTAACTCTCACTGGGGACCCTGAAGGATAGTTAATTTGTTGTAGGGAAGATAAAAGTAGTAACTCTCACTGGGGACCCACAGCATCTCTAGAATCTTGGTCCTCTTCAGACTTCTTGTACCTTTTTTTTTTTTTTTGCGGTACGCGGGCCTCTCACTGTTGTGGCCTCTCCCGTTGCAGAGCACAGGCTCCAGACGCACAGGCTCAGTGTCCATGGCTCACGGGCCCAGCCGCTCCGCGGCATGTGGGATCTTCCTGGACTGGGGTACGAACCTGCGTCCCCTGCATCGGCAGGCGGACTCTCAACCACTGCGCCACCAGGGAAGCCCCAGCGTATGGTTTTTATTCTAGCTCTTGCATGACTGCAGAAGTTTACTTACTTCTCATTCTATGTGATCCCAAGTCACTGTGTTTCAGTCACCTCATCTGTAAGGTGGAATGATGTGCCTAAGCAAAAGCCATCACAAACCCATCTACTGCATTAAGTATCTGACAGGGAAGAGAGAAAAAAGAATTAACTACATCATGCAGAAAAGCTTTCTCATAAAGGATTTGTTCCAATTTAAATCCATGTTTAAAAATCCCCTCTACTCTCTTATTAAAACTCCGTCTCCAGACATAGTGTACTGTTTATCTCTGAGGGCTCTATTTTATCTCTTATCTGTATCAGAATTTATTCTACATATGGATAAAGAGAGGCATCTTCACCCCAAGTTAGGAGTAGAGTGGGGTCAGCATTCACGTTGCCCCAAATGTTCAGAACCCCAACTATGGCACCTGATCTGGGCTTGTCCCTTTCACCTCCACCAGCAGCCCTCTGTACTTACAGAGGGCTTCCCCACTTCCCCTCCCTCAGTTCAGAAATTACTTCTGTATTCTATTTTCTCACAGATTTAAAAGGGATTTCTCCACACTCATGAGTTTCTAGAACATTGGTGCAATTGCCTACTTCTCCAAATTTTGATCCATATGAAACTTTACTTTTGCTACATATTGCTATGGTGAGTCTGTCACTGAGCTGAGAAGATTGTATGACTTGTTATAGAGCAGGAGCCACCTTCAGATAAAAGGTAAGAGTCTTAGAAAATAAACTGGAAGATCGTGTGCTTACTGAACATTGAGTAGTTTTGCTTCATGAATATATAACAGAGCATTGTTACGGCAGTGAACAGTTCTACTAAAAATTGGCACAATGATAAAGGGCCATGAGGTGAATAGTTCAAAAACTGTTATGCCACAAAATTTTAATGTTAGAAACTGTGCTGTGTTCCTGACACATTTACCCTGGAATGAAGCCATTAGTCAACAACTACCACTCACAGCCAGCTTCAACTACTCATTGTTAGCCATGAATAGACAAACAAAGCTCAACGGACATTGAGAATAGTTTACAACTTAAAAGAGAAAGACTATCATCAAACGAACAAACAAATTAGAAACACTGACACTGGAGAAAACAGAAATAGTTCTAATTATACTCAAAGAAATTTGAAAAGATGTTACATCCCCATCAAACAAGTACAGGATACTCTGAAAAAGGAATAATTAGAGACTAAAAAGGAGCTAATGAAAATTCAAATCAATTGCTAAAATAAAAATTCAAAAAAGTTATTTAAGAAAGCACTACCACATCAAATACAATATATAAAAAAGATAATACAGCTGGACCAAGGGGAGATTCACCCAGGAATACATGACTGGTTCAATTTTTAAGAATCAACCAATGTTATTCCCCATATTAAAAAACCAAAGAAGAAAAATCATGTGATAATCTCAATAGATGGGGGGGGGAAGCATGTAATAAAATTCACCATCCATTCATGATTTTTAAAAAAACAACTCTTAGCAAACTATGAATTAAGAGAAATTTCCACAAAAGGATAAGGGGTATATATCAAAACAAACAAAGAAACAAACAAACTACAGTTAACATTATACTTAATGACAAAAGACTGAATGCTTTCTCTCTGAGAAGAAGAAAGAGGTAAGAATATTTACTCTTACCAAAATTGAACTGAAGCTGTAAGACAGAAAATAACAAATGTTGGCTAGGATGTGAGAAATTGGAACACTAGTACATTGCTGGTGGGAATGTAAAATGGTACAGCTGTTTTAGGAAACAGTATGGCTGTTGCTCAAAAGGTTACACATAGTGTTACCATATGACCCAGAAATTTCACTCCTAGGTATACACCCAACAGAAAATAAGTGTCCACACAAAAATCTGTAAACAAACATTCATAGCAGCATTATCCATAATAGCCAAAATGTATTAAAAAAACGTCGATCAACTGATGAATGGATAAATAAAATGTGGTATAGCCACATCATGAAATATTATTTGGCAGTAAAACGAAATGAAGTACTGATATATACTACAACATACATAAAATTTGAAAACATTATGCTAAGTGAAAGAACCTAGTCACAAAAGACCCCATATTGTATGATTTCATTTATGTGAAATGTCCAGAATAGGTAAATCTATAAAGACAGAGAAGAGATTGCTGGTTGCCTAAAGCTAGCAAGTTGGAGGGGAAATGGCAAGTGGTTGCTGATGGGTAGGGTGTTTCTTTCGAGAGTGACAAAAAAGTTCTAAAATTGACTATGGTGATGATAACTGCACAACTTTGTGAATACACTAAAAGCCATTGAATTCTATACTTTAAATGGATAAATTGTATGGTATGTGAATTATATCTCAATAAAGGTCATATTTTTTTCAAATGTACTGGTGGTCCCAGTCAGTGAAGCAAAGTAGGAAAGGAAATTGAAGGCATACAGATTGAAAAGGAAGAAATAAAATGTCTCTATTTGCAAATGACATGGTTGTTTACGTAGAAAATTGCAGAGAATCTACAAAAAGGTACTAGATCTAATAAATGAGTTTAGCTAGGTCACGGGATACAAGGTCAATATTTTTTTTTAAATCAAGCATGTTTTTATACATTAGCAATGAACAATTGGAAATTGAAATTTTGAAAAGTATCATTTGAAATAACATCAAAACTATGAAACACTTAGGTGTAAATCTTACAAAATATGTATAGTATCTGTATATTGAAAAAGACAAAAACTGATTAAAGAAATCAAAGATGATCTAAATAAATGGAGTAATATGCTATGTTTATAGATTGGGAGATTTAATATTATTAAAAGGTCAATTCTCCCCAAAACGATTTATAGATTAAATGTAATTCAAATCAAAATCCCAGCAGAATTTTTTGTATAAATTAACTTGATTCTAATTTATTTGGAAAAGCATAGAAACTAGAATTGCCAAAATAATTTTGAAAAAGAAAAATAAAATTGGAGAACCACACTAACTGATTAAAGACTTAATATACAGGTAAAGTAATAAAGACAGGGTAGTACTGGCAAAAGGACAGACACATAGATCAATGGAACAGAGTAGAGAATCCAGGATACACACACACACACACACACACACACACACACACACACACACACACACAAACAAAAGTCACCTGATTTTCAGCAAAGAAGCCAATTCAATGGAGAAGAAATAGTCCTTTCAACAATTTGTGCTGGAACAATTGGCCATCCATATGCAAAAAATGACCCATATCTTGCATTATACTCAAAAATTAATTCAAAATTTAACCCAAATGTAAAATCTAAAACCATAAAATCTTCTAGAAAAAAAATAGGAGAAAATATTTGTGACTTGGGTTAGGCAAAGACTTCTTAGATATTACACAAACCATAGAAGAAACATTGATATATTGGAATTCATCAAAATTTAAAACTTCTGCTCTTTGTAAGACTCTGTTAAACAAATAAAAAACCAAACCACAGACTGGGAGAAAGTGTTTGTAAGATACACATCTGATGAAAGGTTGATATCCAGAATGTATAAAAAAACTCTTGAAATTCAATTTAAAAAAAAAGAAAACCAAAGAACCCATTTAAAAAAAATAAGCAAAAAACTGATGAAACATTTCATCCAAGAAGATATACAGATGGCTAATAAACATACACAAAGTAATGCTCAGTCATTGAGAAAATGCAAAATAAAACCACAATGTGATCACACTGTGTACCTATTAGATGGGGAGTGGGGTAGTAGAGAAAAACAATCATGTCAATACAAAGTGCTTCTAAGGATGTGGAACATCTGGAACTCTATGCATTGCTGATGGGAATGCAAAATGGTACCTCCATTTTGGAGAATAGTATGACACTTTCTTATCAAGTTAAATCATACACTTACCATCCCATTAACCCTATTCTGAAGTATTTACCCAAGTGAAAACATGTTCACTCAAAATCTTATCTATGTGAATGCTTATAATGGCTCTGATCTATAAAGCCAAAAACTGGAAACAACTAAATGTCCATTGTACACCTAATACTAATACAATGTTATATGTCAATTACATCTCAAAAAAAATGAAAAGTAAAAATGAATGGTACGTACAACAATGTGGATAAATCTCAAATGCATTATGCTAAGTGAAAGAAGTCAGATTCAAATGGATACTCAATGCTTCTATTCCTATGACATTCTGGAGAAGGCAAAAGTATAGGGACAAAAAAGGGATCAGTAGTCTCTGGGTGCTGGAGGAAAAAGGAGGCAAGTGATTTATGCAAGAGCATCAGGAGACTTTGGGGGTAAGTGAAATGTTCTACATCTTGGTTGCGGTGGTTACCTGACTATGTATGTTTTGTCGAAATTCAGAAATATTCACCAAAAAAACCAGTGTATTTTACTGTATTATATTATACCTACTATACATAACTTTAGAAAATCTGCTAAAGTGTCACTCATTTCTTTGCTGAATTTACCTCAATCTGGGGTTCTAGCTCTCAGTCTTGCAAATTTGAGAACTGATTGTCAGCAAAGTTTTAAGAGAATCATATTAACACATTAAGAATCACATTAAGTTCAAAAGAATTGATACATAAACCAGAAAGCCAGTTGATTTATTTGTAATGAGAAATGCAATTGCTAATGCTAATAGATAACGTAGGTTTTTCTAGTCAAGATGTTCTCTTCCTGTAATCATACTTCATGGGAAACCAAATTATAATCAGATAGTTGTGCTGTGAGCACAGAGTCAGAATAAGGAATGTTAGTTGTAACTTGAATACCTGATCTACCCATCTCCAGATAAAGGACTATTTCTGCCGCCAGGACTAGGTTCAGAATGAGACATCCTTTCCCCAGGACAGGCACGGCTGGGCTCTGCCAACACTTGGTTTTTCACTTCTGTGACTCTCATTTTCTTAATCATAGAAGGATGATCAACCTCAACTCTGACTATAACTTCTCCTTCATAAGTGGTAATACCTTCAATTGAGTCATAATTGAGACTGGCAGACCTGGGAATAATTCTGCCTCTTTAAAGGGACATTGCATCTTTGTGTTGTAATTTATAATGAGCTAATGTCAGTTTAATTCTTAGAGGGCAACTTCATTCCCCAGTTCTTAGGGGAATTTTCCTTGTCATTTCCTTGTACTATCTAAAAAGTGATAATGGTTTAATAGGCAACCATGCCCTAAATTACTTTACAGAACAGAATCTTGAAGACAACTTGTCATAACACACAAAAATGACCCCCTAAGAGAAACAGCACGTTATGGTAGAGAGCACTGAGCTACAGGTCAAAAGTTTTTTGTTTTTTTTGTTTGTTTGTTTTTGTGGTACGCGGGCCTCTCACTGCTGTGGCCTCTCCCGTTGTGGAGCACAGGCTCCGGACTCGCAGGCTCAGCGGCCATGGCTCACCGGCCCAGCTGCTCCGCGGCATGTGGGATCCTCCCGGACCGGGGCACGAACCCGTGTCCCCTGCATCGGCAGGCAGACTCTCAACCACTGTGCCACCAGGGAAGCCCCAGGTCAAAAGTTTTAAAAAAAATAAATTAGAACATTCGCTAACACCATACATAAAAATAAACTCAAAATGGATTAAAGACCTAAATGTAAGACCGGATACTATTAAACTCTTAGAGGAAAAACTAGGCAGAACACTCTTTGACATAAATCACAGCAATATTTTTTTGGACCCATCTCCTACAGTAGTGGAAATAAAAGCAAAAATAAACAAATAGGACCTAATTAAACTCAAAAGCTTTTGCACAGCAAAGGAAGCCATACACATACACACACACACAAAAAAAACCACCTACGGAATGGGAGAAAATATTTGCAAATGATGCAACCAACAAGGGATTAATTTCCAAAATATACAAACAGCTCATATAGCTCAATATCAAATAAACAATCAATCAAAAAATGGGCAGAAGGCCTAAATAGACATTTCTCCAAAGAAGACATACAGGTGGGCAACAGGCACATGAAAAGATGCTCAATATCGCTAATTATTACAGAAATGCAAATCAAAACTAGAGTGAGGTATCACCTCACACCAATCATAATGGCCATCATCAAAAAGTCTACAAATAATAAATGTTGGAGAGGGTGTGGAGAAAAGGGAACCCTCCTACACTGTTGGTGGGAATGTAAATTAGTGCAGCCACCATGGAGAACAGTATGGAGGTTCCTTAAAAAACTAGAGTTACCATGTGATCCAGCAATACCACTCTTGGGGATATATCTGGAGAAAACCATAATTGGAAAAGACACATGCACCCCAATGTTCATAGCAGCACTATTTACAATAGCCAACATATGGAACCAACCTAAGTGACCACTGACAGATAAATGGATAAAGATGTGGTATATTTATGCAATGGAATGTTACTCAGCAATAAAAAGGTATGAAATAATGCCATTTGCAGCAGTCCATCCATGTTATGGACCTGGAGATTATCATACTAAATAAGTCAGACAGAGAAAGACAAATATCATATGACATCCCTTATATGCAAAATCTTAAAAAATGATACAAATGAACTTATTTACAAAACAGAAACAGACTCACAGATTTAGAGAACAAACTTATGGTTAGGGGGTGGGAGGAGAGGGATAGATTGGGAATTTGGGATTGACATGTACACACTGCTATATTTAAAATAGATAAGCAACAAGGACCTACTGTATAGCACAGGGAACTCTGCTCAATATTCTGTGATAACCTAAATGGGAAAAGAATTTGAAAAAGAATAGATACATGTAAATGTATAACTGAATCACTTTGTTGTACACCTGAAACTAACACAATATTGTTAACCAACTATATCCAACATAAAATTAAAATTAAAAAAAAGTTCTGGGTTTCAACCCCAGCTCCACCTGCTGTGTAGCACCAAGTCACTGGGCTCTGTCCATAATTTCTTTATCAGTCATGTCAAGACAATAATATCTGTCCTGCTGGTCTCCAAAACTATCTTTAAATTGTACAATTCTATTCAAATGTAGCAAGCCACTGATAGAACTTTGCCAAGCAGTTGGGGAAAGCACTGCCATTCTAAAGGGTATCTTGATAACTTCCCCACATCCTTTGTGCAGACCATCCCTGACTGAGCAGTGCAGGCTTTCAAGCAGCTCACCATTCAAGGGGCAGCCATGAGAAGAATAATGTGTTGTTAACAATAAGCAAGCATTTAAATGATTAGAGTCAACGTCCTTAATGCGGGAAAAGAGCTACTTTGTAACTTCATCTATCTCAATTCTTGTCCAACCTACCCTGTGCCCCCAGAGGATGACCCATGTGAATTCTACCAATGGGCTCCCTTGGTCTCTGGCTTCAAAATGTGTTCTGTCAAAGGGGAGCCCTGACAGGAGTGAGGAACGAGGGAAAAGAGAATGAAGTCAGGGTATATATCATCCTGACCCTGTCTGTGCAGAGGCACAGTGGGCTGGCTACATCCCTTGACTGAACGTCTCAACTCCTAACAGATGACGTTGACCACACAGTTCTCTCTAGGTCCTGCTCCATAGGGGTGGTAACGCCATCTCACTGCCAGTAGCCCTGGGGTACCACACTATCTCTTCTGTTTTCCCTACACCTTGTCCACACTTTATAAGTCCTTTTATTAATCTCTCTTCAAATCAACCATCTGTTTCCTACAGATGTAGCTACCTTGTGTCTTATATCCTATAGTTGATACAGACACACGGAGGCTTTCATGCTAAAGCAGCACCAAACATTAATTTCTTCAACAAATATTCCCGGAGAGCCTCCTTTGTGCCAGGCCTTAGAGAATACAGCAGAGAACAACATAAATAAATCCTCTCCCTCTATCCTCAGGTGGGTGATGAAGGAAGGCTTTATCCAGGAGATGACTTTGAGGCAGATTTCAGGACAATGTGAAAAGAGTCAGACACAAGGATCTGGAGGAAGAACTTGCCAGGCAAAGGCACAAACAAGAGAAATGACTCTGAGGCAGAAACAAGGTTGGCCTTTTGAGGGACATACAAATCCATGTGGCTGCAGCAGAGTGAATGAAAAGGAAAATGGTGGGAATGGTAGGAAATGGGAAGCTTTGTAGGTTGTGTTAAGGAGTGTGGATTTGATTCCAAGGGTTATGGGCAGCTCTTGGGGGTAGTGACAGGGGAATGGCTGAGTCTGGTTTAAAGATCGATTGGCTGCTGTGTGAGAATAGACTGTAAAGCAAGAGTGGCAGCAGAGACAAGTTATGAGAGTATTAAAATAGCTGAGGGGGCTTCCCTGGTGGCACAGTGGTTAAGAATCCGCCTGCCAATGCAGGGGAGACGGGTTCGAGCTCTGGTCCGGGAAGATCCCACATGCATCAGATCAACTAAGCCTGTGAGCCACAGCTACTGAGCCTGTGCTCTAGAGCCCGCGCACACAACTACTGAAGTCCACGCGTCCTAGAGCCCATGCTCTGGAACAAGAGAAGCCACCACAATGAGAAGCCCGCGCACCGCAATGAGGCGTAGGCCCTGCTCTCCGCAACTAGAGACAGCTTGCTTGCAGCAACGAAGACCCAATGCAGCCAAAAATAAAATAAAATAAAATAGCTGAGGGAAGAGATCATAGTGGCATGGATCAGGTTAGTGATCATGGGAAATGGAGAGAAGTGACAATACTCAGAAAGTATCTGAATTTACTTATTAATTGGAAATGGAGTGAGAACAAAAGGACGAGGCTGCTGCTAAAAATTCTGATGTCAGTAACTCAGATGCCATTTACTAGAAGACCAGGTTTTTACACATTGGGATTGCTGTGGAGAAATAAGAATTTGTGTGTTCATTTGATACCCAAATTGAAATGTTGAGGAGGCAACTGAGTATGAGCCTGGCTCTTAGAAAAGAGATGAGAGTTCAAGACACAGATGTATAACCATGCACATATGGAAGTGGATGAGGTTACCCTGGGTAACAGTGTGTCAGGAGAAGATTAACAACACGGACTGAGCCAGGTGGATCAGCTGGAGTTTAAAGCTTATGGAAAAGAGGAGGAACTAGCAAAGAAGTCTGCGAGGAAGCACCAGCAAGGAAGAAGGAAGAGGATTGTCATGGGTGTGCAGGACCCATGTGAGACTGAGAACTCCATCCCTAGTGAAAGGGTGTTTGAGAAAAATCTATTGCGCTAAATGTGGCTGAAAAGTGAAATAAGACAAAGCTGAAAATTAAATCATTGAACTTGCCAACATGTAGGATGTTGATGCTTTCAACACTGAATGATAGAAACAAAAGTAGGTTAATGAGAAAATCGAAGGTTATAGAACAGAGAGCACTAATACAAACAACTATGTGAAGGAGTTTTGCTGTAAAGGGAGCAGCTAGAGGGAAATGTGGATTCGAGGAGGAGTTGTTTTTAAGACAGAAGATGTTAGGGCCTGTTAATATGCTGATGGGATTTTTCTAGCAGAGAGAAAAATAGATCATGTAGGAAAAAGGGGAGATCAGTGAAAGAACAAGATTTTGAGGAGAGGAGAGTGAGGGGGAGCCACTGTATAAGCAGCGGAGTTGCCAACTTATAGGAGCTCAGACACTCTAAATTCTTGGTTCTAAATTCCATCTATATATTAGAATCCCTTGAGAATTAAAAAAAAAAAAATAGATGTCCCATACCAGATTAATTAGTTCAGAATCTCTAGGAGTGAGATCTGGGCATCCGCATTTTAAAAATTCTACCTATAGCCCCGATTGATAACCACTGATGCCTTGAAACAGGAGCAAAGACAGATGGAATACAAATCTAGGTAGTTTGATCGACTTGGTGATGGGAAGACGAGGCATTTCTTCCCTGATTGCTTCTATTTTCTCAATGAAATATGAAACCAGGTCTGAGCTGAAAGACTGTGGTTTGTTTGAAGAGAAAGAGAGGGTTAAGGTATGAATAATTTTAGGAAGTAGGAAAGCAAATTTACTCACGAAATATAATAGGATCGCAAGGATTTTCGGAGGGCTCACTTGAGGTTTGTGGCAATAAATGTAATATGAGACTAAATTAGCACAGCTGTGTTTCGTCTCCAGCCCGTACCATCCGGGACAGGCAAGGAGTAGGTGGAGATGTTCCTTTTGTGATATTTGAAGCAGTTGAGACCCCTTGACTCCTGAGTAAAGTTACAAAGTGGAGAAGAGCCGTCTTTAGAAATTTCCTACCCCCTCCTGCTTTCTAAAACTAAGATACTCCAGGCTGACTGACCCCCTACCACCACCCCACCAGAATGTTATCAAAGAAGTGCTAACAAACTGGAATGGAATTCTAATTGGTGGAAAGGTTGATGGAGGGGAAAGGAGATTTTTAACAGTATCTTATTGAGCCACGATTTACATGAAATAGAAAATGTACAAACCTTATGTGTACTGCTTGATAACTCTGCATGTTTATATATACCAAAATGTGATCACCACTAGATGAAGATATAAAACCATTCTCATCACGTCCCAGAAAGTTCCCCTCAGGCCAGCAGAGTCTCTAAGGCTGATTTTCTGATTTCCACCCTCAATCTAGACAGAGCCAGGGTCAGAAAGGAATCAGCCCTGACACAAAAGTTTCATTCATTCATTCACATATAGATACACAAATGATACATGTAGAACCTGGATGTCAATGTCCTCTTTTCTTTGTGCCAGAGATGGCCTATCCCCTCCTCCGGGGCATCTCCCAGAGCTGAAATCTTCCTGTTGCTAAATTCCCAAGTTGAGTTCGGGGGCAGCAAACAGGAAGGCATCTGCAAAAGCTGACTTCTAATGTCCCTTCCAGCTTTACCAGCTAATCATTTCAGGAGACGAGCCTCATCCAAAGTCATAGCTCTGTGACAGGTGTTAATCATTGTTGACTCAATTCCTTATAATTGATCTAGCAGCTAAAAGCCTTCAGGTTCTCTACTAGTGACCATACTCACTGTTGTTGATATTTTAAAACATAACTACATTGCTTTTGAAAAACAATTTACTTGAACTACACAAAAGTGTGGTTCAAAATATGTCCCAAAGATGGCAGTACAATAATACTTTGTGTGCCGTTGTATTTTCAAATATTTTTAACTCTGTTAAATTATAAACAGGTTAGGGGAAAACTTTATCATGAGAGACTAGGAAAAAACAGCATTTTTGTTTTCTGTTATTCTATTGTGCTACAGGAATCTGTCTCCAAATAAATAATATCCCACATCTTCATGGTACTTTAAAACATGCAAAACACTATCACATATGTTATTTCTCTTCATCCTCACCACAACCTGTATGATGGTTATTTTCATTTTATGCCATGAGATTCAGAGATTAATGATGACTAAATTAAGATCACTCATCTAGTAAAGCAGCAGAACCAGTTTTCCAAAGACCAGAATTCTTTCCCACACCTCTGCTTAAAAAAATCAAACATCTACAGGTTCATAATCTACTTTAAACATCACAGGTTATTATGATCCAGCAGAAGTTTGGGATTAAAATCATAGAAGTTAATCTGGAGTTAAAGTTGTCTTGATAAGTAGGGTGACCATCTCATCCTGGTTTGCCTGGGGCTTCATCAGTTTTAGCACTGAAAGTCCCATGTCCTGGGAATCCCCTCAGTCCCAAGAAACCAGGACCGTTGGGGACCAATGCCCTGAATCACCTTGCCCATTGGTTACCTGGTGGTTGCCCAACAATTCTGTAAGTTCTGCTAAGTGATGCCCAGAACATTGCCTTGCACTTAGTACCATTCAATAAAAATTTGTGAAATTGTAATTCAGTGTTGTGCTTTGTTTGGGAAAAAAAATTTTTTTTTTCTGTTTCCTAGATAAGACATAATCTTTGGAGTCACTCTTGTTGATTCTAGACTCAATGGCTCAGCCCATTTTGGCATCATTTTCCACTCTGGTCACTCCTAGCCTCAGCTTGGTTCAGACTTCCTTGAAGTTTTAATATTCTATTCAGTGGCTGCTTTTTGAGAGGGGGCAGCAAAGCACAGGAACTGAAAAATACTGTGAGTGGAAGAAAAGGACCTTCCTCTGCTTGGCTCTACTCTCACACATTGTAAAAGGCATAACCAAGTTCTTTCCCCTTTCAGATACTTCAACAATCCAGCAGTGTTGAATGTGTGATACACAAATGATCAGTCTTTCCTTACCCTTTATCTTGGATATGTGAAGATTAACACACCCCTGGGACAATAAAAGCAAAGTCAAGTTTATCAGGAGTTGAAATAGAAAGGGTGTGTGTGTATGTGTATGCGTTTGTGCACGAGCGTGCATGTGTGCGTGTGTGTGAGGACGAGTGTGTGTGCGCGTGTGCGTGTGTGTGAACATGCTCATATAGGAGGCAGAGGGCACACATAAATGTGGGAAAACATCCCCAGACACAATTCCCTGTACACCGCTGCCTCATTCTGTCCTACTCCAGAAAGAAACTCAATTAAGTAGATTTGGAAAGCCAGGAGACTGGTGGAAAATACTTTGAACCAAAGAAACCAACCCTGGGGCTCTTTGGTGGGGCTAATGGCTGACTCTGGGAAGGCTCACACCAAGGAGTACTTCCCAGAACTTCTGCTGCCAGTGTCCTTGTCCCCACGGTGAGCCACAGCCACCCCCCACCTCTGCAGGAGACCCTCCAACACTAGCAGAAGAAAGACCCTTCTAAATCCAGTGTGGAGAAAAAAGTGACCAAGGTTACGGAAGCAAAAAAAGTAATGAAGAGAAATGTTAAAGTAAATAAGGAAATAACATTTACTGATGAAGGAGAGTTCGTTCAGCAGTGGTCACAAGTGCAGAAGTCTGTCCCCAAGGATAGTGAGGAAGAGGACGATACTGGTGGTATCAACTTAGAGAAAGCAAAGGAAAGGCCTCAAGAAGAGGACACATTTGACAAAGAAGAATATAGGAAGAAAATTAAGGCAAAGCATCGGGAGAAAAGACTGAAAGAAAGGGAAGCCAGAAGAGAAGCCAGTAAGAAACAAGCAAAGGCTAAAGATGAAGAAGAAGCTTTTCTGGATTGCAGTAATGATGATAATGATGGATTTGATCCAAGCACAGATCCAGATAAGTACAGAAGCTCCGAAGAATCAGATCATGAAGATATGGAAAATAAAATGAGGTTTCTTGGCTGTGAGGCATGTAGTATCTTAGCTCCACGACCACGGATCGAATCCACAGCCCCTGCATTGGAAGGTGAAGTCTCAACCACTGGGTCACCAGTGATACCAAGAAGAAGCAGGCAATGAGGAAAAGGAACAACAGTGAAGTGGAAGACGTGGGACCCACAAGTCATGACAGAAAGACCAAGTGGGAAACCTCAGAGCCTTTGGATACAGGCCCGTCTTTAGCCGAGTATGAAGAGCTGGTGTTACATCTGCTCAAAAGTCAAAGCTAAATAGTACTTGCTCTTGTCTTCTCCTTGAAACCTCTAGTCATGATTATGTGGGCAAGAAGTTGAAAAAACAGTTGGCTTTGGGGCACTTAGGTAACATGAGTCCCATGCCCAAAGGACCCATTCTTCAGACAGGAGCTATCATACCTCTAAGCCCCTTTCACAGGCCATGCTTGCACCATCCCAGAGCAAACTCACAGTGATGGTGGATTATAAGATTTCCTGATCCCATTTTCCAGCCTGTGCTCTGTTAGATTTTATCCATGGGTTCCTACATCTTATCACTGGAAATGCTTCCTTTGTTTTACTGGCAAGTTCTAGAGACCTTGTTTCATTGTTGGAAATTCCTGTCTTGCTTACCATACAGAAGTTTCTCTGTAATATTAAACAAAATTGCTCAGAGGAAAAAAAAGAAGAAAGAAAGAAACCAATCCTATCATTTAAAAAAAAAAAAAAACCTTCCTATTTGTGACCTGTGCAATACCTGATAATAAAAATATCCAAGAGGGCTTCCCTGGTGGCGCAGTGGTTGAGAGTCCGCCTGCCGATGCAGGGGACACGTGTTCGTGCCGCGGCCCGGAAAGATCCCACATGCCGCGGAGCAGCTGGGCCCGTGAGCCATGGCCGCTGAGCCTGCGCGTACGGAGCCTGTGCTCCGCAACGGGAGAGGCCACAACAGTGAGAGGCCCAAGTACCGAGGGAAAAAAAAAAAAAAAAAAAATCCAAGAAAATGTTATTCCAAAAAGGACACTGAACATTAGGCAGCTTCTGTGAAAAGTGAATTGCTATAAACTCTTCAAGTAGCTCCACACATTTTCTCAAACTAAAATTCTAATATGAAAAGTAAATGTAGCTTTTTTATTTTTCTAATTTCACCTACCCTGAGATATCTTAATCTCTTCAACCTCAACAATTTCTTTTCGGTATCAATAGCCCTTTTAGGGAAATTCTGTTTCTCAGATGCCCCTCCCCAGGCTCATCACCAAGATGGCATTTGGACTTAAGTCCTTGTGGGGACTTGGGACTTTCTCAGCAATGTGTTCCTTCCTATTGTGCTGGTGGCGTGGACCCATGAAGTCCATGGCTGATGAATTTGTGTGGGTTCCTCCTCAGCCTGGCTCGGGCCACATGTTCCTCTCTGCTGACTTGACCTCATGTTGGCCACCCAGCCCCCATGCAACCTCCTGAAGTCTAACTGTAATTCCTGTTTGCTCCCTGCGGCAGGCAGGTGGCCCCAGCTCCAACCGTGGTGAAGAGGAAGATTAGGGAAGAAATGTAATGAAAATGAAATTTAAAAAATATCAGCTGAAAATGCATTTTTTTCCTCTCTTCTCCTCAGTAAATTAAGCTGTCTGGCAGGGAGCCATTCTGTCATTATAGCTCCTGAAAAAGGAGGAAGAGAGGGAGAAAGCCCTCTCAGGAGGAAGGGTATGAGGGAAGGGAAGTTCCAACATGCCAGGAAGAAGTAGTAATCTGGCCTCATTCAGCCCCCAGGAGATAATGGAGAAGGGAAGAGAGCAGAAGTAGAAAAAGCAAGACTTGAGATGTTTGCTGACTGACTTCTAGGCTGATATCACAGAAGATAGGCTAGGAAGAAAGCTGCAGACTTCACAGAGATATCTAAGGACCCCTGCATGGCAGAATGCAGGGGGCCAAACTATGTGCACGGCCCTCTTAGCAGCTCAAAGCAGCTGCTTTAGAGTAAAATAGGAAGGGTTATGGGATGACATGGTGTTGAGGGGCTGCCTAAACTTTCTCGGCTCCTGGTGACATGAAAATTTGCTAGCTGCTCCCCTGTGGCTTGTGGTAGAGCACAAAGGAGTTGATGTTGCTGGCTGGTCAACTTCTCTGGGTCATCCGACTGAGAACCATGTCTCCAGGACCATGACCCAGGTCAAGAACCAAATGGGAGTTCACGGCCAGGTCTTAGGCAAACCGTGCAGCGTCAATAACAGCTGACCAGCTAAACTACTCCAAGAGAAACCAGAACACAAGTTCTCCAGAAACGTCAGCAATGGGAGCCAGCAGGGAGGGCAGGGACAAGATGGACAAGGAACATTCTTTCCACAGAAAGACAAGGATCCACTCACAGATCAGAGCCCTCCCCCCTCCCCCCTGCTATTGCCACAAGAACAAAGAAAGGCCATGACCCCAGAAGTCATCTCTGTCAGGGAGAAGGAGGAGGGTGAAGAATTGTGAAAGAATAAACATTTACTGAAAAGGCATAAACTAAAAGGAAACGAAATCAGAATATAACGATAAATCCTTAATTTGTGATCCCCTGGCCTATACTGCTCAGTAGGGTAAAAAGGGGGTGGGGAGAGGGTGTTCACAAGGAAGATTGGATTTTTGTTGAAAAGTAAAATAGCCCCATTTTTTTTTCACTTTTGCAGATGGAATGAGTAAATATGCCATTCTGCTGTAATAGTTAATAGAATGAAGTTTTTAGTGTATTGCTAATTCGGCAAATAGGCCTTTTGATGAATTAGTCAATCAGCTAATTACTAGTCCATTAATCACAGTTTGGCAAACTGGTGCCCAGCAAACTGGATTTTTTAGAAAACTGATCTTTTGATAAATTGCTGTTCAGTGAATTGATCTGTTTCAGCCTACTGATTAAAAAAACAGAAAAATCCCCATTCTCATGATGCTTATTTTGACTCTACATTGGCTTACCTCAAATTTTGCACTAGTTGGAAACACTTTAAGATACATTTATATTGCTTTCATATCAGCACCTGCAGCTTGACCATTTTGGCATAAACATGAAATCTAATGAAGCATGCATACCTAGTCACAAATCTGGTGCGAGTGGCTCTCCAAATACAGTGATAGCATTTCTAGAACCCTTCCAGGCATGATCAGAATGCAAAAGAGAAAAGGAAGAAAGTGGGGTGGGGAAGATGAAGGGGAGGCTGAATGATAAAAATAACCCTGAAACAACCTGCACTGACACTGTGAAAATCCACAGATTTTCAGCTCTCAGCTGGGGCTTGCAGGCCTCGTGCTCACTTTGAGATAATCATTCCTACTTCAAACCAATGTGTAGTTCCACTCCACACAGAATTCTCTGTCATCACTAAACTTTGTTGGTGCATGGTATGCAACATTTTTTCCAAGGTCTACTTTGCATAAGTTGAGACTGTTTTTGTCCCTGGAGCATCTGTAGTAAGACATCCTTACAATTAAAATCATCCAATGTCATATTCCTCAACGTGGAAGGCAAGCTCTCCCTGCCTGGTTGTTTTGATTCTAGTTCTCCCTACTCCAACACGATGCAGGCAAGTAGGTGCTATCTATGTCTCCCAGATACCACATGTCACTTCTGCCACGAACTGTCCCTCCCTGCCTACCTCCTGCTCAACCCCTCTTTTTCCCAAGGCTCTCTGATCTCAACAACCACATGAAACTTTGTATCAACTATCTCAACCCCCATTGATCTCTTCATTTTTTGGATGCTTGACTGCATCACTCATTTTGCCTCTCAAACTCCATTCATTTCATATTTTACTTATTTCATGTATGTGTCACTCCGAACACCATACATTTCTTGAACTGAGGCGTTGAGCTGAGGTGCTATGTCTGATATTTCAGTACCTCGTTCTGTGATGAGGACATCAACATATACTCTAATATAGGCTTATGGTACTGAATGGAATTTTCTATTGTAACTTAAACACTGTGATCGGATTTAGAAATAATTGTGCTTGCTCATACGCTCAAAATAGACACCATACCAAATCACTTAGTAGAAAGAATGCTTTCAGAAAAAATTTTGTAACGATGAGGAAGGATGGTATTCAGAAATGGAACTGAATTTGTTCTTTGGAAAATCAACATTGGAACATAAAATTCTTCTTACAAATTTGTTGAACAAAGAATACAGACCTAGTGTATGTGGCTGTTTCTGGGGGGTAAATAAATTTAGGATCCAAATGAGATAACAGAAGCAGAGACTGAGTAATTCACTAAAGAGGGAAAAACCTTAACAAAATGCAAGACAAGAAAATAAAGAAATTATCTTCATGTCACAATAAGCCATAAATTAAATATGAAGGTATTTTTAGAATGAATATGATATTGGGGTAAAATGAATAAGGCATATGTACTATTGAACAGAGATCTGAAAACAAAGTAATCTTTGACAAAGGGCTCATACACAGCCTGCCCCCTTGAATCTGCAGATGCAGACCCCACAGATATTGAGGGCCAATTGTGCTGTGCCATTTTATGTAAGGGATTTGAGCATCCACAGATTTTGGTATCCGTGGGGGACCTGGAAACTATCTCCCTCAGATACCGAGGGAAGACTGTAGTAAGTGTCTTAAAGTTTCCTTAAATGAACTTAAAATCAACTTGGTAATGTAGTTTATGCATGTCTCAAGAATACGTCCATTAAACACTTGTGGGCAGTAACATACATTCTTTATGTCCTCTAACAACTGGTTAATCTTTAAGGTATTAAATTTTCATTTGGGAACCTCATCCAGATGTGTGAAAAAATTGGAGTTAAAAACAAATGAAATAGAAACTATCCCAACATTGTTAATCGGCTATACCCCAATATAAAATTAAAAGTTTTAAAAAATAATTTAAAATAATATGTTTTAAAAAGCAAATGAAATAAAGACTAAAATAATAAAGCAAAGATTAAAGATTTTGTAAGCATGATTTTACCTATATAACTACTATGAATATTTTTGATGTATATATAAGTCAAAATGGTACCATTATATATTTAGAAATATAGAGATAAATATCAGAAGAAACAGCTAAGAGATTTGAAAATAATACCTCTGTGGAGAGAAAAATGGAGCTGTAATAGGTCAGGGAACAAGGACTTTTTTTTTTTCATTAGAAGCTTTGTAATACTTTAATTGATTTTTAAAGTTTGAAATGTATTACTTTGAAAAAATTAAAATTAAATTTTAATGAAGATGCTGAGGAGCTGATTGGAGGTTCTACACACCTAGGTGGAACTTCTCAGCTGGTGACCTTCACTCTGGGTGACTGGGTAGCGATCCAGCCATAGAGACCCAGTTTGAGACCGTTATTAAATGGAGCTCTTTTCTCCAGGACTACTTCCCTAAAGTAAATTAACAGTGTCTACAGCTGATTAATTTAAATTTCAGTATAAGCATATTTTTAGAGATGTGTAGATTATCATGGAATTAAACCAACTTTTTCTCTGAGAAGGAGTGATGTGAGGATCAGTGAATTGTCACTTTCCATCACAAGCCCATTTTAACCATGTGCATATACCATTGGGGGGAACACCTAAAAAAGTAAAAGCTGTTTTTGCTACAATCTATTATAAATCATTTTCAAAATGTAAATAATCACTTTCCATTGGAATTATGTTATTTTCGTATTTGTTTCTCTCACATTACTGAGTCCAGTGCTTTTCACATACCGAGTAATCAGTAGGTATTGAATGAATGAGTGAACCTAGATATATATCTACTGCATACTCTCCACATGCCTTTCTGGATTACAATCCAACTTTATCCACTCTGTCTGTTGGCTTCCGGTTGCATCAGCCAATGGGAGGCGCTTCCAGGAGATCTGACGCTGGAAAGAGAAAGAGGTCTAGGTATTTTCTCCATCAGCTCTTTCTCTTTTCCTTTCTCTCTCTGCTAGCTCAGTTTAGCAGTGGCTATGTTCCCCCACCCAAGATCACAGCTCTTGCAAGGCAGTCTTTTTTCTACAGCTTCAGCCCTTGCCAGATTCCAGCAGCTGCTCCCTTTCCTTGTTCCTTCAGACCCAGGGGAGGTGACAGCTTCCTGCTCTTCCCAGCCCCTGTGTGCTTCACCACCTTCCTTTAACCCACACCTTTGTAAGTAGCCCTTCCTTTAAATTTCGATTTCTCTGTTGATTCTTCTTCTTCTTTTTTTTTTTTTTTTTTGCGGTATGCGGACCTCTCACTGTTGTGGCCTCTCCCGTTGCAGAGCACAGGCTCCGGACGCGCAGGCTCAGCGGCCACAGCTCACGGGCCCAGCCGCTCCGCGGCATGTGGGATCCTCCCGGACCGGGGCACGAACCCGTGTCCCCTGCATCGGCAGGTGGACTCTCAACCACTGCGCCACCAGGGGAGCCCGATTCTTCTTCTTTTTGATTCCTCATATTTCCTGCTCAAATCTTGATAGATACAACATGTACCTAACATACTTAGTCCAATTTCAATAAATCTTTAGGGTACAAGGCACTGGGCAAGGCAATGTGGGAGATACAGAGATAGAGACTTGCCCCTTTAGTTGTTCAATCCAGTGAGGGAAAAGAGAAGACATACAATTATATATTCAACATACATTTTATTCATCACAGATGGATGTAAAATACTAAAATAGAATAATTGGTAAACTCAGGGCAGACAGATTTAAAATTTGCTCTTTCCCCCATCTGTCGCTAAAGGAGCTCTTCAAGGGAGAGTGACCGAATGGGCATATATCTGCCTTGTCCTTCGTCATAACTAGGTCAGAATAATTACTTTAATAAACATGTTTCTGGACCTGGGACTCATTCCAGCACCTATCTGATATACATTTAAGACCTTTGAAGGTTGATGCGGGGCAACAAGGTATATAGCAAAGGCCTAGATCCTTTAGTATTTATGAATGCATAATTTTTTTCTTAAAAATCAGAAAATATCAAGAGCTCCAGGATTTATAGAGTTCAAGATTTCCCAGGACAGAGGGAAAGAATATACGTTTTCCTGGTCTTGTTCCCTTTTGTGTACCCTCATCAGCTCTGTTATATGAGTGGTTATGGTGTTGTGTGGGGAGAAGAATGGGATTTGTAAACCAGGATTTTAAAAATTATACATCAGGCAGTATGGCTTACCAGTTAAGGACAGGCTACTTGGGTTCAATCTTGGTTCTGCTGCTTCCCTAGATAAGTTATTTAGCAGCTCTATTCTTCAGGTATCTGTAAAATAAGAATAAAAGCAGTACTTCTCATAGGATCATAACAAAAATTAAGTGAATTAACATGAGCAAAGAGCTTGCACGTGGCACATGTTATACAAGTATTGGCTGATGTTCTTATATTTTTGGAGCTTATAAAGTCATTATGAAATGCTTTCTCTGAAATAGGCTTAGCCTGGCACATGGATTGACTTACTTTATGTGAGGAATTCCACATGGCCAATAGAACTTCTGAAATGCTGCCAGTTAAATGTCTCTGTCTTAATTTATATTTCCAAAAATGAGTCCTGATTGGATATAACATAGTAAAATTTAATATTAACTTAGGAACTCTTCAAATTGTAAGTTCCAGAATGCTGAAAGGAGGAAGAAATCGCTGCTGATTGGGAATAGGTCAGGAAGATGGGTATTTGAGATGGGACGTGAAAAAAATCAGTAGGACTTCGAGGAAGGGGAAAGGAAAGGTACATGCCTTTCCTCTGAGGAAACCATTTTTAGTTACCAGATTGTGCTTGTCTTTGGTTTATTCCAGGCTACACTTTCTAAAAGCACTCAATCTTCCCAATGACAGCACTAATAGGCTCTGATTTTGCCTATGCTGGGAAAAAAAAATAGAGAGAGAGAAAGAAAGCCAAATAAAGGTTATGTAACCATGTTACAAATTTAAATGCTTTGTGCTCTACTTTGCCAGAATTTCATTAAAGACTGTGAGTTCACAGTAATACGTACCCATTGGGGGGTGTGTGTATGTAATCCAGATTCCAGACCTTTGCTCCCTGCTTCTAAGTCATTTTCTTCTAGTTTATTTGGGGGACAGGAGGCTTGGTCTCCTACCTGCCCTGAGTCAATTTCATGCCGCAGCTGCTTCTCTCTGCCTTGGCTGGTGTCCCGTGGGCCATCATTCACTTTACTGCTTGTTGCTGCCAGGACACCTGGCCTATTGCCCCTTGAAAGGATGCTGCTACCCACTGTAGATGTCAGCAAAGGGGTGACTCTGGGACTGGCATATTTACTGCCCTGACTTCTTTTTATTTCCCGCATTACCAGTCCACAATGTTGTTCTGGCAAATTAAATTTATACTGAATATTTAGAGTTATGGGGAGTTTACTTCATAACAACACAACTTATTATTGAATATTAGATGCCCTTGGGCTTAAATATCTTTTGGCTACTCTACTATTGGGAATTTTCTTCCTTCTCCGGTCTTACTGCCAAATTTCTCTTTCCTTCTACCCAAATCCTCTATCCTTCTAGATTCACCCCTCTTTGTTCACTCTTTTTTTTTTTTTTTTGGCTGCGTCAGGTCTTATTTGTGGCACACGGGGTCTTCGTTGAGGCATACAGGATCTTTCATTGCAGCAGGCTCTTCATTGTGGCACTTGGGCTTCTCTCTAGTTGTGGCGCGGGGGCTCCAGGGTGCATGGGCTCTGTAGTTTGTGGCATGCAGGCCCTCTCATTGAGGCACACGAGCTCAGTACTTGTGGCGCGTGGACTTAGTTGTCCCGCGGCACGTGGGAATCTTAGTTCCCTGACCAGGGATCAAACCCGCATCCCCTGCACTGGAAGGCAGATTCTTTACCACTGGACCACCAAGGAAGTCCCTTTGTTCACTCTTATACAGATCAATTTGTCTTTTTGTTTCATCCTCCTCTTTAAATATATGCCCTCAGTGTCTCTCTTTCCACCCTCAAACAGCTCATTAAGGCATTTTCCTAAACAAAGACATGAAGATAATTCTGAAGACAACTCTGGTGCTGAATGGTAAACATAGATGATGAGATGGAGAGGAATATCCACACAGAGGAAAACTGTAATTGAACATGAAATGATCAGCCTAGCTACTTACCCCTTCATTGATGTGCTAGCAAATCTACAGACAGTAGCAAAGTTGAAGAACATCTTTGCTTAGTCAGGTTAAATGTTACATGATGTCTTAAATTTGATCTACTAGGAACAGAACTGAGATGGAGATTACTGTTCAAGTGTTTCATTGAGAGAATGCCCTCAGGGGAAACCTGTAGAGGAGTGAGGATAGCAGGCTGGGGGCCAGGGGAAAAGCCAGGCAAAGATGTGGATTCAGTCAAAATCTAGCTCTAGCCTGATCCCACAGGGAACTCTGGAGCAAGTTATCTTAATAGGAGGCGAGCTGTCCTAGGCTGTTGTACCTGCATACCAGTCAGACATTGACTGTAGGCCACACTTGAGGGGAGGGTATAACCTCCCAAGCATTTCTAGGTCAGGTGGCTCTTGTTGGCAGAAGGCAGTTCTCAGGAGAAGGGTGCACCTGTGAGCTGTTACCAACCAACAGGTAAAGCAGCTGTGGAATGGGTGCAACAGCATGGTGAAGAGGCTGGGGGCGAGGGCAACAGTAGCATCTGCTACGATGTCCAGCATCTCACAGTGGAACTTACCATCCCAGCATCCAGGTCTGGAGCTGACAGAGGCACCTCAAGAGGTAGCCAGACCCAGGAGAAGATCAAACATACACCAAACTGCATTCTGCTAGTCACTTTCTTTTCCATTTTTTTCCTTCCCTAACTTAATTCAAAATGTCTACCCTCTCCAAATTTTTATCTTATTTCATATTTTTATTTCAATATGACTCACTAGCCATAAACATTTACTGTTCTTGACTTATGAGTACTGCTTGGTTCCACAATAGGTGCTACCAAAGTTGAACCACCAAATCCTGATAAATAACATAACTAGACACATGTATGAGGCTTACACAGGATCAAGACATCACTGGGCTCTGATTGGTTGGCTTGCTTGTAGATTGATCCAAATATTAGCTATAGAGGCACAGATTCACACAAAAATCGATAGCTCTTACAAAAGAAGTAGATGTTACGTTCATTTAATATTTTATACCACAGTTTTTTCCTATGCAAATATTTGGCAATGTCCTATTCATTTGATAACTGCAAATAAAATAACCCAAAACACAATGGTTCCCTATAACAAAGATGTACACCATTATATTGTATAGCAGCAGTCCCCAACCTTATTGGCACCAGGGACAAGTTTTGTGGAAGACAGTTTTTCCACCCGGGGGGCTGAGAGATGGTTCAGGTGGTGATGAGAGCAATGCGGAGCGATGGGGAGAGGCAGATGAAGCTTCACTCGCTTGCCCACCACTCACCTCCTGCTGTGTGGTCCAGTTCTTAACAGGACTCAGACCAGATAGCAGTCCATGGCCCGGGGGTTGGGGTCCGCTGTTGTATAGTATCAGAGCCAAGACTGTCAATTGCAAAGAACAATTAAACTAATTCTACTAAAGAGAGAAGTTAATTTCAAGGATACAGAAACTTCACAGACTCCAAGGACAAGGAATCACACAGAGAACTGGAATGTCAGAAGCGCTCTATTTCTTAGCAGTGGTGTGGCCTCTTTCACCCCTGATTCTTTCTCCAGATTAGTCCATTTGTCATGGGCTCTCAGTCATCTTTCTTTACTTCCTCACCTTATACATGGCTATTGGCCCAACTCCACGTTAGATCACTGATGACTGAAACCTCCCTCTAGGTCTCTTGGTTCAGATCCTTAAGAGAAGGAATCTGACTGGGTGAAGTGAATATCTCTAGACCAGTCAACAGTGGAAAGGATCAGAGGAGTCCTGTCACCTACTGTTCATACAGCATGGCTGGAGCAAGAAAGCTTAAGGTGGAAAATTAAATTGGGTATGATAGATACATTGATATTTTGGGTACATAGAGTTTACACAAACCACACACGTTCACAGTCAATAACTGGGTATTTCACATTCTCCTGTTAAGACCAGGGAAGAGTTTATTCTGGTATAGTCTGAGGCCTGGAGACTAATAAGGCCCTTAAACAAATAAGCTTGTTCTGTAATTTGCCTTAGAATAGAGCCAATCTTGTAGGTGGACTAAGTTAAGAAATAAAGAAGACATCTGGAAGAAGTTTTAGCTTTGGATTGTGTCTATTCAATGACCCAGATGAGGTATAAAAGTTGGGGGTAATAAATCCCATAATTTTTTCCTAAAGTCATTTTTGTTTTAGAGTGCTGAGGTTGAAACTAAGATGGTAGATTCTGCTCTAATCACCCCTTCTCAGTTCCACCTATCTCCCTGAAGCTCCAGGAAGGTGTCTGGCTCACAGACCCCCTCATGCCTTTGAGGAACAATATTATATACAGTGCTATACACCATGTGGTTGGAACTTCAGAAGGGCATGACTACTCCAAAAATCCCTTTGCAAAAAAACTGATAGCAATGCCTGAAATTTCATAATTAAAGACTTAGCTATGCGCAGATGAGTGTCTAAATACCATTCCCCACTAAAAGGAATAGCACATCTTGGAAAATTGCTGATTCCAGGTCAAGGGTAGGGAAAGTTCAAGGTGAACCTGGGACATCTTGTCTCACAAACCAAAGAAGTGCTCAAAAATTAATTGGATCATGTAAAAGGGACATAGGTGCTGACTTACAGAGACTTTCACTGGTTACATTTGGAACAATTTGAGCATTAGAAAGGATAATGATGACAATGATTGTAACATCCAAAAGTCCATAGTTACACTTAAAAGAAAGAAGGAAAGCTCTTCTTTATAAAAGAATGCAGTTAATAAATGTAGATGAAATGATAGATGGAGGAAATCAACATTTTGCAACTCTCATTACAAGAATTGGTTGAGATAAGGATCCTCAGTGGATTCTTCACTGATGATTATTATTGGTGGTATTGGTTCCTGGAATGCATACCTCCCTCTAACTTCTACAGTTACTCCAGAGTTGCTTTGAGGATGGCAAACCAAGCTAGTCTGCCATCTTGGCAGAAAGCAGAAACTTAGACAATTTATAGTTCTTGATCTATAGTGGATCCAACATTTGGACCCAATATAGGCTACAAAAATATTGAAGCAATTTGTACAACCACTAGAATGTACCATAGTGCCCACTGTTTTGTATCCAGCGATATGTATAATAATTATACAATAATCATAATTATACAATATGTATAATAATAATTATATATTTTCTAATTCAGTAGGGAAAAAGTACATTTTTTTGATTGATTTGCATTTCTTTTTTCACTAATGAAGTTGACATTTTTTCCAGTATGTTTATTGAGTCCATGGATTTCTTTTCATGAGAATTTGGCTATTCATGACATTTTTCATTTACCTTTTTTTACTTTTTTTTTACTTTTTTTTTTTTTTGCGGTATGCGGGCCTCTCACTGTTGTGGCCTCTCCCGTTGCGGAGCACAGGCTCTGGACGCGCAGGCTCAGCGGCCATGGCTCACGGGCCCAGCCGCTCCGCGGCACGTGAGATCCTCCCAGACCGGGGCTCGAACCCGTGTCCCCTGCATCGGCAGGTGGACTCAACCACTGCGCCACCAGGGAAGCCCTCATTTACCTTTTTAAGGTTTCATGTTCTTTTCTCTTTTATTTAGTCTTCTATGATTTATTTTGGTTTATGATTTATTATGATTTATCCATTTACTTTGACATTGAGGATTTTTAAAAGTATATTATAAAAGGTCTTTATAATACAATAAGAGCAACAATAGAAAATCTGATGACCCCACAGAGATGGGGTTTTCCTCCATGAGCTCTCTATGAAATAGAGACTGTTTAACTCTTTTTCTGTTTTTTTATGTGCAAATGTTACTATTTGTATACATGCAAATCTGTCAATATTTTCTGTATTATTTTATCTATTGTTTCTAAGCTTATAATTTTAAAAATATCTCTTCACAATGTTCATAGCTATCAAATTATATTTTATTCTGATTTCTAAACTTTAGTATTTTATTAGTCAATCTTTTCATTCATTTGAAATGGATTTTGGGGATGAGGAAAAATAGTTTAAAATGCAAAAATTACAAACTGACTTTCAAAATGGACTTTATGCCTTTTTATCCAGCTAAATTATTACCACAGTGGATGGCATAAGACCATGAATCCAGGCATTGCAAAGAAGATAAATACTCTGTTGTCAAAAAAGGATTGCTCAGCCCAAAGAGAATAATGACAGAGGGGAAACTCATAAAATGTTCTTATTGAGATACTGTTTGGTTTTATTTTGTTTTTCTGATAGCTTGATTATTGGGGGAAGCCCTGCAAAGGGAAATGGAAAAGGCTAGCTCATTTTAACTCCATATTTTATTGCAAAACTGCCTGAATAATACAAGAGCAAGCTTGAATTCAACAGCTGGTGCAGCCTTGCCTGGACCACATGGAGTTTCAGGGATGAGCTGAACAGTGACTATTAAACTTTGCTGAGCTGATAATCCTTTTATACACTGAATAAATTCAGTACCTATTATTTACTTCTTCATTTTTCCTGTTTTTCTTTGATTCAAATATTAATGAATTTATAATATGTACACTCATGTTCTTTGATGATCGTATTGTTTTCAGATTACACTCTGCTCCTTTCACCTTACTGAGACATGTCGTTCACCCCAGATGCTGATCTTGGCCGACAGGCAGTCCTTGTAAACCAAGGAAAAATCATATGGTGATTTTTTGCTAATTGTCTGGAAAAATAAGATACCCAGATGACAGAAATATTCTCAGAACGCTTCCTGTGTGCTTTTTCCCTGTGGAAATAATTTCCTTCATTGAATTTATACAGTTCTTACCTTCAACTTGGTAGAAGGTGTTTATCAAACTGCTTCCAGACTCCACGCTTGGATAATTCTGTTGCTTGAGGTCTTTTGCACGTTGGTTGTCAAATAACTTGAACTAAGTTTCCTTCTTTGTACTTTAATGTTTTCATTTGCAATAGTGTATAGCGCCTATCTATTGAGGATTCAATTATCCAAAATATATTTGTATAAATGTTTGAGGACACAGTTGAATGGTATTTCATAATTGCAAAGGAGAGCTTAGAAAAGGAACAACAGGGGGGCTTCCCTGGTGGCACAGTGGTTGAGAGTCTGCCTGCCAATACAGGGTGAAATTAACTATTTCCTTAACCATTTGGTGTTCCTCCATTTCCTTTATAATTCTTCCTTCCCTCCCCCCACACCCAGGCAGATGCCCAGTGTCTTCCCCTGCTACCTTCTAACTGCCCCAGCTTTTCTCAACCTCTCTTCACCCCTTACTTGGTTGACAATTTACCCACATTAAACCTATTCCCTCAGGAAGGTCATGGGGGTAGGAATGGGATGGCTAACCTAATAAGAATACTCCAACTTGGGAATCTACCATTTCATGGGGCTTCTAATGGGTAAAATCCACCAAAGAAAGGTATTCTAATAATGGGTGGTAAAGGTGAGTAGGAGCCAGATCTCAGTACAAGAAAAACTTGAAACATGAAAGTGTGTTTTTCTTTTCTTCATTTAATCTTAATTACACACATCCAACAGGAATATTAATCAGCTGTTTCTAAGAATAAGAAAACAAGCCAAAGTAAATCAAAGCACAACAGACTTGTTCTTAATTGCCTTCTCATGGCATTAGCTTTTATTTTATTAGTTGTAAAATAGTATTACATTTTTTCAAATGAGTCATGGACCTACCTGTCTAATGGTTTAATGTACTTTCTTCAAATTTTTCCCTGGAATGTGTTGATTTTAGGCTGTCATATAGTCTTTAGTTAATTTTGGAGTATAGAATTTGGATTGCTGGATTTCATTCATTCATTTAAAGAAAACATATATGTTAGACACTGTGGTATTAGCAACAAAAACAACAATGAAACAACAACAATAAAAAATACATTTAAAGCAAAGGCCATATAACATCCATTTAGGAATTAGCAGCTGCTGTTGCCCATTAAGGTAGATAGGCTAAAACTAACCAGAAGTTTCCTGTTATTCTTTTTTTTTTTTTTTTTTTTTTTTTGCGATACGCAGGCCTCTCAGTGTTGTGGCCTCTCCCTGTTGTGGCCTCTCCCGTTGCAGAGCACAGGCTCCAGACGCGCAGGCTCAGCGGCCACAGCTCACAGGCCCAGCCACTCCGTGGCATGTGGGATCTTCCCGGACTGGGGCACGAACCTGTGTCCCCTGCATCGGCAGGCGGACTCTCAACCACTGCGCCACCAGGGAAGCCCTCTTTTACCTTTTAACGGGTCTCTCTACTTCTACTTTTGCCCTCCTCCTCTGTAATCTGTTATTAACCTAGCTGCCAGAGTAATTATTTAAAAACATAAGTCAGATCATGTCAGAACATGTTCAAAACCCTTCAATGGCTTCCCTTTTCACTTAGCATAAAAGCCAAAGTCCTTACAAATGGCCCAAAGGGCCCCATGACGTTAATTCCTCTCCTACTATTCTCACCCTTGCTCACTCTGCTCTAGACACACTGCCTCCTGTGATTCCCCAACACACCAGGAATTCTCAGGACCTTTGCACTGACCATCCCTTTCCCTGGAACACTCTTTTCCCTAGATGTCTGCATGACTAACTCCCTCAGTTCCTTCAAATCTGTGCTCAAATGTCACTATTGCAATGCGACCTATGCTGACCACCTTATTTAGTAATGCAAATTGTGCACCCCCATTTTTTTTCGTATTTTACATTTTCATTTTTATTTTACTTTTCCAATTTCATTTAACTTTACTTTTTCATTTTTTTCATAGCACTTAGCACTTTTTAACCTACTCTATAATTTACTTATTTACATGTCTGTTGTCTATCTTTCCCTGAGAGAATCTGAGCTCCATGAGGGAAGGGATCTTTGTCTTCGTTATTCACTGACACACCTCCAGCACCTAGAGGATTGTCTGGCATGTGGTAGGCACTTAATAAAATGTGTTAAATTAAAATTGAATTGGTTCAACATCCATTTGGCACATACATATTTAACATCTACTATGTGCCTTGCACTGGGCTAGAGGCTTGATGTTCCGCAGTGAATAAGGTAGACTTGTCCTTATGTTCATGGAACTCACTACTAGCAGGGATCATAGACTCTGAGCAAGTAATGGCAATGTGATGATTGTTGCAACAGAGGAGTAGAAAGCATTATGGGAACATATACTGGGCATCTCACTGAGGCTTGGGAGTCAGAAAAAGCCTCCCTAAAGGAAAAGATTTAAGTTCAAACTTGAATAAGCTATGAGTGGGAACTAGCTAGCTAGTGGAAAGGAACAAAAGAGAGTTCTAGACTGAGAAAACAAGTTGAGATGGTATCAATAAAGGCATATCTGAATGGAATATTTCATTTATGGCTAGGGTTGGGGGAGAAGGCAGCATGATTGAGAGCACATGGAAAGTAAATTAACCATTAAAAATGAGTTAACCAGGTAAGATGGTAAGGAATGATAAGAGGGTGGAAGTGAGAATGTGCCAGATGAAGGGGCCAGTTTAAGCTTAAAATTAAGAGACAGGGAAATATGGAGCTTATATGATTCAGTTTGCCTGGAGCATATGGTTGGAAAGTCCTGGGAGAAGAAAGGTAGATTGGAATCAGAAGGCAGTAGGGAAGTCCCAGAAGATTTTTAAGCAGAATTATAACACGACCAAAACTGCACTTTAGAAAGATTTAATTTGGCTGCAGGATGTAGACACAAGGAGCAGGTAAAAGTAGTATAGCAGGGCCTATAGGGAAAGCCTGCTAAATCTTACCTTCCACTTTGAAGGTCCCAGGCAAGGACTTTATTTGCACTAAGAGGTGAAAGACAAAAGCATGATAAATTCACAGCAGACCAGAATGAACAAAGGAATTCCAATTCATGTATTTACTATGAGAAATATAACTGGAAATTCTCTTGTTAATAAACTTAAGTTATTGTTTCCATGAATGGAATGGAAAATCATGACAAGATCCTCTTTTAGAATGTGCAAGACTACTATCGAGGACTCGAAGTTGAGTTTGCTTGATGAGTGCCAACTCTTCCTCTAGCTGAATTCTGGGCAATCAGGGGATTGCTCAGTAATCACGGAACCAGATGGATTGTTTGCTGGTTGGCTAACCAGACGGATTGTTTTCTGTAGGCAGGAATCTGTCTTACAGTTGGAATTTAGAGTTTACCAGAGGTTCTCAAGCCCGGATTAGAATTTCCTGGAGAGCATTTAAAAGATACCAAGGCTACCCCCCAACACACACACAACGGTAACTATGTAGAGGTGGTAGATATGTTAATTAGCTTGATGGTGGGGATCTTTCCACAGTGTATGCATATATCAGAACATCAAGTTGTACACCTTAAGTGTACATATATATCGACGATATCTAAATAAAGCTATTTTAAAAATACCAAGGCTGGGCTTCCCTGGTGGCGCAGTGGTTAAGAACCTACCTGCCAATGCAGGGGACTCGGGTTTGGGCCCTGGTCCAGGAAGATCCCACGTGCCGCGAAGCAACTAAGCCCATGCGTCATAACTACTGAGCCTGCTCCCTAGAGCCCACGAGCCACTACTACTGAAGCCTGCATGCCACAACTACTGAAGGTTGCACACCTAGAGCCCGTGCTCCGCCAAAAGAGAAGCCACCGCAATGAGAAGTCCGCGCACTGCAACAAAGAGTAGCCCCTGCTCGCCGCAGCTAGGGAAAGCCCACGCACTGCAACGAAGACCCAACGCAGCCAGAAATAAAATAAAAATAAATTTTAAAATAAATAAATAAATACCAAGGCTGGGCACCACCCCAGTTGAATTGAATCAGAAGTTCTGCAGTGGAATCCAGGCATCGGTGTGACAGGGATCCCCAGAACTGTCATTTTGGATTGGTCCAACCATAGGCCTTGGGAGGACACTTCTTCAGTGGCCTCTTGGAACCTCCCTTTTGAAGCCTCCAGAGATATCCAGCCTTGGTCAGTTTGCACAGTTTGGTACCAGACACTCAGGATATGTTAATCCATTCTGAGTGGTTCAGAGGGGAGGTTTCCTGCAGGCCTTGGAGCAATCCTGTTTTTACCTCATGTTGTCTGTTTTTGCTCTTACACAGCATTCACATAACTTTTCTTAATGGGCAAAGCTTCCCTCATTTTTCACGTTCTAGGGGTGAGGGGGGCACCTTACTAGGTGATTGGATGAACTGAAGGGAAACAAGCCTGGAATAGGAAGGTTGGCTAGGAATCTGTGCTGTAGTCCAGACACTAGGCTGTAACTAGGGTGATAACAGTGGGACAGAAAAGGAATGGAAAGGAGAGGGGAGGGATAGGAAAAGGAATGGTAGATTAAATTAATTGTAGTTGATCCAAATTATTCTCTTTGTACTAAAATTTTTTAAAGTTTACAGAGGAAATATTGGAGTCCTTGGGGGAGGGGTGATTCACAAAGCATCTGAACATAGAAAATTGTGTGAAAATTGATCTCTATTCCATTGACTCACTGACAAGCTAACCACAGGGTTTAATTTATCATTTAAATAATGTTTTTTTCTATGTAACTTTGAATATCATATTTTTCTGTCCCTAAATTCCACATTATATAGCAATTAGACTATTAGGTCACAGAACAGAAGGCTGAGCTATCAATAAATGAATTTTAGAAGCGCTAGCAATCACTTGGGATATGCAGGTTTAGAACACACACACACACACACACACACACACACACACACACGATATACCCAAATAACCCAAATGTTATATTCAAGATGATTTCTGATCCTGGTAGTCTTAAATAATTTTGCAAGACTTGAAAGAAAAGCTTCTTTGAATATGCAGGCAAGGGGTTAAAAAACAAACAAATGAAACAAAGAAAAATAATTTTTAATTAACCTCTACAATGAGTGTCTCCATACTGTTCAAAATGCCTTTTTCAGATAAGGAGTATAATTGCTTGATATACATCAGTGCTCCCAGAGATATTTAGAGGCAACATGTTGTTTACCAAATCCCTCTCATGCTTTTTCCTCAGTGTTCAGGGATAGAGCATAATCATATAACTGTCTAAACAGCTATCCTGCTGAGTTAATAATAGTCAGCATACTTATTATTTCATTTTAGAATGCAATTATGTCAATTACAAACTAAACCAAATTAAAAAGGTTTTGACAGAGATGAAATATGATATCTGAAATTTTAGAAAACTGAACATTTTCCAAGTTTTAAACACAACAGGTTGAAATCACTGATTTTATATATATATATATATATATATATACTTTTGTACTCAAAACTTTACTGAGAGTCCTAAGAATTTTTCCAAAATCATACAGCCAGTCTTGAGGACCGAATGCTCTTGAAACAGCATTCTCCAATGTGATTACCTATGGGGACTGGGCTTCAGTCAGTCTCAGTGGGATTTGGAAACAGAATACATACTGACAAAAGTAGACACTGGGATGTTTGCTCTTTCCCTCCCTGCTGTCCCCACTTGTATCAGGCAACTTTTGCTGCAGCAATAGTGTATCCCTGAACTCCCGAGGTTTACCACGACAAATATGTATTTTTCATCTTCAGGTCTGCAGGTTGACTGACTCAGCTGGCTTATGCCTGGCTCTAGTTGAGGTCTGTGTCCCGTATCTCCCATCCTGTGGTTTTCCTTCTGGCAGGCGGGAGTATAAGAGGGTGAGTGGGAACACACAATGACTCTTGAAGCTTCTGCTCTGAACGGGCACAGTGTTTCTTCCCCCCATGTCCCATTTGCCAGAGCAAGTCTCATGACCAAGCCTAAGGTTAGGGAGGTGGCAACTTCTATTTCTCCTACATTGAAGCATGACAAGGGTGTGGAAGGGAGGACAAATTGTGAAAAACAGTATGATCCACCAATCCATTTCTCTAAAAGGTAACATCCCATCTCCCCAGGGCAGAGGCTCTGGCAGAAATGTTTATCATGGAACATAAAACCCAAATTAAAAAATACTTATCACAATCATGATATGGTAGAGTCTTAACCTACCATTTGAAAACATGAATAGTAAAGCTGACCAACTTTACCATATGAGATAGGCAGCCTCTAAAATGTCCCCCAGTGATCTCTACCCCCAGGCATTTATACCCTCTGTAATTCCCTCTCCTCGAGTGTGGACTGGACCTGATAACTCTGTCTAGGAAAAATACTCATGTGTTTTCCTCTGCTCACACACTCACAATACTTCTGATACCAGATGTGTGGGTTCTCCACACATCAAACAATTCTCTGCTGGGTGTCCTACAATTCAATTAAATTCTGACACTATCTAACTGGAGTTAGCACAGATCCACAAGTTAAGAGCTCAGATGCCCCCGCTTCCGATGCCAATCACAAGTCCCAGGTTGTCACCTGCACTCTGAACAATCATTTATAAATTGGGGTTCCCCCAACCTCTCCTTGGGTTCAATAATTTTCTAGAATGGCTCACAGAACCCCAGGAAACACTTAGATTTACTGGTTTATTATAAAGTATATAACAAAGGATATAGATGAACCGCCAAATGAAAGGTGCACAGCAAGTGTGAGATCTAGAAGGGTCCCAAGTACAGGAGCTTCTGTCCCCATGGAGTTTAGAGTCCACCACCTTCCCAGCACATGGATACTTGCACCAAGCCGGAAACTCTCCAAACCCTGTAGGTTAGGGATTTTCATGGAGGCTTCATTACATAGGCATGACTGATTATTAACTCAATCTCCAGCCCCTCCTCCCTCCCCAGAAGATGGAGGGTGGGGCTGAAAGTTCCAAGCTTCTAATCACAGTTTGACCTTTCTGGTGCCAGTCTCCATCCTGAAGCTATCCAGTTAGCCCACCAAGAGTCACCTCATTAGAACAAAAGACATTCCTATCACTCAGGGAATTCCAAGGACAGAGACCCAATATTATTTTTCTCTTACTTTCTCTCTCAGTTCTCATTCTGGGGAAAGCAAGTTGCCATGTTGTGAGAGGCTGATGTGGAAGAAACTGTGTTCATGCACCAGCCAGTGAAACCTGCCAACAGTCATGTGCCCAGGAGAACCTAGAGATGACTGTAGCCCTGACCATGACTTTGACTGAAGCCTTTCAAGAGACTCTGAAGCAGAGTCACCCAGATGTGCCCTCAGATGATGACCCATTGTCTGATAATAAATGTTTGTTGTCTTAAGCTGCTGAGCTTGGGGATAATTTGTTATGCAGTAACAAATACCGAATACATCATATGAAAATATGAATAATTAAATTGGCTAGCCTTGTTGGTAATTTTTGGACTTACTAAGATAAATGCTATTATTTAAAAGCGATACTTGAATCTAAGGAAAAAAAAACCCCAAACATCTAAGTCAATGTACCTAAGTTAAATTACTAAGAATGACATTATTTTATCCCATAGTTGGACATACCTGGAGTAAATCTTGTTTTGTATTAATGTAATGAGGTAAAAGTAGCTACTTCATAAGGGATAAGACAATGATGATAACTACAGGTGATTGTGATGCCACTTTAGCATTAAGAAAATTGCATACATTTCTAACCGTTTAGCTAGAAGATATCACGTATGAACTTCCGTTTAAATTTTATTTCTGTTTATGGAAAGCTCACTAAATTCTCCTGAAATTCAGTACACAAGGGCTCCAAATCTTGAGTAATTTTTCAGTTTGCCAACTTGTAGATATTACTATTCAGCTGAATTTGTTTTAGGATTGCAGATATCACTGGTCCAACAATCAAACTCTTCATTAGAAGTTGTTAGGGGCACTTCACTTTTAGAAGTCACAGGGCATTTCTCTCTTGGAAAACATTGTTACAAGGCCAAATCTACACAATACCAATTGCCCTGGGTACTAACAATGTTACTAGAATAATATTCCATGAAGTTCGTCTTTTTGGCCCCAGCAAAACATTGCAGTACAGTTGACTTGTTTTGAAAAAAAGGGGGGCGTACATAGTTTCAGATGAAAGTGTTTTCAAGGGTAGATGCTTCCAAATATATGGGAACAGGCTACGCAAGAGATCCTGTGGATGTTGCTCCAGTCAATACGAACTCATACTAGAAACTACAGCTTTAAACACCAGTTCAAGCATTGGCCCTAAAACAAGATCAGACTCAAAGTAAAGGAAAAGCATGGAAAAAGAATGTGCCAATTGGGTCAAAGACCAGATTTTTTATGGATCTCTGTGTTTCTTCAGGCCCAGTCATTTGCATAACAAGGAGACTAATCCCTCTTCATGTTCATTATTCATTCCTTTATTTCTCCCCTTTCTATCTTGGGTTGCAGGCTGTGACTGTCACTTTGTTAGTGTTTGGTGAAGGCTTGTTGAATGAATAAATGAAAGAATGAATGAAGGAGCTGAAGTTCAGACCGGCAGTATAAATTGATGTGACATACCAGGTAGCAATCATTTTTTCTTCTTAGAAACATACTCTTCAGGTTCCCTGAATCATGTAGACGATAAAAGTGGAACTATTAATATGAGACTTTTTTACCAAATAACACAACATTTTACTATGTACCTGAGGTCTTAGTGTGTTCACTGCTGTTCTAAAGATCATGCGTACAGTATGAAGTTTATTTAATTAAACTCCTCTGATAACTCTCTCCCTGGTTCCTGCTACTCTCATTTCTTTACCTATTGACAATTTCTTGTTGGAATTGCCTTGGATGAAAGTCATTCTTTTAAGAAAGCTAATTTTCTTTAAAAAAACAAAAAAAGTTAATGTCCTCAGCAATCAAAAGACCAGTAAAAGCAATGGAGGATGTGATTCCTAAATAAAGTCTATAAGTTAAATATGCAACAACAGACCCTTAAATTGTATATATCATTGCTATCATCAACTAGCTTCCATGAAAGCAGAAAAAGAAAGAAAGGGGGGGTGGGAGGGAAGGAAGGAGGGAAGAAGGAAGGAAGAAAGAAAGAAAAAGAAAGTCTGCCATCTTAGGTGGTTTGTGTGGTACTTTATTACCTGGTCTCCTTTACAAAGTTATTCTCCACTTCCTGCGCATACCAATATCTGCCAGGGAAAATAGAGTTCCCTTTGCCTGGAATTCTTTCCCCATTTACCTTTCAGATTCCTCCTACTTTTTCTAGGTCCACCTTATGGGCTATTTTCTCTTGGACACTCACTCATCCATGTGCCACCACCCAGGAAGAGCTAGAAAATGTGACCCCCCCACTCCCGACTGTGTACACTTCTCTCTTACAGCTTTGCTTGTGTTTGCTGACATGGCTTTCTCCTCACAAGACTGAGGGCTTCTTAAGGACAAAAGCTTTATCTTATTTGATTTTGTATCTTCAGTCCCAGGTGCAGTGCTCAGCATAAGGATGTTAAACAAATGATCTAGTAACTTTCTCAGTATTGTTAGGAGTTCAAAATCTTCAACCAAGGGCTTCCCTGGTGACGCAGTGGTTAAGAATCCACCTACCAATGCAGGGTACACAGGTTTGAGCCCTGGTCCAGGAAGATTCCACATGCTGCACAGCGACTAAGCCCGTGCACCACAACTACTGAACCCGCATGCCTAGAGCCCGCGCGTCGCAACGAAGCGTAGCCCCCGCTCGCCACAACTAGAGAAAGCCCACGCACAGCAATGAAGATCCAATGCAGCCAAAAATAAATAAATTAAATAAATTAAAAAAAAGAATCTTCCACCAAATATTCTCATTGAGAGAGAATCCTTATTATATCAATAGCTAAATGGGGGCAAAGTGGCTGGGTAAGTCCTTCTTAACTCACCATATCATTCTGAGAAAAGCTGAAGCAAGGTACATGGCCTAAAAGAGGCTTCTCGCTCCTTCTTCCACAATTCTGTCATCTTTGCTCTTTTATCCTTCCTCTCCTCACAAAACGAAAGTCAAGATATTGCCACAACAGTGAGAAGAAAAGTCACTTCAAGGCACTCCCCGCCATGCCCCACAGGCTACCTCACCTGTGGCTGGGGCATGAGGATACAGCTGGGATGCAGGGGGGAGAAGAGAGCGCAGAAAGAACACCCAGGCTTCATCCCAACATCTCACTGCGGAAAAGGCCTTGGCCCTCTTCACTGCCAATGGCATGGATCCAGAAAATAGAACACAAAGAAGATGTGTCACCCCTAACACCAACCATGGACATAAAGTGACTTTAACCACCAATACAAAATGGCCCCAGTAAATGTCAGAGCTGATCGATCAGGTTATCAACTTTCTCCCACAGGCAGGAGCCCTTAAGGGGAGCAAGGAGTTAAAAAAGAGGCCTGCAAATATTTATTCCAAAATTCCCCGCTTGTGTTCGTTCTTGAGAAAGCACAGAGGTAGAGTGAGTTAGTGGTACAGGTAAACTGTTGGAGGAGGCACAGTGCAACACCTTGGAAAGACACAGGAGAAGGAAGAAGGAATGACAGGAAAAGGTTTTGGACCACGACTCTGACCTGACACTGTGACAAGAAAGGCGGAAGGAATCAGAATTGTTAGGGAGATGGCAATGCAGACCTGATAGTCTCAGCCACACGGTGAGCTCGGAGGCAAAGATGACTGAGACGGTTTAAGTGTCATCTTAGCTAGACCATAGGACCAGGATGTTTGGCCAAACATTATTCTAGTTGTTCTATGAAAGTATTTTTTAGATGAGATTAACATTCAAATCAGCAGACTTTGAGTACAACAGATTACCCTCTGTAATGTGGGTGGGCCTCATCCAATCAGTTGAAGGCCTTAATGGAAAAAGACTGACCACACCAGAAGAAGAGGGGAGACTTCCTGCAGACCACCTTTGGACTTGAAACTTATTTTGGTATACGTGAAATAATAGAAAATGTATATTTTGGTCTCTGCCCCCAGTTTCTGGCACAGAGCTCCTAAAATTCAAATAAATTCTTAAGTGAAAAGAACACCAGGAACATCTCTCATTCTTGTATTTGGTCTGCTGACACCTTGAATCAGGACTTCTAGCATACCATGGGAGAATAAATTTTTATGTGTTAAGATGTCCAATCTGTGGCAATTTGTAACAGCAGCCACAAGAAACTGATAAACTCTCCATCATTTCCCCACAACTAAAAGAGCAGTGAGTACTTTGGTTGGAGAAACTGATCTGCCTGCATAGGCTTAAGGTATTGTGGAAGGAAGCAGAGACATTCTCTCTTAAAGAGTGAAGTTAAGAAAGTCAGAGGTTTCCATCTGCCTATTCTTAAAATCATAAGATTAGCCATTTCTATTATTTTATGATTTGTATTATTTCTATCATTCTATTATTATTCCATTCTAGTATTACCTACAATTAGTCTTCAATAGTAAGTAAGTCCTTACTGTATAATATATTCATGGAGGTTATCATTTCACATGTGAAATCCTGTGGTTTTGCCCTTTAAGATACATATTCCTCTCATTTTAGCATCCTTTTGCTATTTATCTTTTTTAATCCTTCTGTTCTCCTAATTTATATTTCTGAGGATGAAAAACAAAAGACCTTGTTATTGATTTTCTGGTTTTATTTGTAGGATGAGATAGAAGACTTTTCTAAACTTTAATCATGTATGTATGAGAGATGGACTTTTTTCAAACCATGTTTCTTAGCTTGCAATTTTCATTATGCTACCTCCAAGATTGCATTTCATATTACATTTTTGTAAGCATCGTTTCTTATTACAATGTATTTTCTATAGTTATTTGAAGTCAGAGTTTATTAAATCAGGAATTTAAATGTGGCAGTGTCTTTTATTTCCAGTGTGTTTATGTATGCCACCAACACCATTCATTATAGAAGTTTTCTCTATTTTGGGAGGTGATTTTGCTGTTGTTGTTTTGATCCTTAATTTCTTTTGGAATTATTCCTATGAGAGTAATTTCCATAGAGAACAGAACTTTTACAGAAAATAATTTTCATTGTTATATATGTCCATGTTATTTCTCAGATTTTCCTACATTTTATGTGTCAATTATAAAGTTCAAATTTGACAGTTTCTGATTTACATTATTTATTGCTACCAAGTTGATTGTTCTCTGTAGCCTTTTTACTGTTTTTTTTCATCTCCTGTATGAAAATTAAAATTACTTTATACACACATGTAGACCTTCCCAATTTATTTCATTAGAAAAGTAATGCTCACTTGTTTTCCACCATTTTTTGATGTAAGGATTATTTATTTTTTTACAGCTTTATTGTGCTATTGAATGGTTCATATACTATACAATTCACCCATTTAAAGTGTATACTGTAATGGCTTTGGATTGTGTTTTTCATTCATGATGAACTATTTACGTAGGATTCCCCATGAAACATGGTCATTTCAATGGAAACTGTGTGGAGGACTGGAGAAGAAGCTGAGGAAGCTATGATCCAGGGTCTGCAGAGGGGCAACCAACCAGAAGTGTAGGAAACACTCTCATCTAAGACCACACAGCACTCACTGAAGGAAGAGGTATGGGACAGGCTGACACAGGCTGACACAGGACTCAGGTAGCCCTCCCAATGGAGGAGTGGCAACGGGTCTTAAAAACAGGGCAAGTGACCATCTGCACACTAAATGGTGGAATATGTAGCCTCCTTCACCCAGTTCACAGCCCTGAATACCAGCAACAAGGATAGCACGTGGATGCGCGCACAAACACATGCTCTCTCTCTCTCTCTCTCTCTCTCTCTCTCACACACACACACACACACACACACACACCCCACCCCACACACAAGAAATTCATGGATTCTTTTCCGGAAAAACTGAATGCCCTATGAAAAGAAAAAGACTTCCACAAATGATGTTTAGTGCTTTCCCAGTACAAATCTGGCAAACCCACACAACCCCCAGAACTTCAATTCAGATTTCTTTTTTAATTTATTTATTTTGGCTGCATTGGGTTTTCATTGCTGGGCACGGACTTTCTCTGGTTGCGGTGAGCTGGGGCCACTCCTCGTTACGGTGTGCCGGCCTCTCATTGTGGTGGTTTCTCTTGTTGCGGAGCACGGTCTCTAGGCACATGGGCTTCAGTAGTTGTGGCACGCAGGCTCAATAGTTGTGGCTCGCGGGCTCCAGAGCACAGGCTCAGCAGCTGTGGCGCACGGGCTTAGTTGCTCCGCGGCATGTGGGATCTTCCCGGACCAGGGCTCGAACCCGTGTCCCCTATATTGGCAGGCGGATTCCTAACCACTGCGCCACCAGGGAAGTCCCTCAATTCAGATTTTTAGTAACTTCACATTTCAGTATAAACACAGTCAAAGATCACAATTTTTTTTAACATCTCTATTGGAGTATAATTGCTTTACAATGGTGTGTTAGTTTCTGCTGTATAACAAAGTGAGCCAGCTGTACATATACATATATCCCCATATCCCCTCCCTCTTGTGTCTCCCTCCCGTCCTCCCTGTCCCACCTAGACGGGTGGGATTGGGATCACCAAACATTTAATGAGTAATTCTAATATGAAAGACACACACACATACACACACAAACACCTGATTCTTGGAGAAAAACGGAAGAGACACGTACAATGAGGGACAAAAGAGCTTCAAGGAGAACAAAACATTGTACAAGGGGATTCCCTGGTGGCGCAGTGGTTGAGAGACCGCCTGCTGATGCAGGGGACACGGGTTCGTGCCCCAGTCCGGGAAGATCCCACATGCCGCGGAGCGGCTGGGCCCGTGAGCCATGGCCGCTGAGCCTGCGCGTCCGGAGCCTGTGCTCCGCAATGGGAGAGGCCACAACAGTGAGAGGCCCGCGTACCACAAAAAAAAAACAAACAAAAATAACATTGTACAAGAAGCATAATCATATTAGATGATTTGCCTCAGTAGTGAATAATTATAGTAATTATTATTAGTTATAATTATACATAATATTATTATTGCAATGTAAAGGCAGACTAAATAAGGTGATATAACTACATTGGAAGGGGAAGGAGGAGGGGAGGAATGTATTTTAAAAATGCTGAATCATCTACACCATAAAGCAAATCAACAGATAATGTTTAAAATGGATAAACTGATAAATAGCTAATATATTATTTTAAAATATGGAGAAAAGTATCAAACAGTATCAAAATTACCAGCTAAGCCAATTGTAAGTGACTGCCTCCAGGAAGTGGGATTGAGTGAGGATAGGAGGTAAGGGCTGGTAGAAGGAAAACCAGATAAAGAACTACAGTTGTCCATTATAAGCCTTTTAGTACTACTTGAGGTTTGAACCACCCATAGATATTACTTTGATAAAGAATAAAAAATAATTTAAAAGAGAAAACCCAGACACAGTATTTTAGTTGGCATTGTTTGGTTTGTTTTCTGAATTACAGTTTTTGAAGAAAGAGAGCAAGGACTTTTGAGCTGATAGCTACAGAAATTGGTCAACTCTTCTAATATTTTAAAGTAAACTGGTTACTTCCTTAGATGATCCGTCAGGGAGGAAAAATCTTAGTAATTCCTTGAGAAAATAAACTTTGAAGTTTAAAAAAGAAGCCAGGCAATAATTTCTACTGCAAGAAGGAAATAAAAACTTCAAGGGGCGGTAATAACAATAATTTTCTCAGACATGTATCTGCAACCCTGATTGCCTGGGGGACGTAGAATCAGGTTCCTGCTGAGTCTCAGTCCTAGGTCCTCACCCCCTTCCACCTTTTTTGCGTTCCTTAACCTCCTTCTCCTCTCCTGTCCCCTCTTCGCTGCTCCAACTTTTATCAGCACTAACCATACCAGAATTATTTCTCTTTTCAGATATACCTCATTGAATACATAAGTGATGAGTGAAATGGTAAAACTTCCTCTGTGCAAACAAAATAATGATATTTCAAACAGTCACAAAGACCAAACGAACTAGGTATGTTTTTTACTGGCATGAGAATGTTGATTCGGGTGGGAGTGTTAGCCATACCTAATAATAAAAGAAGATTCAGCATCCCTGATTTAAAAGAAGAAAAATATACAAGTGTATTTTCCAACAGCCTTTGGTGGATGAATATGTACTGCACCGACACATGGACCCTTTCAACACTCTACCCTTCTCCTAAGCACGGTGCCCCCAGACCCCCAGTTGAACACTGAAGGTAGAGGCTATCCATCTGATACGCTTTCAGGTGGGAATAGAACCTGCAGATGTCTACCCTTGACTTTCCGAAACTGTCTGAGGCATTATGTCATATGATGGATGACATGATGCATCTTCCTTCTACCCTACAGAGAACAGAATTTCCCAACAGTTTTAAATGTTGGCCTTTAATGACCGCAATGATTGAGAAACATCTATGACCATTTTTATCTGGGGAGTTTTAGGCTTTTTGAATGGCAAGCCACATGCTTTTCTTTGTGTTTGACAGAATTAAATAATTTCTATACTAGAAAGACAATGATTGATGAAGAAATTTTGTTTTAATATACATTTAAAACATATCCTCTAGGACTTCCCTAAGAAGTTAAGAATCCGCCTGCCAATGCAGGGGACATGGGTTCGATCCCTGGTCCAGGAAGATCCCACATGCCTCGGAGCAACTAAGCCCGTGTGCTACAACTACTGAGCCCATGTGCCACAACTACTGAAGCCCACACGCCCTAGAGCCCGCGCTCCGCAAAAAGAGAAGCCCCCGCTCGCCTCAACTAGAGAGAGCCCGTGTGCAGCAGCAAAGGCCCAATGCAGCCAAAAGTAAATAAAATAAAATAAAAAGTACTACATTTAAAATAACAAAAATAAATAAAACATATCCTTTAAAATAACTTTATGTGACACTTTTTTACTCTCTTTGTCTGTCTCTCTGTCTCTGATAATTCTAGGATTTACAGAATCCCTAGAATGTCCTTCTTCCCATCTCCCTCTCTCTCCTGGTCCATTTTTGGGTTCAGCATGAAATCAGGCTTGTTGATTCCCCTATTCTGAGCTTGTACTGAGAGTGAACTTTCTTATACTTGCAAGTGAACTTGTACTTGGTTGAACAACTCGGACTTTGCCTTCTACCTTGTAGGCCCCATGTACCTACATACAGAGTAGATAGATACAGAAAAACTATGACAACTCTGGTAATCAAGGAGGTGGTGTTGCTAGGCAATGGAAAGGAAAGCAGGAAGCCTTGTACGTGGGTCTTAGCAGTGTATCAGGAATAAAGAAGACCTGCCAGTCATTCCTTTTCCTCAGGGGACCGGTTTAACATGCAGGGGCAGGGTGGGCCCAAAATACGGAGATTCAGCAGTAGCATCTGGGCTTCTCTCTGGGGCCCATGTTTGCAGCTCATCACCATTCACGGCCCTGATGCCACATTCTGCTAAGGGGGCTCTTGTGCCTCAGTAAGCGTCTCTTCTCCCAGTACATTCTCCTTTCCCCTCCTGATTTACCTTAGTTCTGAGGACCAAGCTTCTCATTGTCCCCAGTTGGAGATCCTGTTTCATTCTCGAGATCCTGCTTAGAGTCCCCAATCTTAACCCCAACCTGGGACAGATGCCTTGATAATAACAACTGTACTTTCCAGCTATCATCCCTGCCCTGGCTTCACCATCCTGAGTGCCCTTCCTAGATTCTCCCTGGTCTGTGACTGACAGTGACCATTTCTCAGCCCCATCCTGAGTCCCAGCCTGACTAGAGGGGTCTAATACCCCAGCCCTCACTTCTCCTTCCAACTGCAATCCTTTCCACATGCGCTCCAAATTCCAGTGTCCATGCCTCTCTGATAAATCCTGAAGTATGATGTTACTAGACTTTCATGCCTTGCTTCGATGTCCTTTTTTGGACCCTGTGTTCTGAACATGGAGGCCCATGCACCCTGGTGCTCTGGCATAGGCTAGAGCACATGGTCCAGACTATAGATGAAGTATCAGAGGGTTTCTCATTTACAAATGGGTTTCGTTCCCCAGAAAAGTCTACTTCTAAGACAATAATTGAGTCTACAGGAACAATCATTTCAGAGTCGACGTTATAAATTGTAGTTGAGCTCTCATGTCAGCCTGTAAAAAGCCCATTCGATACAAAATGCACCAGAGGTACGGAACTTCAACTCTGACAAAAACTACCTCTGTGAAGAAATGGAATTTAGGTTTTAACTAGCAGTTCCAGGATCAAGCCTCTGAGCTCCAGCTGTGGAAAAGGAAACTTCACTAGTTTCTTACAAGAGAAGGTGGAATCAGAAGGGCACTGGTGGAATACAAGCGTTAACGGAGCTGCAGTAGGAGTGGAAGGGTTAAAAGCAAACTGACCTCAGATATTGCTACAGAAGATGTGGTGGGTGAGCCTAGCTGGTGGAGAAGAGGAGGTGGAAAAGTCACTGTTGGGAACCCTCCTGCCTGAGCAGCCAGTGTCATTGGTAGAGTAGAGAGATGGCCAACTAACAGGGCCCAGGATGGTCACAGGGGGACTTGCTATATCAAATCTAGGACAGGGGAAACCTGGGAGTGGACCAAGGTTATGAACAAGAGAGATGTAAGGAGTGGTAAAAACTGTCGTGATTTCTGCCCAGAACCTCCTTTGGAGAAACTGTTCCCTACCCCTTACCCCTATCCACAGCCATGTCACTGCAGCCTGGGGCCACCAGGGTAATTCAATGACTCTATCTGAACAACACAGATTAGACAAAGGATGGAACTTTTACCTTCGCAGGAATTTGATTTTAAGATCAGCAGAAGTGAGGTTCCCTCAGTATACCTGAACACAAAATACGAAAATTCAGGGACTCTGTGTAGGCATGTTCTGCCATGTGGCCATGGAACACAGAAAACTGGCTGGCAGCAGAGAAGAATTAATTCACTGTTCATCCGTTCATTCAACGAGGGGGGAAAAGGAAAGGCAGAGGAAGGGAACTCATGTTTCATGAGAGCTTATTATGTGTTGAACAGGAGATCACACAGAGGCTGCAGAGAAAACCAGACAGTGGTTCATGAATGGGTGCTATAGACAGTGGGGAGAGGAATTTGGTTGTGATGATTAATTTGCCACAAGCTGGAGTCAGAGACTAAGGATGTGCCTGGTCTGTTTGGGGCATCCACCCAGGGCTCCTAGTCCTACCGTTAAAGAAAGTTTTTCTTCTCTTGCTGAGTGCAGCAGACCTAAGAGAACCTCCATGGATACCTTCTGAGGATTAGTAACTTGTTTTTTACACGCACATGAGAAAAAGTAACCATCTAGTTTGAATAGCCCCTGTGTTCCGAAGGCAAACAGAGAGCAGTGTTGAGAAGACAGCACCCTGAAACAGAACCTCCAACATTCTGTACGGTGAGTTAAGCACCTTGCATAACATTATGCACAATCGGATGTTCAGTTAATACTGCATGGCTTAATCAATGAATTCTATCTTACAAAAACGTGCTTATTTTGTCATCTTCAAAGAAACACCATCACCCAGATTATGACACAATAACATGCTATACTGACAAGACCACAGGACAATGATATAATCAGTGATGAACACTGCCTTAGCCCACAGAACAAAGCCAAATTGTAATTACCAAACTCGGCGACTCAATATCTCTAAACTTGTGTGATACAAGAGTACTACAAATGCAATCATTTTTATTCTCTATATTGATAGTACTCACAAGAATTGCTGCTTGAATACAATTCAACAGTAATCTTGACCAATGTGGCAAGATAACCCAAGAGAAAAATTAACTGTGTTTCATGTTTCTACAGTCTCAAGACAAAACAATGAGATATGTTACTCCAAATTCCCTATTTCTATCCTGACTCATCTTCTTCTAATGATACACAAACAACAAAAGGAAAGTTGAGCTTTCTCTGCCCCAGGACTGTGCTATGAGCATTTTTTTCCCCTCAAAAAACCTAAGCAGAAAGCAGAATTATCCAGGAAGGGTGTGGTACTAAGGTTTAAGAGGAAGGGGAATGGCCTGACCCGACACTGAAATAAGGAGGGGATGGCAGTTACCAATGATTCCCACGTTGCCCACAGCGAGGCAGAAAGTGGCTATTTTATTGATAAGCAGAGCATGAATGCCAAGGAGCCACAGAAAGTACCAGTGACTGTGTGGGGCAGACCCGTCACCTCTAAACAGACCCTACTGCCAAGAGCAGTGGCATCTATAATGGATGAAACACCAGAGCAGTAGCATAGCTAGCACACTTGACTTTAGGAGCTGATCATTTTTTTAACATCTTTACCTCCCTAAGGCAAATTTTTTAAAGAATTAATCACATAATAATTATTCTCTTGACTCAATTCCTTAGTTTTAAAACAGTTAACGGTTTAAAATATAAAATTTCAATTTAAGAGTTATTATACAAAGGCAGTAGGATATTTCATGTGGGAACTAAAAGGCACTAACCAAGCAAAAGTATTACGCATCACAGTTTGTGCTTTGTTGGGCTGTCCCCCGAAAGCCTACAAGGCCTGTACCTGCCAAGCTTCAAGACCAAAGAAAGAGCCCGGAGTCAGCAACAGAGACATCTATGGTTTAAGGATGAGGGCGCTTCCATGTCCGAAGCAAGGTCCTGGAGCGACACCCCACCGTGTGCGGGCGGATGGCGGCAGATGACGAGCAGGACATGGCGGCAGTCTTCACTCCCAGCGGGGGAAGGGGAGATTGCCAGTAATACGGGGAATTGATGTCAGGTGGGCTCATCAGTTACCAGGGAAACCAGCAGAGGGGTACGCCCCTCACTGCCCCTTTGATAACGATAATCACCACCTGGGACATTGCGCAAGTATGTAGGAAGGTCAGTCTTGTGAGTAGGGTATAGGTGAAGCAGGCATCGGTCGAGCAGGCAGTGTACAGAGAGCAAGAGAGCAGCCCCCTTGAGTGGCCTGACCATACACACTCTGATTCACTGTTTTAAAATTTAAACACAAAAATTCCAAGTTGCCATATAGTATTGGAGTATCTGAAGTTTTATATCTTCATCTGCATAATCAGTGTGCTATCTTTGCTTTTTTTTAATTGAATCTACTGTTTAAATGCAGGAATGCGTAGTACCACAGGGATTCACTCAAGTGATTCCTAACATTTAGGAATTTATCACTAAGCAAACATGTATGCCTGCTGGGTCCATGGCAGAACTGGGGGTAGGGGCCAGGGAAAAACTGAATTACTAAAACTTCTCCTAATTGAAGTCCATGTAGAATGAAATATCTTTTAAAGAATAAGTAATAAAGGTGCTAATGTGTAGCTTAATGTATATTATTAGAACTCAACAGTGTTCACAGCAACTGTTTAGAATTCATGCACACAAAGATTTTTTTCTCATGACGGAGTATCTATCCCTGAGTGTTTGAAATTGCTGCTGCATGGTGATAATAAAAAGCAGAGAAACCTTTTAATCAGCATTGTTATTCTTAATTACCCATAAAAATGCACCCCCTTATGGCCTGCACCTGGAGCAGACTGTTCCCACCAGCCCACTTTTGGTGCCCACAAATTGTTTGGAATTGCATAATCTCTCCAGGACATTTGTACCACCAAGAGAAGAGGGAAAGGCCTCCCAAAATATAACTGAGATTAAATTTTCTACCTGTTAGACTGGTGTTTGTAACCGACTTCATTTGATTTTAAAAAATGATTCTTTACCTGAATGTTGTAAATTCTTATCAGTTATAATAATATAACATAATATTTCCATAACATAACTAACATGAGTGACATATTACATGCTTAAACGTTTGGTTTTTTCTACATTAAAAAACTAAGCATTGTTTGATTATTTTTTTCTGGTAAAATATGGGAGGAAGTGGTCAAATGTTCAAAATCTGATAAAGTACATCAATCATAGAACTTGTGATTCTGGATAAATTTTCTAGATAATCCTCCTACCAGGAAATCTTGTATAACTATGGTAAAAATGTTATCTTTTCCCTCTCCAACTTGGTAGTCACTAAAAGTGTTCCAGGCTTGAAAATTACTCAGCCTGTAATTTCCGCAGACTGAACCATTCTGGGAGTAAAATGATGTCATATAAATAGTAATTAACAGTATTTCTTTGCTTCAGCTCCACCCACTATTTCAGTACTTCAGGTCACTTTCCATCTTCCAAATTACCTGCATTTATTTATAGGTGCATTCAGAGGGGCAGCTAATTTTTGCAAACCAATAAGCCCTCTTTAACCTTTATCAACTCAGAGATCTTTACTGCCCCTGAAAGCCATGGGGCCGTCTAAGGCCACCTATGCTGCAACAATCACCCTCTGCTTCCAATGAGGACACCTAGGGCACCTCCACAAAGCTGCTGCCGTCACTGCTGTTGCCATAGCCAGTACTGGTGCAGTGACACGGCTTAGGCTTGACCTGTGAGATTCCCACAGGCATTTGAATACAGGTAGCAGCACTCGAAATTACAACCAGTTAAGAAGTTAAGAACATGAACGCTTAATTCTAGGAAGAAAACAAGGAAAGAATGTTCCCCAGGAGGCATGAAGGATCTGAGATGGCCGAGAGCAGTCTCAGGTCCCAGTGTGTAGAAAAATGATCGTCTCTCCTAGTAGGAGCATCCCTCCCCGAGGTACCAAATTTTCAGACCAGCAGAGCCAATCCCCTGTCCTTGACGCTCAAATTTACATAATCTGCCAGAGAGAGAGAGAGGCAGAATCTTTGAGTGAATACTGGTTGAGACTAGTTTCTCCAGCCATACAAATCAAATAGAGCCTTGGTAGACTGACTATCAATTTTATCCTTGGGAACTACATACAGGTTCCATGAACCAAAACTAACGATGTAGATGCATGAGGCTACCCTACTTCTGCCACTCTCTGGAACCTACCTGCCCCTGAACCACTCATTCTCACCAGCCTTAACAGGCTTGACAGTGTCTCTCTCATCTTACCTTAGACCCCAAAAATATAAATCACAAGTTCCACTTTAATGTTGGAGAAGGAGGAATAACTCTTTACAGCGGTTCCTCAGTCATAGTAAATGCTAAATGAATGAGAACCTCTTTCTTTTTCTTGGAACGGGGGAGGGCAGTTTAAACAGTGACTATTAAGTAGGTTAATAATGATAAAGTTTAGCTTACTGCAGTAAGACAAAATCCTTAAAAATTAGAAAATAACATATTGACAAATGTTACTCTAATCAAACCACCTCCTCAAATGAGGCAGAGACTCTTTTCCTTCTCTCCACATCCTGAGAATTCCAGAGAAAGAGGAGGATCAGAAACAAGTCACTGGGCTCTGTTATGGTACAGTAAGCTCGTCTCATTTCAGCCCCATCCCAGGGACCAAAGGAAGATGGAGGCCCCTAAACGCTGGGAAAGAATCTTCTCTCAGCTCAGGTCCAGCATGTTACGTGGTGTGACGTGCTCTTGATGGAACATTTGTATCACTTGATGGTGACAGCAAACCTGACCTCCTGATGAAGTGCGATTTGTCTTCACAGTGATTAGCTGGGTCTCCCAACTCTGCACTAGTTCAGTCATATGCTTCATGTTAGGGGCACAAACTCTTTGAACATCTTGACGTGGTGATGCTCATCCCAAAGGAGAAGGATGTAAATCAGCCATGTCCACTGGACCATCATCCACGAGCCCTTTTAGCTTATTCATGGGTCAGAATGTTCACCAGGTATGTTCAGGTTTTGGATGAAATCTGACACTTTCTTCTACGTCAGATTGTGAATTCTAAGTTTGACTACTGCTTCTACCCTCCATAGCTTCTTCAGGAGGGAGCCAGATACACACGGAGGGAAGACAATATGAAGACACAGTCACAGTTTCATCCCTCGCAGCCCTCAGAAGAAAACAACCCTGCAGACACCTTGATCTCAGAGTTCTAGCCTCCACAACTGTGAGAAAATTATTTCTCTGTTGTTTAAACCTCCCAGTCTGTGGTACTTAATTATGGCGACCCTAGCAAACTAGCTTACTCATTATATGTAATGCCTTATTATAATGTAAAGAAGAAATAAATGGAATGTAATTTACAATAAAATACATATTTGCACTTGTAAATGTTCAAGCACAGCTTGACGTAATGTTTATAAAGACATAATGTTTATACCAATACTGGGCATGCAGTGGCTCTAAGTGTGACAGTAAAAATATGCGCCGACACAGACAGCACATGTTATTGGCAACTCAAATACAAAATTTCGAGTAACATTACCGTTGGTACATGATTTTCTGAAAGAGTGAAAAACGCTTGGTAAAGTTCCAAACGAAACAAACAACAATCTCCTTCAATTTACATGGAAAATTGAAGAAATTCGTGGTATTTGTTTGACACACGGGAACAGGTGCTAGGCACAGATAATTATAAATAGGTTTTTCATCTCCATGAATGTCCTGTGGAACATTTGAAAGTCACAGCCAGTTCTTCATTTCTCTGTACATTTGCAGGTTGTCAGGATGTCTAGCATCACTGGCCCACAACCCTCATTGCCAGTAGGGTTCCCAGTCATCATGACAACCAAAAATGGCTCCTTATTTCCAGAATATGTCCTAAAGACTCTCTAAAGGGGAGTATCACCTTGGTTGAGAAGCAGTGAGATATAAGAAAATAAAAGATGTAATGTATGGCTACCTTTTGGTGCTGGGCCACTCCCATTCCCACTCCCTGACAGAGCTCCCCCTGCCTGGAGGCAGAGAGCTGGGGACCGGTTCACATGGGACCACACAGTAGGCAAGTCAAGCAAGGGATATGCATTTCTGAACGGGTCTTGTTGAAAGTCACAGTCTTAACATTACCCTTGAGCCTCAGGCATTAAAATACTCCTTTGTTTGCTTGAATTTCAGAGGCCTCAAAGGCTCCATGTTTGGTAGAGACTAGCAGCTGTGGGCATGCCTTCCTCTGTGTGTTTCTGTATGTTTGAGGGGCTTGGAAAAGGCTAAGGCTCTGCTGTGACTGCAGAGGCATCAATGGGTTAGAGAACCATCCTGACAAATCCTGCTGCCCATTTCTCTGCTCCTGTTCCTGGGCTATTGAACATGCATTGTTGGAGAAAATCACATGAACCAACAGGGTAGTTCTACCAGCAAGCTATGATCTCTAACCATTAACTGGGCCCTCAACGACGCACCCAATCCTTTTGTCCCATTCTGCCTGTCCTCCAGGATGTTTCCCAGTGTTTACTCTCAATCTTTTTTGTCCCCTTCTCTCAAGCACTCAAATTCCACCTTGTTGTTTCACGCTCCAATAAGATTTCTGTACATTTTATTGAGACAAGATCATTGTTCAGAAAAACAATGATCTCAAAATTCTTCCTCTCAAAATTTAGTTTCCTCTCGCACAACAAGAAGAAAAGTCCACTTGTGCTGCCTATTGCTCCCCTTTCCAAGGGAACCTGTTCCATTATTTAAAGAGATTCAGTTTTTCCTTTTCAACTGCCCTCCTCTTCCCTCAACTTTGCCTGAAGACATGCTGTTTGAGTTAGAACCCTTTGGTTGCAGGTAGTAGAATCCAACTTGAGTGCACTTTAGCCAGAAAATAGGACTTTAAATAATAATAATAAAAAAACCCAATGGTAGGAATGCCGTGGGTCTCGGGAAAGGACTTGAACGAGTATTGCAAAGCCATCAGCACTCCTTCCACCCGTCTTTGCTGCTCCTCTTTGCTTCGTTTTTCTCTTTCCTGTACACTAGCTTCTTGTGGCTTCCTGTTGTCGACTGAAGAAAATGCACAAGCTAAAAGTTGAGAGTTATGTTTTATTCAGCGGATTTTCTGAGGATGTCAAGCCTAGGAGACAGGACTCTCAGATGGCTCTGAGGCACTACTCTGAAGAGGGAAGGGAAGAGCCAGGATATAAAGGAGTTTTGTAACAAAAACCAGGTAATCGGAACATCAAAAGATTACTGTTAATTAAAGAAAACCAGACATCTCAAGTTAATGAATTTAGTGCTTTTCTATGTATGGGAAGATGCAAAGTTCTGGGCTCATTGAAATCATTCCTTTGATATGCACCTCAGCTAACTAGGGCTGGTATGCTGTTTTTTTCCATCTTGAGTCTCCTCCGGGTGCACCCTTGGGCGTGACTGCAGTGGCTGATGGCTTGATGGCCGGGCATCTTTTGTTTACTGATGTGGCAGGAGGCATTCTTAGTCCACAGTGTCCACATGGCAGAATCCCAGTTGCAGGAGTGAGAACCCAACTGGCTAGCTTGGATCAGGCCTAATCCCCTGGCCAAGTTCAGCTAAGATGGCTTAACGGGGATCAGATTTACCCTCCTGCCTGAAAAAGATAAACACACAAAATACAGAAGCAATGGGCTTTGAACATGGATATCAGGTAGCGCAGGACAATGAACCTTGAGAGAGGGCAAACAGACGAGGTGAGCCTTATGGTTGCCCCAGCTTGCTGCCTGGAGAGAGTTTCCAGAATGCAGCATGGGGAGGGGGAACCCAGGTGGAGCCCAGTGGTCTCTCTGAGTTGAGAAGACAGAGCTGGAATCCAGGGAAGGCATGGTGGATAGAGATAGCAGGACAGAGTACTAGAGAGAGAAGAGAGCTGGAGAGAGAGAGAGGGAGAGAAAGAGAGATGTGAGGGAGAGAGAAAGAGGGGGAGAGAGAGAGAGTTAGTTCAAGATCTGGCTCACAGGAGGATCTCCTTGAGGCTTCAGCTAAGTCGTGATCAGCACATGGCTGTGAAGAAACTACTGGAAGCCAGGGAAAGAGCCACCTAAAAGGATCAGAGGGTACACTTCTAGGAGCCTTCACAAGGCCTGGAATAGTTTATTTCCACTGGTCAGAATGGTAAGCCTTGTAATTCACAAGGTACCCAGTAGAGATAGGAGGGAAGGGGGCAGGGCACAACCTTTAAAAGAATGACATAGCCGTTGAGGTTACAATAGAAACTGGTTAGACCCTACTAGGCCCAAGATGGCAGAAGATCTGGCTTCCAGTAGACCTTGAGCCTCATTATACACTCATTGTAATACATTAGGATCTAAATGACATACCCACAGGGGCCACGATGATTCCAAGGCCGACTGTAAAAGGCCAAAAAGTGGGCTGGGCGGTAGCCCAGTTCCTGGAAATCCCTGCCCCTTTCCCCAAATAGTTGGAATAATCCTCCCACTCATTAGCCTATGAAATTATCCAGCCCATAAAAACTAACCACCCCATATTTCAGGGCCACTCTCACCTTTTGAGAGGGACCGCATTCTGTCTAAATAAACAGACATCTCTCCAAATAAACTGCTTTCACTTTGCTATGGCTCGCTCTTGAATTGTTTCCCGTGTGAAGCCAAGGACCTTCACTTGGTGGTCTGTCCCATGGACTCACCCAAGACCTGCGACATGACCATCCTCTTGTGCCCCATCTTCCTATAACAAGAAGAGAATCATCAATTTAGCCTTCAAGTCTGCTCTGGTCCTGCCTAACAAAGTTTAAAATCAAACCTGAAGGGACTTCCCTGGTGGCACAGTGGTTAAGAATCTGTCTGCCAATGCAGGAGACACAGGTTCGAGCCCTGGTCTGGGAAGATCCCACATGCCACAGAGCAACTAAGCCCGTGTACCACAACTACTGAGCCTGCACTCTAGAGCCCGCGAGCCACGACTACTGAGCCTGCGTGCCACAACTACTGAAGCCTGTGTGCCTAGAGCCTGTGCTCTGCCACAAGAGAAACCACCACAATAAGAAGCCCGCGCACCGGAACGAAGAGTAGCCCCCACTTGCCACAACTAGAGAAAGCCCGCGCACAGCAACAAAAACCCAACGCAGCCAAATAAATAAATTAATTAAATAAATTAAAAAAAAATCAAACCTGAAAGAATCCAACAGTTTCTGTTAGGGAACCGTTGACTGAAACAGCCTGCCTTGGCCAGGCATAATAACCACTTGCATGAGTTGTCCTGAACAGGAGGTCCCCATAAGGAACAGGGTGCTGCCACCAAAAACTAACCGGGAGAATTTGGGAGGGGCCAAGAGGAGAGAGAAGACGCCAGACTATAACATGTCCTGCCAACCTCCCAGAAACCCTCACGCTGGGATCCATCTTGGCTAAGAGATGTGTGCACTATCAGGAAGGGCCTTGAATTGGACCAAATATGGGGACAAGTAAGATGATTGACCAGAGACACCCAGAAAGCTGACCCCACCACCATAAACCCTGAGACTGTAAGCCACGTGGCAGAGCAGTTCTCCTGAGTTCCCTTATCCCACTGCTCTCTGCCCGGGTGCCCCTTCCCAATAAAGTCTTTTGCTTTGCCAGTACGTTTGTCTCCTCGGACAATTCATTTCCAAGTGTTAGACAAGAGGATTGGTGAGGTTGGGTGAGCAAATGCAGACCCTTTAAAGCAATACTGCGTGCTACCCATTCCATGGGCCCCAACTCTCCAGGTTTAGGGGAATCTTCCTACAGCTAAAACATGCATGGGAAACCCAGAGGATGGTACACCATGCGATCGGGAAAGGTTTCTAAAACGCACCAGAGCCCTCTCTCAGGCCCTGGAAGGGTTCCCCCTTCCAGTAACATCTCTAAGTAATTTAACTGCATCCCAGAACAAAGCTCAAGAATATTTATGCAAATACAAAAACATACAGCACCCAGTAGGGTAAAATTCATGATTCTGGCATCCAATCAACCCTCAGCTGAAGGAAAGAAGCAGAAAAGGAAGAGGAAGGAATAAAGTTCTATCTCAGAAATTTTATGGATGTTATAGTCACCTCCTCTCCTATCTTACGGCTATTAATATTTTCTTCTTTACACATCATAGTATTGTTTGAATTATTACAAAAGCATCCATTACTATTGTTATTTTTAAAAACTTGGTCAACAAAATGAATCACTAAAGTGAGAATACCAAACAAAAAGAGAACAAGAGAAATTTCTGCAGTGCTTTGAAAGGATGAAGTTCTCTCTCTCCCTACTTCCTTTGCCTCCTCTTTCTGCCTACCTTTGCAGGAAGTCCTCAGTTTCTTTACCTCCATCTCTAACCTGTCCTTCCTTTCTCAGGTTAACTGAATACAGAATGCATGGCTAGTTTTTGGAGAAAATTTTGTTCTTGTCTTTGATATTTAAATTGGCAGATTTTAACATCTTACACATACTTCTCAAAGAAGAAGGGGTACTTCTCAACAGCCCCTCACTGGTAGTTCAGTGCCTTTTGTTCTGCCCTCTACCCTGCTTCCCCGGCCCTGCTCGTTTGCCTGAAACCCATCTGCCCTGTCCCTAGGCAAAGGGAATTTCAACTTTGGCTGCATCCGTTCAGAGGGCAAACACGTCCCACACCACACCTCCCGTTCTCCTTCAGGTGGAATCTCTTTCTGGCATGGAGTGGGGACGCCTCCGTCAATTGAGGAAAAGTGGAGAGACGTCAGGAGAATGTGGAGAAAGCAGACAAAGGGAGAGGGAGAAAAAGGTACAGGGCCGGAGATCGGTAGATAATAGGACCACTCAGTAGCGGGAGGGAGAAGCGCGTGTAAAGCGACCAGACACCATGGGGACGAGGGGAGGAGAGCGAGCAGAAGAGGCGCGCCCCAGGCTGACCGCCCAGGCAGTCAGCCCTGCATCGCAAGAGGCGAGCACGGCCGGAGGGGTCCGCGGGCGGGGCGGGACGTTTGTTGCCAGGGCAGATCGGGGGCTTAGCGTGCCCCTGCCCGCAGCCGCCCGAGATGAGCGAGGCCAGCCGGGTGTGCTCCGGCTACTACAGCCTCAACCGCAGCTTCGTGGAGCCCTTCCAGTGTCCCCAGCGCGGCGAGGGGGCCACCCTCATCTACTGCTGTGGCTTCGCTGACCTCAAGTACTGCTGCAGTGAGCCGGGCAGCTACTTCCCCTACAAGCACAGCTACATGTGGAGCCTCAGGTGGGTAGGCAGGGGGCTGGCGGCCATGGGGCTGGGGAGGCGACGAGTCGTGCCACGACGGGAGGAGGGAGGTCGCCCGCGTCCTTGCGACCTGCTCGGATCCCCCCGGGGGGACAGGAGCCTCCGAGGGCTGATGAGGGCCCTGCAGAGAACCCACTCGGTGCCACCCTCATCCGGCGAGGGTCGGGCAGTGGCGCCAGAAGTGTGAATACGCCGGGGTCCCCGGGCGAGGCGCGCGCGGGAGGAGAGCGGGCTCTGCGCCCAGAGCGCAAGCAGGGCCGCCCGGCGGGAGCGGACTACTCTTCACTCTCTCTCGCCGGCACCAGTCCGAGGCCTGCGGCTCTGCGGGCAGAGAAAGACAAGCACATAACTTAAGGAGGAGGTTTTAATTCTCTTTTTTATTTGTTTGGGCATTTGGTGCATTTGAATGGAAAAGGAGCTCCTTTGAGACTCAATGTGTTAACCAAAGATCAGAGTATTTTAAGCCTCTTTGCCGGTGAGAAGGAATTGGCTGTATCATTTAAAGTATCAAGAAAGGGAGTGTGTGTGTGTGTGTGTGTGTGTGTGTGTGTATGTTTCGACGCGCACAGGCAACAGGGCTTTGTAATTTGCCCTCTCAGTTGATCTCACACTGACCCCCAAACAGAAGTGGAGACCCACAGAGAGGAAGAGTTTCAGTTGCTGTGATTACACACTCCGTTGAACCTTTGCAGGACACCCCCTTTCTCAACACTTGAGCTCTTTGGCCATTGCTGGAAAGTGAAGAGACTTTCAAAGGTGGTGTCTTTCTTGCCTCTTTTTCCTATGATGGTAATTTAACATATTCCAATTTGTATTTACACAGATATTTTCATTACGAAATGCTTTTCCCCCCTCCACTCCAAAGGACTGCAGACTTAGAACCTGATTCTTTCATTTTGCCTGGAGAATGAATGGGGTGCCAGGGTTACAGGAAAGAACTGCCACCCCACCTCAAACTGTTACTGACAAATTAGCTTATGTCTGGGAGAGAGAGAGAGGCTAACTCTGCTAAGTAAGAAGAAGAGTATTAGTTCTCCCAATCTCCTACCATGGTCCAGACTTTAGCACACATGTCAAGTCTACAGCAAATGACTTTAAATGTTATTTCTTAGAGCAGTAAAGTCATTTGTTTTTGCACACTGCAAGCTTCAAAAAAATCTCAGAAGGAGTGCCTACTTACCAACAAGTTCAACTAACAAATTTGTATCATGCCAGAACAGGAAATGATGACAATTTATCCCTATTACTTGGGGAAGCAATTTGTATTGCACTGGCATATTATCCGGCCTTTCGGAAAATAACATAGTAGCCTAGCTCTGAGTCTTTGGAGGTGTTAATAATGGTGGCAGCACCTCCATGAGAGACTGGCAACTCTTAAGTCAAACTCAATTGGAAAAGTGCCTGGGATTCTCAGGTCCCTGAATAGTTCCAAAGTGACAAGCAGCAGAGGATAGAAAACCTTCCTAAGGTTTATGAGGGCACAAAGGAATGAACAGCTTGCTGGGGTCTTCATTTAGCATTGACAATGCAGCTCAGTTCCTGGGAAATATAAAAATCATTTCAACTGATGGCATCAGTTGGCAATGTTAAACCTGGGTTTCTATATGTATATGTATAGCTGATTCACTTTGTTATAAAGCAGAAACTAACACACCATTGTAAATCAATCATACTCCAATAAAGATGTTAAAAAAAAGAAACCCACCTGGGGTTCTTCCTTAGTTATTGAGCTCTGAGAACACAACGGGAAGGTAAAAATTTAGAACTTCATTTCCCTCATATTCTTTGCTCTCTCCCCTAATTTAAAATAGTCCAACTGTGAAAAATATCCCAGAAGTCATTAGCATTTGTTCTGAGATTCTGCAGCCACTGCAGAAAGGCACAGGTATGGTACCTCCAGGTGAATGAAGTTGCTAAGTAGGAGAATTCATTAATGTGACAGCAGCTACAGACCCTCTCTCAGGGACTGCAAAGCAAACTGCCCTATGGTGCTGTGAGGAAAGCATAATTCTCCCTTTTCTGTGTCTGGCCCACTCCCATCTCTTCTCTTATAAATCCCTAACCTCTAAGGGTTTCCTTTGGAAACCTTCAGGACCTAGGAAAATAATGTGTGTTGCACAGGGCTACGCTTGAGTTCAATAAGTTATGTGTGGAAATGAATATTTTAGGAGATTCCCAGAGCTCCATCTTTATCTAGAGTTTTGCATGCATAAAGCAACATTTCTATAAAGTGGAACTATGACAGTGAAACAGTTTGTCAGTATTATGAAGAACATCCTTTTATAACAGGAAGAAGTGACATGCTTTGTTTTTGTTTTTCCTTCCAATCATGTGGCCTGGTTTTTAAACTGTGTACATGTAAAGTCTGTAATACATACATTGAATTTAATTAAGTTGACAATTTTACTTTTAATTGACTAAATTATTTTTTCACTTTGAAGATGTTTTTAATAACCGGGTTCTCATTTCAGGGATCTTTCCAGATGTCTGGCCTCCTAGCTGCTTTATGAAGCAGATAATGTTAATTAAGTGGATTATGTTCCCATGTGTCTGTGCAGTCCTAACCCTCCCTACACATATGATCTACAAAAGTCAGCTTTGGTGCAAACAAGCATGAAAGAGGAGTTGCCAGAGCCAGGGAGTCTACCTCTTGGAAGAGAGGGCATCAAGTGAGGGCAAACTCCAATTTAAATATTCAACTATATACTGACTCTAGCCAGAAAATTACCCAGTCTTCACTTCTGTGCAGGGCTAGGGGAACTGGGCTGATAGTAATTAACAAGCACAAGAATCTTTTGAAGTCTGCCCTCATGTCTGGCTCAGGAGGCAATCTCTAAATTGCAAGGGGGCTTTATCTCCTTAAATTAAGGATAAGTAGGATGAGCTTAGCCCCTCACTTTTTTTTTTTTTTTTTTTTTTGTGGTACTCGGGCCTCTCACTGTTGTGGCCTCTCCCATTGCGGAGAACAGGCTCCGGACACGCAGGCTCAGCGGCCATGGCTCACGGGCCCGGCCGCTCCGCGGCATGTGGGATCTTCCCGGACCGGGGCACGAACCCGTGTCCCCTGCATCGGCAGGCGGACTCTCAACCACTGCGCCACCAGGGAAGCCCAGCCCCTCACTTTTAATTTTGTTCTTCCTCCCAAAGCAGTGACACACCTAGCACCCCTGGTCAAATTCTCCCTTCCCTCACTTTTGGCATGTCACATTTGTTCGCGCCCTAATCTCTGGGAAATAGCAGAAGCTGAAAGGCAAGACAGGAAAATAATGAAGGAAAAGATCACTACTTTTCAGTGATCATTTCAATGATTGTTACTTTTCAATGATGATTACTTTTCAATGACTACTAATGGATCAAGCACCAGTCAATTATCGTTTATTTCCATTTATGAAACATTAATTACAAGCTAAATACTCTATTAAACACTTTTAATAAGTGTGCACATGACTATGGGAAAGTCAATAGAAGCATCTGCTCTTAAGCAGCTTAAAATCTAATTATAGGTATGTACATACCCACACATACATATTGCTCATGAAAGTAAAGTACATATGTTTGCATATTAGTCTTGCAAGATAATTTTCTTTTTTCCAAACTTCTTTTCCCATTTAAAAATAAGTTCACAGGTTTCTGAAAATTGTATTATTTCTCAAGTGATTAGACTTATAGATAACTGTATCAGAAGGAATTGTTACAAATTTAGTGCAAATAATATCATATTTACACTGCATTTTTAGAGGAAAGTACAAGGGTTTCTTCCTAAATGCTAGAAGCTATTGGTGTTATGCTCTTTTAGAAAGGAAAAATTCAGATTGAACATGAACTTTACATAACTTTCATAAACATTGCTTTCCTTTAATTAAACTTTGTTCTCCTCTCTTGTAATGGTTGTGGTTTTGTATATTAATACATGATAACTCCCATACATGTCTCCAAAATAAAAGTTCTACACTTCCAGTAAACATTTGTTTCACTGTTTTTGCAGAGGTAGATATCTTTCTATTCATCTTTTATTGGTGAACCTAATCTTTCCTCCTAAAATATATTAATAATAGAGGTTTATCTGATAGAAATGTTTTTGAACCATCCCTAGAGAATCATGTGACCTTTTACTGTAATATGAATTCACATGGTATTCTATACCAATATTAACATATAAATGTATAGAGAAATATCATAAGAATTTGATGGTAGAAAAAGGTGAGCCATAGATTTCAATCATATACTGTTTATAATAAAACATAATTTGGTATGAATGACTGAAGCAAGTATTAAAAATATTTAAACCTTTGTTTTATGTGCAAACAAGTTTGTGTGACAGTCACAGTGTTTTTTCTGTTTTCCTCAGCATTGGCGCTCTGATTGGACTGGGAATTGCTGCCCTTGTTTTACTTGCCTTTGTCATCAGCGTCTGTGTTCTTTGCTACTTATTTCTGTATACAAAGCCTCAGAGATTAGACACTGGCCTTAAACTTCAACACCTAGAGGCTATTTCCACTCAAGAAGGTAATCAGTAACTGTTATTTGTAACCAATTACCTGTAGTCTGTTCAAAATAATAACCTGTGCCTGGGTGACAGATCATTCTGTTAGCAATGAATGCTTTTTAAAAATTCAGTTTATTGGGCTTCCCTGGTGGCGCAGTGGTTGAGAGTCCGCTTGCTGATGCAGGGGACACGGGTTCGTGCCCCAGTCTGGGAAGATCCCACATGCCGCGGAGCGGCTGGGCCCGTGAGCCATGGCCGCTGAGCCTGCGCGTCCGGAGCCTGTGCCCCGCAACAGGAGAGGCCACAATAGTGAGAGGCCCGCGTACCGCAAAAAAAAAAAAAAAAAAATTCAGTTTATTATATGTCTTTATAAAACTTCACGTTAAATTAGGTCTTAATGATGAAATACCTTGGAGGGATTGTGCCCAAGGAAAAATAGTGGTAGGATGTAAATATTCTCATGAAAAAATAATACACTGATCCAGTAAATCCACTTTAATTTATTTATGTGTCTCTCAGTTTTAAAGGTTGTATCCTCTTGGAATTTTTAAATTTTGTTTTTGATGGAGCCAAAGAAGTCAAATAGATAGAGGAACAAAATATTCAATAATTAATTGTCAGTGTTGCATTGCTCTAGATTGGTTAGTCAGTAGTCAGTTAGGCATTACCTGTGTGCCTATGGTATGCAGAATTCAGAGGAGGTGTATTAAGTAATTCAGAGTCATATAAAAGAAACTAAAGAATAAATAGAAGTCAGTCTTTGTTCTTGAATAGATCCCAAACTAGTTACGCTATACAGGTATGTGTATGTGTGTGTTTGTGTGTGTAGTGCAAGTATAAAGTAGAAATGTTTATGTAAGGTTTTCAGAACTGAGTCTCTTTGTTATCTTAATTATAATGTGCTACACATACTACTCATTATCATTATGAAACAGAAAGAATTGTTAAATTTTTTTGTGAATATAAATTTCTATTAGTGTATTTTAAAAGTAGTGATCATGAATTTTATTTAGATATACGTATTTTGAATATATTTTTAATAAAAATTTAGAATCTCTATATTACAGATATATATGTTTAGAATAAGACACAGGTGCTCACTAACTTCTATTTAAAAAGAAAGTGAAAAACTTTCTTCCAAAAAATTTAGAAAATTTCCTTCCCATATGCTCCATTTTAGCTGAATCCAGAAACATGTTTATGGAGTACATGCTCTGCGATCTTCTCAAATACACCAGCACCGCATGATTACTTTAGCTCTAGTTTTATTCTCTGTAGAGACCTCAGAGGGTGCCCTGTATCACAAAGCAAGAAGCCAAGATCCCTTTGGAGTTCTTTTTATGAAGTACTGTTTGGAGATTACATGGCCGAATTGACCAGTTGTTAGTTGAATTTAGTCCGATGGCTTAGACTCCGTTTCTCCACAGGCAAAATGAAGCAGTGGATTATCAAATAATCAAAAAGTAAAATAATTTTTGTCTCAATTGCTTAGATAATTTAAAGTATCAGTTCTTAAATTTTATTGTGTGTAAGAATCACTTAGGGAGTTTGTTAAAACCACCAACTCCAGACTCTGCATTTTAAAACAAATAGCTCCTCTTCCTGCCCTGCCCTTGCTCCCCTGCTGTCTACTCTCCACAGAGAAGCCAGAGTGAGCCTGGTAAAACCTAAGTCAGGTCAGGTCACTACTCTGGTCAAAACCCTAATTGCTTCCCATCTTTCAATAGATATGGAGTCCTAAATGTGAACTATGGGGGCTTTTGTGGTCTGCCCTTTACACCTTTATTTCTAGCATCTTATGCCCAGCCACCTTGGCCTCTTTGCTGTTCCTTGAAATTCCTGCCTCAGGGCCTTTGCGCATGCTGTGCCCATTGTCTGGAATGTTTTTCCCCCACTTTTACTTTCTTTAAATCTTTACTAAAAGTCACCTTCCCAGGGAGTTCTTCCCTGGTCACTCAATCTGCATCTTTAACTTCAACATTTCATGCCTTCTTCCTGCTTTACTTTTCTCCTAAGCACTTACCACTAATCAACTATATATTTTACTTACCTGTTGTCCAATTTTTCTCTACTCCAACTAGAAAGTAAGTTCCAGGAAAGTAGAAATTTTTGTCTTGTTTGCTCACTACTGTTTCTCTAGTGCTTAGAACACAACAAATGTTTGTTGAATGAATTGAATGAAGTAGCACTGCACCTCTGTCATAGGTGATCAAAGGAACATGTTTATTGTCACCATTATAGTCATCAAACATTCACTGAGTGCCTCTTCTATACAATGCAGTGTGCTAAATAAAAATTGATTATTTTTCCTGATCTATCTCAGGGACTGCTCCAGAATTTTATTTCAAGCTGGATCTGAGAGCCCAGCAACAGAATTAGTTGGCTTGTTGACTCAAGTCTTTGTAGTCTTATGGCTCTTTAGCTAAGGAGATCCATGAGTGCACATCCTATGTAGTTAGTTGAGGCTACTTTCTTACAATGAAATATCCCCACTCTGGCCCTCTGAAAAACACTATGTTTATCAAGTCAGCAAATTAATTCAATACACCTTTCCTGAGTGCTTACTCTTGGTAAGGCAGAATTTTATATGATCATTGCCTTCTGCTGCTTTCAAATTAGATGATTTTGGGCCCTTTGGTTGACATTAACCAAATAAGACATAGTGGAGAGCAGAAAACGAAATAGGTAATCCAAATGTCACCTGGAATAGGAAGAGAAAACGGTTCATATTTGAAAGCGACCCTTCAAAGTGATAATTAAAAACCATTGCTGTGCCTATCGTTAAATATGCATGCTTCATTCCAGTGATTCTCCCACCGAGGGATAAATGTCAGTGTTCTAGCTAGTGAGAAAACAAGGCTTTATTCCACTTAAGGAATGCCTTAAAGGTTAGGAACATTATGTTTGTGTAATAATTAAGCAAGTAAAATTACATTGGAGGAAAATTGGTTTCACCAGTTACCACTCCTTTCTTTGAAAACTATCTGTTCTTAAGAGTCGGCCTCCCATTATTTTAATTTTTAGAATTGAGACTTTTTTCATTATAGGCAATTTGAATGGCCTAAAGGGAAACGTGCTTTTGTGCACATACTAAAACTGACTTAAGGCACTGGACTTTTTTGTTTCTGTAAATGATAGTAGCATTAAAGAAGAAACAACAGGCCCAAAACGGAGCCCTTTGTGCTAAGCCCCACATCAGCAAACCAAAACCTTACCTCACTGCAGTTTCAGCCTCTCCCAGGAGTGAAATTTTAAACCTATCCGTCTGGAATTTCCTGATCAACACTAGTAAGGTAATCTTCAGGATAGACCCCTGCCCCTCCCCTAAAGGAAGGTGACCTGCCTGAAAAAAAATCCTTTCTTTTGTTTATGACTTCCTTGTCCTATCCCCTTCTACCTATAAGACTCTTCATTTCCTACATCTTCTCAGAGCCCCTTTCCACTTGTTAGATGGGATGCTGTCCAATTCACAAGTCGTTGGATAAAGCCAACTAGGTCTTCAAATTCACTCAGCTGAATTTTGTTTTTTTAACAATAGTCTAATCTTAGACTATTTTGCCAAGATTTTTCTTTCATGTACCTTTGTTCTATTGGGGTTCATTATTTTTAATGTATACAATTTAAGACTTTATACATTTTGAATTGATCCTGAAAATAGCAGGTCTCTCTCTGGTAGTGCCTGTAGAGTTTAATTGGGCTACCTCCAGGGCTCACTTTGTACAGAGGTTCTATTGCAAAGCAATTGATCGGTCTTTACATTGTGTTCCATAATCATTTTCTTTCTTTTTAACTTTTGTGTTTTGAGTTACGCCTGTATCAAATGCCAATGTTTAAAAGAATACCGTGGTTTGTAAGTTGTACTGTATTGGACAAACAGTTCTGAGCAGAAGATGGCTGTGTGAAGGGCATCTTTCTGAGTAGACACCCCTGGGGCGAGGGCTCATTTCATAAGACGTGGAAGAATTAATGGTTAATGGGGGAGCAATTAAAGGGATGAATGTCTTAGATCCCTGCTTCCCAAACTTTTCCACTGGAGAATCCTTAAAGGTAGATAAGAAAGGAATGTGTACCTCCAGAATTCCAAGGGTTAGAATGGAAAGCCCTGGCTTGTGAGTTTTAAATTATGTGAAGTTGCCCATTATATTTTTTGAATTGTGGGAATTTTTAATTTGATTGCTAATATAATGACTTGTTTTACTCTAATAATAACATTATATCCTTTCCATTTCTTAGTAAAACTGATGCTCCAAGAAGATAAAATATATTCATCCTGCGGTTTTGAGTATCCATTGACACCCTAGGGTTGTGGAGAGGGGTGGAGAATCGAGAGGGTTCTTAGAAGCAGAGTTTTTGATGAAAATGAGAAGGGCAGAGAGTAGAGCTGCTTGACACAAATAAAATAATATTGTTGTATGGGAATAATAGACAACTCCAATTATCTATTATTTGGTAGTCTCTTTTGCAAAGGCAGGCAATATAAATGGAAAAGGGTAAGCAAATCAGCAGTAAGGCACAGGTTGTGTAGGAGAAAAGCATAAATTATATATAGAATACTGAGAAAGCAAGCAAATTTGACGATTGTGTATATAATTGTTTGTTCTGCCTGTGAGCAAAATGGGACTTGGACCGTTCAAAATAGTCTACTATATTTCTTCTTAGAAGACACCGTTATACGCCTGGAAAGAAAACCTTTCCCTTAATTCACTTTCATTTTAGGAAAATTAGAAAATATAGAAAAGCAAATAAACAAATAACTTCATCCATGATCCCACCACACAGAGATAACAGATATTAACACCACGGTGAATATCCTTCATGGATTTTTTTTTCTATATATCTATAGATACATGTATATATAACAAAATTGGGAAAAAACCGAATCCTATAACAGCTTTTTTTTCACTGAACAACGACATCATCGTTTGCCAATAAATAAACACCACTTTTAATGATTACATTTTATTACCTTGATGGAGTGCTATGAATTTTTATTCTTTTATTTTGACATAGTTCACACTTCCAGAAAAGTTGCAAGAAAAGTATAGAAAAGGTTGTATACCTTTTCCCAGATTTACTAATTGTTAATATTTTACCTCACTTTTTTCAAAATTGACTTTCTTTTGATGTATACTTTCTGAACCATTTAAAAATAATTTGCAGATATCATGCTTTTTAACCACAAATATTTCAGTATGTGTTTCTTAGGAACAAGGATTTTTTTTCCCTACATAGTATTACAGTACATTTATCAAAGTCAGGAAATGTAACAGTGATATAGTAATATTATCTAATCTGCAGTTCATATTAAAATATTCCAATATCCTTAAACAGCTATTTTTTTCTTATCTACGATCTAGTCCAGAGTTACATCTTGTAATTAGTTATCATATTTCTTTAGTCTTTTGTTTTTGTTTTTTGAAACTTATTTTTATTTTAAATCATCCTTTTACCTTTCTTTTTTTCAATTGAAGTATAGTTGATTTACAATGTTGTGTTAGTTTCTGGCTATACAGCAAAGTGAGTCAGATATATATATATATATATATATATATATATATATATATGAATATACAAAGTTACTATTTTTCCTTTTGCCATTACTAAGTAATTTGTTGGGAGGTATAAAAAAATCCTGTTCCTCCTCCAACTTTCACGCACCCATTGATGGCTCTTGACTGAATCTTTTCATTCAAAATTTCAAGATAATTTTAGAATTATTATTATGATAGCTATGAAATGGTGATTTTCTAACCTCATCATTCCTTCTGTGTTTATTAGTTGTTATTCTACTACAAGGAAGAGCTTTCCCTTTCCCCCTATTTACCTATTAATTAATTTATTAATATCAGTATGGACTCAGATTCTTTATTCTAAAATAGTCTATTACTATCATCATTTATTGATTCTTAAATTATCTCAGATTTGGCCTGTGGGAGCCCCTTTAAACTGGGTCCTATATCCTTTTGAAATATGTCCATCATTTTTTGAGCATTTTTTTTTGCTCTCTGTCACAAAATGTTCTTGAGCAGCCTGTGCTTTTCCCGTTCCAGCCCTGAAATCTGCCATTTTTCCAAGAAGTCTCCAAGAAGTTGCCCTTTTAGTTGGAATGGTGTTTAGAAACCAGTCTGGGTATATCATATTTTATTAAATTATTGACTTTGAACTAGCTTCCATTTTTTTCTATTATACACAAGCATTGAACATTGAAGTATTTTCCTAGCATAAATCCCTAGGAATGGAATTGCTGACCAAAGATTTGGTACATATAAAAGTCTTTGGATGCAAATTGCTAACTGTCCTCCAGAAAAGTACTATTTCATGAGTATTTTTATTTCAAAAGATATATATCTTACTAATATCACTGAGGGAAACAATACAGTGTTTTATTTTAAATTTATCTAATTACGAGCAAGGGTGGACATTTTCATATTTATTTGTCATTTTCTTTGTGGTATATTGTTGCTCATATCTTATACATATTTTTCTATGGGGGTGTTCATTTTTCATTGCTTTATAGGAACTTTCCATACAGTAACTAAATTCTTTTTCACATATATTGCAAGTATTTTTCATAGTTGTTCCCTTTCTAACTTTATGTGACAATTTTTCAACTGTAGAAGTTTCTCCTTTTGTGATTTCTTCCTTTAATTTCATACTTAGAAAGTTCTTACTTCACTTTAAGATATAAAGATATTCACCTATATTTTCTTCTAATACAATACACACATTCACTTGTTTTTTTAACATTTAAATCTTTAATAATCCTGGAATTAAAATTTTTGTGTAAAGTGTGAGGTAGGGATATGCCTTTATTTTTATTTTACAAATGAGCCAATTGTCTAAATATTTATTGGGAAATCTATCCTTGTTTTCTTGCCAATTTAAAATGTCACCTTTGTCATCAACTAAATTCTTATATATACTGGGATCTGTTTTTAGACTTTCTGTTCTGTTAAATTTATCAGTCTGTTTATTCGTAAGCCAATAATATACTTTAAAAATTATTGTAGCTATATAATTTAATATCTAATTAGGGAAGATTTTCTCTTCCTTCCCATTATGCTTCTTTTTCAAAGTTTCTTAGCTACTCTTGTTTCAGTATTCCAAATAAACTTCTGAATCACACTGTCAAATTTTTAAAAATCAAGTGGCATTTTGATGGGTTTTGTACTAAATTTATAGACAACTTTGGGAGCTATTTTTCTTAGTAGCCTTAACATTGATTCAACCAAATTCTACTCAAAACATTTATTAATTACGCTGCCACATTACTTTTAAATGCCATTCTTTGTTTCAGAGAGGCTTTAAAAACTCACTGAGATCTTAGTAAAAGATGGGGTAATTTGAACTCAATGGCAGAAAAGGTCACTTGTGTCTCCTAAAGGGGCCTTTCTACTGAAAATAATGAGTCTGGAATTTCCTACAACTCTTTTTGTTTCTAGAATGTAGAAAACCAAATTGCTCAGCAGAGCTCCTGCTACTTTTAGCATTTGTGAGTCCTCCTCAGGGAGCAGGGTTAGGCAATGCTGGCTGATGCTGGAACCAAAAAGCAAAATAGAAGCCAGTCTCTCAATTGTGAAAATCCATTTAAAGGATTTAAAATATCAGCCAAATTCCTCTGTGAGCTATGTTAGTCATCTATAGTTGAATTTAACAATGCAGAAAAGAAAAAAAAATGTCCAATTGTGGAAAAAATAGGGTAGGAAAAACATTTCTGGAGAGAACTGCCTTCATTCCTTGATGGATGGGCAAAGCAAAAGGGCAAGTCTAAGATTCTAACTTTCACAATGAATTTTTAACTGTATTTACACGAGATACCTGCGTATCCTCCAGGGGAAGGCAGGGCATTGAAGAAGGGAGAAGTCAATAGGTCAGGAGGTCAGTAGGCAAGTTTTGCTCACTTCACCATTTACCTCAGATCCAGTTCTTTGCATCGTATTAAATTTAAAGGGAAAATGTCCCCTAGTAAATAAAGAACACTTTTAGGGTGCAAATTTAAGATTGCTTGTTTCCACTAGAAAGAAATGCAGGGTGAGTGGGATGTGTAGATTTCTACTAAAGTGAGCCAGCTGATTAGTCATTGAAGCTGCTGTTGGGCAGCAGATAGGTAATGCAGAAGCTAGAAGGACACAGGCAGACAATGGCAGAAAAGCTTAATTATCGCTCTGCCACATAGCCAGGAGATGAGACCTGCAGAGGGCCCAGCATTCTTTTGATATTTTGAAATGGCAGGTAAGAGCAGAGTTCATAGATTTATAGGATAAATGGATCCCTGAGGAATGCTTCTGAAAATGAATGTAAAATTTAACTATTATAGAAAAAATATATTGGCCTAGTTTGTGATGAGGATAGGCGGATTTTGTTTGATGAATTTGATTTAAATGGCAAATTTTATTTGCTTGATGAATTGCATTTAAATTTTGGCAAAGGCCAAAACAAAGCTTTAATTTAAATGCCAGGCTGAGAGGTATAGGATTAAAGGAAGGTTGAGATTTACATATGATGACCAGACTGAAGAAAAGAATAAAAATGGGACACTAGCAGCAGAAAGAGCAACTAATGTCAACCCAGGAAAGCACAGTGATGTTGGATCTTCCCAGTCTGCACTCAGGTAAAGAAAAGGAGAAATTAAATTAAAAAAAACCCTTTATATGTAACAAATCCCTTAAGAGCTCAATGGTATAACAGATTTCTTGTTTAAAATTTAATCCATGTTGTAACCTCGTGACAGAAGAGGCAGCTGGTTTTATCCCTACTCTGTTGGTTAAGAAATTTGTTTCTATTTATTAAAGGAAAACTAGGAAAAGGTGAGGTTGCTGAGACTTTTCCTCTTCTCTCTTTTAAAATCATTCCAAAGGGATGCAGTTAGCTGGACTCTGATATCACTACAGCACAGCCCACTTACAGCAGTTGTTTTTTCCATAATATGCCCAATTAATTCTATCTTACCAGAGGGATATACATTGAAAGCACGTTTGGACTTTTATAAGCTGCAGGAAGAGAGGGAACACCAGGGTGTTGACTTGCTAATCAAAGCTCCTGCTTCAAATAGTGTCAGTATGGTGTTTATATCAAATCTTTTCTTGTTCCTGTAGCAAATCAGTTTGGTTAGGGGAACTGCATTGCCTTAAGAAGCCAATCTAAGAAATGATCTTTGTACCTGCACTGGTTAGAAGGATCCAGTAGTCAAGGAAATAATGAATCAGGGCTGGGGAGTGGGGGGTTTTACAAGTCCTAGATGAAGGAAAATCTATTGATAGGATACTGGAATGCATTTTGCAAGCAAGCCTTTAAATCTCAGAGGGCAGTAGACAGGTTAAACTCGTTGTTTCCAGAAAAACGCGTAATGGAAACCAGAGCTGTCAGAATAGAGATGGCTTAAGAGAGAACCCCAGACTAAGGGGTTCTTAGAGAGAACCCCAAACTAAGTGAGGAAATAAATTCCTGAGTTTAACTCCCATAAAAAGAAAAAAAAACCCTGTATGTGACAAGGTAGAAAAACCACCTTGAAAGTCTCACTAGAATATTAAGAATTTAAGTATGTAAAAACCTTAGGAAACATGAAGGACTTGAATTAATCAAACGTTATAGTCTTCAGACTTCCAGGATTTCAAATAAAAGGTTAAAATTTTAGATGTTTGGGCTTCCCTGGTGACGCAGTGGTTGAGAGTCCGCCTGCCGATGCAGGGGACACGGGTTCGTGCCCCGGTCCGGGAAGATCCCACATGCCGCGGAGCGGCTGGGCCCATGAGCCATGGCCGCTGAGCCTGCGCGTCCGCCCCGCAACGGGAGAGGCCACAACAGTGAGAGGCCCGCGTACCGGAAAAAAAAAAATTTTTAGATGTTTAAAAAAATGCTAGAGGGGCAAGATAGGGGAAGAGGATTAAGAGGCACAAACTATTATGTATAAAATAAATAAGCTACAAGGATATATTGTACAGCATAGGGAATATAGCTAATATTTATAACTTTAAATGGAGTATAATCTATAAAAATATTGAATCACTATGTTGTATGCCTAAAACTAATATGATATAAATCAACCATACTTCAATAAACAAAGAAAAGAAATGCTTATATAAGATACAGATTCTGCCCAGATAATATGAAACTAATTTACATCTTAAATCCTTGGTCTTTTACCTTTACCTGCTGTGATACCGGAGAGTACAAACAATACTGAACCAATAAAAATAAGCCTACAAACATTTTGTTTTTCAAATATTACAAATGTTATATAAGGAAAATAGTTTCAAGGGTCTCTCTCTCTCTCTCTCTCTATCTATATATATACCCCATTACTTAAGTATTTAGTAGTTAAATTTGAATCCATATATCTTTTAAAGTCTACTTTGCAAATAACAGTCAAGAATTTATCAGGTCATCAAATTTTCATGCTAGCTTTCCCTACTACATTTATCTTAAACAATTTTGCTTGCTGACTGGGCAAAGAGCTACTTGCCAGGCTAGAAAATGTTGTGCCTACAACAAATTAACTTTTTGTTGTTTTTGTTTAAAAATCAAATTATATAGTCAAAACATTATGATTGGATGTTTAGAAGTAGAACATTAATTTAACACCAAAAGAGTTCAGATGTAATGAAATAAAGCCATATATTGTACCGCTCTAGGCCCTATATTTTAAAATTATGATACTTTTAATATTAGCCCAGAGAATAATGCCACACATGTTTCAGGCCTATGGGCAAGATCTGGGAGCTGTAGTGAGACATCACCCTTCAAAACTTATCAATAATATTGCTCCTTTGAGTGTTGATCTATGAAAACCACCCATAGTGAGGGATGTCCTCCGTGACTCTAGAAAGCAGTCTATACAATTAGTTATAAATGGGCAAAGCCAGGCAGTATGAACACACTTAAAGGTGAGGCTTAGACTTATCTAAAGAAAAAAAGGGAAAAAGTCATATAAGAAGAGAGACTAGATGGCAAAAAAGTAGAGGAAAGCTACTTCTAAGAGTGAAACCTCTTGGCTAGTGAGTCCCCCTTCCCCTCAGGTAGGTTTGGAGCAGATTTTCCAAAACCTAAAGGACAAATACGAGTTTTTCAAGCAAAGATTAGAGAGTTAGGGATATCAGGCAGCTGGAAGTATGCAAAGGCATGGGGCAGAGAGAGAGCAAGAGAGCAGGCCAAGTCTGGGGAGCCTGTCAGTCAGTATTTCTGTATGTCTGAAATGCCAAGTACCAGGAAGGGAATGGGGCGAGCTGAGCCGGGACAGGGAAGTAGGGCTCATCCTCAGCCTAACCAAGAAATTAAGATTTGATCCTAAAGAATTTTAAGCAGAGAGAAGCTGATAGTAAATGCTCTGAGGAAACATTATGAAAGTAGTAACTATTATTGTATTGCTGATAGTTTTGCATCTTTTCTCACTTAACATTGTATTCTGAGCATTTTCAATGTAATTAAAAATTTCTTGGAAATCACTTTTTCAGATTAAATGGCTGCATCATACTTATGTATAATTTAGCAATTTCCTTATTATAAATTTAGGGTACTTATATTTTTTTGGTATTGAAAAGAATCAGTGAATATCTTTATAAGTTTTAGAGCTCATCTCTTATGGTTTCCTTGGGAACTTCATGCAAAAATCACAAGGTAGGAACACTCCAGACTTAAAAATAAATGTACCAGTTTACACTCCCATCATGCCATCCCACTGGCCCTGCTTTCTAGGGCCAAGCAGGACATCCCCCACTATGGGTTGATTTCATAGACTAACACTCAAAGGGGTAATATTATTGATAAGTTTTGAAGGATGATGTCTCACTACAGCTTCCAGATCTTGCCCATAGGCCTGAAACATGCATGGCATTATTCTCTGGGCTAATATTAGAAGTATCTTGTTTAAAATGTGGAGCCTTGAGTGGTACGATATATGGCTTTATTTCTTTTCTTCTGAATTTTTGTGACGGTAAAATAAATTACTTAAATTGGCCAAGAAAGATTTTATCTGTTCCTAATTGAGACATGAAAAATGGTAATTACCTTTTGAATTTACATTTCTTTCTGACTAGTACATTGGAGATTCAGTAGATCTTTTGCCCATCTCTTTACTGATTAAGAGGTGTTAATGTCTTACATATTGATATGTAAATTCTGGTTATATGTTAGACATGAATCATGTGTTCTAAACATTTCTTCCCAGTTGGCTTTCAATCTTGTCTTTTGCAATCTACAACTTTAAAGTTTTTACTATGCCACACTTTCAATCTTATCATTTCACTCAACAAATTTATTGAACATTAGCTATGTACAATGCAATTCTTCTGCATCATCAATGAAAAATATAGTAAAAGATCTCTGGCATGTGGTGCTTACATTTTAGTGAGAGGAGACAGATAATAAACATAATAAAAAGGTAAATTATATTAGAAAATAAATGCTATGGGAAAAACTGGAGAGCAAAGGGATTGGGGATGGGGTGGGGGGAATGTAGGTTGCAATTTTAAATACAGTGTTTAGGTCTCATGGAAAAGGTGACTTCTGAGCAAGGATTGGAAATTAGGGAGTTATCCTGCAGACAATCTGAGGGAAGAGCATGCCAGACAGAGTGAACAGCCAGTGCAAAGGCCCTGTGGCTGGAACATGCCTGAAATGTTTGATCAAAGAGGTTGGGAAGACAATCTGAGGGAAGAGCATGCCAGACAGAGTGAACAGCCAGTGCAAAGGCCCTGTGGCTGGAACATGCCTGAAATGTTTGATCAAAGAGGTTGGGAAGACAATCTGAGGGAAGAGCATGCCAGACAGAGTGAACAGCCAGTGCAAAGGCCCTGTGGCTGGAACATGCCTGAAATGTTTGATCAAAGAGGTTGGAGTGAATGAGAGGATGAAGTAGAAGAAGATGAAGTCAGGGAGATTAATGGTGTGTGTGTGTTTGTGTAACGGAGGGGTGAAATGGAGGGTTCTTTGCAGAGGACACGCTTTGACTTATGTTTCAAAGGATCACTCTGAGTGTTGTGCTGAAAATAGAACAGTGGTAGCAGTGAAGGTGGTCTAATTTGGATGTGTTTTAAAAAATGTAGTCAACAGGCTATCAGATAAATTGGTGGTGGGGTTGAGGGAAGAGGAACCAAGACTGACAGAGGTTTTTGTCCTGAGCAACTGAACACATGGAAGTTGCCAGCAATTGAGAAGAGGAAGACTGTAAGTGGATTGGGCTCTTTTTTTTTTTTTTCCCTGGGAATGATCCAAATATCAGTTTTGGACTAAGTTGGAGATGTCTGCTAGATATCCAAGTGGAGATGGCAAATTGAGTCTGGAGTTCAGGAGAGGTGTGGGTTAGAGATACATATCTGGGAGTCATCAGCAGAGATGGTATCAAAAACTGTGGGACTAATCAGCCTAAGATGCTTGGGAGAGGAAAAGGGACCAACAAGAAAGATGGAAAAGGAGCAATGGTGACACAGGAGCAAGTCAAGGAAGGGTGGCATCTGGGAAGCCAAGAAAGAAAATGCTGCTGATAGGTCAAATAAGATGTGGCTTGTGAGCTGAACTGTGGGTTTAGCAACAGGGGGTTATTAGTAACATCTGTGATTTCTTGCACTGCTTTTACATAATTATAAAATTATTTAAATATATTTAAATTTGTATATATTGGTGAAATATATGACATTATTTTCACACTTAATTTTTCTAACATCATTCATTGATTAATAATCCATTTCTTTGCTATGAGCTTGTTAGTCTAACTTCTGATGAACAAATATCCACAAATATCCACATTCCTCTACCTTTGTGCATTTTGGACTCATTTATATAGAACGAGTGAATGGGATTGTGGGATGAACATGCTCTTTTTAAATGTTACATCTCAACTGATTATAATGGCAAAGCCTTAAGATTGTTGTAAATTATTATGATCGATTTTAGTTTTGTTCCCTTTATGCATAAGGACAGTCACACTTTTATTAAGCAACCCAGAAACTGTTACCTTCTGACCAAATGTGTAGTTTCCTCCGTGGAAGTGTGGAGAAAGAAAGGTAAGCATGGAAACGAAATCCTTACTTCTGTTACTGAGTATTTCCCTTATTTGACTTTCAGGAGAAAATGCTCAAAAACAACTTTGAAATGATTCAATTCTCACTCATCCATAAGGTCTTTAGGACATCATATTTCCAACGTTCCTAAAAAGTTTATTTTTTTAAGGACAAATTTTAAAGTAAGATTTGATGTCATAATTTCAAATAGTTATTTCATTTTGTTTTGTGTATTTGCAGGCAGCTCAAATAGAAAAACCAAAGCCCCCAGTTCAAATTCAACAAATGAAACATTCTATGAAGCTGATGATATAATTCAAGAAAAAACAATGGATATGACACAAATCAACACTGCTTACTGTTAAATATCCTGTGTTGTAAAAGCTCACTGGAGAGATGGAGCAACAAAAATAAAGAGTTCACTTCAAATACAGTTTGTAATAATACTTTTCAAAAACTCACCACGCACAAAGCAAGACACAGCTGCAGTTTTGATCATTCAATTAATTTATTAAACACCCACTAAGGTTTCTGATAGATTTCCATGTGCATAAGTTTACTTTTATTTGCTAATTAAGATGTTTCTACATTACATGAAATTATGTTAATACTTCAGGAGAAATAATAGAATTTATCAATAACAAGATAAGCACACCTATGTCAGTGAAGAACAATGAGAAGTTTATGTCACATTACCAGCACTTCACAAGTTTCTCACACCTCGAGGCAGTTATTTTTATAAGAGATGGTACTAGATAAGTAAATCTCGGGGAGGGGGGGGGCCTTATGAATGAGAAGTGGTGTGTTCTTAAGTCTCTTAGAAATCAACCTATGCCTTTTTTAGGGGATTTGCTGTATTATTGCCTTTATAAAAACTAACATTCAATAACAAAATGTATCACTATGTATAATCTGCATGATAAATATTTTCTGCAAGGGATAACCATAACAAAAATCCTTCACTGATAAAGTTCCTAAGGAATTTCTAGAATGAAAGTTATAAAACAAACAAGTTAGTTTTCTGGTCCAACCTAAGGCTACTGCAGTGGTATCACTTAGACATCTAGAAATAAAACCACAGTTTCTGCAAATTAAAATTGTTTTAAAAGATTTTTATTCATAAGTGTGATTTCTATTATAAGAACACAGACCTGGTCCTATAATGGAATTCAATAGGAAAAAAAATTAATTTTAGGCTGGCTCTGCTGAACACATCTACCGTATTGTACAAAGTTTCTGTAGTTAGAAGACTAGCCTTTCAAAATGTGTCAAATACAGCTTCTCTGGTCTGCTGGGGGAAAAGAAAGGAATGCCTTATGGCTCTCAGGTGTGCAAACTCAGGGTTAGAAACTTTTGGCCATTAGCCTGTCAAAATTTCTACTAAGAACTGGGGATTCCAGTGCTGTCCAGTAGAGGTTTCTGTGATGATGGAAATGTTCTTTCTATATCTGCACTGTCTGGCATGGTAGCCACTAGCCACATGTGGCTTACTCAGCACTTGAAATGTGGCTAGTGCAACTGAAGAGACACATTTTCATTTAATTAATCTAAATTTCAATAGCCACATGTGGCTACACTGACAGCATAGTTCCAGATCATTATTGCAACACCCTACTGCCAGTGTTGGATTTCACATTCAAAAAGAGCACAGTATTGCCAATGTTTAAATATTAAAATTGCTCAGAGTGTGTGTGAAGTCTGAAAGTTGAAACATTTCCATTACAAAAATGACATGTGGTCATAAAAGCAAAGAATTTTCATCTATTTTTGTGAAAGCACATAAAGTGTGGGTACTTCATCTTTTATCCAGCTTTGATAAAAAAACCCCAGAAAATTGGCTATCTTGATACACAGATATTAATAATTATATTACTGATTAGATGTTGCCTCAGGTGAAAATCTAGGTTGAGAAAGTTAGTTAAGGCACTGGTAAGTCTACTTTTGTTGCTCAAGGGGAAGAGCAGAGGCCAGACAAGAAGCAGGAAACTTAGAGACTCAGGGCCAGCAAAATGCTCCTGGTTCCCAACCTGTGGGACAGGCAAACTGGGGCTGGGCATGGCTGCATGCATCACGGGCTGTGCTCTACAAGAGGCAACCCAATTCTCTGGCGCTCTGCAAAATTTTAGAGGAGTTGGGAGGAGACAAGTGAGGTCTGAAGATCCTGGGCTTCGCAAGTGAAATTATCATTGAGCTGGCCTAACAAACCCTACTGGTCTTGGATGCCAACTGCCCAGGAAAATTGAGTCTCAGCACTTAGTATCAGTTGGAATCTGTGGAGCGCTCCCTGCCAAGCCAGGAAACCTGGGGGAGAGCAACAGGGCTATCTAGTAGACCAGCTGGTGTGTGTCACTGTGACTTTGAAGCAGTTGCACTTCGTAATATTGATTTAAATATTAAAATAGTCAAATCAATATTAAAAATATTAAAAGAAGCCTTACCAAATTACGACGGTCTGCCTTGAAAAATATATTCTAAAGGATTTATATCGACTGAAAATACTAACATAACAACACAATATATTCTGTCAGTCAAAAATAACCTAAAATAAAATTAAAAGCAAAACACATTTCAAATTATGTACATTTGCATGTAATTCTGGGGATGGGTCTGATTAAGAATATAGTAGCTTCTCAGAAGACTGTAATTTTTAGAAATCAGAACTTAGAAAAGTGGGCCTAGAATAAGAGATCAGATAATAGACTATCAAAGACTCAAATTATTTTCTATGTGGGCTTTTAATGAGACTAATTTCATCCTTTAAAACCTGTGGGATTGGATTATGAAATGGATGAAACCAAACCTCAATAAAAGTCATTTCTTTCCTTAAAACTCTCTAATGGCGTCTCTTGCTTAGAGATAAAGGCCAAGCTCCCATACATGGAACATAAAACCTCCTTCTTTTGTACCTGAGAACTTAGAATGGTGGTCTCGATTCTTACCACTCCTGCCCCACACAGGGCTTATAATTCTTGACACACACGCCCCAGCTTTTTCTATTGTGGGCTTTGTTCACTGTACTCATTCTGTCAACTCCCACTCTCATCCTCAATCAAAATGCACTGCAGGCATTACTTTTTCTAGGTAGCCTCTTCTAACTTCTCCAGACTATGTTAGGTACTCCTGTGTGTTTCTATAAACCCAATTACTGCACTTAATACCTAATGATGAGTTCTGCTGTTTCTCCTACCAACTAAACTGTGAATTCCTTTCAGGGAAGCAAATGTGTCTTATTTATCTCCGTATCCCTGGTATTTAACGTAGTGTTTGCCATGCTAGGCACTCAGTAAATGTTTATTGAAGAAAGGACTCAATGGCATTTAACAAGACTATTATTGATAACTCTTCAATCTAGTTTAATTGAAGGTAACCTAGGCCTATGTAATTTTAGACAGAATGAGTCATAAATACAGACACACACAGTTGTTTTACTCACTGATGTTTTAGCCTCAAAGAACCAAAGATGTAAACAGATATGTATTAAGTATGAAGAACTGGGGATCCCTCTGAGAGCTTTTAGCCAACAGAAGATATGGAGAAAAGAAATACAGAACTGTATGGGGCATAGGTCCATCAGCCTAAAAGCAATAGTCTCAAAGTATTCAGATAATCAGGTTACAGATACAAATCTAAACATAAATTCTGTCTGCATCTAGTGAAAATAACATACACTGGGTGGTAAGGATATTAACCAAATACCAATTATCTGCTTAAAGAAGTAACATGTGTTTAACAGTTACATTAATAAATTCAACTTTTACAGTTTACAGAATGCTACCTGCTTATCTGTAACAATTTATAAATGAATATAATAATTTATATTCTAAATGAAAATAATTTCTAAAATAATATTATTTGAAGTATTGATAATCATATATATTAAGAACTAGAAGGGATCTTAGAGATAATTTGGTACAATATTTTATAGATGAAAGACACCAAGGCCCAGCGAAGGTAAATTACTTTGTTGAAGGTCACACAGGTAGCCAGAACGACTAGGACTTGTGTTTTTGGCCACCGTGCGGCATGCGGGAATCTTAGTTCCCCGACCAGGGATTGAACCCCTGCCCCTTCAATGTAAGTGCGGACAACTAGGACTTTTGGATTTTTACTATTAAGTTCAGTTTTCCTTATGCTACATATTGCCTGAGAGGAAATGTCACTAATTTTCTCCTACAATATATTAGTGAGATTTGCAACCAAACCCAATAATAATAACAAGATCACTTCAGAAGAAAATTACTTTAGTAAAAATACATGAATTTTATTCAGATGAGATCTTTCATAAACTATTCTCAGACTATGGGAAATTTACTCAAGAATAATTCCAAGAGTTTTTTCTGGGGAAAAAAATTACTGAACGTTAAAATCTTTTAATTTGCAAACTCTTATTAGTTAATGAGGCCTGAATTCTATATAACTCTCCCGAGCCACTGATTGTCTCAGCATCCAGATAACAAATCTGATAAGCCAACTTATTATCTCTACAATTAACAGAAGTAAAACTTACAAATAACTGGATCAACTCTTGTGTCACTACAAGTATCATTTTTAACCATGTTACACACTCAATAGGATGAGACCATATGTTTGCATGTAGCATTTTCTAATAATTTTTTAAAGTTTTTTTTTACTTATTTTTTTCATACTGATAACCAAAGGATTGTATTTTCCTAAAATATAGTTTTCAAAAATACATAAACTACAGCAAAGGCAAAACAAACCCTTAAAAACCTAGTAGCTCTGTGTTTCTCTCCAAATAACTGACTAAGCTATTTAAACAAAAGGATTTCTTTTTAAGGAGGCCATAGGACTAAGTTAGGTTATGGAAAAGCTACAAGTGTGAGCACTTCCATGGCTGTAATGTTAGAAAAGGGATGTGGATGTAGCTTCCCTAGAATCTGCACAAGGTAAGCATATGCTAAGAGGAGTTATGAGGCTCTCCCAGTCTTACCGAGGTCATACCAGATAGGAGTGCTGGGTGAAGGAAGAATCAGTACACCTTTCCAGCCTGTGAGGTTATGTGTACTTACCTGATTTCATCGTAATGAATTCACCTGCAGCCATGTCTGTAGGCTACCAATTTGAAAATTTATAACTGCACCACAGTGAGGTACTTACAATCTTCGGTGCTGTACCATGATAATTAGTTGACTTTCGATGCTGCTACAATAAGTATTTAACTTATTG